>NC_092718.1:185592425-186193613 GCF_047496885.1 Scyliorhinus torazame
CTGCGGGAGGCGCTGGGTAAGTTTGGGTTTGGTGAGGACTTTATTCGGTGAGTGCGATTGCTGTACCAGGCGCCTGTGGCAAGCGTGCGTACAAACCGGCTTAGGTCGGGGTATTTTAAACTGCACCGGGGGATGAGGCAAGGGTGCCCCCTCTCCCCGCTATTATTTGCCCTAGCCATTGAGCCACTGGCCATGGCGTTGAGAGCCTCAAGGAACTGTCAAGGGCTGGTCCGGGGGGAGGATGGAGCACTGGGTATCGCTCTACGCGGATGATCTCCTCCTGTATATTTCAGGCCCACTGGAGGGGATGGGAGAGGTCATGCGGATCTTGAGGGAATTTGGCAGTTTTTGGGGTACAAACTGAATGTGGGGAACAGCGAGTTGTTTGTGATCCAGGCTAAAGGGCAGGAGAAGAGACTGAGTTCGCTACCTGGGAATACAAGTGGCTCTAAGTTGGATTCATTGCATAAGCTTAATTTGACCCGGCTGGTAGAACAAATGGAAGGGGACTTTAAAAGATGGGACATGCTCCCGCTGACACTGGCGGGGAGGATACAGACCGTGAAAATGACGGTCCTCCCCAGATTTCTATTTGTATTTCAGTGCCTTCCCATCTTCACCCCTAAGGCCTTTTTCAAGCGGGTGAATAAGATCATCTCGGGATTTGTGTGGGCGAATAAGACACCGCGAGTAAAGAGAGTTCTGCTGGAACGCAGTCGGGGGGAGGGTGGGCTGGCGTTGCCGAACCTTTGCAACTACTACTGGGCGGCCAATATAGCCATGATTAGGAAGTGGGTATTGGAGGAGGGGTCGGCATGGGAGCGGTTGGAGGCAGCATCATGTAAAGGCACCAGTTTGGGAGCGCTGGTAACGGCACTTCTGCCATTCTCGCCGGCCAGTTACTGCACAAGCCCGGTGGTGGTGGTGGCACTGAAGATCTGGGGGCAATGGAGAAGATACAAGAGGGTGGAAGATGCGTCGGTCTGGACCCCGATAGGTAATAACCACAGGTTTCTACCGGGCAGGATGGATAGCGGGTTCCAGAGCTGGCAGAGGGCAGGTATCGAAAGGATGGGTGACCTGTTTATAGATGGGAGCTTTCCCAGCCTGCAGGAGCTGGAAGACAAATTTAAACTGCCGCCAGGGAACGGCTTTAGATATTTGCAAGTGCGGGCCTTCCTGAGGAAACAGGTGGTGGCCTTCCCGCTCCTGCCATCACGGGGGATACAGGATAGAGTGGTTTCCGGTACCTGGGTGGGGGAGGGGAAGGTGTTGGATATCTACCAGGAGCTGTTTGAGGCAGAGGAAACCCCGGTGGAGGAGTTTAACGGCAAATGGGAGAGAGGTGTTAGGGGGAAGAGTTAGAGCCGGGTCTGTGGGCGGAAGCCCTAAGTAGGGTCAATTCCTCCTCATCATGTGCTAAGGCTCAGTCTAATCCAGTTTAAGGTGGCCCACCGGGCACACATGACGGCGGTGAGGATGAGCATGTTTTTCGGGGTAGAAGACAGATGTGCGAGGTGTGCGGGACGCCGAGCAAACATATGTTTTGGGCATGCCCGAAGCTTGGAGAGTTCTGGCAGGGGTTTTCCAAGGCAATGTCCAAGGTGCTTGGTGCGCGGGTGCCGAGTCCAGAGGTGGCGATCTTTGGCGTGTCAGAAGATCTGGGAGTTCAGGGAGTGAAAGAGGCCAACGTTCTGGCCTTTGCCTCCCTGGTAGCCCAGAGACAGATCCTTTTAATGTGGAGGGATTCGAAAACCCCGAGCGTAGAGACTTGGGTCAATGACATGGCTGGGTTTCTCAGCCTCGAGAAAATAAAGTTTGCCTTAAGGGGATCAATGCTAGGGTTCTCCCGGAGGTGGCAGTCGTTCGAAGACTTTCTTGGAGAAATTTAAAATGTCGGCAGTAGCAGCATTCCGGGGGGGGGGGGGGGGTGTTATTTTATGTTATTTCATGTGGTTTGTGAAGATCGAGCCGATTGGGGGAAAGGTCTACTTTTTCGCCATGTTAATTAATGTTCAATGTTTACTGTTCTTTTTTTGGTATTGTTATAAAATTTTACAAATACTTCAATAAAAATATTTAAAAAAAAGAATTGTGCGCAGTACACTTAAGTGTGGTTTCACCAAGATTCAATACATGTCTAGCATAACTTCCCTACTTTTCAATTCTACCCCTCTAGAAATAAAGCTGAGTGTTTGGTTGTTTTGTTTTATTGGCCTAGCTAACCCGTGGTGCAACAGTTAGTGATTGGTGTATTTGTACTAGGATCCCTTTGTTCCTCTATCCCACCTAGACGTCCACCTTTCAAGTAATGTGACCTCCTGTTCTTTTTACAAAAATGTAATAACACTTGAATTCCATTTGCCAATTATCTGTCCATTCCGCAAAGTTATTAGGTTCTCCTCTGTATTGACTAACCCCCTCTAATTTTCTACCATTCACTAATTTAGAAATTGTGTCTTTCATTCCAAAGTCCAAATCTTTAATGTCTGTTGCAAACAGCAATGGTTCCAGCACTGACCCTTTGGAAGCATCATTTAGTTAGGCATGAATGTCTGATGCTGCTACGAGGCCTCAGGCCCAACTGTCATGGGAATGTCCCTTTAAGAAATGTGTTCTCTCATCACATGGTAGCAGTGATGTCATTATGTGGGGGGAGCTAGGCTGTGGCTCTGGTTTTTACTTTCGTTTTTGAGGTGGGAGCTGTTTGTGGCTCTGAGTTTTACTTTTGGTTTAGACTTTTGGCTGTTGTATTCAGACTACAAGGATCTTGGAGTCTCTCTCTCTCTGCATGTTAAAAAGTGTCCAGATCACTTGATACTTTAAAAGTGATAACTTTTTTTGGGAAATAATTCAAACCTTCTGTTTTGGGTAAAAGGGTTTTTGTTTGGTTTATGGATATTGTTACTTGAGTGAAACAGTGAAGGGAAGTTATTAAGGGTTAAATATAGAGTACTGTAGCTGTGTGGGATATCTATGTTTGGAGTTGATAAAAAAAATGCTTATTGTGGGTGTTTATAAAATGTTAACTGAATTCGTAGAATAAACTTTGTTTTGTTTAAAAGTGTTTAAGGCCTCTGTTGTATAACACCTGAAAAGTTGGCCCTTGTGCTCATCATAACCAAAATCTATGAAAAGTTGTAGGTCAGGTGAACTCCATGATATACTTTGGTGTTCTCTAAACCCTGGCCCATAACACAACTCAGATATACATATTTGCAAGACTGACAAAGGGACCAGAGTAATTATTCTAAACAAGCATGATTATGTTGGTAAAATGCACGCTCTTAATGACAGTTCCAAATTCATATCTATTTTTTGAATCTGCATCCAAGTAAGGCCATGCATCCTTGCACAAAAACATGGTACAAAAACATTTATTAGTCTTGTGCAAAAATAATCTGCCTTGCGATGTGTATGATGGGCATCATTCTCATGGCTCATTATACCCACGTGTTGGGCATAATGGGAAAGTGATGTCTCATTATGCCCTTCGCGCCCTATTTTATCAGTGACCAGTTCAATACAGCACAAACTGGCTAAATGGTTGAGTTAACGACTACAGCCAGTTCTTAGTATGTTTTCAACATACGTGGTGAAGATTCCATCACCTTCGTGAAGACTGTACTCAACCGTCCATTTTGATAGCAATGCCTTGTCTATATGTTTATTCAACATTGCAAGCTTATTTACAAGCATGCTGCTGAGGGAAGCCGTTAACATTTGTGCCCGTGGTTAGCACTGCTGCCTCACAGTGCCGAGGTCCCAGGTTCGATCCCAGCTCTGGGGCACTGTCCGTGTGGAGTTTGCACATTCTCCCCGTGTTTGCGTGGGTTTCACCCCCACAACCTAAAGATGTGCAGGGTAGGTGAATTGGCCATGGTAAATTGCCCCTTAATTGGAAAAAAATGAATTGGGTTCTCTAAATTTATTTAGTTTTTAAATTAAAAAACATTTGTGTCCGTGTTGCTATATCACAACAATATAGATGTGCCATTTTCTGAATCACTAATGTGACTCCAGATCTACAGCAATGTGGTGGACTCTCAAGTGCCCTCTGAAATGGGGGCCGTTAAGGCTGGCCAATAGATGCTCATGTCCCTTAAAATTAATTATTTAAAAAATCTTATAAATAGGGCCCTGGTCATTTGTCCACCTTGCAAGCTTGACACAGAAATACAACATATCAAACTATCCTACAGGACAATGGTTATCCTGATCATTGTTTGCTGTATATCATGCAAACTCGCAAAAGGATCAAAGACTTTCAGATCAGTAAAGTGCCTAGTCTACCTCAAATTACAAAAGAAAGGCAAAGTGTCTCAAATATTTGAAGAATAGGTTAAGCAAGCTGTTTCACACAGCTACTGTGCAGTGACTACGTGAGTGGTATTTTCCAACAACAGGATGCTGCCTTCCGTTCAAACAGATGTTCTGCCAACCACACATTTGCACATAATTGTGTGTGAATTTCAGTGCCAGTTGCATAAGGGGAGCTGATCGAATCAAACACGGTGTGCCTTCGGTTGTTCAGAATAGCAGAGTACAGACCACACTCAACCGATCTGTGCAAAATAAAATGTCTACTGCTAGAAATTATTCCATAATTGGGCAGCGTTTGCTGAACAATTTTGACTGTGCTAATAGCTACAGGAACAATCAATTTACGATAATAGCTGAGTTCATAACGCGGTTGACTTACGTTTGCTAGATGCAACATACATTCAGACACAATGACCTTTGCAAACAAAAGGAATAGGTCAAGCCATGAACCTTTGTTGAATTACCCAGTGCAAAAAAAGGGAAGGATCCGGTGGAATGCGGGTCGTATAGACCCATATCACTAATGAACACGGATGTGAAAGTATTGGCTAAGTTGTTGGCGGGGAGGATGGAGGATTGTGTCCCGGGGGTGGTTGCAGAAGATCAAACAGGCTTCCTGAAGGGCAGGCAGCTCACGAATAATATAAGACGGCTGTTGAATGTGGTGATGAATCCGTCGAGAGCTCTGGTACCGGAGGTGGTGGTGTCCATGGACGCGGAGAAAGCATTTAATCGGGTGGAGTGGCGGTACTTGTTCGAAGATTTGGGAACGTTTGGGTTTGGGACGAGATTTGTGGCATGGGTGCTGTTGCTCTATGTGGCGCCAAGAGCGAGGGTGAGGACGAATGATATGAGCTCACGAAGCTCTGATTTACACAGGGGGACGAGGCAGGGGTGCCCGCTGTTGCCGCTGTTATTTGTGCTGGCCATAGAGCCATTATCGATAGCTCTCAGGGGGTCGGCAGAGTGGCAGGGGATAATGAGGGGATAGAGCGAGCATCTATGCTGATGACCTCTTGCTGTATGTTTCAGATCCATTGGAGAGTATGGGAAGGATTATGGACCTGTTGGGGAGGTTTGGAGGCTTCTCGGGATACAAGCTGAATGTAGGGAAAAGCGAGGTATTCCTGGTGAATGAGCTGGCACAGCAGGATAATTTAGGTGGGATGCCATTTACTGTAGCGAGGGATAGGTTTAGGTACTTGGGGATTCAGGTAGCGAGGGAATGGATTGGGCTCTATAAGTGGAACTTAACGAAGCTGGTGGAGAAGGCCAGGGAGGATCTTAAGAGGTGGGATACACTGCACTTAAAGTTGGCGGGGAGGGTCCAAGTGGTGAAAATGAATATTCTGCCGAGGTTCTTGTTTATCTTTCAGGCCCTCCCGATCTTTATACCAAAGGCCTTTTTTCGGAAAGTGGACACAATCATCTCTGACTTTGTGTGGGCGGGGAAGGTGCCAAGGGTGGGGAGGAACCTGCGGCAGAGGCAGCAGGGGGGGGTTGGCGTTGCCACCCTTGCTTCATTATAATTGGGCGGCGAATGTGGACAAGGTGCGGTGGTAGTGGGAAGGAGAAGGGGTAGAGTGGGTTAGGAGGAGGAGGAATCTTGTAAGGGGTCTAGTTTGAGGGCTATGGTGACGGCAGCATTGCCAATGGCTCCGAGTAGGTATTCAGGGAGCCCAGTGGTGCAGTCCACAGTGAAGATATGGAATCAGCTGAGGTGGCATTTTAGGGTGGAAGTGCTAACGCCGCTCTGCAAGAATCATGGGTTTGAGCCGGGGGAGATGGATAGCGTTTACAGGAGGTGGAGAAAAGTGGGGTTGATCAAGGTGAGGGATTTGTATTTGGAGGAAGGATTCACCAGTCTGGAGGAGCTAAGGGAGCGGGTAGAGCTGCAGAGGGCTAGTGAGTTCAGGTATCTACAGGTTAGGGACTTTGCACGAAAGGTCTGGAAGGGGTTCCTTAGATTGCCGGGATACACCCTGCTGGAGCGACTGCTGCTTCCAGATGTGGAAGGGGAGGGAAGAATTGGGGTTATATATAAGTGGCTGGGGGAACAGGGAGGCGAGCGTGTGGTGAAGATCAAGGAGAAATGGGAAGCGGAGTTGGGAATGGAGATCAATTGGGGAATATGGAGTGAGGCACTGCAAAGGGTAAACGGGACCTCCTACTGTGCAAGGATGAGCCTGATACAGTTTAAGGTGGTGCACAGGGTGCATATGACTCGGGCGAGAATGAGTGGGTTCTTTCAGGGGGTAGCAGATGAGTGTGAGAGGTGTGGGTGTGGGCCAGCAAATCATTCGCACATGTTTTGGGGTTGTGAAAAACTGGGAAGATTCTGGGCGGGAGTGTTCGCGGTCTTAGCCAGGATAGTGGAGGGAGTGGACCCAGGCCCTTTGGTGGCGCTATTTGGGGTTTCAGAGAAGCCGGAGCTCATGGAGGAGGAAGGCCGATGTCTTGGCCTTCGCCTCTCTGATTGCACGGTGACAAATTTTGCTGGAGTGGCGGTCGGCATCGCCACCGGGGGTAGCAGCATGGTTGGGTGACCTGTACGACTTCCTGCGGGTAGAGAAGATAAAGTTAAGGGGCTCAGCAGGAGGTTTGAGAAAAGGTGGGGGATGTTTGTGACCGTGTTTGAGGAGCTGTTCATCGCAGGGGGGGTGGGGAGGAGTGATGGGGGGGGTGAAAAGGAGAAAAATCTGTACAAACTGTATAGTTGATTGTTGGGAAGAATGTTTTCCGGGTGTTTATTTGCTGTAACCTACTTTGATACAAGTTTGAATAAAATGCGTTTAAAAAACTAAATAATGACAGAATAATGTTCACTTAAAATTAACTTTGATTTGCTGAGTGAGTTCTTTTATTTTGGTGTCAGGGAGAATAATGCACAATATTATTTAGAAACAGCCATTCATTTTGTGGGGTTTGTTCTGTTATTGCCTGATCAGAAACCAATTATGGTTACGTTTGATTGACAGATTTTTCATGTTAAGTGAGCAAAACTGTAAACTCAAATCACATATTAAGAATGGATTCTATTTCAGCCAAGTGTCATAAACAAGCAACTATACAGAAAGATGAGACTGCTGTTCATGCTTCAATAAATTTCTCGCTGTTCCCATCTCTATAACCTTGTCCAGCCATACAGCCCTCCAGGAAATCTGCATTCCTTCAACCCTGGCCTCTTGCACAACCTCAGCTTTCTTCGCTCTACCGTTGCCAGTCATGCTTTCAGCTGTCTAAGCCCCAAGTTCTGAAATTCCATCTCAAAAACTCTCTGCCTAAAGGCACTCCCTAAAAACTTACCCTTTTCAACTAAAATTTTGGTCACCTACCCAATATGTCTCCTTCTCTTGCTCAGTGTCAACAGTTTTGCTGAATACACTTTCAACCTTTCTCTTCTACTTTAAGATGCTCCATACAATCTACCTCCTTGGACAAGCTTTTGGTCAACCACCCTGATTTGCCCTACCATGGCTCAGTGTCTAAAACTTCAAAAATATTTTTATTTATATCAATCTTGATAAACTCCTTGGGGTGCTTACTAAATTAAATGTACAACATAAATATGAGTTAAAGACATTAAATAAGTGCAAGTAGTGATCTACCTCAATTTAGAAATGACCTAACCTGCCTGTTTGAGGGAACCTCTAATTATTAAATGTGCCTGTATGAACTTCAAAGTTCTAACAAAAATACAACTGAACTAAGACACAGCATTTTGTTTTCTACTACATACTTTGACAATTTCAGAACTTGTTTTTGACAATGATAATGCATGTGTTATTATAATGTTACTTTCTTGCTCTGTATTTTGCTTGTGTAATCTGCTTGTGTAATCTTACTAGTAATAAGTCTAACAAATAGTTTGGCCTGAACGTTATAGCTGACGATGCATTATTTTCCGCTTACGAGCAAGGACACAGAGTGTGGTCTCTGATGTAAAATCGCGTGCAGTTTGATCCTGCAGCACATATAAATCTGCCAATTTTGATTTATGAGAGAAGTAGGTAAATTTATAGTATGCTGGGAGGAAGTTTAAATGATAATACTTACTACTTTCTGTTGCACTTCGTCCCCATCCTTTTCCTCTGATTTTTGCGAAAAGACCCAAAGGGTTACTGATCTCTGGATCTCTATCAATGCTCTCTATGAGGTAGTTATTATGAGACAAGCATAACGTGGTTTGGAACAGGGTTAATTCACTATGGTGAAGCACCTGGCCTTCTCTATGGCAATCTGATTAAGATCACTTACCTGGCTGTCTGGAAAATTGCAGACATGAACCTACGTGCGTCACATTTTTTAGATATGCAAACTATAACTTATGTTTTTAAAAAGGGGGTTTTCCCCCAAAATACCAAAGGCAACTTTGGTATTTTGGGCAGCACGGTAGCACAAGTGGATAGCACTGTGGCTTCACAGCGCCAGGGTCCCAGGTTCGATTCCCCGCTGGGTCACTGTCTGTACGGAGTCTGCACGTTTTCCCCGTGTCTGCGTGGGTTTCCTCCGAGTGCTCCGGTTTCCTCCCACAGTCCCAAGACGTGCAGGTTAGATGGATTGGCCGTGCTAAATTGCCCTTGTGACCAAAAAGGTTAGATGGGGTTATTGGTTTACAGGATGGGGGCGAAGTGAGGGCTTAAGTGGGTCGGTGCAGACTTGATGGGCCGAATGGCCTCCTTCTGCACTGTATGTTCTATGACTAACTGTCCAATTCCTAAAGAAAATGAAGTGATATGTTCTTGTTCCTGTTCAGTAAATGCATACTGAACCTAATATCTGTATAGTAATTCCTTGTAATTGTAATTACATTCTTAATAAGTGCAACTTTAAATGAAACAACAATAAGTAAATCAGATTTTCCCATGACAACCAATATAAAAGCAGTAGTTGTGTTCTGTAGAACCTTGACTGTCAAAAAATGTTTTTAATTTAGATTCTGTAAGTTGAAATACTGTACATTCCTAAATACCTAAATTTGTAAATTAAATACCTTGTAAAGTAAAATAAATGGAGTTTAATGTGGACAAGTGTGAGGTTATCTATTTCGGTCAGAAAAACGGAAAGGCAACTTATTAATCTAAATGGAGAGAAACTTCAGAATGCTCTGGTGCAGAGGGATCGGATTGTCTTTGAGCATGAATTACAGAAAACAATTTGCAGGACTAGCAGGTAATAAGGAAGGCAAATGGAATTGGCCTTTATAATTAAAGGAATAGAGTATAAAAGTAGGGAAGTGTTCCTGCAACCGAATGAGGTATTGGTGAGACTTGCTTCAAAATGGCACCAATTGGATCACACAATGCTAGGCACGCTCCAGTGCAAAATGATGTTAAAGTAGAAGTTCCAACACTTAAGTGCGCATATCAGCCCCATTTTATCCATGACATTAAGGTGGAATGAAGCTTAATGAGGCAATGTAAACGGGGACTTATTGTACTGAAGTACAACAGTAGTTTGAGGGTGGTGTGGAGAGGGCAGGGGTGGCTGGCAGTGACAGGCGATCAGCTTTTTTAAAAAGAAAATCCCCAAAGGGTTAAAAGAGGACTAATTGGAAAAGGATTCAGAAAAGTACTTTTAACTCAATCAGGGGAATTTTGGAAAATTGCAAGTATTATTTCTGCAGTCACCTCTTTTGGAACCCAGGTGCTTGGTTGGCTTTTAGTTCCATTAATCTTTCCAGTACTTTTGCTTTATTAATGTTAGTTACTTCAGTTCTTCACTCTTAATTGATCCTTTGTTTCTCTCTATTTCTGGTGATGTTTTTTCTGTCTTCTACCATGAAAGCAGACACAAAATATTTAGTTTGACATATCGGCCTTCTCCTTATTACACATTATAATTTCTTGTGTCAACTTCTAAGGGACACATGTTCATTTTCACAACTCTCTTTCTTTATACATACCTTTCAAAGTGTTTATAATCTGTTTTTACGTTTCTTGCGAGTTTAATTTCACATTTTATTTTCTCCTTCTTTAGCCTCAGTAATTACAAGCCAATCAGCCTAACCTTAGTGCTAATTCTGAGTCGGTATGAATTGTCATTCAGAAAGACATGGATAATCAAGGAAGTCACCACTAATTTATTAAGGGAAGGTCATGTCTGACTACATGACTGAATTTTCTGAAGAGATTCCAAGAAAGGTTGATAGGGATAGTGTTTGACTTGGTCTACATGGAATTTAGCAAGGCCTTTGACAAGGCTCCATTTGGCAGACTAGTCGGAAAATTAAAATCTCATGGGATCCAAAGAAAAGTGGCAAGTTAGATTCAAAATTTGATCAGTAGCAGAAAGCAAAGGGTTATGGCTGACAGGTGTCTTTGTGACTGGAAGGCTATTGTCAGTGGGATTCTGTAGGGCTCTGTACTGGGATATTTACTGTTTGTGCTTTACATAAATGATGCAGACTTATGGGGGCCGGTTTATCTCAGTTGGCGAGACAGTTGGTTCATGATGCAGAGGGAGGTCAGCAGCATGGGTTCAATTCCAGTACCGGCGGAGGTTATTCATGAAGGCCTGCCTTCTCACTTTGCCCCTTGCCTAAGGTGTGGTGATCCTCAGGTTAAATCAGTACCAGTCAGCTCTCTCCCTCAAAAGGAAAGCAACCTCTGGTCACCTAGGACTATGGTGATTTTATCTTTATAGACTTACATGACTGGGACATGATTAATAAGTTTGCAGGTGGTATGAATATTGGCCATGAGGTTGAACGTGAGAAGAAAACTGTAGGCTGCAGGAAGACATATGGAAAGATATTGCTGATCCATCACTATTGCTGGGGCAACATCCTGGAACTCCCTCCCTAAGAGCACAGTGGGTGTACTTACACCTCAAGGACTGCAAGGGTTCAAGGCAGCAGCTCACCACCACCTTCTGAAGGGCAACTAGGGATGGGCAATAAATGCTGGTCTAACCAGCGATGCCCACATCTTGTAAATGAATAATAAAAATATATCAATAACCAGGGGCACTGATTTAAGTTCATTAGCTGAAGGATTAGAGAGGGATTGAGAAGTAATTTTTTCCACTCAAGAGGATGGTGGGCCTGAACTCACTGCTTGAAGGAGCGGTGGAGGCAGAACCCCTCATTGCATTTTTAAAAAGTACTTGGATATACACTCAAGGTGCCATACCTACAGGGTTACAGACAAGAACTGGAAGGTGGGATTTGGTTGGATAGGTCTTTTCCAGCAGAGACAGTGTACTCTACTTTTTCTATGTTTCTTGGCCATCTATTGCAGGTTTCTAAAACTTTCCAAATCCTCAGGCATATTCCTCGTGCCAATCTTACAAACCTTTCCTTTTAATCTAACGCTATCCTCAAGCTCTTCAGCTAGCCACAGATGGACATGTTGTTCGGTGGAATTTGCTGTTTCAAAACCAGACTGTTGTGCTCCGTGGTTCCCCCGATGATGAAGATTCACACAGAACATATATGTGTTCAACCAGAACAATTATTTATTGTTAAACACGTGGAAAAGTAACTAACAGGTCTATGTACAAACAAAGTTATTCAAGTTCCGAGGCAGCTAATATAAGGGCGACTGTCCTACTACCAACTGACAAGTCATGTCAGTCACATGATGCATGTCTGGCGCCACCCACTTGCAGGAGGTCATACCTGTGATTACATACATTAATAAACTGCTTTATACATTTGTAGTTATATACTGATATGCATGTGTGCATATCACCACACAGACCTCTATCCCTTTTATAATCAAACACCTCTAGACATGGAGTATACATGTTTTAATCAGATATATTTTTAATTTATTCATTCTCAGGGTGTGCACAATGTTGGAAATGACAGAATTTATTGCCCATTCCTTGTTGCCTTGAGAAGGCGGGTCTTTGTAGTGCTTTGATACACGAGTGGTTTAAGGTCATAGTCATAGAGTTTTTATAGCACAGAAAAAGTCCATTGTGTCTGCACAGGCCACAAGCACCTATCTATTCTAATCCCATTCGTCAGCACTTGTTCCGTAACCTTGTATACAATGGCATTTCAGGTGCTCATCTAATTGCTTCTTAAATGTTACGAGGGTTCCTGCCTCTACCAACCTTTCAGGCGGTGAGTTCCAGATTTCCATCACCCTCTGCGTGAAAACATTTCCCCTCAAATCTCCTACCCATTGCCTTAAATTTATTCCTCCTGGTTACTGACCCCTGTACTGAGGGGAAAAAATCTTCGTATCTACACTATCTATGTCCCTCATCATTTTGGACACTTCAATCAGTTGCCCCCTCAGCTTTCTCTGTTCTAAGTAAAACAACCCCAGCCTACCAGCCCTTCTTCATAGCTTAAATGCTCCAGCCAGAAAACTTCCTGGTGAACTTCCTTTGCACCCTCTCTAGTGAAATCAAATCCTTCTTATAGTATGGCAAACTGAACTGCACACAGTATTCCAGCTATGGCTTAGCGAGTGCTTTTACAGTTCCATCATGACCTCCCTGCTCTTATATTCTATGCCTCGGCTAATAATCTTATCTACCTGTCCTGCTGCCTTCAGGGACATTTGGACATGCACCCAAGGTCCCTCTGGTCTTTTGTACTTCCTAGCATCCTACTGTTCATTGTGTATTCCCCTGTCTTGTTAGCCCTCCCAAAATACTTCACCTCACACTTTTCAGGGTTAAACTCCATTTGACCATCGTCTTGTATGTGTTAATCTGGAATGGCCTGGATTTTAGGCCCAATAAAATCAGACACTTAAATTAAAATATTGGACATTTTAAAACAGCCTGATGGGAATTCGAACTTGGCCAAGCTCGAATACACTGAAACTCAGACAAGCTGCCAGGACATAAGAGATAATTGGCTCTATTCATATGGTTGAGTAAATCAATCACCCATCAAGCGATAATCATGGATTGATTGTTTTGAGTAGACAAGGCTACATACAAACAATGCATCAGGAAATGGACGCCCCCCCGACTTCCGGTTGCGGCGATGCTCAGCTAAGCCGCACGTTTCGGCGGCTCCAGCTCCAACGGACTTTCCGGCTCTTTTTGTGAGCCCCAACGGCAATTTTCTTTTGACAAAACCCGGTGTGGGATGACGAAATAAGGAGTTCCCCCCCCCAGTGTGCAGGAAAAAGATCGGTGGCGGTGGCCAGATCACGAAGGATCCTCGAGGGCAGCGGCAGAGAAAAGAAGAAAGCAAGATGGCGTCGGAGGGAGCCCAGGCGACATGGGGACCGGATCAGGATGAATGCCTCAGAAGGTGTGTGGAGGAGTTAAAAAAGGAGGTGCTGGCCCCGATGTTGCTGGCAATCAATGGGCTCAAAGAAACACAAAAGGCCCAGGCGATAGAGCTCCGTGTGGTGAAGGAGAAGGTAACTGAAAACGAGGATGAGATCCTGGGCCTAGCGGTCAAAATGGAGACGCACGAGGCACTACATAAGAAGTGCATCGAAAGAATTGAAGTCCTGGAAAATAGATCAAGGAGAAAGAACCTCCGGATCCTGGGTCTCCCCGAGGGAGTGGAGGGAGCTGACGGCGGGGCTTATGTGAGCACGATGCTACATTCGCTAATGGGAGCTGAGGCCCCCTCGGAGGTGGAAGGGGCTCACCGGGTCCCTGCGAGGAGACCAAAGGCTGGAGAACCACCAAGGGCGATGGTCGTGAGATTTCACCGCTTCAATGACAGAGAGGTTGTTTTGAGCTGGACCAAGAAGGTACGGAGTAGTAGATGGGAGAATGCGGTGATACGAGTGTATCAGGACTGGAGCGTGGAGGTGGCGAGAAGGAGAGCGAGTTTCAATCGAGCCAAAGAGGTGCTGCATAAGAAGAAAGTAAAGTTCGGGATGTTGCAGCCGGCGCGATTATAGGTCACGTACCACGATAGACACTATTATTTTGAAACGTTGGAAGAAGCATGGACCTTTATCCAAAAAGAGAAACTGGACCAGAACTGAGGGACTGATGTTGGGGGGAAAACGACAATGTTGATGTATAGAAATGTAAATTGGGGAAAGGGAGGTTCACTGTATCGGGACGGTCTTTGACGGGTTGGACACTGAGAAATGTGGGCGCCGGTGGGGAAAAAGGGACATAGGTGGGGGATGGGGAATGGGAACGGGGCTGTAGGGGGAGCTGCGCCATAGGGGGCGGGACGGTTCTAGGAAAGCGCGGGTCTTTTCCCGCGCTGGAGAGATGATGGCGGGAAGACAGGCGCAAGGAGGATGGGAGTTCCACACATGGGAGGGGGGGGGGGGTCAAGGAGAGAGCGGGAGAAGCCGGGGTCAGCTGAAGTCAGCTGACTTTCGGAAGCAATATGGGGGGAGTAACCATGCTAGATGGGGATCTAGAGGGGGAGGGGGGATAACTGGGTTGCTGCTGCTGGGATGGAGAGGGATCTGGTAAGAGAAGAGGTGGTCAGGGTGGGAATGCGCCACCTGGGGGACTGGTGGGTGCGCGGGACCTGGACGTGGGACTGGCCCAGAGGGAGTGATGGCTAGTTGACGGGGGAGGGCAGCAATATAGTAGTGGACAACGGTGGCAGATATGTGATGGTGAGTGGCAGACTGCAGGGAATGGAGGTCGTGCTGGTAAATGTATATGCCCTGAACTGGGACGATGCGGGATTTATGAAGCGGATGCTGGGACGTATCCCGGACCTGGAGGTAGGAAACTTGGTAATGGGGGGGGGGGGGGGGGGATTTCAATACCCAGGGTTGGACCCAGGGTTAGATAGATCTAGATCTAGGACCGGAAGAAGGCTGGCAGCGGCCAAGGTGCTTAGGGGGTTTATGGACCAAATGGGGGGAGTGGATCCATGGAGATTTGCTCGGCCGCTGGCCAAAGAGTTCTCCTTTTTCTCCCATGTCCATAAGGTATACTCCTGGATAGATTTCTTTGTTTTGGGTAGGTCACTGATTTCGAGGGTGGAAGGAACAGAGTACTCGGCCATAGCTGTTTCAGACCATGCCCCGCACTGTGTGGATCTGGAACTAGGAGAGGAGAGGGAACAGCGCCTACTCTGGCGACTGGATGTGGGATTATTGGCGGATGAGGGAGTCTGTGGAAGGGTGCGGGGATGTATCGAAAGGTACCTGGAGGCCAATGATGATGGGGAGGTCCAAGTGGGGGTAGTATGGGAAGCGCTGAAGGCGGTGGTCAGGGGAGAGTTGATCTCCATCAGGGCTTACAAGGGGAAAACAGAGGCCAAATAGAGGGAGAGATTACTGGGTGAGATTTTGAGTGTGGATAAAAGATATGCGGAGGCCCCGGACGAAGGACTATATAGGGAGAGGCGAAGACTCCAGACGGAGTTTGACCTGCTGACCACAGGGAAGGCAGAGGCACAGTGGAGGAAGGCACAGGGGATGAGATACGAGTATGGGGAAAAGGCGAGTCGGCTGCTGGCCCACCAGCTTCATAAGAGGACAGCGGCGAGGGAAATAGGGGGAGTTAGGGATGAAACGGGAACTACGGTGCGGAGTGTAGGGAAGGTAAATGAGGTGTTTAAGACCTTTTATGAAAGGTTATATAGGTCCCAACCCCCCGGAGGGAAAGGAGGGGATGCAGCAGTTTCTGGACCAACTAAGGTTCCCGAAGGTGGAGGAGCAGGAGGCGGCAGGCCTGGTGGGCGCCAATTGGGGTGGACGAGGTGACTAAAGGGCTGGGAAACATGCAGGCAGGGAAGGCCCCGGGACCAGACGGGTTCCCGGTGGAATTTTATAGGAAATATGTGGACTTGCTGGCCCCGCTGCTGGCAAGAACCTTTAACGAGGCCAGAGAAGGGGGGGACTCTACCCCCGACAGTGTCGGAGGCGACGATATCACTAATCCTGAAGCGAGATAAAGATCCGCTGCAATGCGGGTCTTATAGGCCTATCTCGCTCCTGAATGTGGACGCCAAGTTGCTGGCAAAAGTGCTGACAATGAGGATAGAGGATTGTGTCCCGGGGGTGGTGCACGAAGACCAGACAGGGTTTGTAATGGGGAGACAATTGAATGTCAACGTGCGACGGCTATTGGGGGTGATAATGATGCCCCCAGCAGAGGGGGAGGCAGAGATAGTGGCAGCAATGGATGCAGAGAAGGCATTTGATAGGGTAGAGTGGGAGTACTTATGGGAGGTGCTGAGGAGGCTTGGGTTCGGGGAGAGGTTTGTCAGCTGGGTTAAACTCCTCTATGGGGCCCCAGTGGCAAGTGTAGTCACAAATCGGCAAAGATCGGAGTATTTTCGGTTACATAGGGGAACAAGGCAGGGCTGCCCTCTGTCCCCATTACTGTTTGCGTTGGCAATTGAACCACTGGCCATAGCGCTGAGAGACTCTAGGAAATGGAGGGGGGTGGTTAGAGGGGGAGAGGAACACCGAGTGTCACTCTACGCAGATGACCTACTGCTGTATGTGGCGGATCCAGTGGGGGGGGATGACAGAGGTTATGCAGATATTGAGGGAGTTTGGAGACTTTTCGAGATATAGGCATAACATGGGAAAGAGTGAGCTTTTCGTAATACACCCTGGGGACCAGAGTAGAGGGATAGATGGCCTGCCGCTAAGTAGGGCGGAAAGAAACTTCCGATATTTGGGGATTCAGATAGCCAGGAGCTGGGGAACTTTACAAAAACTCAATCTGACTCGGCTGGTGGAGCAAATGGAAGAGGATTTCAAAAGGTGGGATATGCTGCCGCTGTCACTGGAGGGCAGAGTGCAGGCGATTAAGATGATGGTCCTCCCGAGGTTTCGATTTGTGTTTCAATGTCTCCCCATCTTGATCACAAAGGCCTTTTTTAAGAAAATAGATAGGAGCATTATGAGCTTCGTGTGGGCAGGGAAGGTCCCGAGGGTAAGGAGGGGGTTCCTGCAACGTAGCAGGGACAGAGGGGGACTGGCGTTGCCGAACTTGGGCGACTATTACTGGGCCGCGAATGTGGCGATGATCCGCAAGTGGTTGATAGAGGGAGAGGGGGAGGCGTGGAAGAGGCTGGAGATGGCGTCCTGTAAAGGAACGAGCTTAAAAGCGCTGGTGACGGCGCCGCTACCGCTCTCCCCGAAAAAAACCCGTGGTGGCGGCAACATTAAGTATCTGGGGGCAATGGAGGCGACAGAAGGGTGTGTTGGGAGCCTCGGTGTGGTCCCCGATCAGGAGCAACCATAGGTTTGCCCCAGGAAGGTTGGACGGAGGGTTCCAGAGCTGGCACCGGGCAGGAATTAGGAGAGTGGGAGACTTATTTATAGATGGGACGTTTGCGAGCTTGGGAGCACTCGAGGAATAGTATGAGCTGCCTCCGGGGAATATCTTTGGGTATATGCAGGTGAGGGCGTTCATGAGACAACAGGTGAGGGAATTTCCACTGCTCCCGACACAGGGGATCCAGGATAGAGTGCTTTCGGGGGTGTGGGTAGGGGAGGCCAAAGTGTCCGAAATTTACCGGGAGATGAAAGAAGAGGGGGAGGAGCTGGTAGAAGAGCTGAAAGGAAAATGGGAAGAAGAGCTCGGGGAGGAGAATGAGGAGGGTTTGTGGGCTGATGCCCTAAGTAGGGTAAATTCCTCTTCCTCGTGTGCCAGGCTTAGCCTGATCCAATTTAAGGTGCTACATAGAGCACACATAATGGGAGCGAGGTTGAGCAGGTTCTTCGGGGTGGAGGACAGGTGAGGGAGGTGCGGGGGAAGCCCGGCGAACCACACACATATGTTTTGGTCGTGTCCAGCACTGGAGGAGTGTTGGAGGGGAATGGCAAGAGTGATCTCGAAGGTGGTGAAGGTCCGGGTCAAGCCAGGCTGGGGGTTAGCTATATTTGGGGTAGCAGATGAGCCGGGAGTGCAGGAGGCGAAAGAGGCCGATATTGTGGCTTTTGCGTCCCTGGTAGCCCAGTGAAGGATTTTACTCATGTGGAAGGAAGCGAAACCCCCCGGCGTGGAGGCCTGGATAAACGATATGGCAGGGTTCATAAAACTGGAACGGATGAAGTTTGCGATGAGAGGATCGGCTCAGGGGTTCTCCAGGCGGTGGCAACCGTTCCTTGACTATCTAGCGGAACGTTAGGGGAAAATAGATAGCCAGCAGCAGCAGCCCAGAAAGAGGGGGGGTGGGGGGGGGGGGGGGAGGGCAACTTGTTTTTGTTCTAGTTGGGGTGGAGGGAGCACCATTTCTTGTTACTTTGTTAGTTCACTACTTAATTTAAACAATGTTATCTATTCGTTATTGTGTTACCGTTTTTGTTGATTTGTAAGGGGGAAAAATTGTGTTTGAAAACTTTAATAAAATATTTTTTTTTTATAAAAAGGAAATGGACGCCCAATGTCCTGCTGGGCAGCCATTAGTAACTCCATTGGATGGTGCCACTCCCACTCTGCGACCTCATTGGCTGGGGGCCGGAGAACATTCTGGAAAGGCACGGAGAGGGGTATAAGAAATCAAACCCTCGGCCCCCCCCAACAGCGAAGACGTCATGCAGCAAGGACAGAAGGAAGCAGCGTGCAAGACCCACCTTCGCAACGAAGAAAGACCCTGAGGAAATCGAGACTCGGAGAATCGGACCTGCAGCACGACATAGTTCGTCGGCCAGCATTCCGGGAAGCGTCTTGAATCTTGGGGCCTTTTAGTAATACTTTGGGATAATTCAAGGATAACTGATTTTTACTGTTTGTTGAATAAAGTTATTTGATTTATACATGTGTGTTGTCCTTTGTTTGCCTCATCAATAAAGACATCTGGTTAAAACTTTTGATTAATACACTGGCCGAAAGTGTCTGAGATTTTACACACACATGTAGTCTAAGGCTTTCCTCCTCACTGTTTACCATACCACTAATTTTGTGTAAGTTGCAAACTTTCTGATCATACCTCCCACATTCACATCTAGATCATTAATGTACACTGCAAAATGCAAGGAACCCGACACCATCCCTGCGGTACAACAATGGACATATGCTTCCCGTCACAAAAACAACCTTAGACCATCACCCCTGCCATTAAGCCATTTTTGGATCCAATGTGTCAAATTGCCCTGGATCCCATGGGTCCTTACCTTCTTGACCTACATCAACTGCACTGCCTTCATCTACACACCTAGTCATCTCCTCAAAATATTCTATCAAATTTATTAGACCACTTGCTAGGCCACTTCAGAGGGAGATCAGAGTTAACCACATTGCTGTGGAGTCAAACTATAAGGAGATTCGTTATATCTAATTTTTCTCAGTTTAAGACAGAGGGCAATAGATAAAACTCAATGTGACAACGAAAACTAGCCTCAATCATACTAGGCATTTTGACAAAGAAATTCAATTTTTACAATACAACCCACACTCTTAAATTCCTAATCTAGGTTGTCAGCTTTGGCTCACTAGTAGAACTTCTGCGGCAAAAGGTTATGGGCTCAGGTCCCATTCCAGAGACTTGAAGACATAATTTAAGATGACTGAGAGAAGGCTGTACAGTCAGAGGTATCATCTTTCAGGTTAGGCACTGAAACACAAAAGCCATGGCACTATTGAAGAGCGGCAGCTTCCTGGAGCCGTTGCCAATATTTACCCCAAAACAAACATCGCAACAGATTATATGGTCATGCATCTATCTCATCACTGCTTGTGGGATACTGCTGTGCACAAACTGGGTGTTGTTTCCCTCCAGCAAAAACAGTGACTCACTTTAAAAGTATTTTATTGGCTGTAAAGCACCTGAAATCATGAAAGGTATGATTCAAATGTATGTTCTTTTCAGAAGGAATCTGACAGGAACTTAGAGATGTCTAAGTGACTAGATTCTTATTTTGTAACTGAAAATAAATTATCAAATTGTAAGATAAAGTGCTGAGCCTCACAGATGTTCACAATAATTCCTAAAAAGGAACACTATTATTCAGAATGCCTTCAATCTATTTCAAATCTGTACATACATTAATGTTCCAAAGGGAGAAAAAAACCACTGAACTGGCAGCTGGAGATTAAAGACTGAATAACATGCAAACTATCAATGAAAACCAGCTGTGGCCTTCTACACTGTTCCAAAATAACTCAACAAAAGCTTGAGGAACAGCACTCAGTCTTTCGATTAGACACTTGACAGTCTTCAGATTTAGAGTTCAACAATTTTGGATCAGAACCTCTCATTTTTTTGGCTAGCATAATTGATCATGTTCTGCCATTCCCATTTACACATCCTCCTGACCCATTTTTTTTGTTGCTTATTTTGCTCCTCAGCACCCTCCCTTTTGTGATTTTAGTCTTTCCTGCCTTCCACCTTATCACAGGCCTGCTCTTTTGCTTTTATCGCTGCCCTCCTATTCCTGCATTTGCACTTTAAAAATTAGAGATCTAACCGGTTTTAGCAAGTTCCGATGAAAGGTCATCAATCTGAAACATTAATTCTGTTTATCTCTCTGGAGATGCTGAGCATTTTCAGAACATTGATTTTGTTTCAGAATCCCAGTGTCCACAGTATTTTACTTTTTTGCAATGAAGAAGTGTAGTGTGAGCTGTGAGATCACTACTTCTAGTATGAATGTACAACTGGTTTTGTTTATGTAAAACATTGTTGCTGGCTGAATCAGTTTTCCAAAATATGCATCTTTCAAAACTATTGACATTTAAATTCAGATGCGTGTACTCCAATTGTTTGTTCTTTCCCCACAAAACTTCTCCTTTTCTCTGTTCTCGCTGAGGTAGTTATGCAGGAATCAAGTAACCTCGATACGTCATGTGAGGATTAAGTGCCCAAGAGGCTATTTTAACCACAGGATGCATCAGAACCAAGTTCGACTCTACACCTACCAGAATGGCAAGCCGCAGTGGGAATCCTAACTAATTTTCTCCTCCCTAATTGAGGGACATTAATTTCTCCTACCACTGCCTGACCTCTATCAGCTAACTCAGCACATATTGGGACTCAAACCGGGGATCTTCAATCTACTAAACCTTAACTTTAAAGCAGCACGGTAGCATTGTGGATAGCACAATTGCTTCACAGCTCCAGGGTCCCAGGTTCGATTCCGGCTTGGGTCACTGTCTGTGCGGAGTCTGCACATCCTCCCCGTGTGTGCGTGGGTTTCCTCCGGGTGCTCCGGTTTCCTCTCACAGTCCAAAGATGTGCAGGTTAGGTGGATTGGGCATGATAAATTGCCCTTAGTGTCCAAAATTGCACTTAGTGTTGAGTGGGGTTCCTGGGTTATGGGGATAGGGTGGAGGTGTCGACCGTGGGTGGGGTGCTCTTTCCAAGAGTCGGTGCAGACTCGATGGGCCGAATGGCCTCCCTCTGCACTGTAAATTCTATGAAAACTATTCTATGAAAACTAGACAAGTGTACAAGTCCAACTAATCAGTATTCCGAAACAAGAATACTGTTATTAGCATTTCAGGATTGATAGAAGAAAGAGATTGAAGATCCTTCCAAGTTGGGTCAAATGAGGAGAACAGGAGCAAAGTATTTAAAAGCAAAATATTTTAAAATATTCTGTGCCCCACCTCATCTAGGCTTTTGCTGCTGCCTCTCTGACTTGCTGTGACAGGAATCCAAATCCTGACATTTTTACTCAAGGCTGTGTTGAAAACTAGTCAGATGGGGAGAGGGGCGTGAAAGGAGAGTTCACAATCTTATGATCTGCATCATCTTAAATTAATATTCAGCAGCATTTATTTTAAATAATACAGGTTTCCCAGTGCTGCCATACCCTCGCAGCCCTTTGCGACTTCCATCAGATCTTAACATTGAGACTCAATAGATACTCTAACTGCCCATCCTAGATCGCACATCCCAATTCCCCTTACAACACTTCCCCCAATTTCCCCAGACCCTTCCTCTCACCTTCATCCTCTTTCCCAAAGTAAAAAGCCTTCCCCAGTTCCCAGCAACTGCTACATACTCCGTGCTACTTGCCTGCAATCAGAAACATCTACCATACCATCATCTTTTGTATTCTGTTCATTCAAAAAGGATTAATAAACAAAATGAATATGACAAAACTTGCTTTTAATTGTCAGATTTTGCATGAAAATATGCACGTCATCTTTTTTTAACCCAAAATTATCGCTAACACTCCTGTAACAGCAACAGAATTTGACTTAATTAAGCACTGTAAATCAGTTGGATGTAAGGGAGAGATAGCATCTCTCGTAGGCGGGCTGGCTGCGCCCTTTGGAGTGGCTCATTCTATACTGATACTCACCTTCACCCAACAGTCACCTGTGGCTCCAAGTAGTTGTTAAGCACGCAACAGCAGCCACACCCTGGTAAACTGCTTCAATGGCCGGTCCAAACCAGGAGGTGGTTGCCATCTGGTCTCCTCCCCTCACTAACTTATGGATTGTCTATCCTGGGATGCAAAGACTGGTTCCGGCGTACTGGGTGTATGAGTCCAATCGAATACACAACAGTCTTGACGGGGGTTCAGCACTGTGTTGTGGAAGGCATAAAGCTCCACAAGACACTGAAGACAACCCAATCACCCACTACACCCAGATCTATCTCCTCGTCTTACTACTGGACTAAAATAGGTCAGGACAAGACAGACTGACGATACACAACTATTCCCTCATTATAATCCAATTCTTGTGCATGTTCATCATCGTTCTTTTATTTGTCATCTATCATTTAACTGTCACAAGTCCTGTGGCAATGGATGAGTGCATAGCAGCAGGTATGGATTCACTGGGAGCTGTAGCTGTGAATCTGCACAGTCAGCTCAATCCAGGGTTCATCTTTCACTAGGTGGAAGCAGAAGAGGATCTCAGCAACCCCAATAATGTGAACAGCCCTCTTTAGGACCAAAGTGCTCACCTCCCTAATATGACGAAGGGGCTAAGAAAGGTGCCCCAAACAATGTCTGCTTCACCTTCCAGGTCATCAGATGAAGAACATGACTTGCACATGAATTGGATTATAGTGAGTGAGAGTTGCGCATCATTAGTCTTACTGTCTCGTCCTGACCTATCTTGGTCCAGTAGCAAGGCAAGTCTAGATGCCTGGAGATAGGTCTGGATTCAGTGGGTGACTGAGATGCCTACTGTGTCTTGTCAAGCTCTACACATTACACAGCTGGCAAAGATCCCATAAATACGGTCATAAGTCAAATTCAAAGAGGAAAATAAAAGGTGACACAGATCACCATTGGTGAAAGAAACGTGCGGACCCTCATGGACATTGCATCAGGTCGAAGAACTGCTCTTATCAGAAGAGAGTTGGTGAGAAACAAAGAACAAAGAAATGTACAGCACAGGAACAGGCCCTTCGGCCCTCCAAGCCCGTGCCGACCATGCTGCCCGACTAAACTACAATCTTCTACACTTCCTGGGTCCGTATCCTTCTATTCCCATCCTATTCATATATTTGTCAAGATGCCCCTTAAATGTCCCTACTTCCACTACCTCCTCCGGTAGCGAGTTCCAGGCACCCACTACCCTCTGCGTAAAAAACTTGCATCTACTCTAAACCTTGCCCCTCTCACCTTAAACCTATGCCCCCTAGTAATTGACCCCTCTACCCTGGGGAAAAGCCTCTGACTATCCACTCTGTCTATGCCCCTCATAATTTTGTATACCTCTATCAGGTCTCCCCTCAACCTCCTTCGTTCCAGTGAGAACAAACCGAGTTTATTCAACCGCTCCTCATAGCTAATGCCCTCCATACCAGGCAACATTCTGGTAAATCTCTTCTGCACCCTCTCTAAAGCCTCCACATCCTTCTGGTAGTGTGGCGACCAGAATTGAACACTATACTCCAAGTGTGGCCTAACTAAGGTTCTATACAGCTGCAACATGACTTGCCAATTCTTATACTCAATGCCCCGCCAATGAAGGCAAGCATGCCGTATGCCTTCTTGACTACCTTCTCCACCTGTGTTGCCCCTTTCAATGACCTGTGGACCTGTACTCCTAGATCTCTTTGACTTTCAATACTCTTGAGGGTTCTACCATTCACTGTATATTCCCTACCTGCATTAGACCTTCCAAAATGCATTACCTCACATTTGTCCGGATTAAACTCCATCTGCCATCTCTCCGCCCAAGTCTCCAGACAATCTAAATCCTGCTGTATCCTCCGACAGTCCTCATCGCTATCCGCAATTCCACCAACCTTTGTGTCGTCTGCAAACTTACTAATCAGACCAGTTACATTTTTCTCCAAATCATTTATATATACTACAAAGAGCAAAGGTCCCAGCACTGATCCCTGTGGAACACAACTGGTCACAGCCCTCCAATTAGAAAAGCATCCCTCCATTGCTACTCTCTGCCTTCTATGGCTTAGCCAGTTCTGTATCCACCTTGCCAGCTCACCCCTGATCCCGTGTGACTTCACCTTTTGTACTAGTCTACCATGAGGGACCTTGTCAAAGGCCTTACTGAAGTCCATATAGACAACATCTACTGCCCTACCTGCATCAATCATCTTAGTGACCTCCTCGAAAAACTCTATCAAGTTAGTGAGACACGACCTCCCTTTCACAAAACCGTGCTGCCTCTCACTAATACGTCCATTTGCTTCCAAATGGGAGTAGATCCTGTCTCGAAGAATTCTCTCCAGTAATTTCCCTACCACTGAAGTAAGGCTCACCGGCCTGTAGTTCCCGGGATTATCCTTGCTACCCTTCTTAAACAGAGGAACAACATTGGCTATTCTCCAGTCCTCTGGGACATCCCCTGAAGACAGCGAGGATCCAAAGATTTCTGTCAAGGCCTCAGCAATTTCCTCTCCAGCCTCCTTCAGTATTCTGGGGTAGATCCCATCAGGCCCTGGGGGCTTATCTACCTTAATATTTTTTAAGACACCCAACACCTCGTCTTTTTGGATCACAATGTGACCCAGGCTATCTACACCCCCTTCTCTAGACTCAACATCTACCAATTCCTTCTCTTTGGTGAATACTGATGCAAAGTATTCATTTAGTACCTCGCCCATTTCCTCTGGCTCCACACGTAGATTCCCTTGCCTATCCTTCAGTGGGCCAACCCTTTCCCTGGCTACCCTCTTGCTTTTTATGTACGTGTAAAAAGCCTTGGGATTTTCCTTAACCCTATTTGCCAATGACTTTTCGTGACCCCCTTCTAGCCCTCCTGACTCCTTGCTTAAGTTCCTTCCTACTTTCCTTATATTCCACGCAGGCTTCGTCTGTTCCCAGCCTTTTAGCCCTGACAAATGCCTCCTTTTTCTTTTTGACGAGGCCTACAATATCACTCGTCACCCAAGGTTCCCGAAAATTGCCATATTTATCTTTCTTCCTCACAGGAACATGCCGGTCCTGTATTCCTTTCAACTGCCACTTGAAAGCCTCCCACATGTCAGATGTTGATTTGCCCTCAAACATCCGCCCCCAATCTATGTTCTTCAGTTCCCGCCTAATATTGTTATAATTAGCCTTCCCCCAATTTAGCACATTCATCCTCGGACCACTCTTATCCTTGTCCACCAGTACTTTAAAACTTACTGAATTGTGGTCACTGTTACCGAAATGCTCCCCTACTGAAACATCTACCACCTGGCCGGGCTCATTCCCCAATACCAGGTCCAGTACCGCCCTTCCCTAGTTGGACTGTCTACATATTGTTTTAAGAAGCCCTCCTGGATGCTCGTTACAAACTCAGCCCCGTCTAAACCCCTGGCACTAAGTGAGTCCCAGTCAATATTGGGGAAGTTGAAGTCTCCCATCACCACAACCATGTTGTTTTTACTCTTTTCCAAA
Organism: Scyliorhinus torazame; assembly: GCF_047496885.1. Classification (NCBI taxonomy): domain Eukaryota; kingdom Metazoa; phylum Chordata; class Chondrichthyes; order Carcharhiniformes; family Scyliorhinidae; genus Scyliorhinus; species Scyliorhinus torazame. The sequence goes on from NC_092718.1 coordinate 185,618,384, forward strand.
ATCTGTCTACCTATCTGCTCCTCTATCTCCCGCTGGCTGTTGGGAGGCCTGTAGTATACCCCCAACATTGTGACTGCACCCTTCTTATTCCTGATCTCTACCCATATAGCCTCACTGCCCTCTGAGGTGTCCTCTCGCAGTACAGTTGTGATATTCTCCCGAACAAGTAGCGCAACTCCACCTCCCCTTTTACATCCCCCTCTATCCCGCCTGAAACATCTAAATCCTGGAACGTTTAGCTGCCAATCCTGCCCTTCCCTCAACCAGGTCTCTGTAATGGCAACATCATCATAGTTCCAAGTACTAATCCAAGCTCTAAGTTCATCTGCCTTACCCGTAATGCTCCTTGCATTAAAACATATGCACTTCAGGCCACCAGACCCGCTGTGTTCAGCAACTTCTCCCCATCTGCTCTGCCTCAGAGCCACACTGTCCCTATTCCCTGGTTCTCCCTCAATGCTCTCACCTTCTGACCTATTGCTCCCGTGCCCACCCCCCTGCCATACTAGATATGCAGATAGCTACATCAGTGAGACTTATCTACCTGAGGAGGATATCGGTGCAGGTTACAAATTCTTTTGGAGTAGCTGTAGAAAAGAACAGCATATTGGCTCTTCTGTCATGAACCACCTCGTCAATAAATTTTTTATTTTTTTTTCATTGTACAAGAGGCTGTTTGAAGCCTTTATTTGTCGAGGTTGTAACAGATGGACCGTACGACACGTCTTCAAGTGCAAGAACTAAATTAGACAAATACAATTTTTTTCAGTGGGGGGGGGTGATCACTGTTAAGCTCCCCTGCATCTTGGCACGCCTTGTCTGACCTGTATCAGACATCAGAAGGGAGGGGGGAAGTGGGGCCGTGGCCTATACCTTGCCGGCGAAGGTCCCAGCGTCGCGCTGCTCATCCCAACGGTTAACCCACGACATTGGGCAGATGGACTTGTAGACCTTGTGGAACCAGTTACAGAGCGCGACATCTTTGCCAGTTGCTGAAAGGGCTTTCTGACATCGATAGAAATCCAGGTAATTCTGATAACAGTTACGCGTCTGGTTTGTGTTGGGGAAGCGCGCGTCAAACGGCGCCGTCTTGTACTTCTGGATTCGTTCCTGGACGGTGGCCATGTTAGCGTTGGGGTCTCCCACCCCCTGCCACCAAACCCTCCCTCTAATTCCTCCTCCTCCTCTGCCAGGGTCATCAGCTGCCTGCTGCTGACCGTAGGCCTCAGGCTGCCCCGCAGCATGGCGCAGCGTCCCTCCCCCACCTCTGCTCCCGCTGCCCGCCCGCCTCAGAATCCTCGTCAATAAATTGACTTGCCTTCCCAAGGGAGTTAATGATCGTCTGATGGTACTTAAACTCCCCTTGCATGGCAACATGCAAGGAATTCTCATTGATGTTTAGCCCCGACCACAACCAACTCTAATGAAGTCAAGGACAATTTCTATGTTGACCTCGGCTTCTTGTTTGTTACCATGCCAAAATCAGACAAAACTGTCATTCTTGGTGGTTTCAACACAAGAGTTGGTGAGATCACTATGTGTGGGAAGGAGATGTTGGGAAAAAAATGGGTTAGCAGTAGTGACAGAATTGGTCTCCTCTTGCTGAAAATGTATGCTGAGCATGAGCCCTTAATCATTAACACAGTTTTCTTTCTCCTTAATCGTAACAAGACATCTTGGATGCACCCAAGTTCCATACATTGGGATCTAAACAGGCAGAGGGATAGTCAGGAATAGGCAGGGCATGCATATAACAAAAGCTCTGTGCAGCCCTGACTGATGTACTGACCACAGTATTATCATTTCAAAGCTAAACATCAAGATCTATCTCCCCAGACATCCCCAAGGCATGAATATCCAGAAGTGTCTCAATATCTCAAGACTCAAGCACACGGTCATAAAGGAATCACTTAGAGAAATCAGAGAGTCACCTGTGTACAGTGAAAATGGACACAACGCAAGAAGGATAATCGGGTGACCTTCAAGGATATAGTGAACTCCACTGCTCTAGAGGGCCTTCAATAAGAACAGTGAGATTCTTCGAGAAATTACTGGAGGAGAAACATTGCCTCTGCGTGTGATTACATCACTGACAAGTCGTCACTATCCAAGCATGATGCCTACCAAAACATCCACAAGATTGCCCAATGCAAATTCAGAAAGATGAAAGACACTTGGCTACATCTGAAAACAGATGAACTTCAGTCATATGCAGAATGCAAAGACTGGAAAAGATTCTAAGATGTTCTGAAATCTGTCTACAGGCCCTCGCCTACTGGTTTATCACTAGTCTTTGGTGAAGATGAGTCAAGGCAGAAAAAGCCAAAATTCTAGAAAGATGGGCAGAGCACTTTAAATGTATCCTCAATCAGTCTTTGCCCATCCCCTAAGAAGCAATTGACTGGCTGCCACAGATTGCCATCAACTATTCCCATGATTTACCTCCCATGCTGTTAGAAATGATAAGCACAGTCAAATTCTTGTCGAGTGGCCTATCTCCAAGACCTGATGCTCTTCCAACTGAGGAACCAATTTTGCAACAAACAAAGAGGATTCTCACTCCTCTCCATTGCTGGTCACATTTTTGCCAGAATCATCTGAATTGCTTAATACAACATCTCAACCAGGAACTGCTGGCAGAGTTAGTGTGGTTTCAAACAAGGTCCAAGAACCACTGGATACGCTGTATGCAGTTAGACAGCTTCAGGAGAAAAGCAAATAACAGAATGTGGATCTTTATGCCACATTTGTTGGCATGGCCAAGATCTTTGACACAGTCAGCCATGAAGGCCTTTGGGATGGTAATGGAGAATTTTGGCTGTCCTGAGAAATTCATCATGGTGGTTCAACAGGTCCATGTTGACATGCTCCAGGAGTTGGTGAGTCTTCTGACCCATTACCAGTCACAAATGGAGTTAAGCAGGGATACATTACAGCTCCAATGCTCTTCAGTATGTTTTTCTCAGTCACGCTGTCTGATGCCTTCTATAATGTTTAACTGGGAATCAAAATCAGATATCACATGGACAGGAAACTTGCTGTTTGCAATGTCAGTTTACAGCTAGGCATGCAATGTAGTATGGACTTGTTCTCCAATGGATGTGATAACTTTGGCCTGATGATCAGCATGAAGAAAACTGAAGCATGGCTAATCCACTTAACCTGCACTTCTTTGGACTGTGAGAGGAAACCGAAGAACCCGGAGGAAACCGACGCAGACATGGGGAGAAAGTGCAAAATCACCCAAGGCAGGAATTGAACCCAGGTCTCTGGCAATGAGGCAGTAGTGCGAATCACTGTGCCACCATGCCGCATCATATTGATGATAAGATACATAGGAGTTTCCAAAGCAAGTGCCGCCTTCGGCAGACTTTAAACATTTGTCTGGGAATAAAGAGTTTGCCTACCCAGCCGAAGGTATACAGAGCAACAGTCCTGTGCACTGTGCTCTATGCAGGCAAGACATGGACATGTACCCGTGGCATGCCAAGAAACTCAACCACTTGAGCTGCTTTTGGAAACTTCTGAAGATCAGACGGCAGGACAAAATACCAGGCACTGAGGTGTTCACCTGAGCTGACATGTCAAGCATCCCACCATGTTGAGACAGTCATAACTGAGTTGGGCTGGTCATGTAGCCAGAATGCCTGACACTTTTACCAAAGCAAATCTTCTGTGGGGAGCTGAAATCTGCGGTGTCCATTCATGGCGGTCAAAGGAAGGGCTACAAGGACACTCTGAAGGTTTCACTTCGGATTTTGATATTAATTTGTGTCTTTTTAAAAAAACTAATTTACAGGATGTGGGCATCGCTGGCTAGATCAGCATTTAATGTCCTACCTTAATTGCCCTTGAGAAGGTTCTGCTGAGTTTCCTTCTTGAACCGCTGCAGTCCATGTGGTGCAGGTACATCCAGTGCAATTAGGGAGGGAGTTCCAGGATTTTGACCCAGTGACAGTGAAGGAATGGTGATATATTCCCAAGTGACAATGGTGAATGGATTGTAGGGGAACTTTCGGGTGGTGTTCCTATATGTCTGCTGCCCTTATTCTTCTAGATGGTAGTGGTCACCAACAATCATCAGAGATAGCCTGCCTTATGGTCTGCTTTCAAAGGGCTAAATCGCTGGCTTTGAAAGCAGACCAAGGCAGGCCAGCAGCACGGTTTGATTCCACTAACAGCCTCCCCAAACAGGCACCAGAATGTGGCGACTCGGGGCTTTTCACAGTAATTTCATTTGAACCCTACTTGTGACAATAAGCGATTTTCATTTCATTTCATTTCATTTGTAGCAGGAACAAGAAAAATCAACGTAGCATGCAGTTTATGAAGCTTATTAAATATTGTAACATATTGTTCTGATGAAAAGTCACTGACCTGAAATGTTAACTCTGTTTCTCTCCACGAATGCCAAAACTGACCTGCTGAGTATTTCCAGCATTTTCAGTTGTAATTTTGGATTTCCAACATTCACAGTAGTTTGTGTTTGTTTTATGCAACATATTGGCTTTCCTGAAAATGAACTCTTGAATGCGACGGGTCCAGACAGCATCTCTGGCCGTGCACTCAGAGCCTGCACGGACCAGCTGGCAGATGTGTTAGCGGACATCTTTAAACTGTCCCTACTCCACTCCGAGGTCCTCACCTTCTTCAAGAAGATCACTATCATACCGGTGCCAAAGAACCAGGCAACATGCCTCAATGACTACTGCCCGGTGGCCCTGGCGTCAGTCGTAATGAAGTGCTTCAAGAGGTTGGTCATGAAGCGCATCACCTCCATACTCCCAGAACGCCTTGATCCACTGCAATTTGCATACCGCCGCAACCGGTCCACAGCAGACGCCATTTCTCTGGCCCTACACTCATCCCTAGACCATCTCGACAACAAGGACTCCTACATCAGACTCCTATTTATTGACTACAGCTCCGCCTTCAACACCATAATCCCAGCGAAGTTCATATCAAAGCTCCAAAACCTAGGACTTGGCTCCTCACTCTGCAACTGGATCCTCGACTTTCTAACCCACAGACCATAATCAGTAAGAATAAACAACAACACCTCCTCCACAATAGTCCTCAGTAGCAGCAAGGCTGCGTACTTAGCCCTGCGTACTATACTCCCTGTACACACACGACTGCGTGGAAAAATTTGGTTCCAACTCCATCTACAAGTTTGCTGACGATACAACCATAGTGGGCCGGATCTCGAATAACGACGAGTCAGAATACAGGAGGTAGATTAAGAACCTAGTGGAGTGGTGCAGCGACAACAACCTATCCCTCATTGCCAGCAAAACTAAAGAGTTGGTCATTGACTTCAGAAAGCAAAGTATTGTACACACTCCTGTGAGCATCAACGGGTCCGAGGTGAAAATGGTTAGTAGTTTCAAATTCCTAGGGGTATACAATTCCAAAAATCTGTCTTGGTCCACTCATGTGGACGCTACCACCAAGAAGGCACAACAGCGCCTATACTTCCTCAGGAAATTCGGCATGCCCACATTAACTCTCACCAACGTTTACAGATGCACCATAGAAAGCATCCTATCTGGCTGCATCACAGCCTAGAATGGCAACTGCTCGTCCCAAGACCGCAAGAAACTTCAGAGAGTCGTGAACACAGCCCAGTCCATCACATGAACCTGCCTCCCATCCATTGACATCCCGCTGCCTGGGGAAAGTGGGCAGCATATTCAAAGACCTCTCCTGGCTTACTCACTCTTCCAACTTCTTCCATTGGGCAGGAGATACAAAAGTCTGGGAACACGCACAAACAGACTCAAAAACAGCTTCTTCCCCACTGTTACCAGACTCCTAAATGACCCTCTTATGGACTGACCTCATTAACACTACTCCCCGGTATGCTTCACCCGATGCCGATGTTACATCGTGTACCTTGTGTTGCCCTATTATGTATTTTCTTTTATTTCCTTTTCTTTTCATGTACCTAATGATCTGCTCGCAGAAAAATACTTTTCACTGTACCTTGGTACACATGATAATAAACAAAATCCAATTGTTAATATAAAACAATATAGCCGCTATTACACAATGATTGGGATATATTCATTGTATGAATATAAAACATCTAAAACATAAAGATACCCCAGTGATCCAACTTAATCGTGAAACACTAAAATTCTAATGCTCCAACCCTTACAGCAGCTATATTGCACTTATCAAAATATACAGAGCGAGTGCTTTGATTGAACTGTATACAAATTCCTTTAAGGGGTGACAGACTAAAGCTAACGTGAGGTCACACACGTAAGCAGACTGATTTTTAAAAAAAATCTCCAAAACATACAGAAAAAAGTAGAAGTGTAAGCACTAGAAAACAGTGGCAAGTAATCAAATGTAGACAAGAAACATTGAAATTGAAGCCCAGCAAACACACGTTTCACATGCTGACACGAGTATTGGCTCTGGAAGAAACATTGTTCAAGGCACTGACACTAAAGTTCCAATTTGAGTGAATTATTAAATAATTTGCAAGTCAATTAAGATTATATGTTCACTTGGAAGTGAAAATATCAGGAGTCACTTTGAAAAAAAAAATGTCATAATTCAATGAAATTGCAGACTTTAAATAGACGTTACATTTTTTGAGAACCTGTGGGATTTATTTCTCAATGATTCAGTATGGTTATATTGCTTATTTCAGCTAATTAACAAACCATAACATTGCAGAGCCAATTTTGCAATTCTGACAAACCAGGGATTGCACAAACTTGTAGCATGGGTTGTGTTGAACTTTGAGATTATAGACTCTCTTTTTATTTAAACAAGGCTCTTAACAAATGAAAGAATGTGTACAAGGAGTCAAGCCTACAAACTGGCTGGTTGCCAGGTGCAAAGCTAGGTCAACCAGCTGCATTTAAGAAGACAAATGCTATCGTTAAAGAGCAAATTTTGTTCCTCATCGGCAAACAATGTTTAAACTGGAATACAGCTGTTTGAAGGAGTCATGTGAGCACAACTACATCTTTCTGAGCAGGACATACTAGATTCCCCTGCAGGGAGTTGACATTGGCCGAATGGGTGGCACGGTGACACAGTGGTTAGCACTGCTGCCTCACAGCGCCAGAGTCCCGGGTTCAATTCCGGCCTTGGGTGACTGTGTGGAGTTTGTACGTTCTCCCCATGTCTGTGTTGGTTTCCTCCGGGTGTGGTTTCCTCCCATACTCCAAAAATGTGCAGGTTAGGTGGATTGGCCACAATAAATTGCCCCTTAATGTCCAAAAAGATGCATAGGTTAGATTAAGGGGATCATGGGGTAGGGCAGGGGAGCGAACTTAGGTACTGTTTCAGAGGGTCGGTGCAGACTCGATGGATGGCGTCCTTCGCACTGTAGGGATTCTATGATTCTATGAATGGCTTCCTGTTGTGTCCTAAATGACTCTATCCCTGAATATCTTGCTGCACCAAGTACAGAAAAGGAGGGCGATCCTGTTTGAGTCATAGAACAGAGAACATCAGAGAAGCATGCAGTTTAAACATAACCCACAGCTGCAGAATCGGCTAAAACAAGGGAATGTGAGTCAGTATTGCCACTGTAAACTCAGAGGAAGAAGCCATATTACAAGGATGGCTGGAGGCGGGAAGAGAGAGAGAGAGAGAGGAGAGAGTTTACAGATAAATATTTAATTTAACCTACCTATTCTTTGGACAAAAGTGGAGAATCAAGAGATAACAGAGCGCAGACTTGAGAGTTTGCAGTGTGGAGCAGAGGTGAGGTGGGAGTTACATGAAGCAAATTCCTGAGAGTAGGCCTCAAACGGACACTCTGGGGTTGAGGGAGCAAGCATGAGTGACCAGGAAATAGCTAGTGAGGGGATTTGTCTAGATCAGGGATAGCCCTTAAATTTTAATTCTTGTAAGTTAGGTGATAGTCTCATAAATAAAGACTTGGCAGAGCACCACAGTCTCAACAAGTGAATATCCTATGCCCGGTGGGAACTCTAGATTGCGTATCAGGTCTTGGAAAATCATGTGTAGAGGAAGTGTTGTCAGTTTGAGGAGTCCGAGCTCTGGTTTTTGGAACTTGATCAGCACTGTCTGAAAGGCTGGTAGAGATAGAAATCGTTAATGCCTTGGCTATGGACCAAAATTTGAAATGAAAATGAAATGAAAATCGCTTATTGTCACAAGTAGGCTTCAAATGAAGTTACTGTGAAAAGCCCCTAGTCGCCACAATCCGGCGCCTGTTCGGGGAGGCTGGTATGGGAATTGAACCGTGCTGCTGGCCTGCCTTGGTCTGCTTTAAAAGCCAGCTATTTAGCCCTGTGCTAAACCAGCCCCTTTGGAAAGTGGGATTAGGGGCAGCACAGTGGTTAGCCCTGCTGTCTCATGGCCCCAAGGTCCCAGGTTCGATCCCGGCTCTGGGTCACTGTGCGTGTGGAGTTTGCACATTCTCCCAGTGTTTGTATGGGTTTTGCCCCCACAACCCAAAGATGTGCAGGCTAGGTGGATTGGACACGCTAAATTGCCCCTTAATTGGAAAAAATGAATTGGGTACTCCAAATTTAAAAAAAAAAAGTGGGATTAGGCTGGATAATTCCTTCACAGTCAACATGGACAGAGTAGCCAAATGGCCTCCTTCTATGCCAGAGATTTCTAAGAACCACCCTCCTTGGAAGGAGGTCAGTGCCAGTCCACAAGGCCACAGACTTGGTGCAAATCCAAAAGAATTATTCAGCACCTGAAGTGCCTGGTGAGGAGACTCTCCTGCTGCCTTTTTCTCCATCGGCAGCTCTGCACAAGGAGTTATTGTTCCTGATTGTTGGGGATTCAATGGCAACACCATATTGACCCCTTTCTACAACTCTTACATGTGTGGCAACTAAGATTGCCGATTTAAGTTCTGTAAAAATGCTCAGCTCTATTCCTACCACAGCTGATCTACGGCTGAAACCCTAATTTATGCTGTTGTTTCTTCTAAATTTAACTAATCCAATTAAGCTTGGGCAGCATCCATCTTCCGTCCTCCATTAAAGCAAGCTCACACAATATCCCAACTCACACCATATCCCGTTCGCTGATCAGCCCTTTGCTGACCTACACGGACTCGTAAATAACACATCGATAACACATGTTCACCCTCATCTTCAAATGCTCCACGGCCTTGCCTCGCTCTAATCTCCTCTAGACCTACAACGTTCCAAGAGATTTGCCCTCCCCTAATCTTGGCTTATTGCTCATTTTTAAAACATTTAGAGTACCCAACTTATTTTTTTCCAATTAACAGTTTTAATAGCACCACTCAGCAGCCATGTTTTCACTGCTTAGGGCCTAAGCTCTGGAATTCACTTCACCACCTATTTTCTTCTTTAAGATTCTTCTGAAGTTTTGTTTAATAATATGAAGCACCTTCGGATGATTTGTTTCATTAAAAGTGCTATCTAAAAGCAGATGTTTGTTTTTTCTATTTGCTCAGGATGTTGGAGATGCTGTCTGAACCAGCATTTATTATCCATTCCCAACTGCTCTTGAACAGAGTTGTTTGCTAGACCATTTCAGAGAGCTTTTACAAGTCAACCACACAGGCAGAACACCACAGCTTCCAGCATGCTGCCTCCCTGCATTCAACACTAGTTCTGATCTCTAGCCCCATGGTGCAATTATTTAGCAGATTGAGGAAGAGGCTTTGGATGAAGCATCAATCACAGGTGAAAAGGGAGGTAGTAAGCACGGGCTTGGTCTTTCAATGGGTCAGACACCGGATTCAACAGAGAGAACCTTAAGAGAACACAAGGTATAGGGACAACCTTGGTGTCCACTGTGCAGCAGTTGTCCAACACTGGGTTGCAGATTATCCTACATCATTGCAGTGCTGCAGGAGAGATTTTCACAACTGTAGAGTGTCATGGAGAAAGTGGCATCTTAAAAGGCATCTTTAGGGTAGCCCAAGGCATGGAGGGATCAGCACAAATATGAGTGCACTCACTCGTACCAATAATGCTGCACTCAAGACTTTAAACGCTCTATAACATAAGAGTGTTACTATGATTTAACTGACTGTGATCATGCGGATAGAACAGAGATTTCTTGGCCTTAGTGGAGGTACCCCATGGACTGTCTTCACACAGACTACTGGCCATGTAGTACCCAGCATCCGTTGCATAATAGATGGCATTCTCCAAGGGTGGCTATGTATGCTCCCGCTCCAGTCAAGCCCCGACAAGTATATACAGTTGCTGTGTAGCTGGATGAGACCTTGCATTTGAAGAATTAAGTTCACAACCATTCCCAGAGTGTCAGCCGTATACCTTTTCTTGCCATCAGTTAGTGAGCTGGGGGTGGATGTCGGAGCACTTTCCATGTCAGAATACAAAACATTGCGTTTTATTCAGTTAAAGAAAGCACCCAGAATTTGTGCATTTTAGCTATAAAATAATAACAATGCATCTTTTGTTTGATGGCGGAACGTATGCTATAACCGCAAGCAAAAGTGAGCACCCTGCCAGGTCAGTGGTTCGTGTTGTAGCTGATAAAAACGGAGAAAGAATTTAAAAAAAAAGAACTTGCACTTATATTATGCCCTTCATAACCATTGATGTACTTCTGCAGTGTTGTCACTGATGTAGCGATCGGCAGATGATCGATGAGCCTTCGTGGGAGTGGTTTCCAATGTCAATATTTCAGGCTGGTCTCTTGATACCCATGCTGGTGAACCAGTCCTCATTATGTAGACAATGAGCAGAGAAAACTGGGATACAGTTTACAATGAAGACCCCCTGTAATAAGAAAATGTTGGAAACACTCAACAGGCCTGGCAGCACCTATGGAGTGAGGAACAGAGTTAACTTTTCAAGTTGTTGACCCATCATCAGAACCTTTGGAAATATTAGGTGAAGAAAAAAAAATCATCATATACAGGCAACAAACTATCACACCCAGCTTTAAGTTACCACACTAAGCTGGCCTCTCAGTTTAGGTACGGCTATGCAAAACAGAAAAATTCGGCAGAATCATTTAAGACCTCATCTGTATATGATTAGGAGACTCAGACATGTTGGAAGATGAGGATTCAAAATAAAATGCCCCAAAATCCCAAACCAAATTGGGGGCCATGTGCGCACTCGAGGTTGTGTGTCAGATTCTGCATGCTCACTTACAGAATACGAGGTTCTGTCAACAGAAGGCAATCTCACAACTTTAGGACAATCTGAGACACTGTTATACACAAGACATTTAATTAGACAGATAATGCAAGCAATGGTTCAAACATCGCTCTGGTTTTATATTTCTGTTTAATTTAATTTGGAATGAATAGTAGTGCTTTATAAACAGAAATTACAAACACACACTGTTGATCACCAGACTTTGAACTGGAGTTCAAGTTTAGATTCAAGACATCTGTGGTGCTCTTTTGAAGAAACAAATGTAATTAAGACAACATTTCAGATTTGACGATATCAACCTAATTAGGATAAGACTGTAGCAATAAGGCCCAGCTAATGCTAAATGACTAACTACAGGCATGCTGGGAAATTTGATCAACTTGAAATGACACAATTCAGGGACGTTTTCACATGACCTATTTAAGAAAAATTTGCAAAGTACGAAAGCAGGAACTTGCAACTAGACAGAACGCAACACCTTCACCTCAAGACCTCATCAATGTTTCTGTAGGCCTGACAACTGAAACCACAAGGTCTGAATATTAGAAAACCATTGTCTGCAAGATGGACCGCATGGTTAGAAGAACAAGGTAATTCTTGCTCTCTTGGAGCAGGACACAAAGACATGGCCTAGAAATAACATGACTCCGAAGTCATTCCTTTAGCGTGATCTGAGGATAACCTCGCACATGCAGCATCCAGACTAACCTCAGCGATCAGAACGGAAAATACCGTCAAGGGCGAACTTGGCCAGTTCTGATGGGGTAATATCTACTTATGTCTAAAGCTGTGTTTTGAGACAATTGTGATTATTTGTAAAGCATAGAATTGCATACATAGTGTATTTTATTGAAGTTTAGTTAATCAAATCATGCTGAACCGTAAGTTACAGTGTAGTGTTTGTTTGATATGTAACTGTTCAACCTCTTGTAACAGTACAGCGACCATGAGGCTCAACAGGACATTAATATGAAAATGGGTTTCTGTCCCTAGAGAAGGAATGAGAAAACTTTTCGATTTTGGTCAATCTACCGAAGAAAAAATATATTTTCTTGATTATCCATTGTGAACAATCCAGTTAGAAGGGCCCCTTTCATTTTATTTGGTTCCTCACAGCTCTCGCGATTTTGTTTTTTTTGTCTTTTCTCATCCGAGTAATTGAATTTTAATCCATGGTCAATTGCTTTTCTTTAGCATTCACGAACTGAGGCGTCATATAATTAAGTAGAAACAGAACTATGAGGCAGTCTGGTCCTTGCAGGAACCAAGGGAAAGGATGGGAAAAGCTGGAAAATATGACTGATGTATAAAAATCTAAACTGCTTTAGATTATGACATTTCGAAAACAATTTCAAAATAAAACACCAAAGATTTTGCATGAAGTATACAAAAGTATACAAATCAGATGCACTCAAACACCCATTATTCAGGATTTGCAAAGTTTGCAAACCTTACTTTTCAGGTCTCCTGGCTACCTCTACCAGCAATCCTCCCTCAACTTCTGTTTACGGTGTGTAGCTAGTTTGTTGCACTGCATGGTGCAAGAATATGTGTGGTTACTCATGTGAGGACGGCACGGTAGCACAGAGGTTAGCACTGTTGCTTCACAGCGCCAGGGACTCAGGTTCGATTCCCGGCTTGGGTAACTGTCTGTGCGGAGTCTGCATGTTCTCCCCGTGTCTGCATGGGTTTCCTCTGGGCATTCCCACAAGTCCCGAAAGACGTGCCTGTTAGGTGAATTGGGCATTCTGAATTCTCCCTCAGTGTGGCAACGAGGGGATTTTCACAGTAACTTCATTGCAGTGTTAATGTAAGCCTACTTGTGACAATATTTTATTGAGGAATTTATAATTTTAACAATTTTCAATATCAGATTTCAACAAAACCAAAATCGCAACAATATACCCAACAAACCCCCCGGGCACAAACCCCAGCCAACATGGCTTACACAAACAGTGCCAGCCACCCCTCCGTTGGTTCCCCTGCCTTTACTCATCTCTCCCATGCCTCTCCTTCTCCCCCCAGCACTCTCCCCCCCGCCCCCCCCCGTTCCCCCCTGCTGACAGCTTAATCTTTCTCAAAGAAGTCGATGAAAGGCTGCTACCTCCAAGCAAACCAGTACAACGAACCCCCCAAGGCGAATTTAATTTTTTCAAGTCTGATAAACCCCACCATGTTGCTAGCCCACAACCCCAACTTTGGGGGTTCTGACTCCCTCCATCCTGGTAAGATCTGTCTCCGGGCCACCAGGAAGGCAAAGGCCGCGACGTCAGCCTCTCTCACCCCGAGCTCCCAGGTTTTCCGACACACCAAAGATCGGCACTCTGGACTTGGCACCACCCTCACTTGTAAGACCACTGAATGTCAACAAATCCCTGACAGAAACCCCTCAGCCTCAGACATGCCCAAAACATATGGACATAGTTCGCAGCCACTCCCCCACCCCGACAGCTCCCCCACTATCCACTTCCTGACCATCGCAATATTTGCCGCCCAGTAGTAATTAATGAAAGTCGGAACGCTCCACAGCGTCCAAACCTATCCTCCACCTCCTCAAAGAACCTGTTTATCCGGGCCGCAGTCATGTGTGCCCTGTGGACTGTATCAGGCTGAGCCTGGCGTACGACAAGGGTGCATTAACTCTCCTCAGGGACTCCTCCCATAACCCGGCCTCCAAACCGATGTCCCCTCTAACCCCATCTGCTGCCTCCACTTTTCCCACACCCTCAGGGCTGCCATTACTACCGGGCTTGTGGAATATCGAGCCGGTGAGAATGGCAGAGGTGCCCCCAAACTCGTGTCCTTATATGATGCCGCCTCCACCCGCTCCCACACTGAACCCTCCCCCACTACCCACTTCCTGACCATCACAATATTCGCCGCCCAGTAGTAATTAATGAAATTCGGAACGCTCCAGCAGCACCTTTTTCACCCGCAGGGTTTTACCCACCCAAACAAATCCAGAAATCACTGCATTCACTTTTTAAAGAACGCCTTGGGGATAAAAATTGTGAGGCTCTGAAAAACAAGCAAAAACCTCGGGAGGACCGTCATTTTAACCGTCTGAACCCGCCCCACCAATGACAGCGGCAGCGCATTTGGGGCCTCCAGGCTCTCCACCAGCTCTTCATCAACCTTCGGGAACTCCAACCCTCCCAGAAACCGCATCATCCTCTCTTCCCCGGCTTGGGGTTCCGACTCATACAATTTGCTATAAACTCCCTAAACACCCCATTCACCTCCGCCGGGTCCATGACCGCATTCCCACCTGGTCCTTCACTTTCCCAATCTCTCTCGTCGCCTCTTGCTTCCTCATCCTGTGCTAACATCCTGCTGTCTTTCTCCCCATACTCATGTATCGCCCCTCTCCTCCTTCTCAACTGCCCTATCGCCTTACCAGTGGATAACAGCCCAAATTCCATTTGCAGCCTCTGGCGTTCCTTTAACAGCCCTTCCTCCGGGGCCTCTGCATATCTCCTGTCCACCTGCAGGATTTCGTTCACTAGCCTTTCTATCTCCACCCACTCCGCCTTCTCCCTGTGTGCCCAAATTCTCAGTGTGCCCGAATCAAAATAAACTCCTCCCCTGACCACTGCCTTCAATGCCTCTCAAACCGTACCTGCCGACACCTCCCCATTAATCTCTACATCTCCCCAAATGGCCTTCCTCACCTGCTCACACACCTCTTCCTCCGCTAACAGTCCCACATCCAGCCTCCATTGCGGGTGCTGGGCACCCCCTCTGCTCACTCGTAAATCCACCCAGTGCGGGGCATGGTCCGACACCACAATTGCTGAATACTCGACATCTACCACCCCTGCCAACAACGTCTTCTCCAATACAAAGAAATCTATTTGGGAATACACCTTGTGCACATGGGAGTAAAGCGAAAATTATTTTGCCCCCGGCCTCCCAAATCTCCACGGATCCATCCACCTGCCTCATAAACTCCACATCGTCCCAGTTTGGGGCATAAATGTTTACTAACGCCACCGGCATCCCCTCCAATTACCCGCTTACCATAACGTACCTTCCCCCAGAGTCCACCACTATATTTCCCACCTCAAACCACCATCCGGTTACTGACCACAAATGCCACCCCCTTCGTTTTAAAGTCCAATCCCAAATGAAATACTTGCCCAATCCATCCCTTCCTCAGCCTAATCTAGTCCCCCACCTTCAGGTGCCTCTCTTGTAGCATGGCCACATCAGCCTTTAATCGCTTTAAATGGGCGAACACACGGGCCCTCTTGACTGGCCCATTCAATCCTCGCATGTTCCACGTGACCAGCCTGGTCGGGGGGTGCCCTCCACCCCTCCCCGGCTCACCGATCAATCATAGTCCCTCTTGGGCCAGCCTCCGGCCCGTGTCCCACACCTCTCCATGCCCGCCCTCGGGCACCCACCATCGTCGATCTTCCTCCCCTTACACTTTAAAAGCCCTACCTCTGTCAGCAGTACTTTCCCCCCTCTACCCAAATCCCCCAGCAACAACCCCTGGCCCCATCCCCCCACTGACCTTCCACGCACCTTCCATTGCGCTTCCGTGAACTAGCCCGCCCAGCTATCCTGGCAGCCCCCGCCCATGGCGCCTAGCATCCTACCCTCCCACTGATTCCCCTCCCTCCCCGCTCAAACATTAGTGCAAACAAGCAAAAGCAATCTCTTCCCAAGCCCAAACAAAGAGACCAATCCCCCATCTCTTAACAAAGAACTAAGAGCAAACCTGAAGTCGAAAAAGAAAGAAATGGTCCCAAGCATAAGGTAACAGCAGCATCACAGCACCTCCACCAAAGTTCAAAGACCACCTTCTCCTGCCAGTCCATTGTCTTTAACAAATTCTACCGCCTCCTCTGCCAACCAAAGTACAATTCCCGGCCTTCATGGGCCACCCACAGATGTGACGGGTACAGTAGCCCAAACTTCACCCCCTTCTTGTAGAAGGCAGCCGTGACCTTGTTGTAACTCGCTCTCCTCTTGGCCAGCTCTGCACCCAGGTCCTGGTACACTTGGATTTCACTGCCCTCCCAGGTGCAGTGCCTCGTCCGCCTGGCCCACCTCATAATTTGCTCCTTGTCCAGGAACCGGTGCAACCGCAACACCATCGCCCTCGGCGGCTTGTTCCCCTGGGACTTCCTCATTAGCGCCCTGTGTGCTCGATCCACCTCCAAAGGCCGTGCAAACGCACTCTCTCCAAGCAGCTTCTCCAACATCCTCCCCACATACACGCCAGCATCGGCTCCTTCACTCCCCTCCCGACAGGCCCACGATCCTTATGTTCTGTCTCCGTGACCGGTTCTCCAGGTCTTCAACCTTCTCCTGGAACCGCCTCTGCTGGCCCTTCATCAGCCCCATCTCCGCTGCCATCGAGGCACACTGCTCCTCATGTTCCCCTGCCACCTCCTCCATCTTCTAGATCGCCTGACCCTGGGCCGCCAGCTTCATTTCCATGCAGTCGACCACTGCCTTGATCAAATCCACTGCCTGGGCCAGGTCCTCCAAATTCTCCTTCCATTGCTGGGTGAACTTCTCATTCAAGAAGCTCACCAGCTGGTCCGTTGGCCACTGAGCCGGCAGGATCGCTCCCTGCCCCTCCGCCATCTCCACGTGCGTTGTAGTGCCGCATGAGCTCCAACCGACTGATCCCATCTTCTTCGACCGCTCCATACACCAGAGGACCAATCTCTTCCATTCGCTCTCCTGCACCTTTTTTCCGCCTCACATCCACCTGTTAACCGGGGAAAAGGTCCGAAAAAAACTGCACGAGTGGGAGCCACCAAATGTGCGACCACTCACTCCATGGCTGCCACTGGAAGTCAATAAAGATTATTATTATTATTATTTTTTTTTTAAATTTTAAGAGTACCCAATTCATTTTTTCCAATTAAGGGGCAATTTAGTGTAGCCAATCCACCTACCCTGCACATCTTTGGGTTGCGGGGGCGAAACCCACACAAGCACGGGGAGAATGTGCAAACTCCACACAGACAGTGACCCAGAGCTGGAAATCGAACCTGGGATCTCGGCACCGTGAGGCATCAGGGCTGACCCACTGTGCCACCGTGCTGCCCACTCTAAAGATTATTACTAACTTAAAGGGAATGATGTTTGTTCCCTGTGCAGCACATTCCCTATTGCTCCTTAACTGTGCACTTGCGCAGCTTAGAGAGAACATTGCCTACAAGCATATTTTAAAATCTGTTTAATACACAAGTATTACTTGTGACACTAATAAAGATTATTAATATTGTACAAAATGCACAAATTACAATACATTTAAAAAAATAAATTTAGAGTATCAAATTCATTTTTTCGAATTAAGGGGCAATTTAGCATGGCCAATCCACCTACCCTGTACATCTTTGGGTTGTGGGGGCGAAACCCACGCAAACACGGGGAGAATGTGCAAACTCCACACGGACAGTGATCCAGAGCCGGGATCGAACCTGGGGCCTCGGTGCCAGGAGGTAGCAGTGCGAGCCACTACGCCACCGTGCTGGTTTAGAGAACCCCAAAGTATATCAAGGAGTTCACCTGACCCACAACTTTTACTAGATTGTGGTATGGGGAGCACACGGCCCACTCTACAGATGTGGTACAGCAGAGATTGAAAAGTATTTTTTTAAGCAAAACAATGTTTATTCTATGAACTCAAGTTAACCTTTTTAAAACATAGTGAACATCTCAGCAACCATCAATTCAAATACAACCCCCAAAGAATACAACACTAAGTAATCCTTACTTTCCTTTTACCATCCATAAGACTTTAAAAAAAAACTTTTAACAGAAGCACATCAGGTTTAAATTCACTACTGAGAACAGTTATAACTCTGAATTCACCAAATGATCAAGAGATAGTCTTTACATGGCAGAGAGAACAACATTACACTTTCTGTGACTGAATGCAGCTCCAACACTGAGACAAAACCAAAAAAAAGACACACCCAAGCTTTTCTCAAAGTGAAACTAAAAAACAGAGCCAGAGCTCAGCTCCATCCACACTCTGACATCACTGCAGTAACATGAGCAGACAAACATTTCTTAAAGTGACATTCTCATGACACCAGGGCTTTAATATCTTTCCTTAAAAAAGGTGCCCAACTGAATACAATACTCCAAATGTGGCCTGAGCAATGATTTGTAGAGGTGTAGCATCACTTCCTTACTTTTTATACTCTATGCCTCTATATATAAATCCAAGGATGCTATAAGCCTTATTACTGTTTCAACTTGCCTGGTCACCTTCAGAGAATTATGCACTTGAACCCCAAGGCCCCTCTGCTCCTTTACTCCCCTCAAAGTTGTATCATTGAGGCTATATTGTCTTCCCATGTTTCTTCTACCAAAATGCTTAACCTCACATTTTGCTGCATTGAAGTTCTAGGTTGAAAATCTAGAATGACAGATCAGTCAGTCTAACCAACCTGAATCTACCATTAATAATTAGGGTACTACTTTAATTATGATCATTCCTCACTGACATTTCCAGATACTGGAAAGTTCAAGAGGGCTTTGTTTTGCAGAAGCAGACCTACCCCAAACCAGTTTCAGTAAATGCAACACTCAGCACTGGCTGTCATTTGCTCTTGTGACCACCTCTGTACCTAGAAATATCCACTTTTTAAGTGAACATTTCTCTTTCTCGATATGCATTATTTTTAAAGTATCCTATCTGATAGAGTCTAGCTTTATTCATATAGGGCTAGTTGAATGCATCTAGCAAATAGGCAAAATATTAAAAGTGTTTTGACTGTCGGAACCCAGTCATTTTATCATATAATGAATTAACCATTGTATTTCATTGTATTCAATACTAAGAACAGATTAGTTGATTGCACAAAGAACAATCAATTTTAGCTAGGCCTCTGCCAAGCTGTGAGACATGGCATGTGTGAGAAAACATATCCAGTACTTTTCCTCAGACTGCTCACACAGATGTTAAGCTAGTTTTGATAGGCACCAGTCAATTAACAAGTTATCCTCTAAGTAACCGACATTCATTTGAACAAACCAGGGGGGCTCAGCTGCAAATTAGAAGCCAATGAACATAAATGAGGGGTTAAACCAGAGATAAGAATTCCCTTAAAAATAGAACCGTGTGGCCCAGGTCCTTTGTTCCTGAATTCTTGAATCATCCATCTGTTTGTTTGTGTTTAAATTGTTTTTGTTGTGCTTATGCTTTTTGCCATGTGCTTGCCATTTTTATGTATTGTTGGATATTTTGTTTCTAAGTTTTATTTAGTTCCTGTTCAAGTGTATACCAGTGAGTAACTAACAATAAAGTCGTATTTTTTATACCTCCCACCAACCGGACTACCTATTCTCACTAGAAGGTAAAATAAGAATGGCAACACTGTCCGCACTTACGATGACACACATCATGAAAATAGGAAAATAGAATGTTATTCCTTTAACACGTAATATTTCACATTTTAATTATTTTTTTTGTCAAGTTATGCAGTTCAGATTTAAACTAGGCTCGGTATCTACTTAAAACATTCTCATCGGTTTTACAAAGAGACTGTTAAGCTGGTGATGATAAGTTAAAAAATCAAGATAAACGACTGTTTCCAAAACATTAATTAATATGAA
Source organism: Scyliorhinus torazame (assembly GCF_047496885.1). Classification (NCBI taxonomy): domain Eukaryota; kingdom Metazoa; phylum Chordata; class Chondrichthyes; order Carcharhiniformes; family Scyliorhinidae; genus Scyliorhinus; species Scyliorhinus torazame. The sequence continues at coordinate 185,638,099 of NC_092718.1, forward strand.
TACCTTCTCATGTAAAAGTCAAAACTAGTACAATGAAAGATAGAGGACGGGGCATTAGAAAGGAGAAAACCTTGGGCAATAACAAGGGAACATTTTAACACAATGAATATTCCGATTTACTTGAAAAAAAAGTGAAATGAAAATCGCTTATTGTCACAAGTAGGCTTCAAATGAAGTTACTGTGAAAAGCCCCTAGTCGCCACATTCCAGCGCCTGTTCGGGGAGGCTGGTACGGGAATTGAACCCGAGCTGCTGGCCTGCTTTGGTCTGCTTTAAAAGCCAGCTATTTAGCCCGGTGCTAAATCAGCCCCCGAGATTTGCCTCCATCATCCCCTGCAATGTCTAGTCTGTAATGACCTTGGTGATATTCTTTATCCAAAAGATTGCTTTTAAGTTTAAATTATTGTAACAAAACAAGCAGCAATTCCATTTGCAGAAAGTTTAAACTTGATCAAATGCTGCCAGCAAACGCTGGAGACCTTTAATTTAACTGACCACAGTGTCATCAATGCCGACGACAGAGTCCACAGCTCCTAATTTATGGTAAAGTGCAGTAATTTACAGTTAAATGAGAGAACATAAACAACTTCTGCCTCCCTGTGGGCAAGAAACAGACAGATTTCTCCAGGCAGCTTCACTGAGGCTTTAAGTGAAGATTTTGGTCAATTGGTATACTCACTGCTTTATAGTGAATTTGACCAGACATTTCTATGGACTCCTAAAGTCAGAATAGCAGCAGAGTGGTTTCCACAATGTACACTATTGTAAATGAAGATGGAACAGCTCATGAGTGATAATGAGTGTGCAAGCATAAGAGAAAGCAAGTGGACTGAGGGTGCTTGCCAGACAGCGATCATGTGCAGAGGGGAATCCATGAGACAATTTCTCCTGTGTACCCACCTCAAAATGTCACTGGGCACAGCAAAACGTCACTGGCATTGCTTGCTTATGCTAAGCCAGGGGAAATGCTGTTTTATAATGAATGTATCATGCTAGGTATGCACAATGTATCAAAAATGCTCATTTACAAATTATGTTCTTATTATGTAGCATTCTGGGATTTGGGGGAGCGATTGAGCTCCACAGTTCTGTCCAGTTCCTGTGAAAGAGGTAAAATAAGTGTCCTTCAGTATTAATATGCATTCCTTAACATATGTATTCAATCTTTATCTAACCGTTTGAAATGCCAAAATACACAGCAAGATTATCTTCAAGAGGTACAAAATTTGATGTAAATGGGAATGAGAGGGTTCATGTGGTTAACAACACTTGTGGGGGGCAACTGAAGTTTTGCAACAAAAATAGTGGTGATCTTGGAGCTTAGAAGCACAGGTGGGAGTTTTGGAATTTGATAGTTAGTGGAGGTCCTGTGATTCAAAAAACACTGCAATAGCTTCAAAAGAATTTGACTGTGGAAGGGCATAAGGGTTTGGAATCTCAACAGAGCAGAAGCTTGAGGTTTGATTGTATTGGTGATGGAAGGAGAAAGGTCTTGCTTACTAATAGCAAGTATATAATAGATACCGAGTGGCACGGTGGCACAGTGGTTAGCACTGCAGCTTCACGGCGCCGAGGACCCAGGTTCGATCCCGGCCCTAGGCCACTGTCCGTGTGGAGTTTGCACATTCTCCCAGTGTCTACATGGGTCTCACCCCCACAACCCGAAGAAGTGCAGGGTAGGTGGATTGGCCACGCTAAATTGCCCCTTAATTGGGGGAAAAAAGAATTGGGCACTTAAAAAAAAATTTTTTAATGATTAAATTAAAGAAAAATCAGCTGCTTTTGCTTTTTGTGGAATACAAGATGAACAGATGACTAACTTAATAAACCAGAATGACGTATGAAATTTCTGACTTGTAATACATTTAAAAATAAACTTGAAATCAGAAAGTGGTATCCTGCATTTGGTCTGAGGGACCGAGCTTCGGATGCTACGAACAAAAACTTTGTACAGGTTGTAAATGGCTTAGTTCATCCTTCAAGATGAAGCAGACTATATTGATCATCAGGAGTGTCTGGTATGGTTTCAGTGGTATGTGGTGACTGCCAAGGCCAGTCTGTGCCTGGAAGGTTCTGCTGCAAAAAGGACAAGGTAACACAGATGATTGAGATTTGGATGAGTGGTTAGCTTGGCATTCCCTCTCATATTTTCTCTCTGCCTCTGGAATGTGCTTGTTTTTGAAGGAGGCTGCACAGTTTTTCTCATTGCGCAAAGTGCAGCAATCCTTGGTGAGCTCTTCCTTTGACAGCCATGAGAGCACACTCCAGACTGAAGTTCTCAATAACAGATTCACTTTAGTAAGCAAGTGTCAGGCATTCTGGTTACATGACCAGCCCAATTCAGTTGTGGCTGTCTCAATGTGGTGTGGATGCTTGGCACATCAGCTCAGGTGAGCAGCTTAGTGTCTGGTATTTTGTCCTGCCACCTGATCTTCAGAAGCTTCTGAAGGCACCTCAAGTAGAAGTGATTGAGCTTTTTGGCATGATGCTGGTATACAGTTCAAGTCTCGTTATGTGCACAGCAGAGTGTGTAGGACTATTGTTCTTTAGATCTTCAGTTTGTTAGGAAGACTGACTTACTCTTTGTTCTCAGACTGATATTCAATGTCTGCCGTAGGTTATACTTGCTTTGGCAATTCTTGCATGTGTCTCATCATCAATATAGCCAGCTGGAGAAAGTGTGCTACCCAAGATAAGTGAACTTATCTACTACCGCCAGGCCCTGGTCATGAACTGAAACTTTGGACTTCAGAAAGGACTTTCCTGGAGCAGGCTGGTAAATTACTTCTATTTTATTTGTATTGATTGTATGGCCAAAGTTCTCCAATGCACGTGAGAAGTCTGTGCTACATTGCATGACCAACTGTTACAAACCCAGTTGATGTTATAACTGGACGGGAAGATCACAGAATGGAACACTGGCTCAAAAGAATGCAACTTGTTTTATAAAACGTGGAGGAACAGAGTCACTTAGTTTTAACAAAGAAAAAACATGTTCTAAACATGAATAGATTATTATACAATACTCTTCCCCCTTAGCTTAGCAATTACACACAGGTTTTAGGATTAATACAGATTACAAAGTACACCTTAAGTCACATTGATCGCATTAACACAAAGTCCCTTTTAAACACACAAATTGGCTGCGGTCAAATACACACACACTGCTCTGAACACAACAGTGTCTGTGATCTTCTCCTCAGAATCACCTCGGATGATTATCACGTGAGAGTTGCCAAACACCACTCACAAGAGCATTTTAAAAAAACTTCCCTCAAATGTATGCTTTCCCTTAGTGGTTTGCAATTTGAAATCTAGGCCCGGTTTTCCAAATGACACTTTTAAAAAAGCTTCTGCTCCAGTTTTAATTATGAACCCAGTCCAAGATTTTACTCCAACTTCTTTAGGATTTCTTTTTCTTGAAGGCTTTTATACAAACTCAGTGGCCCAGCCACCAATTTCCACAATTATTTCAAATAATGTCTCCCAAACAGTAGTAATTTCTCACAAACCTTAGCACTGCTGCCAATATCTTTCTGGCCTCTCACGATCCAAAGCCTTTCCAACTCTGTAACTTTACTGAACAGTAATCCATTCTGGTTCCCAGTTTTCTCTGTTCCGTTAACTCCAGTTTCCTTAGAAACTTCTCTTCATTTCTCTAGTTTCCTTAACTAGTTGAACTTTAGATTTCCAGCATCTGTTTTGTTAACCATTACCCCATGTATAGCTTTTCTGCTGGCAAACCTGAGAGAAATGTTCCCCTCCAACTTCTAAACCAATTGTTTCTTAGCCGAGCTGAGAACAGTACCTTCTCTCTCACTACATATCTCCAACTGAAATCAAATTAGCTAAACCAAAACTTAAAAGCTTCTCTACCTTACAAGGCCCTTGTTGCTAAGCAACCACTGCTGGTTTATTTATTCTTCACACCGTAGCCCTCGCTAAGCACAATAAAAACAAAGTTGGAACTTAACCAATCCTCACACCTTTGTCCAGCAGGAATTTAACTAGGCTTTATCCTTCCAGGTATAGAAACGTTAAATTAAACTCACTTAAAACTATAACTTATTTCTAATGTTTACCCATACAAATATAAATCCCTTAAAATTACCTTTATTTTCCTAGCGCCAAATCTGAACCAGCAACTAGTGAACAGTCACCAGCAAACAGGAAATCACGGAGTATTTCTTCAGAGACCTTGGTCTTTGACCAGAGTTATCTCAAATGTAGTAGTTTATCCTCCATGCGATATCTGATCTCAATGCCAGGATCACTATCAAGGCATGAGAGAACATGGTGGAGAAAAACTTACAGAGCGTTAGTGCTAGCACACATCCCTGTTTAGCTCCATCAGTGACTGGGAATGGGTCAGAAGACTTAACATCATCCACGACATACGCGAACATGCCATCACAGAACAAGCGCCATTGTGATGAATTTTATAGGGTAGCCAAATCTTTCCATTATACCTCATCGGCTATCATGGCTGACTGTGTCAAAGGCCTTAATCAGGTCAACAAACGTGGTAGACAGGTGCTGGTTCTGCATTCCTCCTGGAGTTGCATACAACAAACACCACATCAGTTGTTCCTCAGCCTTTTCTAAAACTGAACCAACTCTCTGGTAGCAGATCCTAGTTGAGATGGTGCACCAACAGTGCAGAAGGATTCGGATCGAATTTTATTGACTTACAGCAGGTCATTTTTACCTTAAATGGTCTATAAGCCAGAAGAGTAGGTGATTGATAGCCACATTCTTGATAATGGGAAGCCTGTGATAAATATTAGGGGACAACAAATGGGTGCCTATGTACTGATTGGATAGTTTAATTAAGCATGTGGACCTTGATGTGATTGGTTAATTATTCTCATATACTATGCATGATGTAACCTTAATCGATAGTCATGATCGGACATAGATAACTAGCAACAGATAATTGGTATATGCTATGTTCTTGTAACCGAATCTCAAAGTATATCTGCCTGTACCATTCTTGAATTTGTGCTCTTTGGCATCCCAACTTGGAATGCCACTAGCCCCTGGGTTTAAAAAAATATATTTTTTTATTCTCCTCCTTTTTCACATTTTCTCCAAAATTTACACCCAACTAAACAATAATCAGTCACGAATGTAATGTCAATCCCCATATCAATAACAGCGATCCCATCCTCCCACCAAACCAGACATTGGCCCGCATGTTAACATAAACAAATGACAAAAAAGGAATCAGGAATCACCCATAGTCACCATTAACACATACAGTCACCCTCTCCCCCAACCCTCCCAGCCCCCAACCCCCCTAATGTTCGATGTAATCCAATTCTCGAAAGTGCATAATGAATAATGCCCATGAATTGTAGAACCCCTCCATCCTTCCCCTCGGTTCAAATTTGACCTTTTCAAGCATTAAGAATTCCAGCAGGTCCCCCCGCCACAGGGTGGAGAGGTTGATCTCCACCCTAACAGGATCCACCTTCGGGCGATCAACGAGGCAAAGGCTACATCTGCCTCCGCGCCCGTTTCCAACCCCGGCTGGTCCGACACACCGAATATGGCCTCCCGAGGGCCCGGGTCTAGTTTCTCGTGCATTACTTTAGAGATTACCCTAAACACCTCCTTCCAGTAATCCTCCAGCTTTGGACAGGACCAAAACATATGAACGTGGTTTGCAACGTTCACACACATCTTCTACCCCCTCAAAGAGCCGGCTCATCCTCGCCCTTGTACGGTGTGCTCTGTAAAGGCCGAGTTTTTAATTCTAAAAGTCTTTGTCTGATTTCTCGGGAGGGGGCGAGTGAAGTATGCTCAAGTTGAATAGCTGTACTTTCCCCCACAACAAACTGAACAATGGAAGCATCTTGGGAGGGGGAAGGGTGGGGCGGGGCTGTGCTCCCAAATAGTCTGCAAGAGTTCAGTGAGCTTCTTGGCCTCCAGACTTGAAGACCTTAGCTGGAATAGCATCAGCTCCTGGAGTTTTGTAGTAAGATAGAAGTTTGATTGTTTTTGTTGTCTCTAACATTATGAGAGCGTCATCAGGAGAGCAGTTGATGGCAACCTGTTGATTGCTTCTTTATTGATGGATAAAGGTCAACTGAGGTTGTGGTTAAGGTACTCTCCCCATCTTTCTAGAAGTTTGACTTTTGTGAGCAGTGTTGACCTATCAGCACCAAGGATTGGGGCTGGTAGACATTTTTCAGAGAATCATAGAATCTCTTGGACCTAGCCAACTCTCTCCTGACAAGAGCAATTATTCTTTCAGTCTGTTGGCTGTGGGAGTGTCCAAAAGTCACGCACATTCCATCTGCCGATGGTGACTAGTTGTCACACTTATTTTCTTTTTTAAGACTAACTTACGACCATATGAGGAGATCCCCGCCAGTCTCAGCTTCTGGTCAAATAGGTGAAGCAGACAATGTTTAGGGCACCTTATCTAGCCCCCTCCCTTTTCCCAGCGAGGTGAGCAATGTGGTCCAGAAAAGGGCTGCTCAGTTGCCCAGGGGGCTACCGGTTCCACTTTTGATTCCGTCCCTTGAGAAACAACTGTTTGGCCTGAGCTGGCTGTGCGGACGTTTGCCTCTACAGCTCTCAGTGAATCCACACCTACTGCTATGTCAACTCGTTATCATCAGAGGACATGTAACAGATAGATAATGGATAACAGTGATGGAAAGATTTTATTTTATGTATTCAACCAGGTGAGTGAATTGAGAACCAATTCTAATTTACAATAATGACTTGGCCAAGAGGCTAATGTTGCAGCAACAAAAATTACACATTACAATTCATAAAAACAATAAAATACAAATTAGCAGTGAAAGAGAATTGAGAGTTTAGCATATACAGTATTAGTCAACAGAGCCTTAAACGCTTCAGCAAAAGGCATCCATGGGAATAAAATTAGTTACCTTCAGCTTTAGTTGTACCTTGTTCCAATCAGTGACAGCAGCAAATTGAAATGAATCACATCCAAAGGCTGCGCTCACTCTCGGGAGTGACCAATTTGATCAAGTCACATGACCTCACATGAAGAATTTGGCTTGCATGTGAATTCATTACTGAGGGAAAATTGTATACAGTGAACCTGTCTTGTCCTGACCGATTGTGGTCTAGTGGCAAGATGAGTCTAGATGGCTGGAGATAGATCCAGATGCTGAGGGTGACCTGGGTGTCTTGTTGAGCTCTGTCTGTATAAATATAATGTGGAAATGCCGGCGTTGGACTGGGGTGAGCACAGTACGAAGTCTTACAACACCAGGTTAAAGTCCAACAGGTTTGTTTCGATGTCACTAGCTTTCGGAGCGCTGCTCCTTCCTCAGGTGAATGAAGAGGTCTGTTCCAGAAACACATATATAGACAAATTCAAAGATGCCAAACAATGCTAGGAATGCGAGCATTAGCAGGTGATTAAATCTTTACAGATCCAGAGATCTCTGGATCTGTAAAGATTTAATCACCTGCTAATGCTCGCATTCCTAGCATTGTTTGGCAACTTTGAATTTGTCTATATATGTTTCTGGAACAGACCTCTTCATTCACCTGAGGAAGGAGCAGCGCTCCGAAAGCTAGTGACATCGAAACAAACCTGTTGGACTTTAACCTGGTGTTGTAAGACTTCGTACTGTGTATAAATATATGAATATTAATCTGAAACACAGGGGTGCAGTCTCAGAATAAGTGTTTACTCGTTTAGGACCGAGATGAAAAGAAATTACTTCACTCAAAGTACTGTGAATCATTGAATTCTCTACCCCAGAGGGCTGAGGATGCTTCATCGTTGAATACATTTGAGGCTGAGATAGACAGATTTTCGGTGTGTCCAAAAATTAATGGAAAATGGAGGTGACGCCCAAGATCAGCCATGATCGTATTGAATGGTGTAGCAGGCTCAAGGGGCCGTGTGGACTGCTCCTGCGCATATTTCTTGCGATTTGCTTCCACAACACTATGCCGACCCACGTTCAAGACCATTGGACCCTAGATTAGCTTCATGCACCAATTCTGTTGGAATCAGTCTTCACATGCTAAAATAGACAAATCCCTAAGCTGCCACGGTTAGGTAATCCAACAGCTTTGTTCATTTGATTTGGTCCACCTGCTGAAACGGTATACCAGGGTGTGGCTACTGTCCCATGCTAACAACTACTTGGTGCCACAGGTGAGAGTTGGCTGAAGGCGAGGATCATACAGGATAAGCCACTGCTAGGAGTGCGGTGAGCCCACCTATGAAACTTGCTGCTCCTCTCTTACTCCCAGCTTTGTTCAGAAAACTGCTCAAAAGTGAACAATTAGGGAGAACTTTCTTGGTTGATTTCAATTATTTATCAATTAAAACCACTTAAAATGTCCTCAAAGAATGTTAGCCAAATTGCTTGCAAGTCTTGACATTTATATCATATTGAATTTCACTAAATTATCCAGTAGCAATCACATCTGTAAAGTACAGCTTTAGCTGGCTGAATAGCAATATTCATCTGTAAGATTGGCATCAAGCCATTGGAATATCTTAAAAACAGTATTACTTTGCTGCACTGGCTTCATCAATGTAAAGTTGTACCACACTCCCAACTACCACTCTCCAATTTAGTTTTGTATCCAATCCCATTCTCCATTAAATCTTGAGTTGACAAATCTGGATGTTCAAAGCCAATGTAAAGGTCAGTGCCTGCTGATATTGTTTAGTGCAGCCAACAGTGGAAAGAACTGTTTGCCATCAGCTTTTTCAGATCTAATGAAGATCACAATCAGGACCTCAATCCTTTTGTTGCCTAGTACGACACTAAATTTTATCTTAGCCACACATAAAAAACTGCCAAAGGTACTATTCTCCCAATATTCTCTTTTTATCTTCTTGCAGGATATTTGCCAACATGCACAATCAATCAGAACAAGACTGGCAAAGTTGCAGATTTTTCCACAGCTACGCTACTCTTCAAATAGTAGGATGAAAGTACAATTGAGACTGAGTTAAGTTGAACATTTTTCTTTAAACTCTCTATTCCTGACTACATCTAATTTTGAATATATCACTTGCATGTGGTGCCAATTCTTGCTGTTATCTTGCCGTTTAAAATATACGTTAGGGAACACATAATAACACTCACAGACACAGAATTTAGTGTCCTGTAGGGAAACAGCCATTCATAAAGTATGTACGACATCAATGATTTCTGACCTCCCTTTGGTCAATCATAGACATTGGGCGTCATTCTCCGACCCCCCGCCGGGTTGGAGAATGGCCGTTGGCCGCCGTGAATCCCGCCCCCGCCGAAGTCTCCGCTCCCGGAGATTGGGCGGGGGCGGGAATCGGGCCGCGCCGGTTGGCGGGACCCCCCGCTGGATTCTCCGGCCCGGATGGGCCGAAGTCCCGCCCAGGAATTGCCTGTCCCGCAGTCGTAAATCAAACCTGGTATTTACCGGCGGGACCAGGCGGCGTGGGCGGGCTCCGGGGTCCTGGGGGGGGGGGCGCGGGGCGATCTGACCCCGGGGGGTGCCCCCACGGTGGCCTGGCCCGCGATCGGGGCCCACCGATCCGCGGGCGGGCCTGTGCCGTGGGGGCACTCTTTCCCTTCCACCTCCGCTACGGCCTCCACCATGGCGGAGGCGGAAGAGACTCTCCCCACTGCGCATGCGCGGGAAACTGACAGCGGCCGCTGACGCTCCCGCGCATGCGCTGGGAAACTGACAGCGGCCGCTGACGCTCCCGCGCATGCGCCGCATTTCCGCGCCAGCTGGCGGGGCAACAAACACCATTTCCGCCAGCTGGCGGGGCGGAAATCCCTCCGGCGTCGGCCTAGCCCCTCAATGTTGGGGCTAGGCCGCCAAAGATGCGGAGCCTTCCGCACCTTTGGGCCGGCGCGATGCCCGTCTGATTGGCGCCGGCTTTGGCGCCAGTCGGCGGGCATCCCGCCGTTGGGGGAGAATTTCGCCCATTATCTTTTTTTAATAAAATATTTTATTGAAAATTTTTGGTCAACCAACACAGTACATTGTGCATCCTTTACACAATATTATAACAACACAAATAACAATGACCTATTTTATAAACAGAAAATGAATAAATAATAAATAACAAAAATGAAAACTAACCCTAATTGGCAACTGCCTTATCACAAGTAACACTCTCCAAAAATATAATTTAACAGTCCAATATATAATTATCTGTAGCAATGACCTATACATATTATACAGTATATATTAACAACCCTGAGAGTCCTTCTGGTTCCTCCTCTCCCCCCCCCCCTCCCCATCCTGGGCTGCTGCTGCTGCCTTCTTTTTTCCATTCCATCTATCTTTCTGCGAGGTATTCGACGAAAGGTTGCCACCGCCTGGTGAACCCTTGAGCCGACCCCCTTAGAACGAACTTAATCCGCTCTAGCTTTATAAACCCTGCCATGTCATTTATCCAGGTCTCCACCCCCGGGGGCTTGGCTTCTTTCCACATTAGCAATATCCTGCGCCGGGCTACTAGGGACGCAAAGGCCAAAACATCGGCCTCTCTCACCTCCTGCACTCCCGGCTCTTGTGCAACCCCAAATATAGCCAACCCCCATCTTGGTTCGACCCGGACCCCCACTACTTTTGAAAGCACCTTTGTCACCCCCATCCAAAACCCCTGTAGTGCCGGGCATGACCAAAACATATGGGTATGATTCGCTGGGCTTCTCGAGCACCTCGCACACCTATCCTCCACCCCCAAAAATTTACTGAGCCGTGCTCCAGTCATATGCGCCCTGTGTAATACCTTAAACTGAATCAGGCTTAGCCTGGCACACGAGGACGACGAGTTTACCCTGCTTAGGGCATCTGCCCACAGCCCCTCCTCGATCTCCTCCCCCAGCTCTTCTTCCCATTTCCCTTTTAGTTCATCTACCATAGTCTCCCCATCGTCCCTCATTTCCCTATATATATCTGACACCTTACCATCCCCCACCCATGTCTTTGAGATCACTCTGTCCTGCACCTCTTGTGTCGGGAGCTGCGGGAATTCCCTCACCTGTTGCCTCGCAAAAGCCCTCAGCTGCATATACCTGAATGCATTCCCTTGGGGCAACCCATATTTCTCGATCAGCGCTCCCAGACTCGCGAACTTCCCATCCACAAACAGATCTTTCAGTTGCGTTATTCCTGCTCTTTGCCACATTCCATATCCCCCATCCATTCCCCCCGGGGCAAACCTATGGTTGTTTCTTATTGGGGACCCCCCCAGGGCTCCAGTCTTTCCCCTATGCCCTCCCCACTGTCCCCAAATCTTCAGTGTAGCCACCACCATCGGGCTTGTGGTGTTGTTCCTCGGTGAGAACGGCAATGGGGCTGTCACCATAGCCTGTAGGCTAGTCCCCCTACAGGACGCCCTCTCTAATCTCTTCCACGCCGCTCCCTCCTCCTCTCCCATCCACTTACTCACCATTGAAATATTAGCGGCCCAATAATACTCACTTAGGCTCGGTAGTGCTAGCCCCCCCCTATCCCTGCTACGCTGTAAGAATCCCTTCCTCACTCTCGGGGGCTTCCCGGCCCACACAAAACCCATGATGCTCTTTTCAATCCTTTTAAAAAAAGCCTTCGTGATCACCACCAGGAGGCACTGAAACACAAAGAGGAATCTCGGGAGGACCACCATCTTAACCGCCTGCACCCTCCCTGCCAGTGACAGGGATACCATATCCCATCTCTTGAAATCCTCCTCCATTTGTTCCACCAACCGCGTTAAATTTAACCTAAGCAATGTGCCCCAATTCTTGGCTATCTGGATCCCCAGATAACGAAAGTCCCTTGTTACCTTCCTCAACGGTAGGTCCTCTATTTCTCTACTCTGCTCCCCTGGATGCACCACAAACAACTCACTTTTCCCCATGTTCAATTTACACCCTGAAAAATCCCCAAACTCCCCAAGTATCCACATTATTTCTGGCATCCCCTCCGCCGGGTCTGCCACATATAGTAACAAATCGTCCGCATACAAAGATACCCGGTGTTCTTCTCCTCCTCTAAGTACTCCCCTCCACTTCTTGGAACCCCTCAACGCTATCGCCAGTGCAAACAATAATGGGGACAGAGGGCATCCCTGCCTTGTCCCTCTATGGAGCCGAAAATATGCAGATCCCCGTCCATTCGTGACCACGCTCGCCATCGGGGCCCTATACAACAGCTGCACCCATCTAACATACCCCTCTCCAAAACCAAATCTCCTCAACACCTCCCACAAATAATCCCACTCCACTCTATCAAATGCTTTCTCGGCATCCATCGCCACTACTATCTCCATTTCCCCCTCTGGTGGGGGCATCATCATTACCCCTAACAGCCTCCGTATATTCGTGTTCAGCTGTCTCCCCTTCACAAACCCAGTTTGGTCCTCGTGGACCACCCCCGGGACACATTCCTCTATTCTCATTGCCATTACCTTGGCCAGGATCTTGGCATCTACATTTAGGAGGGAAATAGGTCTATAGGACCCGCATTGTAGCGGGTCCTTTTCCTTCTTTAAGAGAAGCGATATCGTTGCTTCAGACATAGTCGGGGGCAGTTGTCCCCTTTCCTTTGCCTCATTAAAGGTCCTCGTCAATACCGGGGCGAGCAAGTCCACATATTTTCTATAGAATTCGACTGGGAATCCATCCGGTCCCGGGGCCTTTCTCGCCTGCATGCTCCTAATTCCTTTCACCACTTCTTCTACCTCGATCTGTGCTCCCAGTCCCACCCTTTCCTGCTCTTCCACCTTGGGAAATTCCAGCCGATCCAAAAAGCCCATCATTCTCTCCCTCCCATCCGGGGGTTGAGCTTCATATAATTTTTTATAAAATGTCTTGAACACTCCATTCACTCTCTCCGCTCCCCGCTCCATCTCTCCTTCCTCATCCCTCACTCCCCCTATTTCCCTCGCTGCTCCCCTTTTCCTCAATTGGTGTGCCAGCAACCTGCTCGCATTCTCCCCACATTCGTACTGTACGCCCTGTGCCTTCCTCCATTGTGCCTCTGCAGTGCCCGTAGTCAGCAAGTCAAATTCTACATGTAGCCTTTGCCTTTCCCTGTACAGTCCCTCCTCCGGTGTTTCCGCATATTGTCTGTCCACCCTCAAACGTTCTTGCAGCAACTGCTCCCGTTCCTTACTCTCCTGCTTCCCTTTATGTGCCCTTATTGATATCAGCTCCCCTCTAACCACCGCCTTCAGCGCCTCCCAGACCACTCCCACCTGGACCTCCCCATTATCATTGAGTTCCAAGTACTTTTCAATGCACCCCCTCACCCTTAGACACACCCCCTCATCTGCCATTAGTCCCATGTCCATTCTCCAGAGTGGGCGCCCTCCTGTTTCCTCCCCTATCTCCAAGTCTACCCAGTGTGGAGCGTGATCCAAAATGGCTATAGCCGTATACTCCGTTCCCCTCACCTTCGGGATCAACGCCCTTCCCAGCACAAAAAAGTCTATTCGCGAGTAGACTTTATGGACATAGGAGAAAAACGAGAACTCCTTACTCCTAGGTCTGCTAAATCTCCACGGGTCTACACCTCCCATCTGCTCCTTAAAATCTTTAAGTACCTTGGCTGCTGCCGGCCTCCTTCCAGTCCTGGACTTCGACCTATCCAGCCCTGGTTCCAACACCGTATTAAAATCTCCCCCCATTATCAGCTTTCCCATCTCTAGGTCCGGAATGCGTCCTAGCATCCGCCTCATAAAATTGGCATCATCCCAGTTCGGGGCATATACGTTTACCAAAACCACCGTCTCCCCCTGTAGTTTGCCACTCACCATCACGTATCTGCCCCCGTTATCCGCCACTATAGTCTTTGCCTCGAACATTACCCGCTTCCCCACTAATATAGCCACCCCACTGTTTTTCGCATCTAGCCCCGAATGGAACACCTGCCCCACCCATCCTTTGCGTAGCCTAACCTGGTCTATCAGTTTCAGGTGCGTTTCCTGTAACATAACCACATCTGCCTTAAGTTTCTTAAGGTGTGCGAGTACCCGTGCCCTCTTTATCGGCCCGTTCAGCCCTCTCACGTTCCACGTGATCAGCCGGGTTGGGGGGCTTCCTACAACCCCCCCCCCTTGTCGATTAGCCATCCCCTTTTTCCAGCTCCTCACCCGGTTCCCACGCAACTGTATCTCCCCCAGGCGGTGCCACCCCGCCCATCCCCTCCCATACCAGCTCCCCCCTCTCCCCAGCAGCAGCAACCCAGTAATTCCCCCTTCCCACCCCCCCGCTAGCGTAATTACTCCCCCCATGTTGCTCCCAGAAGTCAGCAAACTCTGGCCGACCTCGGCTTCCCCCCGTGACCTCGGCTCGCACCGTGCGACGCCCCCTCCTTCCTGCTTCTCTATTCCCGCCATGATTATCATAGCGCGGGAACCAAGCCCGCGCTTCTCCCTTGGCCCCGCCCCCAATGGCCAACGCCCCATCTCCTCCACCTCCCCTCCTCCCCCCATCACCACCTGTGGAAGAGAGAAAAGTTACCACATCGCAGGATTAGTACATAAAACTCCTCTTTCCCCCCTTTTCGCCCCCCACATTCGCCCCACCACTTTGTTCAAACGTTCTTTTTAATAACCCGCTCATTACAGTTTTTCTTCCACAATAAAAGTCCACGCTTCATCCGCCGTCTCAAAGTAGTGGTGCCTCCCTCGATATGTGACCCACAGTTTTGCCGGTTGCAGCATTCCAAATTTTATCTTCTTTTTATGAAGCACCGCCTTGGCCCGATTAAAGCTCGTCCTCCTTCTCGCCACCTCCGCACTCCAGTCTTGATAAACGCGGATCACCGCGTTCTCCCATTTACTGCTCCGAGTTTTCTTTGCCCATCTAAGGACCATTTCTCTATCCTTAAAACGGAGGAATCTCACCACTATGGCTCTGGGAATTTCTCCTGCTCTCGGTCCTTGCGCCATCACTCGGTATGCTCCCTCCACCTCCAACGGACCTGCCGGGGCCTCCGCTCCCATTAACAAGTGCAGCATCGTGCTCACATATGCCCCGACGTCCGCTCCCTCCGCACCTTCAGGAAGACCAAGAATCCTCAAGTTGTTCCTCCTTGCGTTGTTCTCCAGTGCCTCCAACCTTTCCACACATCGTTTCTGATGTGCCTCATGCATCTCCGTCTTCACCACCAGGCCCTGTATGTCGTCCTCATTCTCGGCTGCCTTTGCCTTCACGACCCGAAGCTCCCGCTCCTGGGTCTTTTGTTCCTCCTTTAGCCCTTCAATCGCCTGTAGTATCGGGGCCAACAGCTCTTTCTTCATTTCCTTTTTAAGCTCTTCCACACAGCATTTCAAGAACTCTTGTTGTTCAGGGCCCCATGTTAAACTGCCACCTTCCGACGCCATCTTGGTTTTTGCTTGCCTTCCTTGCCGCTGTTCTAAAGGATCCACTGCAATCCGGCCACTTTCTCCTCCTTTTTTCATCCGTATCCAAGGGGGATTCCCTTCTGGTTTACCGCACAGTGTTTTTAGCCATCAAAATTGCCGTTGGGGCTCCTATCAAGAGCCCAAAAGTCCGTTTCACCGGGAGCTGCCAAAACGTGCGACTCAGCTGGTCATCGCCGCACCCGGAAGTCCAATCATAGACATTATCAAACGTCCCTCCTTACTACTGCGTGATCAGCCCAGGTTCTCCTTAAATGGTGTCCAGGCTTGCATCCTGGAGGGGACACCCCAGTTTTATACCAGAGCATCAGTACAACACGCGAGACAGTAGTTGAGAGTGATAACCCCAACTCAATTGGTGTAGACAATGGGTGCTATGAGCTATGGGGGGAGGGACAATTGTCCCACTGGTCAGTGACCACCCATCTCAAAGTCAGTAAGCCCACAACTAGTATTTGAAGTTCTGGTACTGGGAGCAGGCTGACGAAGGGGAAAAACACACATAGGCCTAGAAACAGAAACTGCCAAATAAGACCCTGGCTGAAATCAATTCAAAACAGAAACTCATTATCGCTTTATGGAGCTTTGTGATTTTGTGATTACCCACTTCCAGTAGATATCACATTTACACTAAAGAACAAGACCATGCTATGAATATGTAACTAACTTCCAGACAGATGTGATCAACGTTACAGCAGGACAAATGATAAACACAGGCCATCAGACTCCACAATGGCTAATAGTTGGTCAGACATCAGTGTTTGAGGACAATGAATCTTGATTTAATCACCCTGGCTGAACAGGAGTATCTCTTTTATTCCTTTTAATGAGCTTAAATCTGGATGGGACAATAGAACTCAGGCCAGGAGGGGGTGTGCACTTATGACTTCAAACTTTAATCAACTCATTCAGAGCTGCTGGCAGTCGAGTCGAAAAAGAAAACTTAAATTGCTGTTTGTGTGTTAGTGTGTGTGATTTTTACTCGTCTGAGAGTCTGTTCTAGTGCCTGTGTCATTGAATTAACCGCCTGTGGTCTGTTTTTGTTTTTTATTTCAAAGTTCCTTGTTTAATGTTGTTGTATTTTGAATTAGGTGAGGAGCAGGATAAGCTGCGATAAAACAATATGAGCAATTGTTAAAACAATTGTTCGAGCGGGAGAGTGGTGTTCTGGGGCAATGGAAAATCCCACCTGCGGCTTCATAAAATCGTAGAAAGGTTACAGCATAAAAGGAGGCCATTTGGCCCATATTGTCCATACCAGCCCGGGAATACCCTGGTGCCCTTTCTAATTCCACCTTCCTGCACCCAGTCCATAGCCCTGTAGCTTACAGCACTCAAGGTACAGATCCAGGTACTTTTTAAAAGAGTTCAGGGTCTTTGCCTCCACCGCAACTCGGGCAACAAGTTCCAGACTCCCTCTGCGTAAAAATGTTCTTCCTCATGTCCCCTCGACATCGTCTGCCACTTATCTTGAATCTATGTCCCCTTTCTAGAATTCTCCACCAAGGGAAATAATTTTATGCCGTCCACTATCTCTTTCCCTCACAATTGTGTACACTTCAGCCTTCTCTGTTCCAAGGAAAATAACCCCAGCCTATCCAGTCTCTCCTCATAGCTACACTTTTTTAGCCCTGGCAAGATTCTTGTAAACTTCTTCTGCGCCCTCTCCAGAGCAATTACGTCCTTCCTGTAATGTGGTGACCAGAACTGCACACAATACTCAAGTTGTGGCCTCACCAGTGTTTTATACAATTCCAACATTATATCCTTACTTTTATATTCTATACCTCGGCCAATGAAGGAGAGCATTTCATATGCTATTTTTTTTAAAAAACAACCTTGTCCACTTGAACTGCTGCCTTTAGTGACCCGTGTACTTGTACACCAAGATCTCTCACTTCATCTACACCTTTTAGTATATGCCCATTTATTGTGTACTTCCTATACATGACCTCATACTTCTCAGTGTTAAATTCCATCTGCCACTTTATCGCCCACTCCACCAACCCATCTATCATTTTGGAGATTATAGCGATTCTCTACACTGTGCACCACTTGGCCAATTTTTGTGTCATCTGCAAATTTCCCAATCATGCCCCCCATGTTCACATCCAATTTGTTAATATATAACACAAATAGTAAGGGTCCCAACATCGAGCCCAATGGAACACCACTTGAAACAACTTTCCATTTGCAAGGGCAGCCATCAACCCTAACCCTTTGTTTCCTGCCATTAAGCCACCTTTTTATCCAGTTTGCCACATTGCCCTGTATCCCATGGACTTTTATTTTTTTGACCAATCTGCATGTGGGACCTTGTCAAATACCTTCTGGAAATCCATGTACAAAACATCCACTAGAATAGCTTCATCAACCCTTCTTGTCACTTCCTCAAATAATTCAATCAAATTTGTATATATATTTGGTAGAGGATTTACCTTTTTTTTTAGTTTTAATTATGGTTTTTCTAGAAAAAAGAATGATGACCACTGTCTCAATCCACTTCCTTTGCTTTATTTGAAAATTTTTATTTTCACTTTGTTGAGATTAAATGAAAATAAAATGATTTGGATCCCCTTTGTTGTGTGAGTATGGAGGCCTCCATATTCACATAACAATGAGAAAGGATTAGTTGGCAATCTAGTTGCGAAAAAATCCATGGGGATGAGTGACCATAATATGATAGAATTCTTTATCAAGGTGGATAATTACAATCTTTATTAGTGTCACGCGTAGATTTCCATTAACACTGCAATGAAGTTACTGTGAAAATCCCCTAGGCACCACACTCCGGCACCTGTTCGGGTGCACAGGTAGAATTCAGAATGTCCAATTCGCCTAACAAGCACGTTTTTCAGGACTTGTGGGAGAAACTGGAGAAAACCCATGCAGACACGGGGAGAATGTGCAGACTCTGCACAGACAGTGACCCAAGCCGAGAATTGAATCCAGGTCCCTGGCACTGTGAAGCAACAGTGCTAACCACTGTGCTCCCATGCCGCCCAGTGAGGTAGTTGAATCTGAAACCAGGTCCAGAACCTCAATAAAAGTAACTATGAAGGTATAGGGCAGCACGGTGGCATAGTGGTTAGCATTGCCGCCTCAAAGCACCGAGGTCCCAGCTTCGATCCCGGCTCTGGGTCACTGTCCGTGTGGAGTTTGCACATTCTCCCCGTGTTTGCATGGGTTTCGCCCCCACAACCCAAATATGTGCAGGGTAGGTGGATTGGCCACGTTAAAAATTGCCCCTTAATTGGAAAAAATGAATTGGGTACTCTAAATTTAATTTTTTTAAACTATGATGGTATGAGGGACAGGCAATGATGGACTGGGGACAGGCAATGGCAGGCATTCAAGGAACAAATAGGTGAACTCCAAAAGTTGTTTATTCCTATTTGGCGCAAGAATAGAAAGGGAACTGTGGCCAAACCATGGCTTACAAGGGAAATTAGAGATAGTATTAGATTCAAAGAAGAGGCAAAAACATTAGCAAGAAAAAGTAATAGACCTAAGAATTGGGAACAGTTTAAAATTCAGCACAAAGACAGACCATGGGATTGATTGAGGGGCAAATACAATATAAACGTAAGCTAGGGGGGAACATGAATACGGACTGTAAAAGTTTCTATAGGTATGGAAAGAGAAAAACATTGATGAAAAGCTAATGTAGGTAGGCCCTTTATAGTCAGAAACAGGGAATTCATAACGGGGAACAAAGAAATGGCTGAGGAACTAAATTCAACTTTGCTTTGTCTTCATAAAGGAATACTTAATGTACCAGAGGTTCTGAGAAACACAAATTTCAGTGAAGGAAATTAGTATTAGCAAAGAAATGATTTTGAAGAAATTAATTGGATTGATAAATCTCCAGGGTCTGATAATCTTCATCCCAGAGTACTTAAGGAAGTGGCCTGAGAAATAGTAGATTCATTGGTGTAATTTTCCAAAACTCTTTGGACTCTGGAATGCTTCCTACAGATTGGAGGTTAGTTAATATAACTCCACTATTCAAAAAGGGGGATAGAGAGAAAACAGTGAATTATAGACCTGCGAGCCTAACATAGTAGTAGGGAAGTTCCATTATCAAGGATTTCATAGCACATCATTTGGAAAGACCCAGAGGTTGGTGAATCTGTGGAATTCACTACCACAGAAAGTAGTTGAGGCTAAAACGTGTAATTCCAAGAAGGAATTAGATGCAGCTCTTGGAGCTAAAGGAATCAAGGCATATGGAGGGGGAGAGGAGAGGTGGGATCTGGATATTGAACTTGATGATCAGCCATGATCGTAATGAATGGCGGAGCAAGCTTGAAGGGGCGAATGGCCTCCTCCTGCTTCTATTTTCTATGTATGTTTCCATGAATGAATGTGTGTGTGTTTAATAAAGAATTTGTGTGATTTCCTTTGTTGTGTTTTGATCTTCAATTTTTAATGTTGTTTGCTCTAAATTGTGATTTTGCAATACTGACTTTTAAATCAAAAGGCAGTTATAAACTGGGATAAAGTGTAATTTGAAACAAGTGTTTGAAATTCCTTAAAAATATTATAAAAAGAGTAACAATGATCAACATCGTGCAAGTTACTTGGAACACCATTCTTAGAAAGTAAATGGAAAGTATATAAATTGAAATTTGGAAATGGCATAATCCTGGGTGCTCTTAGCTCAAATTGAAAAAAGTGAAGTAAATTGGAATTTGAAGACAGTATTTTTTGTTAAAGAGAGATCAAAATTTATTATACCTGAAGAGATACTAATCCCACTTTGTCGCTCTCCTAAGGAAAAAACAATGGATTCTGGTCAGAAGCACAAAAACAGATTGTTATGCTGCAATCCATTAATGTACCACATCACACAACCCAAGCCTCTGGCCTTTTGGACAGTTTCTACATTACATCTTTGGCCTCACAAGGAGTCTGCTGTTTAACATCCAACCTGTCAACACCAGGAAGCAGGACTCCAGGCTGAACAACAGCCTGCTCTTTGACGCTGGTCTCTGCTGGAAGATTTTCTACTATCGCCTGCAGAACTGACCCAGTCTCTGTGTACCAACTTCATCTTGCAGTATCAGTGCCAACTATGAAGAGAACTCTATAACTCTGGTCTGCAGCCAGCTGAACTCAAGCTCCTCCGTGAGAGGACTCCTCACTGGACCTTGACAATTACATGAACCAATACTCGTTACTGTGGTTCTAGTACAGTTGATACTCTATGTGTATGTGCAGTAGAGCGGGACGTTGCAAACAGGTTTGAGTATGTGAATAAACTAACCTCCTGATGTTTTCTGCGAGTTACTTAAAATTAGATCACAAGAACTGAGTGTTCGGGAAACACAGCAGAGCCTACTTAAAACAATTCAAAAATATGTTCTGCTTATGGACAGTTGGTGAGAGGATAAAGAAGTTCAGTTTACCTTTCTCTCCTGTCTGTAACAGTTTATTTTGATCTTTTTAAGGGAAAGAACATAACGTGAAGACGACACTGGACTTACTTGGTTAGTTTTTGCGGAAGCATGGCTGTAAGGAACTCTTTTACAATTTCTGGCGTCTGATGTTTGCATGGCGTTTTGGATAAATACTTTAAAGTCTGTGGATGAAATGTAGTACACAAGTCAAGCACTCTGAAGTCCTCTATAATGTGAAAATGCCCAACACTTATTTCCATCTCTTCTGCTCAGTTCAGTTATTCATGGAAACGTTGGCATGTTACATAGAAATAGTGAACAGGAGCTAATATTACTCTAAATTTACAGTGCAGTGCACTCAGGTAATTTTCTTAAGCATTTGCATTCTCAAAGTATTTCCTTCAGAACCATGATAAGCATTGGTGTAAACATAACTGTGTTTTTAACTTGAAACTCCATGACCCTTCATCATCAACACACAAGAAGTTTAACACCAACCAGGAAAAAGCCACCCGCTCGACTGGCACCCCATCCACCACCTCCATCATCCACTCCTTCCACTACTGATGCAGAGTGGCATTGCAGCAACTCACCAAGGGGGCTCCTTCGATAGCACCTTCAAAACCTGCAACCTCAGGGCGGCAGAGTGGCTGCAGGTTCCCCTTCAAGCCACAAAATATCCTGACTCCGAACTCCAAAGCCATTCCATCACTGTTGTTGAATCAAAATCCTGGAACGTCCTCCCAAACAGTACTGTGGGAGTATCTACACCAAATGAACTAGAGGTTCAAGAAGGTGGCTCACCACAACCTTCTCAGGGCTATTAGGGATGGGCATTTAAAATGCTGGCCTAACCAACGTTGCCCACATCCCGTGAAAGAATTTTACACAACCTGGTAACTGACCCGAGTGGTGGCGTTCCAAATTTCAACATTCCATGGAAAATCTGGACAAACCACAACCGTTTGAGAACAGACCAGTGAAGATGCGTCCATGTGGTCCACAAGTGGAACATGAGGAACAGCTCAAACTGTGACTGTGGCAATCCAAGTCAGCCCACCGCCCACAGACTGAACTCCGCCCAAAGAGATCCATTCCTGGTGGCATCACAACCTAAAGCGCTGCATCAGCTGAAGCTGCTGAATGGGTTGTTAACCTCAACATTCAACCATAATTGCTTTTCCAACCATATGAATAAAAAGCTGAACCAGTTGGTCACAGATCTGAAACGTCAATTTTATTTCTCTCTCCAGATTTTGCCTGACTGCTGGGCATTTCCAGCACTTTCTATTTTTATTACACTAAATTCCACTGACACTGTCTGCCTGCTGAGAATTTCCAGTACTTTTGATTTTTACGACACATTTACAACTTAGGTTTAACCTTGATTCATAATGATTTTGGAATCTGAGTTTTCCATAAAGGCCAAACTAATCAGTTGCAGCTGCTCTGGAAGAACACTTTCCTGCATCTCAAGCACAAAAAGGAACAATATTGACAGTATCAATAATGTCATCAGCTTTATCAGTTATGATTGGATATGTACAAATCATGCACAAGGTGGAGGGGGTAAAGTACTCAAAAAATAGCATCTTATCAAAAGTTGCCATATTAATTGTAATGGAAATAATGACATCAGTTGCAAATGCCAAAATTAACATTTGTTCTCCATGGATGCCTGACCAACTACTGGAAACAATTCAATCTCAGTATTTAGCTGTAAACCGCAAGAACTAGGTTTGTTTATCAATGTCATCATTATTTACTGAATGCCAACTCATTTCCAGCTTTATAATCTCCTCTGTATATATTAATTTAATAAACATGGATAAACTCCATGCTTGTGATGAGGGTTGAAAACATCAACATGATTTTTGTACATTTCTTGACAATTGTAATTGATAATATGGAAAGATGTGTCTTTTGAAACATGGAAGTCTGGCAATATCTGGTCTGAGAGAAACATGAGAGGATACAGGGAAAGATTGCACGAAGGGTTAACAGCAGCTGCAAAGAGCAGGATTATAAAATGCAGATTCCTTCTTCCAAACAGGCTTAGCAAACAAACAGGACTTTTGTATGAAGCTAAAAACAATGGCTCACACCTTCATTGAAATTAACCATCTTAGTAAGCATCTGGAAAAGCATGGATGAGGGTTTCAGTTGAGTTAGGTGATAAATGTAAACCTTTCAAGTTATAGCAAAGTGGATTTTTAGCGTTACGCTAAAAGCAATGATTCATACCTTCATTGAAGTAAAATCAGCAGATAGAAAAGAATGACTAGGGGGTCAAATATATAGGTGTGAAGCTCGGCTGAAATCAGGTAAATTAAAAAAACTGGAGACAACTGTCTACAAGAACACAAATTAGACCCAAATCAAAGTCAAAATTATGAGCTGGGGACACAATTCGATAATAAAACTATAGAAATGACAGGAACCAAAATTCACACCCCTCTTGAAATCAAAGCATTTTGAACATCACCAAGGACACAATGTAATCAGATCTATGGGCTGAAGTCATGCCCAAAATGAACACTTAGTCGTGTTAGAAAAATTTAGATTAAAGGTACCTTTTACAACCCAAGTGAAATAAAAGTTACTTTACAATAAAGTCATAAAAATGTAACTGTTAGAAAAATATATAAACCCTGAGAAAGGGGCAGAGAAGGGACAAGAGAAGCAAGCAGAATCAGCTTACAGTCAGCTCGGTCATGGGACAGAGCAAAGCAGCCAAGCTAAAACAGCTAATACATCTAAGGAAGACCAGAAATTAAAGAGGCAGAGTCAGCTCAGAGACAGCCAGCAGAGCCAGCTCTCACAGCTCGGTACATGGGAAAGATAGGACATAGCAACCAAGCTAACCAGCAAATACATCTAAAGAAGACCAGACTTGAAAGAAGATTGATTGTCAAGGTGGGCCTGAAGGTCCCTTCAACCAACCAGAAGGATCCAGAAGCAAGATCTTTTTACTTTTCTGTGAAGACAGTGATTGCATCTTTAAAAAGAAAAAAATAAATAAATAAATAAAATAACTTTAAAAGTTTTAACCTGAAACAGTAGTTATTCCAAAGTCTACTTTACTTACTTAGCAATGCGGGACCCAGGATCGATGCTACTAAGTGGTAAGTAGATGAAATCTTCTGTGAAGGTATGGGTTATACCGGGGGATAACTTGAAAACATAGTTTGACCTGAATAGCACCCACCGAAGCCTGCATGGGAGTCAGGGAGTGAGAATCCCTGTTCACCATTTAGAATGTCAGCCCCTTTTGGTATAGGGGGACTTCTAAGAATAGTGGTAAGGTTTCAACACAATGTCACACATTTTCAGGTCAGGCAAAGTTTAATGTCCTTCCATGCTCTTCCTTTTGACTTCAGCACATATCAACTCAATCACAGAATAGCAACTGACACTCTTATATTCTGAACATTAAGTTTTCAATGATAAATACAGTCGTATTCGAGACCATCTGCTATCATTTTAGAACCTAGAACATAGAGCAGAAGGAGGCCATTCAGCCCATCGAGTCTGCACCGGCCCACTTAAGCCCTCACTTCCACCCTATCTCCGTAACCCAATAACTCCTCCTAACCTTTTTGGACACCAAGGGCAATTTAGCATGACCAATTCACCTAACCTGCACGTCTATGGACTGAGAGAGGAAACCGGAGCACCCGGATGAAACCCACGCAGACACAGGAAGAACGTGCAAACTCCGCACAGACAATGACCCAGCGGGGAATCGAACCTGGGACCCTGGCGCTGTGAAGCCACAGTGCTAGCCATTTGTGCTACCGTGCTGCCGTGTTTTACATCAAATAAGGGATGTAACTGAATTTATTAATTAGATCAATATGTAAATATAATCAAGTACTGCATAATGAAACGTATAGAGTTATCCTATATAAGTAGTTAGCATTTGATATTTAAAGTTCAGAAATAGAGGAATTCTGAAGGAAAACTAGCTGAAATGTATCCAAACATTTTAAAGATATAGTTGATGAAAGAGGTACAAATCTCATTCAGTTACAAAATAAATTGCATTTATGTAGCATTTCACATGCAACAAAACATTTCACTGCACTTTGCAAGATCAAAAACAAACAAGTGCAAAAAGCAAAAATGAACAGGGTACCTTTGATGAAAGCTAGTGACGGTTCGGAGAAAAGTAATCCAAAGAGAGATTTAATAAACATAATCTAGAATGCAAGATTATATGACTAAAATCTCTGACATCAAAGAGCAGAGGGTGGAATGCATAGTTGACCAAAGGGAATATGTTGGAATATCAAAATAGAGATAATTGCAGCGACTGTTTGAAAGCAGGCACGTTGGCGCAGTGGTTAGCAAGTCCCGGGTCACAGTCCGTGTGGGGTTTGCACATTCTCTACATGTCAGCATGGGGTCTCACCCCCACAACCCAAAGATGTGCAGTGTAGGTGGATTGGTCAAGCTAAATTGTCCCTTAATTAGAAAATAAATAATTGGATACTCTAAAAAAAAATTTTTTAAAGAGAAATTGAGCCTTCAGTTACAAGGTATGGATGAGGGTTTTGATGGCACTGGGTGGGATGGTATTCTTGAGTCAGGAAACATGAGGACCAGTATAGATTCCTTCCTTTTTACCTGACAGCAAGTGCTTCATCGCTGTTTTAATTAAAAACTGCTTTATGAGTGAACCTTAGCGGGAACATAATATATCCAATCTGTTATGAAACCCAAGTTTAGTTTATTAGAGAGCACAGAAGTCTATAAATTCAACTCCTGATGGGCCTTAAAGCTCTAGCACATGCGCAGACTGGCAGCGGGCTGCACATGCACAGATGAATATTTTTATGTTTCTTTTGGCCTGTGTGCTTGTGCATAAGGAAACAGCACCAAAACCAGGGCCAGGGAAGCGAGAGCAGAGTGCCGTCAAGTAGAAGAGTCCCAGGCAGGAGACAAGGCAGAGGAGACTGAGAGGGGTCCCAAATGAAGAGTGAAAGAAGGGACAGGAAGAGATCCCAGTTCAAAAAAAAGAGCAGAGAAAAAAGGCTCCATATTAGGAAACGTCTGCGGGTGGAAAACATTAAGTGAAGAAGGCTCAAGGGAAGTCCTGGTAATCAAAGAGGGTTCAAAAGAATCCCTGAAGATCAAAGAAGGGGGCGGAAAGTTGGTGACTCTGTGCTGCGTGCTTTTGGGGCAAAGGTATCCCTCTGGAACAGTGGTGTTTTGCTCAGCATGGCTGAAGATCTGAAATTGTGCTTTTGAGTTAGTGCTCAAGTGTATACCTGGGAATCCTGGGGAACAGAATCTCGGGAGATAAGATTGAAACCCTGCAAGGTGGACCGCTATTCATGCCATCTGACTTGGAGCAACCTTTGGAGAGTATCCCAAGGTTGGATTTTCATTGGTGAAGACTAGAATCCCTCATGAAAGAGACTAAGTCTCAACAAGATTGGATGACTCACAATTTTACTGACGTTTGGGTGGGTTGTTGAGAAATCCGTGGAATCTGCTTTGATCACATCTGTCATTTATTGAGCAGTGTGGTTTTTTCAACTACAGTTTTCCTGGTGATTCAAATGTACCTCCTATTAACCCTGAACTTTAGATACAAGAATGGGGTGGCACATCAGCCCATTCAGCGTCACAGCACCAGGGACACTGGTTCAATTCTGCCTTGGATGATTGTGTGGAATTTGTATCTTCTCCCAGTGTCTGCGTGGGATTCCTCCGGGTGCTCCGGATTCATCCCACAATCCAAAAATGTGTAGGGTTAAGTGGATTTGCCATTCTAAATTGCCCCTTAGGGTCCAAAGGTTAGGTGGGGGTGTGGGCCTGCTGGGTGGTCTTTCCAAGGATCGGTGCAGGCTCTATGGACCGAATGGCCTCCTTCTGCACCGCAGGGATTCTATTTGAAGATAGATATTGTAAATAGTTTTCTCTTTCTGACTTTGCATGGAAAGTTTATTTTTGTTTGTTCAAAACCCATGGAATCGTGTGGCTTTCTTCGCTTAGCAAGTGTCTTGAATCTCAAACTTTGTCTACTTTAAAAACATTATTGGTACCTAGCTGAATCTTGCTGAACTCCTGGGGGTCGGGCCAAGGGTCATAACAAATCAATACCTCCACTGACATTAGCACTTCTCTAATGAGGTATGACCATCATTATTTTTCCATCAATTTTCCTTTCCTTATTTTCCTAATGGTGCTGTTGCCCTGCTGAGTAACAGTTCCATTGGTATCCTGCAGTGCATTACCCATATAATTAATATGGACGCACTTGCCTCAAAGAGTAGCAGCAGAACTATAATTTGTGGGGCGCACAGACAATCCTGTCCTCCGTTAATATCCATTACATGCACTACTCAGTTGTGATTATTGGATAATTTCCTCTCTTTAACCAAAAGACAGTAAGAGCTACCTGAAGCACTTGCTTCGATGGCTTTGGCTGAGGTTAGCTAACTAAGGATCGGACCAGCTTGCTGATTCATTGGATTTAATTTTCAATCTTTTAGTTGATTCAAAAGTGTATTTATACATTCGAATTTGGCCCCTCAAGCCATTCAATGAGATCTTGGTTGATCTGATAGTAACCTCAACCCCACATGCCTGCCTACCGCGATAACCTTTCACCCCCTTGTTAATCAAAAATCTATCTAGCTGTGCCTTAAAGATATTCAGAGACTCTGCTTCCACTGTCTTTTGAGGAAGTGTTCCAGACTCACGCCCTTCTCCTCATCTCAGTTTTAAATGAGCAGTTCCTGATTTTTAAACATTGACCCCGGTTCTCGATTCTCTGGCAAGAGAAAACACCTACTCACATCCACCTGTCAATACCATACAACACCTTAAAGGTTTTGATCAAGTCAGCTTAGTCTTCTACACTCTAGTGGATGCAAACCCAATATCTACAACCTTTCCTCATAAGACAACCCACCCGTTCCTGGTATTAGTCTAAAAATCCTTCTCCAAACTGCTTCTAACTCATTTACATATTTCCTTAAATAAGGAGACTGATACAGTGCACAATACTCTAGGTGCGGTCTCACCAATGCTCTGTACAACTGAAACATATCCTCACTACTTTTGTAATCAATTCCCCCTCAATAAATTATAACATTCTAATAGCTTTGCCATTTGGGGATTCTGTTCCTGATTCATCCGGTCTTGTTTTTTTCTTATTCATTTACAGGTTATGGGCATCGCTGGTTAGGCCACCATTTACTCCCCATCAATAGTTCCCCTTCAGAAGGTAGTGATGAGTTGCCTTCTTGAACCGCTGAAGTCTTTTTTTTTAAATAAATATTTTATTGAGGTATTTTTGATATTGTAACAACAACAAAATAAACAATGTACATGAAACTATAAACATAGTGCAAAAGCCATCTCCCTTCCTTACAGGTCCCACTTTATTAACCCCCCCCACCGTCTGCTGACGATTAATTTTCCGCGAAGATGTCGACGACCGGTTGCCAACTCCGGGCGAACCCTAACAGTGACCCTCTCCAGGCTAACTTGATTTTCTCCAAACAGAGAAAGCTAGCCATGTCCGATAGCCAGGTCTCCGACTTCGGGGGCTTTGAGTCCCTCCAAGCTAATACTAACCGTCTCCGGGCAACCAGGGAAGCAAAGGCCAGAACGCCTGCCTCTTTCTCCTCCTGGATTCTCGGGTCTTCCGACAGCCCGGAAATCGCTACCTCTGGACTCAGTGCCACCCTTGTTTTTAACACCGTGGACATGACATCTGCAAACCCCTGCCAAAATCCCCTAAGCTTCTGACATGTCCAGAACATGTGGACATGGTTCGCTGGTCCTCCCACACATTTTGCACACCTGTCTTCCACCTCAAAGAATCTGCTCATCCGGGCCACTGTCACGTGAGCCCGATGAACGACCTTGAATTGTATCAGGCCGAGCCTGGCACATGTTGCGGACGCGTTGACTCTACTCAACGCGTCCACCCATAGACCATCCTCTATCGCTCCTCCTCCCACTTTCGCTTCAGCTCCTCGGTCTGCGCCTCCTCTGAACCCATAAGTTCCTTGTAAATGTCAGAGACGCTCCCTTCTCCTACCCACCCTCAGGAATCTCTCTGTCCTGAATCCCCCTTAGCGGTAGGAGCGGGAAGATTGACACCTGTTTACGTAAGAAGTCCCACACCTGCAGATACCCAAATTTGTTCTCCCCTCTCCAACCCAAACTTCTCCTCCAGTGCCCTCATACTCAGAAAGCTCCCCTCTATAAACATATCCCCCATCCTCTCAATCCCTGCTCTCCGCCATATCCGGTTACCCCCATCCATACTTTCCGGGGCAAACCGGTGATTATTACAGATTGGGGATCAGCCCGATGCTCCCTCTGCTCCCACACGTCTCTTCCATTGCCCCCAGACTCTCAGGGCCGCCAACACCATGGGGCTGGTGGAGTATCGTGCCGATGGAACGGCAGAGGCGCAGTTACCAATGCCCCCAGACTGGTGCCCTTGCATGAAGCCGCCTCCATACGCTCCCATGCCGACCCCTCCCCACCACCCACTTCCTGATCATGGCTATATTCGCCGCTCAGTAATCATAGAATCATAGAAGTTTACAGCATGGAAACAGGCCCTTCGGCCCAACCAGTCCATGCCGCCCAGTTTTTACCGTTAAGCTAGTCCCAGTTGCCCGCACTTGGCCCATAACCCTCTATACCCATCTTACCCATGTAACTATCTAAATGTTTTTTAAAAGACACAATTGTAATAGAAAGACACAATTGTAATAGAATTACAATAGTTACAAAAATTTGGCAGCGCCAGTCTGCCCTCTCCCCGACTCTGCTCAAGCATTACCTTCCTTACTCACGGGGTCTTGCCTGCCCAAACAAAGTCAGTGATCACTTTACTTTGTTGACCCATTTAAAAAAGGACCGCGGAATAAAGATGGGGAGACACTGAAATACAAACAGGAATCTCGGGAGGACCGTCATCTTCACCGTCTGCACCCACCCAGCCAACGGAAGCGCGTCCCACCTCCGAAAATCGTCCTTCATTTGGTCTACTGTCTATAGAGCTATTGTTTATAGAATTTACAGTGCAGAAGGAGCCAATCGGCCAATCAAGTCTACACTGGCTCTTGGAAAGAGCAGCCTACCCAAGCGCACACCTCCACCCTATCCCCATAACCCAGTAACCCCACCCAACACTAAGGGGAATTTTGGACACTAAGGGCAATTTATCATAGTCAATCCACCTAACCTGCACATCTTTGGACTAGTCGGGCCAGATTTAATTTATGCAGCCGATCCCATTCCTGCACCACTTGAATGCCTAGGTACCTAAAGCTTCCCCCTACTAATCTAAACGGCAGCTCCCCCAATCGCCTCTCCTGTCCCCTCGCCTGGACCGCAAACATCTCACTTTTCCCCATATTTAGTTTATACCCCAAAACCCGGTCAAATTCCCCGAGAAACCACATGATTTCTTCCATCCCCCCTATTGGGTCCGATACATACAGAAGCAGGTTGTCTGCAGTGAGGGGGTCTCTGTGCTCCACCCCCCCGGACCAGCCCCTTGAGGCTCTCAGAGCCAACGGCTAGCACGAACAACAGTGGGGAGAGGAGGCATCCCTGTCTTATCCCCCGGTGCAGTCTAAAATAGTTCGGTGTTGTCCTATTCATCCCTTCGCTTGCCACAGGAGCCTGATACAGCAACCTGACCCAGTCAATAAAGCCCCACCCAAATCAGAACCGTCCCAGTACCTCCCACAGATATTCCCATTCTACCCGATCAAAAGCCTTTTCTGCATCGATAGCGATCACTACCTCCACCTTCCTATCTTTTGGGGGCGTTATGATCACGTTTAACAACCTTCTCACATTGGCCACCAACTGCCTACCCTTAACAAATTCCGTCAGGTCATCCCCAATAATCTTGGAGGACAAAATTTTGGCCAGCAATTTGGCATCCACATTCAACAGGGATATCGGCCTGTAGGACCCACACAGCTCCGGGTTCTTGTCCCGCTTCAGAATCAGCGAAATTGTGGCCTGTGACATCGTCGGGGGCAGCACCTCTCTTTCCCTTGCCTCATTAAATATCCTCATTAAATACCAGGGTCCCATCTCCGTCATTTAATTTCCCTATCTCCCTGGCTGCCTCCCTCTTTCCAAGCTGCTGTGCAAGCATTCTCTCCATGCTCATAGATCGTCCCCCTCGCCTTTCTCAGCTGCTCCACCGCCTTCCCTGTGATTAACAAGCCGAACTCCGCCTGTAGTCTCCGTTGTTCTCTTAAAAGCCCAGCCTCTGGGGTCTCCGCATACCTCCTATCGATCTGTACCCTTTACCAGTATCTCCTTTACCAGTTATCCGTCTCTACCCTACCCACCCTCTCCCTCTGGGCCCGTATCGAGATCAGCTCCCCTCTGACCACCACCTTCATTGCTTCCCAGACCATTGCTGCTGAAATTTCCCCCGTGTCATTGATTTGCAGGTAGTTCTGAATACATTTCCTCAGCCGCTCACACACCCCTTCGTCAGCCAAAAGTCCCACATCTAACCTCCAGTGCGGGCACTGGTTACTGTCTTTACTAACCTGCAGGTTAACCCAGTGCGGAGCATGGTCTGAGATTGTGATCGCAGAGTACCCCGTGTCCACCACCCCTGCCAGTAAGGCCCTGCTCAAAATAAAGAAATCAATTCGGGAGTACACTTTATGCACGTGTGAGTAGAAGGAAAACTCCTTCACCCTCGCCTGCCCAAATCCCCATGGATCCACCCCCCCATCAGCTCCATGAATCCTTTTAGCTCCTTTGCCATTGCTGGCACCCTGCCCGTTTTAGAGCTTGACCGGTACAAGCCAGGGTCAATAACTGTGTTGAAGTCCCCTCCCAAGACCAGCCTGTGCGAGTCCAGGTCCAGTATCTCCCCCAGCATCCTCTTTATAAATTCCACATCATCCCAATTTGGCGCATACACATTTACTAATACACCAGCACCCCTTCCAGTTTCCCACTGATCATAATGTACCGACCTCCCACATCCGAGACTATTCTACTCGCCTCAAACACCACCCGCTTATTGATCAGGATTGCGACCCCTTTAGTCTTTGAGTCTAGTCCTGAGTGAAAGACCTGACTGTCCCAGCCGTTCCTCAATCTAATCTGGTCAGTTACTCTAAGGTGTGTCTCCTGCAACATTACCACGTCCGCCTTCAGTTCCTTAAGATGCGCGAACACACATGCCCTCTTGACCGGCCCATTTAACCCTCGAACATTCCAGGTGATCAGCCTAGTAGGGGGGCTCATTGCCCTCCCCCTTCGCCGATCAGCCATCCCCTTTTTTGGGCCCTCCGTCAGCCCATGCTCTGCGACTCCACCGGTCCACCTCCAGGCAGCCTCCGCCCCCAACCTCCTCTCTGTCCCTTAGCCCAAGTCCCTCCCTTGTCAGCAGAACATTTACCCCAACTCCCCCCCCACCCCCCAGTAAACCGCTGAAGTCTTTGATGTGTAGGTATACCCACTGTGCTGTTTTAGGGAGGGGGTTCCAGGATTTTGCCCCAGCAACAGTGAAGGAGCGGTGATACATTTCCAAGTCAGGGTGGTGAGTTACTTGGAGGGGGTCCTCTAATGGTGGGGCACCCAGGTGTCCTTCAAATAGTGGTGGTCATGGGTTTGGAAGGTGCTGTCTAAGGAACCTTGGTGAGTTACTGCAATGCATCTTGTGGATGGTACACACGGCTGCCACTGTTTCGTCGGTGGTGGCTGGTTTGAATATTTGTGGAAGGAGGAGCAATCTAGCGGGGGGGGGGGGGGGGGGGGGGGCGTCTGGCTGCATTTGGACATAGACTATTTTATTATCTGAGGAAACGCGAATGGTGCTGAACATTGTGCAGTCATCCGCAAACATCTCCACTTCTGACCATAAGATGGAAGGAAAGTCATTGATGAAGCAGCTGAAGATGCTTGGGCTTAGGACACTACCCCGATGAACGCCTGCAGTGATATCCTGGAGCTGAGATGATTGACCTCCAACCACCACAACCATTTTCCTTTGTGCCAGGGTGACTCCAACCAGTGGAGAATTTCCCCCCTGATTCCCATTGACTCCAGTTTAACTAGGGCGCCTTGATTCCATACTTGGTCAAATGCTGCCCATAACCGTTGCAGCATCCAGTGCCTTCTGCCGTTTCTTGATATCACTTGGAGTGAATCACATTGACATCTGTGATTCTGGTGATCTCCGAGATGGATCATCCACTCGGCACTTTTGGCTGAAAATTTGCTTGAATGCCTCAGCCTTGTCTTGGGCTCCTCCATCAAAGAAAGTGCTGATACATGTAGAGCTTCCCCCTCCAATAAGTTCAAGTGTTCTCCACCATTCATGGCTGGTTGTGGCAGGACTGCCGAGCTTAGATTTGATGCGTTCATTGTGGAATCACTTAGCTCTGTCTATTACTTGCTGCTTATGCTGTTTGGCACACAAGTAGTCCTGTGTTGTAACTTCACCAGGTTGACACCTCATTTTTCAGTATGCCTGATTTTGCTCCTGGCATGCTCTCCTGCACTCATCATTGAACCAGAGTTGATCTCCTGGCTTGGTTGTAATGATAGAGTGGGGGATATGCCAGGCCATGATGTTGCAGATTGTGGTTGAATACAATTCTGCTGCTGCTGATGGCCCACAGCACCTCATGGATGCCTAGTCTCGAGTTGCTAGATTTGTTCGAAGTCTATCCCCTTTAGGGCGGTGGTAGTATCACAGAATACGATGGAGGGTATCTCAATGTGAAGACAGGACTTTGTCTCCACAAGGATTTTGCGGTGGTCATTTCTTCTGATACTATCATGGACAATTGCTTCTGCAGCAGGCATATTGGTGAGGACGAGGTCAAGTACGGGCAGCACGGTAGCACAGTGGGTTAGCACTGTTGCTTCTCAGCTCCAGGGTTCCAGGTTCGATTAGCTGCTTGGGTCACTGTCTGTGTGAAGTCTGCACGTTCTTCCAGTGTCTGCGTGGGTTTCCTTCGGGTGCTTTGGTTTCCTCCCACAAGTCCCGAAAGACATGCTGTTAGGTGAATTGGGCATTCTGAATTCTCCGTGTACCCGAACAGATGCCGGAATGTGACAACTAGGGGCTTTTCACAGTAACTTCATTGCAGTGTTAATGTAAGCCTACTTGTGACAATAAAGATTATTAATATTATAAGTATGTTATTCCCTAATGCTGTAATGACTTTTGTTTTGGGGTGTATCTGTTATACATTGACACTTGTCAAGTCATTTTTGCTTTTGCTTGTTTTGTGCGGATTTTATGTAAAAGTTGAAAAACTCCAATAAACAGAAGTTTAAAAAAAAGACAACTGAATCCCAACCAATGGGGTCCTGATCCAAGCAATAAAAACCCATCTAGATTGCTCTACAGCCATTAATTGCCCAATCTGAATGGATCTCTGGCCCATGGACTTTTGCCAAGGAATCCATTCCGAGAACAGAGGTAAAAATTATACCATATCAAAAATATAATAAGGATTATAATTTGAAACGTCAGAGGCTCAGCTTGTTAAATCAAAGGCCTACAATGAAAATCATTATATTTTAACATTCTGATGGATCGTCAGAGATTTGAAACACGAGCTGGTACTTTGGCCGTGGCTGAAACACTCCAATGAAATGCCAGTTCTGAGTAACACTTGCTTTAAAGTTTAGCGGCATAAATATTGTGCTCACCAAAATGCAACATGATATTTTAGAGATAGCAATAGTATATTGAATAAAAGAAAATTAGAGAAACAGAATTAACAGAAATAATTTTTTAAAAAATATTCATCTAAAGTCAGTAGTCCAGTCACATTGAATTCTGATTAGGTATCCAAAAAGCTAAATTATACTGAAGAACAGGTTAATCAGCATTTTTATGGAGATACTGACCACTCTGTTTAACTGTTGCTCAAATCTAATTTAATTTTTTTGTTGTCTTCGGAATATAATCCTGTCCTACATGACCACGTCCCTTAAAGAGACTTGCAGATCTTCGCATGCCTTCACCACAGAATGAAATAAAGCACTCAACTCCCTTGCTGTGCTTTATGGAAACTATCTCCATTACTGCAGAGAGAATACAGGAGAGTATTAATTGTATGGTTTCCTAGGCAACAAGATTCTTATTCTGATGCTGGTCGTGCACTGTTGCTACATAATGTTATGACCTGATGAGGACATGCGCCAGGACTCTCTTTCCCACTCCTCAATTGATTGTAACAGTTTTTAAAAATTTATTAGGATGAAGTGTCAATTCAGTGTCTGCACTTACCATTTACGTGCTGATTGCAAAGAACTGCCGAAAGGATTTCTT
This sequence comes from Scyliorhinus torazame, assembly GCF_047496885.1. NCBI lineage: Eukaryota > Metazoa > Chordata > Chondrichthyes > Carcharhiniformes > Scyliorhinidae > Scyliorhinus > Scyliorhinus torazame. The sequence goes on from NC_092718.1 coordinate 185,673,182, forward strand.
GAGTTCAAACATAAGGGGGTTAGTTTTTATTGTGTGAAAAACCCACCCAAGTAAAGATATAAAAAGTGTTCTAAAAGGTAAACATGGGCCCGATCTTCACAACACGCATGCAAAATTATAAGTTACACAGAGGGTAACTTTTGGCCAAATCGTGATTCAATGATAAAAGGCAAAAGAATAGAGCTCTTTGTTTGAGTTTTTTGCTGTTGCTCACAGTTGAGGCAGTGTCAAAGATTCTTCTGACTGAATTTCTCTACGATATATTCCAAAATGTAACAGAGATAGGGCTCTGAACCTGAGACAGCAGAGAGAGAAATGGTGTTACTGGTCCATTTGTGGATCCCGTCTTTTTCTGGCGCAGTAACAATAGATAAGCTTAATATCACAGTTTTTCACATGGAGGCTTCGATCATAAGACCATAAGACATAGGAGCGGAAGTAAGGCCATTCGGCCCATCGAGTCCACTCCACCATTCAATCATGGCTGATTTAAACTCCATTTACCCGCTCTCTCTCCGTAGCCCTTAATTCCTCGAGAAATCAAGAATTTATCAACTTCCGTCTTAAAGACACTCAACGGCCCGGCCTCCACCGCCCTCTGTGGCAATGAATTCCACAGACCCACCACACTCTGGCTGAAGAAATTTCTCCTCATCTCTGTTCTAAAGTGACTCCCTTTTATTCTAAGGCTGTGCCCCCGGGTCCTAGTCTCCCCTGCTAATGGAAACAACTTCCCTACGTCCACCCTATCTAAACCATTCATTATCTTGTAAGTTTCTATTAGATCTCCCCTCAACCTCCTAAACTCCAATGAATATAATCCCAGGATCATGTGACAACTGGTATTGTTACATAATGGAGGGCTATCCATATTAACAAATCACACTTTAATCTCATATTGTCAAGCTATCAAGATGCTAATGAAACAGGTGGGGGTCATTAGCAACCTCTTGCATAATAGTTTATGCAGTCCTCCATTGTTCTTGGTAGTTTTTGTAGTCAGAAAATCTAGTGCTTCATTGTCCTTATGCTTTTCAGAGAGTTTAAACGGCAGGTGTGAAGTCGATCAGGGGACCCTCCTGTAATCATGTCCCCTGGTAAATCCACTAAGTTTTCAGAATTGGCCAATTTGTTGGTCAGGTGACTTCTAATTTTAAATTCAGTGCCTTTGCTCGGCAAAAATATTTTTATAGAAGTTCACTGTATACCTGACCAGCTGATGATTTAAAAATTAATATTCCATATGCACATGTCTCATGGTCATGACCACTAATAACTCAAATTTTTGTTTCATTTGCAACAGCATTCTATGTGTTTCTCACCACCAACATCTGGAAAAGGCTTCTGACCCAAAAAAATAGCTAAAGGATGATTCAACGAAACCAAACTCGTGAGACACTGACGTGAGTTGGTAAGAACTGTTGTTCATTCATTTGAAAACTTTATCCAACATTCAGAAATACAGCTTTCCTGAATCAATTTGATTTCAGGAAATCAGACTTTTAGCGGTATGCTGTTCTGGACCCCGTTGTTCCCACCTGCTTTTAAATCACAAGTCACATTTTACACTGAAATGACACTGTCACAGGTTGTTTGGCCGAACTAGTAAGTGTTGGTTTTACCCTCCATTCAAATAGTAGTCCTAATACCACGTGCCCACTAAACTCTCAGAATTTTAAACCCCTAACTTTAAAACAGTTTCTAATCAACTAGTAAATATTGACATGGTATCTCCTTGATGGATTGAAGTCCAGTGGTACTTTTTACGGTTTCATAATTTTCAATGTCAAAAGAGTTTCTTCTGCTCCATCCTAAAACTCTTACTGTGAATCTTATATCCATCTCATCTCAAGCTATTTCAATGGTTGAAGCATTTAGTTTATTTACATCTCGTATGTCAGCCAAAGCTCAGTTGGTCGCACACTTGCCTCTGTCAGAAAGTTGTGGGTTTAAATCCTAATCTAGGACTTGAGCACAAAAATCAAAGCTGACACTCCTGTGCACTATTGACAGAGTTGCTATCTTTCATATCAAGCATTAAACTTAGGTCCCTCTGCTTTCTCATGGGGATGCAAAAGATCCCGTTGCACTATTTTGAAGAGAGGTAGGGGTGTTCTCCCCTATGTATTGGGCAATATTTACTCCTCCTGCAGGACAAATAGTTACTCAAGCTCAACAAGCTCAGACTGGCCTCAGCGAAACCCTGGACTTTTCTTTGGAGCCCAGGCTCCGCTTCGTTAGGCCTGCCTGTAGTCCTAGCAGTGACCACCCCATCGCTCCCACTTGGCACTGCAGGGACTCCAGGCCATCCATTCGGCTGGGAGTTTTTTAAGGCGTGACATCCTCCCAAAATAGGGATGGAAGTCTCACCTTAAAACAATTAATGCTACTCGCAACATTAAATTGCCAAGGGCAGCCATCACTATGGATGACGGACTTTCACCACCGACCTTTCAGCTGAGTGATTGGAGACTTCGGTGCTCCGTAAAACACAGCCCATAGTCACCAACACAGATACAAAAAATACTGCAGATGCTGGAAATCTAAAATAAAACAAGGAAATACTGAAAACATTCAGCAGGTCTGACAATATCCACAGAGGGAAAAACAGAGTTAAAGTTTCAGGTCTGTGAAATGTACATCCATGATGTGCATTTTCCTGCACACGACAAGAGGTTAGGGTTTTTAAAAAGTGCAAACCTTGATAACACACAATAACTGCATTTCACCTACCTCATACATTATTGTGTTGAGATTCTGCTGACCAGCACTATGTTTCTTGTTTCCACTTTCTTTCCGTTGCTCTTTAAGATCAGTCAGAAGCTTAAAGACCTACAATGGAGAACAAGAGGATGAAAGATTGTTGATTAGTGTGGATTCTCACCTGAGATTTCAATGCATTACATTATAGGGTTGATTTAACAATCCCATTAATCTGGCAGGGGAGTTATGACTAGGTCATACAAACTAGCAACAGGATTACAATGTTACAGCTACATAGCTCCTGCCTGCACTCACTGCAAGCATTGGGCTCCTTCCTGAATGAGGAGAAAGACTCACAAAGAAAAGATGTCATCATTTTGGCTCTTCGAACAGCAGTAATGAGAAGCAAAGAAAGAAAAATTTTATATAACTTTTGCCGTGAACAATGGAGTGAGGATAGCTTAATTGGTCCCATACTTCTACTGGTCACATATGGGAATAATGGTCTGCAGAAAAGTCTGCTCATATAACAAAAGAATAGATTGCAGCTAAACAATAAGTCAAAATGGCGGATGTTACTATTAAGCAGGATTAAAATAGCTACTGTACAACAGAATTTACTTTCCAGTCATTGAAATGTACACAAAAGATTTGAAACATCACCTCATAATTACTCAGCATTGCAGCATTTGCGTCTTTTCTGAAATAGAAAAATTAGAAAGGATAACATTTTGGGTTGAAAAATGTTATGCAAAAGACAAGTTATTGAATACAGAATTGTTTGAGAGCTTCAAATTGCCATAACTGAGCAGTGGTGAGCACACCCCAGTATTCACTGGCAGCAGCTTCCATTTAGTACATACTTCACAAGGTAAAATTTCCATTGCCTGGATTTTGCAGTCAATGGAAAAGTGCCAGTTTTGTGGGCTGCATTTCACATTTCCCTGCATTAATTTGAATCTGGTGCCACGCCAACAGGATTCCCAGGTGCCCAACAACATTGATTTTATCAAGCAGGATTAGCAGTCTATCACATTGAAGTACTCTCACAGGCAGCAAACTAGTAAAATGCACTGATTATCCTCCATTTTGTTTTACTGAGAGTGAAACAAAAATTGGGGCATACTCATTCATAATAATAAGCACTTATTATCACAAGTATGAAGTTACTGTGAAAAGCCCCGAGTCGCCACATTCCGGCGCCTGTTCGGGTAAGCTGGTACGGGAATTCAACCCGCGCTGCTGGCAGTCTCTTGGATTCGGCTCTCAAACGGAGAGACCCATCCACCAGCATCACCAGAAGCAAGTAAGTCCAAGTTCAACGCTCGCTAACCGACGGACGACCTTAGCTGTACTCCTGTTACCTCTGAATCCAACAGCCTCAGATCCAAACAACGGCCATTGTTCCTCTGACTAAGTTGGTACCTGAAGTTAAGTATAGGTGTTAGTAATAGAGATAGTTTAGTTTGTAGTGTTATCGTGCATGAGTAGCTCTTACTGTGTGTAAATAAATAGTATTGACTTTGAACTAACTAACTGGTGTATTGGCTCTTTGATCAGTATTCGGGTTGAACCTTGTGGCGGTATCGAGAGATACCTGGCGACTCTGAAAGTATACACATAATTAGGATTAAGAAAGGCGACCATATTGACTGCTATATTTATAGCAAGTAAACAGGGCAACAACTGCAATGTGGACGGGACTCCAAAAATGTCAGTTTCAGAGGAAGAATCGTGACGAATGCTGATAGGTTTGCATCATTCGGACCACAAAATTCAGGTCAATATCTTGATTTTAATTCAACATCAGATATATATTGGCACTGATTATGCCAATTGAGGTCAGATTATGTAATTAAAGAATATTGTGGGAGTATTTGGGGCATTTTCAGGTTCAACATCCTGATTCTGGGCATATCTATATCATGTTTGACGAGGGGAGGTGGATTAAATAGCATAATGGAGCATGTTCGTTGCCCTGGATGTTGGCTAAAAACAAAGAAATGAAAGTAAAATTGTGTAAATAGTAAAGGAAAATATAAGGAAAGTCAAATAAAATTAAAGCTGAGTTTGGGACTCCATAACTACAGAGGGCACACATATGCAGTACCTGTGATGTTTTTGGTGGTGACATCCCTACCTGCATCAAACTCAGCCGGAAAAGACTTGCATCTCAAACTGGAAATTGCAAAAATGCTAAATCATCAGAAAACTAGGTTTTTGAAAAAAATATCAGTAATATTTAAACAGAGTATCAGATAATTATTGCATGAGATCCATGTTGGGCACCTTTCTTGGGCATTGTGTGATGTGACAATGTACTGGGTAGTTTCCTGTGTCTAACTGCTGCTGTCGGTGCAGGAAAGGGGCAGCAAGTGAGGGTTCAAGCAAGGTGGGCAAGAGGCACTCAGGTTCCGGTGGGGGGTTCAGTAAGAGACAGCAACGGGCTCAGGAGAGGGGCAGCAAGCAGGGGATGATGAAGGTTCTGGAGAGAAGCGGCAAGCAGGAGGCAGCGAGTGAGGTGGGAAGGGCTTGGGTCAGTGGTGGGAAGGCCAACATAGGCATGAATCAGTATTGCTACCAGCTTACAGGCGCACAGCAAATACATCAGCTGAGTGAAAAATTGTGCATATGTCAGCAGATGCAGTGGGGACAGAGTGCACATGCACAACTTTTCCTGTTTGGTATCAGGAGTTATGGTGTAAAATTAATCTCATGTGAAAATTTGATTACATTTTTGTTGAAGCTTAATAAATATGTGTAGAAGTTTAAGAACAAAAGGAAATCGAAGTTGAAAATATTTACCATATTAAAATGTAATTGCTATCTATGTTTCTAGGCAATGTGTAGATTAACCTTGCTATTGTATGGATTAATTTAGATATAGACATGCTATAATAAACATGCTATGATGAAAACATATTTCAGGAATTTTATTTTCATGCAAGGGTTAGCTTGTATACTGGGGAAGGTGAGTTAGTGAATTCACAAGGCATAAAGTTGATGCATGGGGCTGAAGTTAATCACGGGCTTTTACACCCAAATATTGACTCCTGGCTACTTTACCCTCCCCAACTCCAACCACTCAGAGACCAATACAATTCTGCCACTGATGCTAAGTAGAGGATTTGTTTTCTAAAGCGATTATGTTTTTTAACTTGTACGGCTACATTTGTAACAAGTGCCAGCTAAAGATGGGGGAAATCTAAACTGCTAGCTGAGCCAGGAAGAGAAAATAAATAGGACTGTGGCAAGGTTATTTGAAGCTATTGAATGGCAAGGCAGGAATTTGGGTTGAATGTTAGGGAACAACAATGTCAGGATTTGAAGAGAGTTTGGTGGTCAATGAAAGGGATTGTTGGGATGAAGCACAAATGACTCTGAATAGCAGGATGAAGGAAAAGTAAAATATTTATATTAAAGTGAAGAAGAATCTTTAGGTTTGGTAGAAGAATAATTAGGTGTAGAAGTAGTAACAAATATGAAAGAGTCACGGTAAAGTGGGAGTTTAGTGGCAGCACATGGGGGGAGGAGAAAAGTAAGCTGATCAATGCAGGAAAAAGAATGTTGCTCGTGGTGAGGTAGAGGCAGCAAAACCTACAGAAGGAAGTGGATGAGTGGAGGAATTCGAGAGGAATGTCCCACTGCATGGAGTGGGAACAAGAGAAGCATAAGAGCAGTAATAATAATAATAATCACTTATTATCACAAGTAGGCTTCAATGACGCTACTGTGAAAAGCCCCTCGTCGCCACATTCGGTGCCTGTTCGGGGAGGCTGGTACGGGAATTGAACCCGCGCTGCTGGTCTTGTTCTGCATTACAAGCCAGCTATTTAGCCCACTGTGCCGGTAAGTAGACTGTTTTAAGGAGTGCAGTGCTGTTCCACAGCAGCAACAGCTGGCACAGAAAAGTGAGAAAGGGGAGCAATAGAGGGTAGCAGAAGAAAAAAGCACAGGAGAAGGCAGTGGGAAGAGAAAGTATGGAGGTAGCAAATTACTCCAGTAAAGAGCAGTGAGTAGGAGGAGGCACAGGCATAGTAGGTACAGATGAAAGTGGGTGAGATGAAAGCAATACTTCCCCTCTATTTCCCAGAGGAATAAAAAATTAATGCAATGCTTTCTCGCATTATAAAACCCAATCTGTTTAAATACTGAGATTTCCTACATTGGGAATTCCCTACAAGGAACCTAACCTGCATTAGAAAAAACTGGGTTCCTATTGTGTGTCAACATTTTATGTAATATTAGTAACTTGAATGTTTTTGAAGTGCTTAAAAACAGAAATTTAAAGCCAGTTCACACTTCCAGCAGGACTAGCACTAGGAGTAACACAGGAAAGTCAAAAGAAAAAGCACCAGTGCCATCTACCTTAGAGATGGGAGAGTTCAAAGGTAAGTGAAAAACATATCATTTAACTGCAACACCCAGTAAGATGAACATAGCATTAGAGATTATTAATTGTCATGTGAGGGTCCCTTTAAGAAAAGTGTGTTTTATCAAATGGCTGTAGTGATGTCACTGTGTGGGTGGAGCTGGGCTGTGATCTGCACATAGAATAAGCATGTATGTTGAGAATTGCATGCATTTCAACAACTTGCAATTTAAATAGTGTCTTTAACTTAGCAAACCATCTATGGATGGCCTTTTGGCACAGGGAAAGCGCAAATCGAGGAGGTAAAGCGGAGGTGGGAGGAGGAGCTGGGCATGGAGTTTGGATGGGGTAGGGTGTGGAATAAGATTATACACCTGGTCAATGCAACATTGTCCTGTGCCAGGATGAGCTTGGTACAGTTCAATGTGGTGCATAGGGTCCATATTACGTGGGCACGGATGAGTGGGTTCTTTGCGGAGGTAGAAAATAGGTGCGAGAGATGTGAAGGGGGGCTGGCAAATCATGTCCACATGTTTTAGTCATGTCCGCAATTAGTGGGGTTCTGGGACACGATATTCAAAACATCATCGAAGATTGTGGGGGTGGAGATGTTACCGGGCCCTCTGGTGGCAATCTTTGGAGTGTCGGAATTGCCAGAGCTGTTGAAGGGGGGGGGGGGGGGGGCTGGTGTAGTGGCTTTTGCCACGCTGAACACCCAGTGACAAATTCTACCGGAATGGAGGTCGGTGGAGCCGCGGAGGGAGTCGGCATGGTTGGGGGATGTTGCAGAGTTCATTAAACTGGAGAAGACCTAAACCAGGTCTCTACACTCGGGGCTTCGAGTCCCTCCACATTAACAAGATCTGTACTCCGTACTACCAGGGAGGCAAAGGGCAGCCTCTTTCACCCCCTGAACTCCCAGCTCTTCCGACACTCCAAAGATCGCTACCTCCGGACTCTGCACCACCCGTGTTTTTAGCACCATGGACATTGCGTTAGCAAAACCCTGCCAAAACCCTCTAAGCTTCGGGCAACCCAAAACATGTGGACATGATTTGCTGGGCTTCACACCTATCTCCCACCCCGAAAAACCTGTTCATCCTAGCCGCTGCCATGTGTGCCCGATGCTTTGCCTTAAATTATCAGGCTGAGTCTGGCACATGATGAGGAGGTATTAACCTTGCTTAGGGCATCCGCCATAGACCCGCCTCCATCTCTCCTCCTAGCTCATCCTCCCACTTGCCCTTAAGCTCCTCCACCGGAGTTTCCTCCGCCTCCAAAAGCTCCTGGTAAATATCTGATACATTCCCCTCTCCCACCCAAGTACTGGACACTACTCTATCCTGTATCCCCCATGGCAGCAGCAGCGGAAAGGCCGGCACCTGTTTTCTCAGGAAGTCTCGCACCTGCAAATACATTAACCTGTTCCCTGCTGGCAATTCAAATTCATCCTCCAAGGTTTTCAAGCTGGGAAAGCTCCCATCTATAAATAGATCCCCCATCCTGCTAATTCCTGCCCTTTGCCAACTCCGGAACCCAACATCTTGCCTACCCGGTACAAACCGATGATTATTATAAATCGGGGTCCAAACCAATGCTCCCTCCACTCTCTTACATCTCCTCCATTGCCCCCAGATTCTCAGAGCTGCCACCATCACCGGACTTGTGGAATATCGAGCCGGCAAGAACGGAAGAAGTGTCTTTGCACGACGCTGCCTCCATCTGCTCCCATGCCGAACACTCCTCCACTACCCACTTCCTAATCATGGCTATATTAGCCACCTAGTAGTAATTGCAGAAGTTCGGCAGCGCCAACCCCCCCCCCCCCCCCCTCGACTGCACTCCAGCAACACTTTCTTTGCTGGGGGGTTTTACCCGCCCACATAACCTTATTCACCCGCTTGAAAAAGGCCGTAGGGATGAAGATGGGGAGGCACTGAAAGACAAACAGAAATCTGGAGTGGACCGTCAATTTCACGGTCAGTACCCTCCCCGCCAGTGATAGCGGGAGCATGTCCCATCTCTTAAAGTCCCCTTCCATTTGTTCTATCAACCAGGATAGGTTTAACTTGTGCAGTGCCTCCCATACCTGGGCCACCTGGATTACCAGATATCGAAAGCTCTTCCCTACCATTCTAAGCGGAAGCTCTCCCAGTCTCTTCTCCTGTCCTCATGCCTGGATCGCAAACATCTCGCTTTTCCCCATGTTCAATTTATACCCTGAAAAATTGCCAAATTCCCCCAGGATTCGCATTACTTCCCCCATCCCCTCCAACGGGTCTGAAATATACAAGAGCAGGTCATCCACGTAAAGCGAGACCCGGTGCTCCACTGCCCCCCCCCCCGAACCAGCCCTTTCCAGTTCCCAGAGGCTCTTAACGCCATGACCAATGGCTCTATGGCCAGAGCAAACAGTAACGGGGAGAGGGGGCACCCTTGCCTCGTCCCTCGGTGTAGTTTAAAGTGCCCCGTCCTTAGCCGGTTCGTACACACACTCACTATTGGTGCCTGATAGAGCAACCGCACCCAGTCAATAAAGCCCTCACCCAACCCAAACCTTCCCAGCGCCTCCCACAGGTAATTCCACTCCACCCGATCAAAAGCCTTCTCCGCATCCATCGCTACCACCACCTCCACCTCTTCTTCTGAGGGCATCATAATAACATTTAAAAGCCTTCGAACATTGGCCTCGAGTTGCCTGCCCTTCACAAATCCAGTCTGGTCTTCCCTTATTACCCCCAGGACACAGTCCTCTATCCTGGTGGCCAGTATCTTAGCCAGCAGTTTGGCATCCACATTCAGTAGAGAAATTGGCACGTATGACCCGCATTGCTCCGGATCCTTCTCCCGTTTCAGGATCAATGAAATGGAGGTCTGCGACGTTGTTTTGTGGGGGGGGCGGGGGGGGGAGGAGGAGGAGGAGGACTCCCTTCTCTCTTGCTTCATTAAATGTCCTCACCAGCAGTGGGCTCAATATCTCTGAAAACTTCTTATAGAATTCCACCGGGTAGCCGTCAGGCCCCGGTGCCTTGCCTGACTGCATGCCCTCCAGCCCCTTGATTATTTCCTCAATCTCAATTGGGGCTCCCAGCCCTTCCACCAGATCCTCATCTAATCTAACCTCAGGAACCTCAACTGATCCAAAATCTGCCTCATCCCCTCCACCCCAGCCGGGGGTTCCGACTCATATAATTTACTATAGAAGTACTTAAACACCTCGTTCATCCCGCTGAGTCCAGGGCAGTATTCCCGCCTCTACTCTTTACTTTGCCTATCTCCCTGGCCGCCTCCCTTTTCCTGAGCTGGTGCGCCAACATTCTGCTTGCCTTTTCCCCGTATTCATAAATCGCCCCCCTTGCCTTCCTCAACTGTTCCGCCGCTTTCCCTATGGTCAACAGCCCAAACTCCACCTGTAACCTCCACCTCTCCATCAGTCGCCCCATGTCCGGGGCCTCCGAGCATCTCCTGTCCACCTGGAGTTTCTCCTCCACTAATCTATCCCTCTCAGCCCGTTCCACCTTTTCTCTGTGGGCCCGTATCGAGATTAATTCCCCTCTGACTACTGCCTCAAAGCTTCCCAGACCGTCGCTGCAGAGACCTCCCCTGTATCATTTGTTTCCAGGTAGTTCTGGATGGACTTGTTAACCCGCCCACAGATCGCTCCTCCCTGTCCTGGATTTTGACCGGTCCAATTCCGGATCAATGACTGTGTTAAAGTCTCCTCCCATGATCAGGTTATGTGACTCTAAGTCTGGGATCTTACCTAACACCCGCCTCATAATTCCACATCGTCCCAATTCGGAGCACATATGTTCACAAGTACCACCCGTACCCCCTCCAGCTTCCCACTTACCATTATGTACCTACCCCCCTTGTCTGACACGATTCTTCCTACCTCGAATGCCACTTGTTTGTTGATCAAGATTGCTACCCCCCTGGTCTTTGAGTTCAGCCCTGAGTGGGTATCTTGGGATTTTAGACAAACAAAACTGACTATGGATATAATAATAATCTTTATTGTCACAAGTGGGATTACATTAAAGCTGCAATGAAGCTACTGTGAAAAGTCCCTCGTCGCCACGTTCTGGCGCGTGTTTGGGTACAGAGAGGGAGAATTAAAAATGTCCAATTAATCATGTCTTTCGGGACTTGTGGGAGGAAACCAGAGCACCTCATGGAGGAAACCCACGCAGACACAGGAAGAATGCGCAGACTCTATGCAGACCCCACACAGACAGTGACCGAAGCCGGGAATCAGGCCTGGGACCTTGGAGGCAACAGTGCTACCCACTGTCAAGCACAGATAACGTCTTCAAGGTTGACTGGACTGCTCGCATCTGTCATCAGCAGAAGGTTAACAGGAGATTGTGGGTGCAAGGGAGGGAAGCGTAACAACAGATGTTCCTTGCATTAAGTTTAGCTCATAAGTGTTAAGAAGAAGCAATTACCTTTAACTTCTGTATTAGAGCTAAACTCTGTGTAACAGTATGTGATTAATTTGAAATAGTACAATTCTTTCGATCATTATTATTCAACACTACAAACAGTGCTTATTGCTATGCACTTATATTCACTCGGTATAACTTTAAGTGCAACTTGCATTGTAACCTTCCTGTATTAATACTTTGTAATATTCTGTAAGTTCTAAGCCTTTACCATATTATCCTTTGTTTTCAAAGTAAAGTGACCCATTCCAAGTTCCAACACCCACAGTGAGGACAGGACCTCCAAAGGAATCACAGATAAGGATTTGATTTAATGAGGAGTTTGTACCAATTAGGCAAATCCCGGGGCGACATGCTCAAGACACCACTCCTACAGACATCACAGCGTACTACCCCCATCCTGAACCAATGGGCAGGAAGGAGGCCATAAAACCTCCCTTTGATCCTTGCAAGCAACTAACAGAAACAACTTTTAATGTGATGGATGGTCCCACAAGTAACTGACATCTTAGAGGGCCAGCCAGGGGGTTAATAAGAAATAATATCAATAGATAAACCTAAGCATCGATAAACCAATTAGGAACTGATCATGCACACCTAGACCAATCAGAGATTGATCACTCAGCCCTTGAGCCAATGGAGAATTGGCCTCGCCTCACTTTGGCCAATCAAAAAATAATAACATCATTGGTCATGCTGTGGGTTGTGGCTTGCAAAGGGTTCATTAAGAGCAGGTTTCAGTGAACAAGGCACACACCGTTTGAAAGTGAAGTTTGCAGAACCTGCTGTCCACAGGGAAGCAAAAGCCCCATCACAGTTACAAGAAGAGAACGGAAGGCAGGTGTCGCCCTACACCCTAAGCTGAACAGGAAAGCAAGAGCTGTAGTACGCCCATCAATTCACTGCCCTGCTTTATTAAATATTGTTTTATAACTTAAGTAAAGTTTCCTGAGTTACTACACCGGATTGACTCCTGATGCCTTTTTTGGTTAAAGTTTCAAATAAATAAAATTGAATTTAAGTTCAAATGATAACAAGAACCTACAGAGGGTATGCCATTTGAATTGTCAAACAGCTGGTGATATTAGCTGCAATAGAAGCATGTCACTGTGAAGAAATCCTCAGCACCCAGATTTTAATTGCTTCATCACTGGTGGCCAAGCCTTCAGGTGCCAAGGCCCTTCATCCTTAAACTCTTTCTACCTCTCTTTCTTTCAGATGGTCCTTAAAATCTACTTCTTTGATCGAACTTTTGGCCTTCATCCCGAGTAGCACTTTATGGAGGGGTGTCTAACTTTGCTTTATAACTATCCTGTGAAGTGCCCTGGAGCATTTTATTAGGTTATAGGGGTCACAAATACAAGCTGCTATACGTATCTTCTTCATTGACCAGGCAGACTTTATTGTTGATTTTCAACCTAATGATGCTCGTAAAGAGAAACATTTTTTTTTAAAAAAGCTTCCTTGGATTCTCCTCCTCAAGACAACAATGTACGTATAAGAAATGTACCAAATAAGTAAATTTCTGTCATAATGTGTGCCAATATTGTAGGCAGTCAAGATGAAGTTGCTCACTGTTAGAAAAACTAAGAAGGTCAACAACCATTCCTTCAAATCCAGCATCAAGCAAATTTCAAAGCTCAAGATAACCTCACCAACAATTGCGGAGTGGCTGAGAAAGGCATTCAAGATGCAGCAGTCAAAACATTGTAATTGTTCTGGACAGCTGAAAAGCAGTGATTTTTCTGCCTCAAAACATGTCATTGGTATATGATGTAGTTACAAACTTGAACCATTACAGGGGAGCAGAATGGTAGATCAAATTTGATGTGACATTGGCAATTGAAGTATAGAGCACAACTTCATCTCCCTGGTGCAATGGAAGAAATTGCTTGGCAACTGCCTTAAGTAAAATTTGCTGATTTCATTAAAGAAAGCCCACTGGCCTGGTTTTTACAATCAGTGATCAACAATTGGTGCTCACTTTACATTACATTAAATTGGTTCACAGACATTCTGTGAGATTTTAACCTGCGATTTGTGGTCATTAGAAAGTCAAAACAGTGCGCTGCCCCCGACGTGAGATTTGGGACTTGTGCAAACAGAACAAGCAACAACACGTCTCCTTAACCAATCGGATTTTAGAATCCTTACTGAGGCATCTAGAAGCTAAAACAGGAAGTACAAGTTAGAATAGTTTTAATGTAAAACTATGTGCAGAAAGAAAATTGGAGAGAAAAAAACGAGAGAGATGGAAGAGACAGAAAGGAATTTTAAAAAAGTTATTTTGTTTTTAAAAATATCAATAATTAAAATCTGAAGGAATGAAACTTCACACCGTAAGGGCCCTTCCTGTTGATTAACTTAGTTTCTATTTATTTTATTTTGTCTTTTATCATTTTTGGCCCATGGATCATTAATGGAGACATACCTTTAAGTTGAGCAGAGAAAGTAAGGAACTCAAAGTATCAAAATAATACACTTGTGTTATGAAGTTTGTATTTTGGGCAGAAGAACCCAGACTTTATGGCACCCAAGAGATTAGAAGGGTTTGTTTCGATTTGTTGGTTGGTCACCAATAGATTGGCCAGGGACAGTATTCTGCCTGGCAACCAACAGCAATTGGGTGTGGTTTTTTCAGGGAAAACCTGAGAGAAGCGACTGGACCCTCAAGGTGGAAGCAGCTCTCTCTCTCTGCTTTGCTGCCTACTGTCTGAAGGTTCGAGACCCTGAAAGAAGAAGGTGTCTTTCTCTTTCAAATGCTGGCTGAGTCTCTACAGTGAGAGTCTGCAGTGAAAATCATTATAAGTTGAAAGAAAAAATAACATCCATCTGAAAGCCGAGACTGAAGAAGACATGCATCTGAAACAAAGACTCTTATCCTTTTACTTTCATCATTATTTTACACCCTTCTTTCCAGTGTGTGTGTGTGTATAATGTATATATGAGGGTGGGGCGAGTTAAAGGGTGGGGTTAGAGATTAGATAGTAGTTAACAAGTTGTATTTGTTGCATATTTAATTATAGTTAGTTAATAATAAAATATTAATTGTGTTTAAATTCACAAACCTGGTGACTGTAGTTATTGGGCCATCGAAGACATCAGGTATTTAAAAATAAAAGTCAATTTCAATCATATTGTGACTCTGGGTCAAGAGGGGCTGGAATTTGTATATGGGGAAACCCAATGTATAAGTTTTGTATAATTTTTGACTGTTGTGTTTGCGTTTCTTTCTTTTTGTTACTGGGGGGGGGGTTTGTTAAAAATGTTGTTGGAAAATTTGAATAAACATATCTTTTTAAAAAAGAGGGGCTGGAATTGACTGTGCAATGGCCCAAGGGACGGGGGGGTGGGGTGTCAACACTTATAAAAGTGAACGTTGAGTGCCAGTATTTTCTGTTTTTGTTTCAGATTCCAGCATCAACAGCTATTTTCTTTTATCTCTCTGAGGTATTGGGATAGTGAAACCTGTAGAGGCATGGGGAAACTTGGACAGCATCTTCCTGACTTCTGTATTTAACTGCACCTGTGCAGATCACTATACTACTTGCAAACTCTAGGCTAATGCTCGCAATTGCTGTCTGATATACCCACTTCATAACGATGAGTACTGATAACCGGGCCATCGACATACAAAACTTACCTTCTTCTCCATGACCCCATTTCTGCTCCATGACCCCATTTCTATTAAACTGATTATCCAGGTTATGCTAGCTGACACTGTAAATGGTTTCCTTTCCTCAAATACTATCTCCTTCCATTTCAAACAACGGTCATCATTGCATGCTGATAAACCAACCAGATCAGGCAAGGAGAGCAGGTTCCTTACCCAAAGGGGAATGGTGATGTGACAAATGGAGGATTTTAGGAATATTGGCATCTACATATTGGGACAAGCTAAGTGATAAAAGTCTGGGGTTGTGTGTTTAACTGCAGTGGTCATGTTTTTAAAAAAGGTGAAATTGACCAGAGAAATGTGGTTTGACTGGGGAAGTGCCTGGGGAGTTAACGTGCTTTTGCAGCCTGCAGAGATAATTTGTTTTATAGCTTGGGGATATGAGGTCATTGCTCAGAGCAGTAATGCAGAGAGGCAGATTATTTTTGGAGAAGCTTTGGGAGAGAGAGGAGATGATTTCTGATCTGCCTGAAACTGAGTCCACCATTCTCTCACAGTAGATAGTTATAAAAGAGCAGTAATCTGTAAAGCAGAAGTCTTAGCTGGGTACAAGGAAGAAGCTGAAACATACCAGGTGAACCAGATTTGAAGACCTTCAGCCAGAGACTGAAGGAGTTCCAACAGGAACCAAATTGATTTTATAAAGCAGGTATTATCTTATGCCCTGCTAATTTTAAGATAGATTGAGAGCTGTATGTTTCTTTTCTTGTTGTTTAATGGGAAATTGAGTAGTAGTGTTGAGGGGTCATTGTAAACTGTTCTTTTCAGATGTGTAGTTAAAAAGTTTTATATTGTATTCATAATAAAGTTTTAGTTTAGAAATACCAAAGCCCTATTTTTTCATGCAAACATTCCTAGAGCGAATTATTCTTTCCACACAGTCTTACAAATAAACTCCAATATTGGGGTTTTGGTCCTGTATCCGAGCCAGGGATCGTAATATGAAGCATTTCAGGTTTTCCGATTGACAGCATTTTATTAAACCGAATTAAAATTCTCAATGGTAGAATTTGAACTCAAGTTTCCTGGATTATTACTTTAGGGCCTTGACATCAAGGCAATATTTGTGTAAGTATGGTTGTTGGTGGTCAATCATCTCAGTTCCAGGACTTCACAGCAGGAGATCCTCAGAGTAGTGTCCTAGATCCAACCATCTTCAGCAGCTTCCTTCCATCATAAAGTCAGGAGTGGGAAAGTTTGCTGATGAATGCACAATGTTCAGCAGCATTCGAGACTCAGAGACTAAAGCAGTCCATGTCCAAATGCAGTAAGACTTGGACAATTTCCAGGTTTGGGCTGAAAGGTGAAAAGTATCATTCGGGCCACACAAGTGCCAGGCAATGACCCTCTCCAACAAGAGAGAATCTATATACTGGCACTACATAAAAGCACAATTGCTATTAGCTGGTTTAGCTCAGTGGGCTAGCCAGCTGGTTTGTAATGCAGAACAAGGCCAGCTGCGTGGGTTCAATTCCCGTACCAGCTGAGAATTTGGAATTCTCCCTTCTGTGTACCCGAACAGGCGCCGAAATGTGGCGACTAGAGACTTTTCACAGGAACTTCATTGCAGTGTTAATGTAAGCCTACTTGTGACAATAAAAGATTATTGTCTGTCAACATTTAATACAATGGACTGCATCAATAAGTCAAAGAAAGACTGTAATAAAAGATTTCATTAAAAATAAGCAACTACCTCTGCCCTTTAACTTTTGTATCTTTCATTAATACGATCCCTTTTTAATATAAAATATAAACATTTTAAGATAATTTAGAGACAAATATTTATTTTAGCACTTGTGCCCAATGCTTTCTCATTTTCAAAGAACATTAAATATTAAAGTTTTAGCTGGAAACTGAGATTTATTAAATGTGGGTTTCACTATATCAGATATGTTTAAGGCCACTTTTGCTGCCAACTCAGTGCATGCAGCGCTATAGCAATTTACGCCCTGATAACATTGCAAGCGAGATCAGAACTCTACTCATTCCCCCATCCTCACATGATACTCGTGTCTCCATTCAGTTTCTCTATATTTTTAACGCAAAATTTAAACTTGTAGCAGTCCTAATGAAAACTGAAACCGAAGAACTAAAATTAAATTAATAATCATAAGGTGTAAAGGAATTAGGACACGAAAAGATTTGTTTCTTGGGGGTCGTTCTGTGGGATTGAAGGAGCTGGGAGGAAGTATGGGCTGAAGCAGTGGGAAAAATTTAGATACATGCAGGTTCGAAACTTTGCCAGAAAGGAGATACAGAGCTTCCCAGAAGAACCGGCTTCCACATTGCTGGAGGAGGTGTTGACGACAGGGAGAGTGGAGAAGTGGGTAGTATCAGTTTACGGGGCTATTTTGGAGGAGAAGAAGGCAAAGTGGGAGGAAGAGTTGGGAGAGGGTATGGAGGAAGGGTTCTGGTGTGAGGTGCTCCGGAGGGTGAACGCCTCCACCTCGTGTGCGAGGTTGGGGCTGATGCAGCTGAAGGTGGTATATAGAGCACACCTTACAAGGGCGAGGATGAGCCTGCTCTTTGAGGGGGTAGAAGATGCGTGTGAACATTGGGGGGGGGGCAAACCACGTTCATATGTTTTGGTCCTGTCCAAAGCTGGAGGATTACTGGAAGGAGGTTTTAGGGTCATCTCTAAAGTGGTGCACGTGAAACTGGACCCGGAGCCTTGGGAGGCCATATTCGGGGTGTCGGACCAGCCAGGGTTGGAAACGGGCACGGAGGCAGATGTTGTAGCCTTCGCCTTGTTGATCGCCCGACGGCGGATCTTGTTAGGGTGGAGATTAACCTCTCCACCCTGTGCCCTGGCGTGGCGGGGGGACCTGCTGGAATTCTTGACGTTTGAAAAGGTCAAATTTGAACTGAAGACAAGGATGGAGGGGTTCTACAATTCATGGGTGTTATTCATTATGCACTTTTGAGAATTGGATCCCATCGAACATTGGGGGGGGGGGGGGGGGTGCTGGGAGGCTTGGGGGGAGAGGGACTGTATGTGTTAATGGTGACTATGGGTGATTCCTGATTCCTTTTTGTCATTTATTTATGTTAACATGCGGGCTAATGCCTGGGGTTTGGTGGGAGGATGGGATCATTGTTATTGATATGGGGATTGACATTAGATTTGTTACTGATTATTGTTGGGTGTAAATTTGGGAGAAAATGTGAAAAAGGAGAATAAAAAATATTTTTTAAAAAACAATCATAAGGCGTGGGTTGTGGAACCAGAAAGACCTATCCTATTTTATTCAGAACAACATCATAGAATTTACAGTGCAGAAGGAGGCCATTCGGCCCGTCGAGTCAATACTAATTTTCACCTGGTGATTTCTTTTAGCTTTATCTTTTTCTATGGCATGTTTTTTACAAACCCTGACTGCTCACACATCAATACCTGAAACAAATTGCTATATTCTGCACCATTTCTACTTTTTAATCTAAAGTCAAGTACAACCCACCGTTTTCTCTTACACAATCTGCATCATACATAGTTTTGATAACAATAACCATGGAAACATGTGACTTTACTTTCCAACGTTGTTAATTCGAGCTGCGTTTGCTGCTGACATGTCTGGCCAATTACATCATTGGTTTTCTGTGCAAGCACAGAAAAATGCACATGTGCAGATGGGTATCGCCAGCCATCTCACATTGGCAGGAGACACAATGTAATTTTAAACATACTGCTGTATATACAGTGGTAGGGGTGTTGCACCTACTGCCAGTAGATGGTGAATGAAATACACAAAGCAGGAATTGGTTTTCTATCTTCACTGATCAGAGTTTGATTGATCGGAGTGCTTTGTGGTGGAGAATCCAATCATCAAAATAAAGTTTCAAAACTCTCAGCTGGTTATCTGCATTAATTTTTTTTTTTTTAAACGAACATATGAATTAGGATGATTCGGCCACTTGGCCTTTCCAGCCTGCTCTGCCATTCAATAAGATCATGGCTGATCTGATTGTAACCTCAACCACACATACCTGCCTACCCCCAATATCCTTCCACTTCTTTGTTAATCAAGAATCTATCGAGCTCTGCCTTAAAAATATTCAAAGACTCTGCTTCCACTACCTTTTGAGGAAGAAAGTTCCAGAGCCTCACAACCCTCTGAGAAAAGATTTCTTCTCATCTGTCTCATAATCTCCCTACTTTTGTAATCAATTCCCCTCACAATAAATGACAATATTCCATTAACTTTCCTAATTACTTGTTTGAGGCAAAAACCTACAAAACCTGATTGTACTTGCTGTTGATGTCAATTGTATTATAGAATCATAGAATTTACAGTGCAGAAGGTGGCCATTTGGCCCACCGAGTCTGCACCAGCTCTTGGAAAGAGCACCCTATCCAAGCCCACACCTCCCCCTATCCCCATAACCCAGTAACCCCACCCAACCCGAAGGGCAATTTTGGGCACTAAGGGCAATTTAGCATGGCCAATCCACCAACTGTTGTTGCTGTACTTGCTGTTCATGTCAATTTTAAGATTTATATTTACTCTTTCAGAAATCAATTATCAATAATTATAAATGTATGCATTTACTTACAGATATTAAACGCTTAATTTATAAAAGGAATCATAAATCAAATCTGACCTCATGATTTTGTACTTAAATTCCCACCTTACTCTTATGTAGCAAGCCATCAGATCCCTCTAATCTTCTTCAGTTTCCTCTGACTCTTTAAAATTTCTCCAAATACCAGTAATGCCACCTTCCTCAACAAAGACTGAAATGTTCATGTGAATAGGTCTCAATTTGATTCATGGGGATAACCCTTAGTTTTGTTATTTTAGAAATACCTCTAAACCCAGGACATAATCTTAACAACTTGTCTTTCCACATTGGTGCTCGTGCAGAGACACAAATCAAAGCAGCAGGGGAGGGGACCCTCTGAACAGCAGGAAAGAGATTCTAGAAGCAGCTGAGAGAATGCAAAAACATGGTTAGAAAGGGTCTTAAAGACACTTGAAAACAGGAAGGGAGGTAACAAGATACAGACGTATGGGAAACAAGTGACCATCACTGATAGCGAGATTACTGGGGGAAAAAGGGCGATAAGAGGCCATGAAGAAACTTGAAGGCCAAGAGTTGGCCAAAGTTGCAAAAAGGTATTGTGATTACATCTTGTTGTCTCACCCCAACCTGTGTCATCTTTGCACAACATCTCTCCTCTGTAGTCCAATGTAATGCTCTGCTTAGGTTCATAGAGTTCATAGAATTTACAGTGCAGAAAGAGGCCATTCAGCCCGTCGAGTCTGCACCAGCCCTTGGAAAGAGCACCCTACTTAAGCCCTCCCCGCCTCCACCCTATGCCCCTTTATCCCCTTAACCCAACCTAACCTTTTTGGACACTAAGGGCAATTTAGAATGACCATTCCACCTAACCTGCACATCTTTGGACTGTGGGAGGAAACCGGAGCAGCCGGAGGACGCCCACGCAGACACGGGGAGAACATGCAGACTCCGCACAGACAGTGACCCAAGCCGGGAATCGAACCTGGGACCCTGGAGCTGTGAAGCAGCTGTGCTAACCACTATACTACCGTGCTGCTCAACTTGTTGCACCATTGGCATCACTTGTCAATAGCCTCTCCTCCACGATTGTTGCACCATCGGCATTACTTATCAATAGCCTCTCCTCCACACCAGTCATCACATTCTCACCGTGTCTGCGTGGGTTTCCTCCGGATGCTCCGGTTTCCTCCCACAAGTCCCGAAAGACACGCTGTTAGGTAATTTGGACATTCTGAATTCTCCCTCAGTGTACCCGAACAGGCGCCGGAATGTGGCGACTAGGGGACTTAATTGCAATGTAAATGTAAACCCACTTGTGACAATAAAGATTATTGTTATAACTAAGTATCGATTTGAAGTACCGGATCTTGACACCCAGCTACTTGGTAAAGTTTCCCTCTATCCCCAAGGGAATTTTCACAGGTTTGGGGGGGGGGTTAGGCCCAGAAAGGTGTTCGAAAGGCCGCCTGAACATTTACCGAGGTCACGCTGAGCAGGAGAGCGCCCGGGCGCGAGTGGAACCCGAGCGCGGGAGTTGAGGATTCTGTTCAGGTTAAACACCGCCGTCAATTATGTGACACCTAATATCGTTCCCCCAAATAAAACTGAAGCCAAATCATGAAGACTTACACCTCCATCCTGCCTGGGCGCCACTGCTAAAGATTCCTGACGGACACCGCCGCCTGAATGTTCGTTCCGGCCTGACAACCGGTCCCTCCAAATGGAAAGGAATGACTGACTGGCTGAGATTTCAACCTCCAAAGGGGGCGGGGAGGTGGGATTTCTCTTTGGACGGGGAGGAGATGCCAGGCCAGGCTGTAACTTGCTTTTCCACGTTGGTTCTCATGTACAAGAGACACACATCATGGGGTGGGGTGGGTGACTGAGCACCATCCTGGAAAGGCAAGTTGTTAAAATTATGCCCTGGGTTCAGATACATTGAGGGGGCGGAATTCTCCGGTTGCCAGAATTCATTTTTCCGGCTGGCGGCGTCACCCGCCAGCGGGTTTCCCGGCGGCGTGGGGTGGTTTCAATGAGAATACCATTGACAAGCGGCGGGAAGATTGAATCTTGCCGCCAGCGAACGGCGCACCGCCGGGAAACACGCAGCTGGGGGACCGGAGAATCCAGCCCCGGGTGTTTCCAAAGGGGCAAAACTAAGGGTTATCCCCTTGAATCAGTGTGAGACATGTTCATGTGAACCGTTAAGTCTTTGTTGAGGAAGGAAATACTGGTATTTGGAGAAACTCCATACTCTAAAGAATCGGGGGAAACTGAAGAAGAATAAAAGGATCTGGTGTTTCTCCATTCCTGCGGCATCGGATCCTGAATACCAGCTAGAATCTGGCAATCCATCAACTCATCACCCAAACCAGCCATTTAAGAAGGGCTTGTTTTGGGGCAAAAGTGTCCAGGGATGTGCAGGTTAGGTTATAGGGTTATGGTGATAGAGTGGGGTGGAAATGGATAGAGTACTCAATCGAAGGGTCAGTGCAGGCTCGATGGGCCGAATAGCCCCCTTCTATATTGTAGGGATTCTATGATTCTATGAAAACCATTTCAGTTCAGACCCAAAGGGACCATAAAGAGTACAAATTGTGCCCCTGAAAAGGAGGCTGTGGGGAGCCAGTTTTGTTATCCCAAAGTGGTTGAGGAACTACATTGTCATGCACGTGGATTCATGTATATCCAGAATGCCATATCGCTCACTACAGCCTGTGTACCGAACCAATGATGTATCGTTCCGCCACACTGGAGAAATGTGAAAAATATTCTTGACAAAAGCTCCAGTATCTGTCTCAAAATGTGTGATTATTTTGGACTTCTGGGAACCACAAGGCATAATAGCCATGAAGACGGACCATTTAATATCACTGTATAAAAAGGGAGAGGCTCACAGGGCTGTTTATGCAGTGGCTATTCAGTGCATAAAGGTCGCATCAAGATTGCTCTCCTATTCAGGGGGAGTAATTGGTTAATGAGGGGTGTCAGGGGGCATCCAGGCAGCTACGGTTGTCTTTATTGTGGCAAGGAAAGCTGTCTGTAGACATTGGGCTGAGCTACTCAAAGATGGAGACAAACAGTGTTGAAGAGCAAATACAGGCCAATGGTTCCAAGGCACACAGAGTTGTACGTAAGACAGGGAGGGAACGAAGATGATACCACACAGTATACAAACGATGAATGAACTTCCTGAATCTAACAATATCAGTGTCGCTGAAGGATGCATCTGTCAAGGTAAATTCGTAGCAGATGTGTGTGATCTGGTCAGGGGCAACCTCACTTCTGACTGGGCATGACAACATGCCCTGCCAGTAGTCATTAAAATAACAGTTGCACTAAACGTCTTGCCTCTGGTTCCTTTCAAGGGATGACAAAGGGTCTTAGCAGCATCTCGCAATTGGCTTCCCATCGCAGCACACGGGAGGTGACGGCTGCCCTGTTCGATAAGGCATTGGATTACACGGAGTTCATCAGTGATGAACCACACAGAATTTGTCTCGGTTGCTGGATTCCCTCTGGTGCAGGAGATTGCCAATGGCACCCCTGCGGCCATCAAGACACTGCAGAGAGGCAAACGGGATTAATGAACAGGAAGGGATTCCATTCCTTCAATGTTCAACTGCTGTGTAACCAGCAGAAGTGTTTCCTCCATGTGTGCCATGACTCATACATCCTTAGACAATCACAAATGCCACATCTGACTGAGAGGGAGCTGGAGGTAAGTGTGAGAGGCGGGGCGGGGAGCCCCCGTCTGGGGGGCTGGTGAGTGCGGGAGACATGGGCACGGGGCTGGCCTAAGAAAAGAGATGGCTAGTCGGTGGGGGGGGTCCGGCTGATCGTGTGGAACGTGAGAGGCCTGAATGGGCCGGTCAAGAGGGCCCGGGTGTTTGCGCACTTAAAGGGACTGAAGACAGACGTCGCTATGTTGCAGGAGACGCACCTGAAGGTGGCGGATCAGATCAGGCTGAGGAAGGGATGGCTGGGGCAGGTCTTCCACTCTGGGCTGGATGCGAAGAACAGGGGGGTCGCAATCCTGGTGAGCAAGCGGGTGACTTTCGAGGCGGTGCGTATTGTGGCGGATAAAGGGGGCCGTTATGTGATGGTGAGTGGTAGGCTGCAGGGGGCCCGGGTGGTGCTGGTGAATGTATATGCCCCGAATTGGGACGATGCAGGGTTCATGAAGCGCATGCTGAGCCAGATCCCAGATCTGGAGGCAGGGAACCTGATAATGGGGGGGGACCTCAATACGATACTGGACCCGGCGCTGGATCGATCTAGGTCGAGGTCAGGCAGGAGGCAGCTGCGGCCAATGTTCTGAGTGGGTCTATGGATCAGATGGGGGGAGTGGACCCGTAGAGGTTTGCCAGGCCAGCGGCGAGAGAGTTCTCCTTTTCCATGTGCACAAGGCCTATTCACGGGTAGACTTCTTCATGGTGAGTAGGACTTTGATCCCAAGAGTGGCGGGGATGGAGTACTCGGCCATAGCGATTTCGGACCACGCCCCGCACTGGGTGGAGCTGGAATTGGGGGAGGAGAGGGGCCAGCGCCCGCTGTGGCGCATGGAGGTGGTACTGCTGGCGGATGAGGAGGTCTGTGGGCGGGTCCGAGGGTGCATTCAAAAGTACATAGAGGCCAATGATGATGGAGAGGTACCGGTGAGTGTGGCCTGGGAGGCGCTGAAGGCGGTGGTCAGGGGAGAGCTAATCTCAATCAGGGCTCACAGGGAGAAGAGGGAGAGGATGGAGAGGGAGAGATTGGTGGGGAGATACTGAGGGTGGATAGGAGATACGCAGAATCCCCTGAGGAGGGGCTGCTGAAGGAGCGCCGGAGCCTCCAAAGGGAGTTTGATTTGCTGACTACGGGGAAAGCTGAGGCCCGGTGGAGGAAGGCGCAGGGGGCAGCGTACGAGTATGGGGAGAAGGCGAGTCGGATGCTGGCGCATCAGTTGCGTAGGAAGGAGGCGGCTAGGGAAATTGGAGGAATCAGGGACAGAGGGGGAAACATGGTGCGGAGCCCAGCCAAAATAAATGAGGTCTTTAGTGATTTCTACGGGAACCTGTACAAGTCAGAACCCCCGGAGGAGCGGGGGGGGGGGGGGGGGGGGGGGGTGATGCGCCGGTTCCTGGACCAATTGAGGTTCCCGAAGGTGGAGGAGGGACAGGTTGAAGGTTTGGGGGCCCCGATCGGGACGGAGGAGCTGGTTAAGGGGTTGGGGAGCATGCAGGCGGGCAAGGCTCTGGGGCCGGATGGGTTCCCGGTCGAGTTCTATAGGAAGTTTGTGGAACTGTTGGGTCCGTTGCTGGTGAGAACCTTCACCGAGGCAAAGGAAGAAGGGGTTCTTCCCCCGACGATGTCTCGGGCACTGATCTCGCTTATCCTCAAGCGGGTCAAGGACCCGCTGCAGTGTGGCTCGTAAAGGCCGATTTTGCTCCTCAATGTGGATGCTAAGTTGTTGGCGAAGGTCCTAGCCACTAGGATTGAGGATTGTGTCTCGGGGTGACACGAGGACCAGACGGGGTTTGTGGTTTGTGAAGGGCAGGCAATTGAATGCAAATGTGCGAAGGCTCCTGAATGTGATCATGATGCCCTCGGAGGGGGGGGGGGGGGGGAGAGGGAGGCGGAAGTGGTGGCGGCAGTGGACGCGGAGAAGGCCTTTGATCGGGTGGAGTGGGAGTACCTGTGGGAAGTGCTGGGTAGGTTTGGGTTTGGGGAGGGGTTCATAGGGTGGGTCAAATTGTTGTACCAGGCCCTGGTGGCGAGTGTATCGACAAATCGGCTGAGGTCAGAGTACTTCAGACTGTACCGTGGGACGAGACAGGGGTGCCCCCTGTCCCCCCTGCTGTTTGCCCTGGCAATTGAGCCGCTGGCCATGGCACTAAGAGAGTCTAGGAACTGGAGGGGGTTGGTCGGGGTGGGAGGAGCATTGGATTTAATTATATGCGGATTACCTGCTTTTGTATATCGCGGATCCAGTGGAGGGAATGGCAGAGGTCATGCAGACCCTTAGTGAGTTAGGAGACTTCTCAGGATACAAGCTCAATGTAGGGAAGAGTGAGCTCTTTGTGGTGCATGCAAGGGATCAGGAGAAGAGGCTGGAGGAGCTGCCGCTCAAGAGGGTGGAGAGGAGTTTCCGGTATTTGGATATCCAGGTGGCCAAGAGTTGGGGGGGGGGGGGTCCTGCATAAGCTCAACTTGGCGCGGTTGGTGGACCAGATGGAGGAGGACTTTAAGAGATGGGATGTGTTGCCACTCTCCCTGGAGGGCAGGGTGCAGTCCATTAAGATGACGGTCCTCCCTAGGTTCTTGTTCGTGTTCCAGTGCCTGCCTATTCTAATCCCCAAGGCCTTTTTCAAGCGAGTGAGCAAGAGCATTATGGAGTTTGTATTGGCAAGTAAGACCCCGAGGGTTGAGAGACTGTTCTTGGAGGGCAGTCGGGGGGGGGGGGGGGTGGTTAGGGGTGGGCTGGCGCTGACGAATTTTTGTAGCAATTACTGGGCAGCTAATGTGGCAATGATTCGGAAATGGGTAATGGAGGGAGAGGAGGCGGCGTGGAAAAGACTAGAGGCGGCGTCATGTGTAGGTACTAGCCTGGGGGGCACTGGTGATGGCACCGTTAGCGCTACCGCTGACACGGTACACCACGAGCCTGGTGGTGGCGGCGACATTGAGGATCTGGGGGCAGTGGAGACATCACAGGGTGGGGGCCTCAATTTGGTCCCCGATACAGAACAACCATAGGTTTGCAACGGGCAGGATGGATGGCGGATTCCTAAGTTGGCATCGGGCGGGAATTAAAAAGAATGGGGACTTATTCATTGATGGGACTTTTGCCAGTCTGAGGGCACTGGAGAAGAAATTTGGGTTACCCCCAGGAAATGCCTTCAGGTATATGCAGGTTACGGCATTTGTGAGGAGGCAGGTAGGGGAATTCCCGCTGCTGCCTGCCCGGAGGAAAAAGGACAGGGTGATTTTGGGCGTGTGGGTCGGAGAGGGTAAGGTCTCGGCGATACACCAGGAGCTGCAGGAGGCGGAAGAAGCCTCGGTGGAGGAGCTGAAGTGCAAGTGGGTGGAGGACCTGGGTGAGGAGCTGGATGAGGGCCTGTGGGCTGACACCCTGGGCAGGGTTAATTCCTCCTCGTCTTGCGCCAGGCTCAGCCTGATCCAGTTTAAAGTGCACAGGGCGCATATGACAGGGGCGAGGATGTGTATGTTTTTTTGGGTAGAGGACAGGTGTGTGAGGTGTTCGGGGAGCACAGCAAACCACGCCCCTATGTTCTGGGCATGTCCGGCGTTTGCGGGGTTTTGGAGGGGCTTCGCAAAGGCTATGTCCAAGGTCTTGGATACTCGGGTAAAACCGAGCTGGGGATAGCAATATTTGGGGTGTCAGATGAGCCGGGAGTGCAGGAGCCGAAAGAGGCCGGAGTTCTGGCCTTTGCCTCTTTGGTAGCCCGGAGAAGGATCTTACTAATGTGGAGGGACGCGATGCCCCATGTGTGGAGGCTTGGATCAATGACATGGTGGGGTTTCTCAGGTTGGAGAAGATAAAGTTTGCCTTGCGAGGGTCTGTGCAGGGGTTTTCCAGGCGGTGGCAAGCATTCCTTGACTTTCTCGCGGAACGTTAGGTGGAGGACAATAGCAGCAGCAACCGGGGGGGGGGGTTGCTTGTTTTGTTTTGGTTTATGTAAGGGTCGTTTGCCCCATTTTGTTCTTATTTGTTAAATAGTTTAAGGGTTAGAGGAATAAGTTGCTTTGTTTGTTGGTGTATTGTCCTTTCTATTTTTCTTTTGTATATTTTCTTTCCTTTTT
Source organism: Scyliorhinus torazame (assembly GCF_047496885.1). NCBI lineage: Eukaryota > Metazoa > Chordata > Chondrichthyes > Carcharhiniformes > Scyliorhinidae > Scyliorhinus > Scyliorhinus torazame. The sequence continues at coordinate 185,700,708 of NC_092718.1, forward strand.
GGAGTGTTTTGTAAAAATTATTGAAAAACTTTGAATAAACATATTTATAAAAAAAACAAATGCCACATCTGGTCAAGCCTTTGGAGTGAATATATGAATGGTTGCTGGGGAACATGGGCTAGCTATTGAAGAGATGGCTGCAACACCTATATACAACCCTTCAACAGAGACACAGAGGCAGTACAATAGCTGCCATCTCAGTACAGGGGCTGACATTAAGCTGGTTATTGGACTACTCAAGATGTGGTTTCGGTGTTCTGACCAGTTAGAGGATGTCATCCAATATACTTCCTCAAGGATTTCTGGAATTATAATGGTCTGCTGCGTTCTTCACAATATAGCCCTCCACAGAGGTGCAGACCTTGATGAAGGAAAAACAGAGCAGAGGCACATTTCCTGGCAGGATGAGGAAGTGCTGGAGGAGGGTCACCCAGGTTTGCAAGACTCTCCCTGGGTCTGGTTAAGACCGAAAGGCATTGATCGGGATGGATGGATGGCGCACACCCATATAGATATATTTCTCCTGAGGGCCCCTCATTTTGGAAGACAAATGGCAATAAACTAACCTTTCCCCGAGGGAATGGACAATTGCAAGAAGCATATGAAGCATAACGGTCCTGCTGTTCATAACACTGCCGGGAAGACAATTCTCCAACTGATACACTCATTTGTGTTCCTCACCCACCTCATCATTTCTGTACCAAAAAGCCATTAATCACTGGAATGACACAAGTCTGAGTCCAGCATTAACCTTTTCCTTTCATTGAATCATTTTAACTGACAGGAACCATAACTAAGGTCACCCAAGTGCGCCAGTAGGTTGGACGACTGCCACGGCACTCTTACCTCTCAGCTAAACCTACGGGGTGCACCTCCTGTGTCTGAGAATGAAGATGAAGGGGAGACAGAGTGCTCGGGTGTTTGCGTAGATGTGGCTGAGATGCCCATGGCAGTCATCCTTGTCATCACAGTGCCAGTGTGGGCACTGCAACAGGCTACTTCACTTGCAATGATGCAGGGGCAACTATGGCTACACGGCCCTTTTGCATTGATGGTGCTCCATTGGGGGGGGGGGGTCAAAGGACGCTAAATGATGATGGTGTCCTGTGAAGGGGGTGACCCCCCTCTTCACTGCTGCCTCAACCCTTTCATGTGGTGCTTATCACGGGGAACTTGGCATCCACGCTGTACAGCTTTATGCCATGTTGGCTCTCTACAGAACAATCCAAACGGTCTCATTCTATACCTGTAACCTTGCAGGTTTATTTCCCTCAAGTGCTCATCCAATATGTTTTCTAAATCATTAATCATTTCCACTTTTATCATCTTTGTAGGCAGAAAATTCCAGTTATGTTCCATTACCATTGTGTTCCTTGGAAAATAGAAGACAGGTTTAGATAAAGGATCTGGATTGGCGCAGGCTGGGAGGGCCAAAGGGCTTGTCCCGTGCTGTAATTTTCTTTGTTCTACCATTCAATGAGTAAAATAGTTCTCCCTCACATCTCATCTGGGATCTCTTGCCCCAAACACTGCCGTCAGCTATTTGGAACAGCATTTTTTCTACATCAACTGTACCTGGAATAATACGTCGGTGTCTAATTTCCCCTCAACCTTCTTCCCCCCCCCACCCCACAAAGAGAAAACGACCACCTTCTAAAAACTTAACCTTGTAACTAAGATCCCTCATCCCTGGAGCCATTCTGATATGTCTCCTCTGCACCCTCTCAAGTCCCCTCATATCCTTCCTAAATTGTGGTTACCAGAACTGGACAGAATACTTTAGTTGTGAACTAACCAGAACTTTATAACAGTTCAGCATGATTTCCTTACCTTCGTTCACTCCACAATTCGGGGGAACTTTTCAAAATGCCGCGCCAATGGCGAGTTTAGTTCCCCACTGCAAAAAAAATTTGACATGTGGGATTGTCCCGTGAAAAACTCCCCAAGTCCCAAATAAATGACGAAGTGTGGGTGAATACATCTCTGGAACACCCCCAAAAAGCTGGAACGAATCACCCCACCAAACCCGCCCAAAATGGCAATGCCATTTTTTGGGTGAATTGCGCCCAATGTCTTTTTGAGATTTGGAGAGGATTAAGCATGCCATAAGAGGATCCACTGAGAAATGTTTTCATAGAAGGCAACCGTTTGTCTCTTTCTTTGAAGAGTTAATTACTGTCGACTGTTGCACTGACTGGGTTTTTTTGTATAGTTCTTGATCGTTTATTGGAGGGGAGTTGCATACGGCAGCATAGTGGTTAGCACTATGGCTTCACAGCACCAGGGTCCCAGGTTCAATTGCAGCTTGGTTCACCATCTGTGCGGAGTCTGCGTGGGTTTCCTCCGGGTGCTCCTGTTTCCTCCCACGTCCGAAAGACGCACTATTAGGTAATTTGGACATTCTGAATTCTCCGTGTACTCGAGCAGGCAGCAGAATGTGGCGACTAAGGGCTTTCCACAGTATCTTTGTGACAATAAAGTATATTATTATGGTACTGTTTTGTACTTTGCTTACGTGCTTCTTTCTTCTTTTGGAAATGGATAAACTTTATGAAACTTTGTAAAATATTTTTTTAAGTCTAAATACTCTTTACGGAGGTCTTCCCAGTCTACTTGAATTATCACATCCTCAAAGCAGGGTGGCACAGTGGTTAGCACTACTGCCAAATAGCACCAGGGACCTGGGTTCGATTCCAAACTTGCTCTGAGGGTGGGTGCAGATTTGATGGGCTGAATGGCCTTCTTCTGCACTGTAGGGATTCTATGATTCTAATGAGGATATTGCAATGATACCAACATACCAGTTAGGAGGAGTAGGCCACTTGGCCCTTCAATCCTGCTCCACCATTCAACAAGATCACGATTGATCTCACTAATCTCTTGCCTATCCGCGATAACCTTCACACCCTTGTTTATCAAGAATCTATCTACCTCTGCCTTGAAAACATTCAAAGACTCTACTTCCTCTGCCTTTTGCCTATTCTTCATGAATATACATGAAATTAAGTTATAATTGAATAGGTTTCATTGCTTTAGTACCAAACTTGTCCATTCAATGGGCGAAGATGACATAGTGCAAATGTCGTTGGACTAGTAATTTAAAGACCCCGGATATTCTCTGGGCACACTGGTTTGAATCCCAGCAGGACAGCTGGTGGAATTTAAATTGAGTTAATAAATTTAGAATTAAAAAAACTAGTCTTAGTAATAATGATTATTGTAAAAAAAAAAACCTACTTCACTGATGTCCTTTCAGGAAGGAAATCTGTCATCCTTACCTGGTCTGGCCTACATGTGACTCCAGATCCACCTGGTCTGGCCTACATGTGCCTCTGACCCACAGCAATGTGGTTGACTCTTAAATGCCCTCTGAAATGGCCTAGCAAGCCACTCAGTCATATCAAATTGCTGTGAAGTCTACAAAAAATGAAACTGGATGAATAATCTGGCACTGGCCGAGGCACCAGAAACAATGACAAAGCCAGCCCTCTCGGCCCTTTAGCCCTCCTGACATCTGGGGGCTTTTGCCAAAATTGGAAGTGCTCAAGCAACAATCTGACACACTCATGGAATCATACCTTACAACAAGGCATCAGGTGCCACCAGCACCATCCCTGGCTATGTCCTGCTTTCCCACTGCCCCATGCCACTGATGAATCAGTACTCCATATTGAACACCACTTGGTGGAAGCACAGGGTGGCTAGGGCACAGAATGTACTCGTTTGGGGGTGTTACTTCAGTTCAGTGACCATTGCCAAGAGTGGCTCAGTAGTACTACATACTGAGCTGTCCATGTGTAAGATTTGGAGAATTCTAATTATTTTTAGAATCTGTAATAGTGATGGATTTTATTCAGATTAAAATTAAGTGATTTGTTGAGCAATTAAGTCAAGGTGGGGAAACAGGAAAAATAGATGTTTAAGAAACAAACTTGTTTTATTACAAAGCTCATTTTAGCTGAGCTGAATTTGTCTCAATGGCCAAAATGAGATTAGGTGTTTGTTTTCAGTTTGAAGGAATGGCTAAAGCTGCCTGAACTTAAGATGGCACCTTGCGTTAAACAAACTATGCATTGTTTTAATGGATGTGTACCAGAGAGGAAACCTTTATTCGCTGATATGATGGGAAGTGATCTTAACTGGTCATTTCAATAGCTTTAGTGTGTGGCCTTGGGTTAAGATATGTTGACAAGAAAATTTGATCTATTTGTGGTTTCTCTATAGCTGGAAGATGTGCACTTGTTTGTGATGGAATGTAAACTTCTGGAGTTTATGACCCATAAAGCAGGGTTGTTGCAAAGGTGGGGTGACAGGCGATGAATTGTGTCCTATAGGCAATGAGTGAATTTGGACCATCTCCAATAAAGGGAGGAGGAATGGGATACTGGGGGTTAAAAGTTGAGAAATCGTAATTTTTGTTGGCAGTGTTATCATGGCTTCTGGGGTATGACTCTTCTAGACACAATTCAACATCATTTCAAAGACAAAGAAGAGGGACATTATCTGTGCTGCCATCACCAAGATTTCAGAGGATCTTGAGAGATGAGAAACTTCTATGCTGTCTTCACTGCTTGTTAAGTATAATCTTGCTTAATAAATTCTACTTGATTCAGAAATCTAGTCCAAGCACAATTGAGGACCCTACTGATAAAATTAACAATTCAGACTGTACAAATTTGTTTTAATTAGAAGGGTTTTACACCTCAAAACCCTAAACCTTACAGGAGTCTTAAAGGTCATGGCTGCTACACTGGGTCTGCGATAGGTGGTGAGGGACTCAAGAGGGAAAAAACTATTTCACCTGTCCGCAACCATATGTCCATGATAGTACTGGTAGAAGCAACTATCTCTAACTCCTTGTGGAGACAAAGTCCCGTCTTCATATTAAGGACACCCTCCATTTTGTCATGTGGCACCACCACGGTGTTAAATGAGACAGATTTCGAACAGATCTAGGAAGTCAAAAACTGGGCATTCATGAGGTACTGTGGGCCATCAGCAGCAGCAGAATTGTATACAAGTACGATCTGTAAACCTAATGGCCTGGCATATCCTCCACTGTACACTTACTATAAAATGGAGGATCAACCCTGATTCAATGAAGAGAGCAGGGGGATATACCATGAGAGCCACAGGCATATCTAAAAATGAAGTGTCACCCTGATAAGACTACGGCACAGGACTACTTGCATGCCCATCAGGGTAAGCAGCATGCAATAGACCAAGGTTTTTTCTGGTGACCCACTTTTACCAAATGGCTGGCCCCTTGCGATCCACACCACGTTCACTTCTACTTGGGCGAGCCGGTCCTCACTTTTATGCATTTGAAATTAATATAATTGATCTTCCTCACACATTATGGTAAATTGTTTTCAGTTCTGCATACCTAAAGCCAAGATAATTCCATCTTGCATATTGTAAATTTCACTTCCCAACATGGGGCTGCGCAGTGGCTAGCACTGTTGCCTCATGGCGCCGAGGACCCGAGTTTGATCCCAGCCCCGGGTCACTGTCCGTGTGGAGTTTGCACATTCTCCCAATGTCTGCGTGGGTCTCACCCCTACAACCCAAAGATGTGCACGGTAGGTGGACTGGCAACGCTAAATTACCCCTTAATTGGGGGAAAAAATAATTGGGTACTCTAAATTTAGAAAAAAAGAATTTCACTTCCCAACAAAGTTTCACATCTCTGACACTGAAATCGCTGGTTTTGTCCAATTGGACATTTCCAACTCAAACCAGAGGTTTAACTTTGGGCTCCAAATGACCAAAAAGCTGATCAATCAATCTGAGGATTTGACATGGTGCGTACCATCCTAACCTATCTAAACACATTTGCTGATCTGGGAGCACTGTATCAACATGGATACATAAATTTAGCTTCAAAGAAATACGATGAGTCTTATTTGTCTCATCAGCGTATATTCAAACTAAATGTCAGAAATCAGACAATACACACACTTACTGTGCATCAGCAATCCACGTTTTCTGGTGTCATCTCATTTTAAATTGATTCTACAGCAAAATATTTCAATGCACACGGGGAAAAAATACACCAATTTCTCTCCCAATTCTTATCTTTTCCTTTCATAAAGTGCACATAACTTGAATTGTATGAGGCAGAACTAAGCTTTTACTCCACATCAAAAATCCTCATGCTGGCTATGCCATGGCCCGAGAGGTCCCCATTGTCATACCAGCCTTTACAAAATGCGTGCTATAAACAGAACATAACCAGACCTATTTGTAACGTTACACCAGTGCTGATCCCTAGTATTTGCGTACTGGCTAGGTATTAAATTTAACTTTAGAATGTTTTTCTTTGAACAGTATCAGTTTAGGGCAGCAAAAGGTTACCCAAGGAGAAAATGGAAAAAAGATTAGGCGTTCTTTGGGGATATATTTTGGTGGCCCATTTTACAAAATCCATGATCCACATGGGTCGCGGCCCCAGTTTGAAAAACATTGCAATAGATCCCACAACCAATGGACCACATCCAAGCTCTGCAATCCTGCCACGCACAGTAATGGTGGAGGACAGTTAAGTAACTAACTGGAGGAGGCTGCTCCACAAATATCTACATGCTCTATAACAGGGGGTCCAGTACTTCAGTGCAAAAGATAAGGCATTTGCAACCATCTTCAGGCAGAAGTGTTGAGTAGATGGTCCATCTTGGCCTCCTCCTGAGGTCCCCAGAGAGGCCAGTCTTCAGCCAATTTGATTCATTGGATATCCAGAAACTGCTGGACAAAATGCTGTAAATGCTACAGGTCCTGACAACAGTGCTAAAAAGACATGATCCAGAACTAGATACACACTTGGCCAAACTGTTTCAGTACAGCTACAAAACTAGCATCCACGTGGCAAATTTCCCAGGTATGTCCTCTGCACAAAAGCAGGACAAATCAAAACCGACCAATTACCCGCCCATCAGTCTCCTCTCAATTATCAGCAGTGATGCAAGGGGTCGTCGACAAAGAGACACATACTCAGCAATATGCTGCTCACTGATACTCACTTTGCTTTCCACCAGAACCTTCAGCTCCGGACCTCCACAGCCGAGTCTAAGCATGGACAAAAAGCTGAACTCAAGACGGGAGGCGAGAGTGACTGCTGTTGATATCAAAGCAACATTTGACCGAGTGTGACATCAAGGAGCCCGAGCAAACTACAGTCAATGGGAATCAAGGGAAATTAATTAATTAATAATCTTTATTGCTTACAATAACACTGCAATGAAGTTATTGTGAAAAGCCCCTAGTCGCCACATTCCGGCGCTTGTTCGGGTACACAAGAGAGAGCATTCAGAATATCCAATTCACCTAACAGCACGTCTTGTTGTGGGAGGAAACCGGAGCACCTGGAGGAAACCTACGCAGACACGGGAACGTGCAGACTTCACAGTTATCCAAGTGGGAATCAAACCTAGGACCCTGGAGCTGTGAAGCAACAGTGCTACCCACTGTGCTACCATGCACCACTGGTTGAAGTCTCCACTGGTTGAAGTCATACGTAGTACAAAAGAAAGTGGTATGGTTGCTGGAGGGAAGTCAATCATCTCAGTTGCAGGACATCACTGCAGGAGTTCCTCATGGTAGTGCGCCAGGTCCGACCACCTTTAGCTGTCTGTATTTATAAACTATGGGAACTGCTCGGGTAAGAGGCAGCATGGTAGCATTGTGGTCAGCACAGTTGCTTCACAGCTCCGGGGTCCCAGGATCGAATCCCGGCAAGGTCACTGTCTGTGCGGAGTCTGCACCTTCTCAGAGCATCTGCGTGGGTTTCCTCCGGGTACACCGGTTTCCTTCCACAGTCCAAAGATGTGCGGGTTAGGTGGATTAGCCATGATAAATTGCCTTTAGTGTCCAAAAGAATGTGTGAAGAGGGGGTTACTGGGTTACGGGGATAGGATGGATACGTGGGCTTCAGTAGGGTGCTCTTTGTAAGGGCGGGTGCAGACTCGATGGGCCGAATGGCCTCCTTCTGCACTAAGTTCTATGATGAGTATGGTTAAATAATGGTGTGTGAAATTCTTGGCAGGCAATGCCTCATTAAGCCAGTGGATCTGCTTGAAGCAGCAAAATTGGTCAGAGAATAGATGGAGGTTCTAAATTGGAGCAGTGTGATGAAATAGTATGTAGGATAGCATAGTCGAAAATAAATGGCCAACTGAGGTTAACATATTACATACTTAAACACTCTGTAAATATGTGTACCAAGGTCACATGTCACTTGGTACCCAGGCTTAATTATAATTATTTTTAATAATTATTATTTTGTGTACCACGGTCCATGTCCAAAGGAGTCTAAATACTCATTTTAAAAATTAAATCAAAAGTCCAATTATCCTCCCCTGGATTCTCAATTCGCCAGGTGTCCAGTGGCTAATGTATTGGACGACATTGGTGTAGGATAAAATGACCGTGCACTTTGTCAGAAGGTCACACAAATATTTAATACTCATGGCAATTAAGTTTACGGAGTTATCAAAAAAAATCTGTATACACATTTATTCAAGTCAGTCATTCCAGCCACTGTATTTATTGTTTTTAATAGTTACAGATGAACAAGTTCACTCCATATACAATTACCAATACAGTTTTTACAGCTCGTATTACAATACATCACTGCTATTTGTTTATTTACAGAGCACTTATGTACATAAAAATTCTCCAATTAATTCAGTGCAATGTCAATATTTTTTTTACAAGAATTTACAAAATAAGATGTAATGTAGTTACTCAGATAAATTAATAAATTCTGCAGTTATTAATGATTTAATTAAATAAAAAATAATATTTTTCAACCATTATATCTATAACGGATTGTAAGAACACACAATACAGCAGTAGATTGCACTACCTGCCCTAATTGTAGGGCTGTGACTGAGGGTGGTTTAAAATATTAATTTCTCACACAATCACTCAGGCATTTTGTTTTAAACTCTTGTATAACATAAAAAGAGGAACAATTCTGGAAACACAATGTAAAATTGCTGCTATTGTTCTAATCAGAATGTGCACCTGTATTTTTGTCAGGATATCCAGAATACACGTAACTGATAAGTGCATGATCTCTGCTTTAATGTTACTGTGTGTAGAGAAAGCATGGCTAGATTGATTTAGAACACCAAGCAACGAGGCACAGAAATTAGCCATCACTTTTGGAATCAGTACGTGAGAATTGTGTGACACACTGATTGCAATGCAAAGGAACAAAATGAAAGAAACTAGTTGTTCCCTATTACATTGCATTTACCAATGTTCCTCTTCAACAGAGCTTAATTAGTAGTCTTTATATGAATACACACATATGTATCTATATATATATATATTTAAGACCATCTGAAGTAGCTGTAGGATGTTGCAGGATGTCAATAAAAATCACATTGGGCGGGAATTGCAATAACCTGTAAAGGTAAAACACTGTTCAATTATAGTACCTAACTCTGGATATCAAATGTCTGTTCCAGTTTTGAATGTAGTAAAATAGATCAACATATCATCTGATTCTGCCAACTAGGTTGTTTTTTGTGCCAAAAAAAGTTCTGCTTGAAAATGCATCTAGGTGTATGGACTCCTTGCAGCTCAAGTAATGGCATCAAGTTAAAAATCCAAACTGATAATTAAAGTAAAAAACAGAAATCCTGGGTCCAAAGTATTTGAATGTAATACCAACTTGAACAAATCATATGGTATGGCGCAGTGCTGAAAATGCAGGTGAAATTTAAATGTAATACTATTAAAACCTTTAAAAATCAGGTTTCTTTAGTTTCAGCCTAATCAAAAATATTAAACCTATGATCCAAAGATGGTTTACTCTATATTCATAATAAATATGAATTGTTAAAAGAACAGAAAATGCTAAGATCAGTGTAGCATAATCTGACTTATGTCTATGTCTAAAGAACATGTAAATCAACAGAACAGCAAGGAAAATTCAAGAAACACAACCCAACTTTACATTACCTTTTTAATTGCTTAAAATTGGTTCAGTTCAATTCATTCTTTCTTGTGCCAAAAGTTTTAAATAATCATGGCACATATTTTGTAATTTTTCAGGTTTTTACATCAAACAAAAGAAATTTGTTTCTGGAGAATTTACACAAAGGTTTTAAAATAGTAATTTCCCTACAACTATATAACATTAAAAATACAAGCTGAAGTAATAGTTAAAAAGGTAACAAATGTAAACTGTGTTTCATGAACTATTCACTCCAAATTCACTAGGGAAAAATATAGTCTACACAGTTAGTGATAGATAAACTCTGTTAAGAGTTAAAATGCTGCAGCCCAAGTTTTAGTAGGTTTAAATTTCTTTCTGGCTTGCTACCATTCTGGTCTCATCAACACAATGCATGAAACTCAAACAGTTTAAGAAAAGGAGGTAGCAGATCACATTGGCTACTGACATGTTGCAAATAACAACTGGAAAATCAGTATTACCACCTGTTTTCAACTTCTACATGTTTTTCTTGTGCTTCATAATCACATAAAGGGTAATTTGCAGAAGCAGTACATTTTGAGCAGAAATCCTGTCCAACCCTGAAATTCTCATCTTGGAGTATTTTGTTGCCAGTGTCATTCTGGAATCTCATGGCATTTTGCGAATGGAAGAACACATATTCACTGCAGAATACAGTACTTTCTATAATCAGATTCAAAATCTTCATCCATACTGCTAGTGTCTGCCATCTTCTTGCCTTCTGTCTTTGGCAGGAACTGTGCATAGTTCACACCTTGTTGCTCATAGAAAAGGATATAGGCTGAGTCAGTATCAATTTCTTCAGGATGTACCTCCTATACCGGAGAAAGGAAGGAAGAATAATTGGGTTCATAGTTTATAGACACAAGAAGCAGAGGGAGAGAAGGGTTAGGAGAATAAGACTAATGACATTCTCAGGCAAGAAGTAAAGGTTCACAAAATAGAAAAACATTATCCCTTTCGGCAAATAAATAGTAAGAGTGGTAAAAGGGGAGTAGGGCCGATTAGGGCCAAAAGACTTATACATGGAGGCAGGGAACATGGCTGAGGTATTAAATGAATACTCTGCATCTGTCTTTACCAAGAAGATGCTACCCAGGCCATGGTAAAAAAGAAGGAAATTCTGTCACGAGAGGAGGAAATATTTAATAGACTGCCTGTACTTAAATGTAGACAAGGCACGAGGACCAGGTGAGATGCATCCAAGGAATTGAGGCGAGACTGGAAATTGCAGAGGTACTGGCCATAATTTCTCATCTTCTGAGGTGGTGCCAGAGTACTGGAGAATTGCAAACATTATAGCCTTGCTCAAGTGTAAGGATAAACCCAGCAACTACAGACCAATAGGTTTAACTTCACTGGTGGAAAAACTTCTAGAAACTGTAATTTGGGACACAATTAAGTCACATGGACATATTCAGGTTAATCAAGAAATCCATGCTGACTTTCCTCACAGGAAAATAGTGTTTAACTTGGAAGATTTTCACCGAGGTAATAGAGAGAGTTGATGAGGACGATGCTGTTGATGTGGTGTACGTGGGCTTCCAAAACGCATTTGGTAACAGTGCCAACATGTTGACAAAATTGATTGGGTGACAGGAAACTGAGATTAATAGTTAATGGATGCTTTTGGGTTGGAGGAAGGCTTGTAGTGGAGTTCCCCAGGGAATAGTATTGGGATCTTTGCTTTCAGGATATATATATCAATGATCTAGACCTTGGATTACAAGGAACAATTTAAACATTTGGAAACAATACAAAACTTGGAATCATTTATAAACACTGTGAAGCAGACAGTGTAGAATTTCAAAAGGACACAAATTGGTGGAATGTAAATTGGTGGAATGAGCCTATAGGTGGCAGATGAAGTTTAATGTAGAGAAGAACATGGAGAGAAGGGGCACTGGTTAGCAGAGCTGCCTCACAGCACAGAGGACCCGGGTACGATCCCGGCCCCGGTCACTGTCTGTGTGGAGTTTGCACATTCTCCCCATGTCTGTGTGGGACACGCTCAAAAAGATGTGCCAGGTAGGTGAATTGGCCATGCTAAATTGGCCCTTAATTGTGAAAAAAATTGGGTACTCTTAAATTTATTTAAAAAAAGAATCAGGAGGGATGGTACAAGATAAAGGGTACTGCTCTAAAGGAGTGCATGAGCAGAGGGGCCTGGACGTGTATGTGCATAAGTCATTAAATTAAATATGTCATTAAATAAAGCGTCCATTATCCTAGGTTTTGTTAATAGGAGCGCATTTATGTTAAACTTGTATAAGATACTAGCAAGACTTCAGCCCGAGTATTATATACAATTCTGGGCGCCACAATTTAAGGAGGATGGGAAGACATTAAAGAGAGTGCAGAAGAGAATGGTTCCAGGGATGAGGAACTTCAGATTTTGGAGAAATTGGGACTCTTTTCCTTGGAAGAGGCGAGGAAATTTGATAGAGGTATTCAAAATCGTGAGGCGGGATGGACAGAGTAGATAGGGAGAAACTGCTGCCGCTTGTAAAAGGATCGAGAAAGAGAGGGATGATTTTAAACGTTTTCATACAGTGAGTGGTTAGGGTCCGGAATGCACTGCCCAAGTGTGTGGTGGAGACAGGCTCAATCAAGAATTTCAAGAGGGAACTAGATTATTTGGAAAGAAACAATCTTCTGGGTTATGGGGAGAAGGCAGGAGAATTAACACAAGGTAAAATGCTAATTCAGAGAGATGAGGTGAATGGTCTCCTCCTGCGCTATAATAATTGTAAATTAGTAAATTTACAGTCTTTAATTAATGAAGGATCATGGCCACTGGAGTTAGAACATAAGAACATAAGAACTAGGAGCAGGAGTAGGCCATCTGGCCCCTCGAGTCTGCTCCACCATTCAATGAGATCATGGCTGATCTTTTGTGGACTCAGCTCCACGTTCCGGCCCGAACACCATAACCCTTAATCCCTTTATTCTTCAAAAAACTATCTATCTTTATCTTAAAAACATTCAATGAAGGAGCCTCTACTGCTTCACTGGGCAAGGAATTCCATAGATTCACAACCCTTTGAGTGAAGAAGTTCCTCCTAAACTCAGTCCTAAATCTACTTCCCCTTATTTTGAGGCTATGCCCACTAGTTCTGCTTTCACCCGCCAGTGGAAACAACCTGCCCACATCTATCCTATCTATTCCCTTCATAATCTTATATGTTTCTATAAGATCCCCCCTCATCCTTCTAAATTCCAACGAGTACTACAGTCCCAGTCTACTCAACCTCTCCTTGCAATCCAACCCCTTCAGCTCTGGGATTAACCTAGTGAATCTCCTCTGCACACCCTCCAGTGCCAGTACGTCCTTTCTCAAGTAAGGAGACCAAAACGGAATACAATACTCCAGGTGTGGCCTCACTAACACCTTATACAATTGCAGCAGAACCTCCCTAGTCTTAAACTCCATCCCTCTCGCAATGAAGGACAAAATTCCATTTGCCTTCTTAATCACTTGTTGCACCTGTAAACCAACTTTTTGCGACTCATGCACTAGCACACCCAGGTCTCTCTGCACAGCAGCATGTTTTAATATTTTATCATTTAAATAATAATCCCTTTTGCTGTTATTCCTACCAAAATGGATAACCTCACATTTGTCAACATTGTATTTGATCTGCCAGACCCTAGCCCATTCACTTGGCCTACCCAAATCCCTCTGCAGACTTCCAGTATCCTCTGCACTTTTTGCTTTACCACTTATCTTAGTGTCGTCTGCAAACTTGGACACATTGCCCTTGGTCCCCAACTCCAAATCATCTATGTAAATTGTGAACAGTTGTGGGCCTAACACTGATCCCTGAGGGACACCACTAGCTACTGATTGCCAACCAGAGAAACACCCATTAATCCCACTCTTTGCTTTCTATTAATTAACCAATCCTCTATCCATGCTACTACATTCCCCTTAATGCCATGCATCTTTATCTTATGCAGCAACCTTTTGTGTGGCACCTTGTCAAAGGCTTTCTGGAAATCCAGATACACCACATCCATTGGCTCCCCGTTATCTACCGCACTGTTAATGTCCTCAAAAAATTCCACTAAATTAGTTAGGCACGACCTGCCCTTTATGAACCCATGCTGCGTCTGCCAATGGGACAATTTCCATCCAGATGCCACGCTATTTCTTCCTTGATGATAGATTCCAGCATCTTTCCTACTACCGAAGTTAAGTTCACTGGCCTATAATTACCCGCTTTCTGCCTACCTCCTTTTTTAAACAGTGGTGTCACGTTTGCTAATTTCCAATCTGCCGGGACCACCCCAGAGTCTAGTGAATTTTGGTAAATTATCACTAGTGCATTTGCAATTCCACTAGCCATCTCTTTTAGCACTCTGGGATGCATTCAATCAGGTCCAGGAGACTTGTCTACCTTTAGCCCCATTAGCTTGCCCATCACTACCTCCTTGGTGATAACAATCCTCTCAAGGTCCTCACCTGTCATAGCCTCATTTCCATCAGTCACTGGCATGTTATTGGTGTCTTCCACTGTGAAGACCGACCCAAAAAACCTGTTCAGTTCCTCAGCCATTTCCTCATCTCCCATTATTAAATCTCCCTTCTCATCCTCTAAAGGACCAATATTTACCTGAGCCACTCTTTTTTGTTTTATGTATTTGTAGAAACGTTTACTATCTGTTTTTATATTCTGAGCAAGTTTACTCTCATAATCTATCTTACTCTTCTTCATAGCTTTTTTAGTAGCTTTCTGTTGCCCCCAAAGGTTTACCAGTCCTCTAGTCTCCCACTGATCTTTGCTACTTTGTATGTTTTTTCCTTCAATTTGATACTCTCCCTTATTTCCTTAGATCGCCACGGTCGATTTTCCCTCTTTTTACCGTCCTTCCTTTTTGTTGGTATAAACCTTTGCTGAGCACTGTGAAAAATCTTGGAAGGTTCTCCACTGTTCCTCAACTGTTTCACCATAAAGTCTTTGCTCACAGTCTACCTTAGCTAGTTCTTCTCTCAGCCCATTGTAATCTCCTTTGTTTAAGCAGAAAACACTAGTGCTTGATTTTACCTTCTCACCCTCCATCTGTATTTTAAATTCCACCATATTGTGATCGCTCCTTCCGAGAGGATCCCTAACTATGAGATCCTGAATCAATCCTGTCTCATTACACAGGACCAGATCTAGGACCGCTTGTTCCCTTGTAGGATCCATTACATACTGTTCTAGGAAACTATCGCGGATACATTCTATAAACTCCTCCTCAAGGCTGCCTTGACCGACCTGGTTAAACCAATCGACATGTAGATTAAAATCCCCCATGATAACTGCTGTACCATTTCTACATGCATCAGTTATTTCTTTGTTTATTGCCTGCCCCACCATAATGTTACTATTTGGTGGCCTATAGATTACTCCTATCAGTGACCTTTTCGCCTTACTATTCCTGATTTCCACCCAAATGGATTCAACCTTATCCTCCATAGCACCGATGTCATCCCTTACTGTTGCCCGTATGTCATCCTTAACTAACAGAGCTACACCACGTCCCTTACCATCCACTCTGTCCTTCCGAAAAGTTTGATACCCTCGGGTTGGAGGAAGATGGAAATTAGTGAATAGTCTACGCAGACATTTCTCATCAACTCCACCATAGATTGAACTCTTAGTTCCAGGATAAAAACTATACCTATATTGGATACAACAGAGCATTTTCTGTTCTTCATGTTGTACTCAATTCTTCCAGTCTAATGTTGATCAAATTGGAGCCATCTTCTTTTGTTCCAACATCTCTGCCATTCCTCTGAAGTCCATTCATCTCCATGGCTACTAAATTGAGCTTAATCTGGTATTACAAAGCCTTTCCCTCCTTCTTAAGGTATAGGAACCTGAGTGCCCACATCTGGTCACCAAGGGCCCTATATATCTAAAATAAATATAAAATCATTTACCTCTCTGTAATGAGGGTTTCTGCCTCCCCCACCATCTGGGGGATAAGCTTCTTAAGTTAGTGACCTCTCTGCTAAGAGAAATAAAATAGGGCCTTCCTATCCACGTTTTCTAGACCCCTCTTAATTTTGTACATCTCGAATAAACCTTTCCTTAGCCACCTTAGTTCCAAAGAAAACAATAGCCTATCCAATCTTTCCTCATAGCTAAAATCCTCCATTCTTTGTAAATAAATGAAAATCTTAAAACCTTTCCCTTTGACAGTATTTTTATTCCTTGACTACTTGTTTTGTATTTTTTTTTCTCTGTACAAGTACCATACATGAATAGGATGGGAATAGATGGATACGGACCCCGGAAGTGTAGAAGGTTTTAGTTTAGACGGGCAGCATGGTCTGGGCAGGCTTGGAGGGCCGAAGGGCCTGTTCCTGTGCTGTACCTTTATTGTTCTTTGTTCATAGCAATAGAAGTTTTTCCAGGCGTGTATGTTTTGGACACAAGCCATAGCATATATGCGGAGATGTCAGCACTAGAATGTTTAATTAACACAATTTCAATTTATAGCTGAAAGGATATGCAGACAACACAGAATTGCTCCATAAACATACCTTACAGCTACTATCATTGTAGCAGTACCACTTTTCATTGGGGTTTTTGGCATATGTGACGTAGTGGCCTCCTCCCAAGATTCCCGAATGGCACTAAAATATAAAAATTTTAAAAAGTGTTTTATTTGTTAACAAGTAGAACTTTGCAGCTTTTATTGTTGATTTTTCACAAAATAACATGCAATTAAAAATCTGCAATATTGCCATACTTCAAAAATGAAACAATTTAGGAACTGACTGCAATAGATTAAAAATATTCAAGCAGGTTTAAAAACAAAATTGTTGCATTTAAATTCGAATTTTTGGACCGCTTTTGTATGAGGAAAGAGCAGAAATACCCATGGATAATTAACCTTGTTTACCAAAAATAAAGAAACACTGTAAAAAGAGATGCCCAATGAAGAAGAAAGTTAGACTGGTTTATAATCCCAAATATTTAGTTTTGATAGGTGATACCCAACATGACTTCCGAAGTGAGATCATCTGTGAAAAATCTGATCTAATTTTTCAAAGACACTAGAATGGTGGATTAGGGAAATGCAATAGATATCTGGTAAGTTTTCTAAAAGGCCTTTGCTAAAGTGTCTTGTTAGGAGATGTGGACTAAAATTAAATTCCTGTTGTGTTATTGATGATAAAGTGAGATTAATCATAAATCAACTGAAGGACCACAGCAAAAGTGTTTTAAATGAAATTACTTCCTAATGGGGTCTGGTCACTGGTATGCTGCAAAAGAAGCAAAGAAAAAAACTCAACGAATGGTCATCAACAAGACATCATGGAAAGGTTAATATTCCAGGATCATATGTTCAGTCCTGCAATGAGAGGGATTAAGCACGGGGCCTCGTCAAACCAGTGGCCACTATCACATGCTTCTCAGATTGTGATTGATGACAGTTCATTAAAGGTTCATGATTGGTAGGAGCTGTACAAATTTGTTTGTGAAATCAAGCGCCATTAACCAGCTTGTCAGCAGTTTCACATGTGGAACTCACCCTATGTACTAGAATATACAGTGCAGAAGGAGGCCATTCGGCCTATTGAGTCTGCACTGGCCCTTGGAAAGAGTACCCTACTTAAGCCCACACCTCCACCCTACCCCCGTAATCCACCTAACCCCTTTGGACACCAATGGCAATTTAGCAAGGCCAATCCACCTAACCTGCACATCTTTGGACTGTGGGAGGAAACTGGAGCACCCGGAGGAAACCCATGTAGACATCGGGAGAAAGTGCAAATTCCACACAGTCACCAGAATTGAACTCGGGTCCCTGGAGCTGTGAGGCAGCAGCGCTAGCCATTATGCCACTGACTAATACTAACTTCCAATAAGAAACCTGAGAAAATTATACTGCGGGCTGGTAGTCAACATTGATGAGTGTCAGTTAATCAGAGAAATAATGTGAAAGCAGTCAATAAACAAATGCCTGTTTCCCATGAAGATCATCAAATTGAATTACTGAAATAGTTGAAGATAGAGAAGGGTGAAACAGAATTATTGATAAACTCTGAAACTTTCAATTAATTTCACTAGCATTACACTAGCTTGCACCCATTGACTTACAAAGTCTACTGTCCTTATTTTTGGTTAAATTGCTGTGACAAAATTTACTGTTAAAGCTGCTGTACAGTCAAAACATACCTATATATATTTTGCCAAGAGTTGTAAAATGTTATTGGAAAACTAGTTTCTGAAATACATTAAAAAAATATAGTACTTACAGAAATTGCATACAAGTTATAGAGAGGCTTCAAAGGGGGTGGAACTCTTTGGTCATCTGCAGTTACATCTTCATTTGAGAGACTTTCACATTCTCCATTATGACTGCAATTTCTAAATCCATTCTGTAGTTTATTGTGACATATTCCATTGGCTAAAATGAACTCATTGTCCTGTGCTGTTACAACCTCCTGCATTATTCCCTCATGATCTCCTCCAGAACAGTTTGCCGTATCAGTGACTTCTACCACTTGGTCGAGATGAGCATTTCTGACATTCTTCATCTCCAATATTTGATCCATATCACAAATATTCTCCTTACTGCTGTCTAGATTTTCTTTACTGTTTGACAGTTTGTTCTTGCCAAGTTGTGGTAAGCGAAGTCGGCCTCTGTTTTTTCCTTGTTTCGGGCTATTAGTAGGGCTGTTGCTTTTGTTTGATGAATTATGATTTTTTCTTCCTGAAGTTGGAGACGCTGAAATTAAAAACCAAAACTGAAAATAATGATTTTCTCCCCATAAAGACTGTTTAGTTTATCAAAATCTCCTGTAATGGAACTAAAATATGTGCAGTAAGATTATGGCTAAACTGTAAAATCAAATTAATACTACAATTACAGTTGAAAACTGCAATGACACTCAATTTCAGTTTAAATCTAGTCATTAAAATATCATCTCTAGCAACAATGTAATCTCAATTCAATTTTAGTTGACAGGTTAGCAGGAGTATAGCATAAAAACAATGTACGACAATAAATCAAGTACCTTTTAAATTCAAAATACTCAAATTTACACCAGCTTGTGGTTCAGAGCCACCAGTCCCTGTTCCCTGGGAATTTCTCAAATCTAGTTTCTTCAGTTCCACTTGTGCAGTAAGCTGTTCAGTCTGCATTGAATCCCTTGGCACTAAAAATGCACTGGGGTCAAAACCTTCACGGGGAAATTTAACAATCTTCTGTGATTTAATCCAACGGCCATTTACAAACTGAAATCTTTTCAAGTGAATTATCTAAAAATAAGCACAATGCAAATAATACCAGGTTAATGTACAAAAATTTGATTTGTAAATGCTTGAGACTTGCCTTAGTAGTCTCTTAAATTTCTTATTGCTTATCAATTTAGTCTTTGCATGTATTACAAAAACTTGAGTAATAATGTATGACTAACGAATGCCCTTCCCAGCATTCAGGAATCCGTACATTCTGGAATATAATATTTAGCAAAATGAAAAAGCACTGTTTTAATGCATGAATAGCATGAAGTAAAATTACTGAATCCTCTGACCTGGAATAAAATTAGTTCTTTAAGTTAGGAATAGGGGAGAAATTGTATTTCAATTGTTTGAGGCTTTATAAAATCGTTATAAAGTAGAGGAATGAAGGGGGTTCATGTGACCTGTTCTGAATTCTGCCTGACAACAAGCTGGCTGTTAAAGGGGAACTCATGTTGTTTTACAACTGTGGGCAATGGCAAGGACATTAGCAATGACTGTGGGTAGACTGTTAGGCTTAAATTTACATGTTTGCTTTGACAGAGACTGGAGAATTCCCAGCTATGCAAACTAACATCCACAGAAGTGGCCCTGAACATCCAACTTTTAGTCCAGGTCTGGAGTAAAGAAAGAATGCCGGGCTAGAATCGGAGTCAAAGGCAGGCCCAGCATCAGTGGGCGACTCACGGCGGATGTTAAAAGGGGACCTCAGAAAGGTAGGAATTTCAGGGTGACGTGTCAGAGCATTGGAGAGATATTACTAACTTGTCAGGTGAGTGTGAACATGTAAATGTTGACCACACTTAGCTGACCCTGGAATGGATGGTCTATCATGGGCATTCCCCGGGAATAAAATGTAATTGTTGCTGCCTATTCATACTGTATTGCACTGAAGCACTTAAACCTGCCATGACAAGACAGTCATGGAGATGGCATTGTCTTGGCACCTCTACCTGATGAAGATATTCTACAGTAACGTGGTTAGTTGTTCTGTCTCAGTTGAGGGGAGGCGGTGGTGCAGTGGCTTTGTCACTGGACTAGTAATCCAGAGACCCAGGGTAATGCTTCAGTACATGTATGTTGGCATAGACAATCATAGCAGTTTGAGGGCTCTTAAAGTGGTGGGTTCATTAGCCAAGTTCTTAAGGGGCACTTCTTGTTGCCTAGAAATCAACCACAGATATGGGAAGGTGGATAAAATAGCTGAGGTAGTTGGAAACAGTTGTGGGAGCTACCAAGAAATCTTGCACAAGCTTGAAGCAAACCTTTTTATGGCTACAAACAAACTATATATTGAACAAAAGGATCTTTGGTTGATGAAGGTATTCAGAAGCTGTGTTGGAGGCCTTTGTGGCGACATGGTTACAATCAATGAGACCCTAGGCCTCAGAAAAGCATGTTAATTGGGTAAAAGCTAGGGGCATGATCTACCAGCTGCGTCCCACCGGAACTAGGGCAAGACGTGCCCGGTAAATGCCAGGAGAGGCCTTCCCCGGATTCCCGATGGCCGTTACATCTTGAGAGATCTGGTCAAATCTCTCAGGATGTCACGATTTGGGTCCCTCTCATAATGGGTGGGCTCCAGTCTTGCACAGTTAACCGTGCTAGCGCTGGATTTAACAGGCTCCTGGCATCTATCAGCCTTCTCAAGGAGACCCCAGCCAGACACCGATTAGTACTGGTCCACGTGGAGCAGGCGGAACAGCAGCTGAGGGCTCTCCCAGGCCATTGAAGGCCCCTGGGTGGTCAGGTTCAGGGAAGGGTGGCACACTAGCTCTCCCCTGGCACACAGCACTTTGACATTGGCAGGCTCGCACCTTGGCACTATCAACCTGGCACTGTCAAATTGCACAGGTGGCACTGCCAAGGGTCAGGACAAGACGGGGTGTTTGAAGGTGGGATGTTGAAAGGGCACGTATGAAGTGGCCTCTGGAAGGTTTGGGGGGAGGGGGATGGGGGGGTGCCTGAAAGGGCTCATGGGAAGGCCTGAAAAGGAGACGGCCTCAGCAACCCCACAGAGGGGTGTTTTTGTGTGGGGGGTAATGCCCATGTATGTGGGACCCTCAAGCTCATTTATAAATCGGGACACCCTTTCAAAATGGTGGCCTGAGTGAGGAGTCAGTCAAGCCAGCGGGTTCAGTTCCCCAGTGATGAAAAAGTTTGAAGTGTGGGCTAGCACGGAGAGAAAATCCTCAGGGCCCAAAAAGATGACTGTGTGGTTAGTGGTGGGGAACTCGCCGACAGAACCGAGGAGAAACTCCCAGCATCACCCGCCTGAAATGACACGTACACGCTTTTCCGTTGTGACGACAACACTGCCAATGACTCAGAGTAGGTATTCAGGGAGCCCAGTGGTGCAGTAAACGGTGAAGATATGGAATCAGCTGAGGAGGCATTTTAGGATGGAAGGGATGTCGGTGCTAACGCCGCTGTGCGAAGATCATGGGTTTGAGCCGGCAAGGGGGGGGGTTAGTGTATACAGGAGGTGGAGGGAAGTGGGGCTGGTCAAGGTGAGGGATATGTATTTGGAGGAAGGCTTCGCAGTCTGGAGGAGCTAAGGGAGGGTAGAGCTGCCGAGGGGTAGCAAGTTTAGGTATCTGCAGGTTCGGGACTTTCTGGGAAAGGTCTGGAGGGGGTTCCCTAAGTTGCCGGGATACACCCTGCTGGAGTGAATGCTGCTGCCGGATGTGGAAGGGGATGGAAGATTTGGGGATTATATACAAGTGGCTGGGGGAGCAGCGAGGTGAGCGGGTGACAAAGATCAAGGAGAAATGGGAAGCGGAGTTGGGAGTGGAGATCAACTGGGGAGTATGGAGTGAGGCACTGCGAAGGGTAAATGGAGTCTGATACAGTTCAAGCTGGTGCACGGGTGCATATGACTTGAGCGAGAATTAGTGGGTTCTTTCAGCGGATAGCAGATCAGTGTGAGATGTGCGCGCGGGGACCAGCAAATCATGCGCACATGCTTTGGGGTTGTGAAAAATTGGGAAGATTCTGGGCGTGAGTGTTCACGGTCTTAGCCATGGTAGTGGAGGAGGAGGTGGACTCAGACCCTTTGGTGGTGACATTTGCGGTTTTAGAGAAGCCTGAGCTCATGGAGAGGAGGAAGGCCAATGTTGTGGCCTTCGTCTCTCTGATTGCAAGGCAGCAAATTTTGCTGGAGTGGCGGCTGGCATTGCCACCGGGGGAAGTGGCATAGTTGGGTGACCTGTACGACTTCCTGCGGTTGGAGAAGATAAAGTATGAGTTATATCAGGGGCTCAGCAGGAGAGTTTGAGAAAAGGTGGGTATGTTTGTTACCGTGTTTTAGGAGCTGTTCCTTGCGGGGGGTGGTGTGTGAAAATGGGGAAAAATCTGTACACTGTATTGTTGATTGTTGGGAAGTATGTTTCCCAGGGTGTTTCTTTGCTGTAACCTGCTTTGATACATGTTTGTAATAAAAATACATTTTTGAAAAAAAGAGAAACTTTTCCATTAAATTGGGCTCTGTGGCTCTCTGCATCTGAGATACCAACTCAACAGGGGATTCAATGTGCTCTCCCACATGTGCAAAGACGGCATTCAGTTACTGACTTAATGCAGCTGTGTGCTGCCAATTATACTAAACAGGTCTCCTGCTGAGCCTTGGAAAGAGCGTGAGGTATAAAAATTGAGATACACGGCCATGGCAAGGCATGGGATTCAATAGTGTGTGATTCGAGGTGTTGCTGGACCATGTGTCAATGACCCCTTCACAGCTTAACCTCTGTTGCTTTCAACATTGACTCCTTCATATTGAGGTATGACATCCAAGCTCTGTACACCCTTGCCACAGGTCCTCTGCCTCTTCTCTCCTTCATTATGTTCATGCTACAACTTCCTCCTGATGTTGTGCACACCCTTTGACCTCTACCTGCTCACACGGACTTGTTTTCATGGCACCTGTGTGAGGGTTTCATGCCAAACTTGTATCTTCCTCGGCACAAAACGCAATGTGCCATTCTCAAACATAATATTCTTTCTACCACCTGGGTACACAAGTTAGTACGGGCAAAAATAATTGCCCTGTCTGGTGAATGAAATGAAAATCGCTTATCGTCACAAGTAGGCTTTAAATGAAGTTACTGTGAAAAGCCCCTAGTCGCCACATTCCGGCACCTGTTTGGGCAGGCTGTTACGGGAATTGAACCATGCTGCTGGCCTGCCTTGGTCTGCTTTCAAAGCCAGCGATCCCACAGCCAGCAGCCCCACACTGTGCCTCCCTTGGGTTAATGGCAGACAGTTGCTATTGAATATTTGCCATTTCTGGGGTCGTTGATACAATTTTGCAGCAAATTATGAAGGAGTCCCTGCACCTCTCCAAACAAGTATGCTAGCTATCCAAAAAAATTCAAAAGGTTCAGATCTGAATCTACTAGGTGTTTCACTCCTAGGTCAACAAAATCACACAAGCGGAAGAAGCTAATAAATTCCAGAAATTGTCTAGCTGGAAGAAGGCAAAGGGTGGTGGTTGATGGGAAATGTTCAGCCTGGAGTCCAGTTACTAGTGGCGTACCACAAGGATCTGTTTTGGGGCCACTGCTGTTTGTCATTTTTATAAATGACCTGGAGGAGGGCGTAGAAGGATGGGTGAGTAAATTTGCGGATGACACTAAAGTCGGTGGAGTTGTGGACAGTACGGAAGGATGTAACACGTTACAGAGGGACATAGATAAGCTGCAGAGCTGGGCTGAGAGGTGGCAAATGGAGTATAATGCAGAAAAATGTGAGGTGATTCATTTTGGAAGGAATAACAGGAAGACAGAGTACTGGGCAAATGGTAAGATTCTTGGTAGTGTGGATGGGCAGAGAGATCTTGGTGTCCATGTACATAGATCCCTGAAAGTTGATACCCAGGTTGAGAGGGTTGTTAAGAAGGCATGCGGTGTGTTAGCTTTTATTGGTAGAGGGATTGAGATTCGGAGCCATGAGGTCATGTTGCAGCTGTACAAAACTCTGGTGCGGCCGCATTTGGAGTATTGCGTGCAGTTCTGGTCGCCGCATTATAGGAAGGATGTGGAAGCATTGGAAAGGGTGCAGAGGAGACTTACCAGGATGTTGCCTGGTCTGGAGGGAAGATCTTATGAGGGAAGGCTGAGGGACTTGAGGTTATTTTCTTTAGAAAGAAGGTTAAGAGGCGACTTCATTGAGGCATACAAGATGATCAGAGGATTAGATAGGGTGGACAGTGAGAGCCTTTTTCCTCGGATGGTGATGTCGAGCACGAGGGGACATAGCTTTAAATTGAGGGGTGATAGATATAGGACAGGTGTCAGAGGTAGGTTCTTTACTCAGAGAGTAGTAAGGGTGTGGAATGCCCTGCCTGTAACAGTAGTGGACTCGCCAACATTAAGGGCATTTAAATGGTCACTGGATAAACATATGGATGACAAGGGAATAGTGTAGATGGGCTTTAGAGTGGTTTCAAAGGTCGGCACAACATCGAGGGCCGAAGGGCCTGTACTGCACTGTAATGTTCTATGTTCTAATATATATGAGTAGCTGCTTCCAGAGAACATGCAAGATGAAATCCATCCCCATGAAAATGGTAGGTGCTCTGTTCACGGGCAGGACTTCCAGAATTCAGCCTCCACTGCCACTTTTGCAACAGCGTTGCCAAAATCAAGACTTTAGTCTCCAAGTCTCACGGGGAGTTGATAGGAATGTCAGGTTTTATAAATGTTTATAATTTAAACTGTCTATTTAATTTAAAAGGTAGAGTTGGCAGTCTGGAGGATAACTAATCAGCATTTCTACCTGGGTACAAGGCCAATGTGATTCAGGTTGTCATGGAGATATGCTTGGAGAGCAGGCAAGTCTAGGGAACAATTGTAGGATTGGGGTGCACATTTTCCCAAGACATCCATGACCCTCACAGACAGGGCAGTCTTCAAGAATCTGAGAATGAGAGCAGAGACAGAAGCAACCCACCGTTGTTATTTACCATATAGAATGCAGGTGGGACTTTGCTCTCAGACTGAAGATACCAGGTTTGTGAGGATTTAAACAAGCTGTAAGTATTTGCCTCACTTTAACTGGAGGGAGGAATCTCAGAGGTAACCCTCACTGTGAAAGGTCAATTTGGGGACGAGACGTTATGCAACTGGAAAAGGAAAGAAAAAACAAGCCATCTGGAGCTGGGAATAGCTTTGAATTGGTAGCTGGAGAATGAAGTGTCTGCTTAAGGGACAGACCAAAGTATAGCTGTAGGGTGGGGGATTTGCAGTTGCTTTAAAAGCCACAGGGGGGGAAATCCTTTCAGTAGTTTAAAGTACAGTTGCCTACAAAAGTAGTGATAGCCGAAGTGACTTTTAGTTTGTTCATTACATTAAAATTATTAAAACTTAAAATATTGGCATGTGATCCTTTCAGTCATTCACTGGAATTTTATCTTTTTAACAGTTACCGGTCTCTCGGGAGTTTGTAAAAATCAAGTGACTTTTAGTACAGTACCAGAATTGGTGGAAGTCTCCAAAGATCAAGCTTCTTTGTTGCCAGGCGATGGGTCTTACATTTTGAACAATAATAGAGCTCATCTTCCCCCAACTCTTCCTCACTGGTGAATGCCCGGAGACAGCTGTCCAAATTAATGGGCTCTGCTTGAGCTCGCCGACTCTGCTCAACACTTTCATGCTCCTCACAGATCTAACCATATGGGACAATTAAAATGCATGGTGTTTAGTCATGGTCTCTGCAATAATTTTGTATTGCACATTTGATTGTTTTG
Source organism: Scyliorhinus torazame (assembly GCF_047496885.1). Taxonomy (NCBI): domain Eukaryota; kingdom Metazoa; phylum Chordata; class Chondrichthyes; order Carcharhiniformes; family Scyliorhinidae; genus Scyliorhinus; species Scyliorhinus torazame. The sequence continues at coordinate 185,726,683 of NC_092718.1, forward strand.
GCAGCATCATTTCAATGATTAGTGCGAGCTTGGTACAGGGAGGCAGTAAAAATCAAAATATGGTATAACAAGAAACATAACAACTTGTAAAATTATCCTATGGATTAAGTAAAATATTTACCCTTTCTTGTGATGTTTGATAGCGAAGATGTAGAGCAGTTGGATCCCAGTCAATGGCTATGTAAGCATTCCCAACAGAAGCTCGTTCATCAGAACAATCAATCTTGCATCCTCTGCAAAATCTACACCAGAACAAAAGTTAAAAGTTAAGCACAAATGCTATTCAGGATGAAGTGTGCTACAAGTGTAACTATATCAATAATAGATCAACAAATTACGAGTAGCAATTCCAACTTATTAAACATTTTCTGCATGTTGTTATATTTTAAGTTGTAAAATACTTGAATAACATGCATTTTTTCAACATCGTTTTTACATTTTCTTATCACCAAAAGAGACTGTGGAACCTGGACAGAGTTGGAAGGTTGGTGGTTGTAAACAATTCATGGTCTTCACCAATATTATTCTCTGGTGAGTTCATAATACAAGTGAAATACATCTGATGTTGGAATACATCCAAATTCTCACACTGCAAGAATTACTGTGATTACAATGAGACAACGATTGCTTAAGATTGACAACTTGTCAGCCAAATGATAAGTTAAGAATCTTCTTGTTTGTGGAAGGGCAAATCTAATTGACTGCACCCACAATAATGCACCCCAAAATGCATCATCACTTTTAGATGAAACCTGAGTAAATCATAAAACTATCTTGTAAATTCTTCATTATAGTTTAAACTAGTGATTAATGAAATTAAACTGGCTAACTTATTTTCTTACCTGTACCATGAACACCATGAACATGTATTTCCATCTTTGTGAACAACTCGAAGAGTGAATGGATACTGATAGCCCATACTGTCATCACTAGAATACAGATACATAATATATTAATTGGGAAAATAACGTATGGTATAATGCAAGGAAGGATTAGTAAATTTGAAATGATAAATCTTTGACTCATTGAGCCAAGGCTACTTTGACAATGAAAACGATCATCTAGATTTACCATTCAATATGCCTAGTGAGACCAGAAAACTGGTAAGAGTGGCTCTAGATCTTCAGCCATTGTGCTGTCTTCCTAACAGTCTTTTAAATTAGTCTACAATGATATTCCCAAAATTAACAAGGCACCATTTCAAGATGAAAAACGAATGAAAATTAGTATAGATACGATTCATTTTTCTTTATAAGCTTTATTAGTGTCACAGGTAGGCTTACATTAACAATGCAATGAACAATGCAATGAAGTTACTGTGAAAACCCCCTAGTTGCCAAACTCGGGTACACCGAGAGAGAATTCAGAATGTCCAATTCACCTAACAAGCACACCTTTTGGGACTTGTGGGAGGAAACCAGAGCACCCGGAGGAAACCCACGCAGACACGGGGAGAACATGCAGACTCTATGCAGGAATGTGACGACTAGGGGATTTTCACAGAAACTTCATTGCTGTGTTAATGTAACAATAAAGATTATTAGAAAATTATTGCGGTGGTCAAAATTACACATTTTGCCGTTCGCAGGCAGATCTTATTGGAGAGGAGGTCAGCTTCTCCACCCTCTGCCTCGGTGTGGCTGGGGGATTTAATGGGGTTCCTCGGTTTGGAAAAGGTGAAATTAGCCTTGAGAGGGACGAGTGAAGGGTTCCACAAGAGATGGGGTTTGTTTATATTACATTTTTGAAAGCTAGTTGTCGCTAAGGGAATGGCGAGGTTGCTTTAGGGTTATTTCAGTTGTAAATGTGTTGTGTGATTGTTCAAATGTTAAAATTTGAATAAAATATTTTTTAAAAAGAGATTACACATTCCTCTGGGTTTTGTTGGAGCAGGATGAAAGAAAACAAGGCAGTTTTGATTGCAATAGAGGTAGTTGACACTGCAGACACAAGTACAGCTTTCTGAATATGTTCATGGAAACCCATTTTCACAAGCTTTTACTCCAGGAGAACAGGGTCAGATTTGTAGGATCTGCTCAAAATTGATCTGTAAATAATCTTTACTACGGGGATAGCACTGCAGTGACAGTCCTAAGCTTGCTTAGGTTGCCTTAGGCTACAGAATCTAACTATATTCTTTTTAACTATCATAATCATTTGTATAATTGACCAGGGTTGTGTGGTGATATGCATCACCGTATATACACAAGGGGTTAATGTAAATACGCTACAACTAAGTAAACACTAGAGGGAGCACCAGAGACATCATGGCATGCAGCCATACAGCTAATGAACACTTAGAATAGGACACAATCAATGAGCAATCAAGACACCCAGAGGTGGCATTACCACAAGGGAGCATTACACAACCCATATAAAAGGACAGGGCACACATGCTCTGCCTCTTTCCACAACTGCGCATGTGCTGCTTCTCGCGCATGCGCAAAACACTTTTGCCAGTTCGCGTCTTCTCAGGAACTGTGCATGTGCGGCTCTTTGCGCAAGATGGCTGCCAATCAAAATTGCTGTTTGCTTCTGTTGCAAGCCTACCTTTGCCTCATAGTGAGTATAGGCGCCAGTTTTACCGGTTTCTGTTGTGTTCACCTTGCAGTACTTTTCAAACTTGTCCAGGACTGTCTGGAAGTCTCTCTTGTCCTGCCCTTTGGAGTACTTGAAGGAGTTGAAGATTTCTGTTGCACTTTCACCTGCAATGGTGAGTAGAAGATCTATCTTCTCAGCATCGGCCACGCCATCTAGGTCGGATGCCACCATGTAAATCTCAAATCTCTGCTTGAATGCACGCCAGTTGGCACTGAGATTGCCATGGTACCTGAGCTGCTGAGGAACCGGAATCTCGATCATCTTGCCTGGATGCTGTTGTTGGTAGTCACGGATCTTGCTGAGTTGAACTATATAGATTCAACAGGCACTACTGGTACCATGTTGTGTTATGTACTCTGGGATAACACAGGCTGCAACTCGATGGAGCTTTGACCAAAAGATACTCCAGACGTTGAAGTAAGTTCAATGTGATTTATTGAACCATTAGCACAGTTCTCTATGAGTTCGACTCTCCTGCTGATCTTGCTATAGTAACTCAGTCTAACTAACCAGTCTGCTCTAAGCCACGTGCTGCGTGTGATGCTTCTGATCAACCCTGATGTACTCTCTAGATGTCCGTCTGTTGAAAGAGGAAGAGCATGTGTGCCCCGTGGGCTGTGAAATGCCCCCTTGTGGTAATGCCACCTCTGGGTGTCTTGACTGCTCATTGGTTGTGTCCTATTCTAAGTGTTCATTAGCTGTATGTCTGCATGTCATGACGTCTCTGGTGCTCCCTCTAGTGTTTACTTAGTTGTAGTGTATTTACATTAACCCCTTGTGTATATACGGTGATGCATATCACCACAGGTTGCATTAAAAAGGTGTAACTTTTCTGTGGCAATTACAACTGTCATCCAATGGATAACTTGTTTGCATGATAAAATTCTACACCAACGTCATGAGAACTGCAGACAACAGCATAATATAAGCATACACCATGCAAATCATAAGATGTTGCTAGGCCTTAGTGAGCTTGCACAAAACTACCATTAGTGCCAGCTGTTGCCCTGCATCCAATGTTCTAAGTTTCATGGACGTTCCTGCATGTACCAAAAATTGGCTCCTTTGTACACCTACACATGTGCAATAGCAAAAAGAAATAGAGGGAACAGAGGCATCAGAAAACTGTATTACAGGGCATGATGGTGGCATAGTGGTTAGCACTGCTGTCTCATGATGCTGAGGACCCGATTTCGATCCATGCCCTGGATCACTGTCCTTGTGGAGTCTGCATATTCTCCCCATGTCTGCGTGGGTTTCACCCCCACAACCCAAAGATGTTCAGCGTAGGTGGATTGGCCATGCTAATTGGAAAAAACATTTTTAAAACTGTTCTACATAATGGAAAGTATGACTGATGGCATTGCAGCACAGAACCCAGTTACTCTTTTCATTAGATCTATTGTGGGGGAAAAAAAATCATTATCAGCACTGACCAGTCTTGAGCATGGTTGCTTGCTTCCTGGGGTGGCAGAGGACTGGCAAGCCGTGAAACCTGAATCCACACAGAATCATAGAGATCCTTCTTGCGTGTATGTACAGTGCAGGGCACAATAAGTGGCATGCCAAACAGGCTGGGGCGATTTTTCTGAGAGGACAGAAAATATAATTCTGTCCGCATCTGTATAAAAGATAAATATATAAGGGTACAAGTCATAATGCTTACACAAGTGATCAATAAGATTTCAATATTTGACTGTTAGTGAAAATATTGAATACCATTGCTATTTTCTTAGCCTACGAGTGATCTGAAATATCAAGGTGTTTAAAGGAGCACAAAATCCGGAGAATAACATTGCCACTAATATCGGTACTTTCTAAATTTTAGTATCCGACTAGAACTCTTTGGGTATTAAGCAAGAGTTCATTTCAGGAGCTCTAGCTTTCTGCACTACATATGAGATATCTTGTGGGTACCACTGGTTTATCATCTTAATGATGTGGCTAAGTTTCAGGGCTAAACTGGTTTTAACAAAAATAGCCAGTGGTTTTGGTATTCAGCTTCAAACCAAGCATCACATTTCAAAATTAAATATCACAGTTAGAAATGGACAATTCCATAAAAGTACACAAGATAAAGTTAGTTTTTTGTTAAAATAACAAATGCACTAAACCTTAAGGATGATTACATGTTGATCTATCACAAACTCAGATGGTATACATTTATAATTGCTTTTAATTGAGAAATTATGTAAAGCTGCCCTTTAACAGCACACTATGAACTTTTTACAAAACTTACAAAAATGAAACCGCATTGGAGAATAAATTACTCATGTTTTCTAAGATTTGCCATGAATTGCATCTTTCTTGTCATTGATGAAAGGTAGAATACGTTTGAGTTTAATTGTCGATTAAGAAGTGATTTTGCTTTGAAGCATGATCTTACCATTTTTCTGTGAACTGCAATAATGTATCCTATGAAAGGGCTGTCAGTAACTGCTGGCAAATGTCCATTAGGCAGTCCATTAGAGAAATTCTTATCAATCCCAGCTGGCACCACAGTGCTAGGAATTCCATTGGGAATGAGGCTTGGTTTGATTGGATTTGCATTTGAGGATTGGTTATGCCTTCCATTACTTAATGGCATCTGGGAGGAATCTAACAAAAGATAATATGGTTCAATAGCTCATGTGAAAATATATTAAAATACTCGCAATTCTTCTTTCTATAAAATACAAATACAAAATGTATTATGCTATCTGCAAGATAAATTTTGTCAAAGAATTCCAAAATATTTTCACTGCCTTAGGGATGAACTGGCTAGGTATTATAGTTACTGCTAATAGTAGTTAATGTTTAATGCATTTGTATGACATGCCTCACTGCTATTTTTATACCAATGTTAGCCAATTTAAAAAACAGATTAAATACCCCATTGGAGTTTTTTCCCCAAAGGAATTCATGTGGCCTGGACACAGAACAAAAGATTCCAAAAATATTGTTTCCTTCTGCAGGTATAAATGGATGGCCCGTTTTGATTGTTGTTTTTTTTTCATTTTTCTCCGCTTGTTCTGTCTTGTGTTAAGTTTGACTGTGTTAAAACTACTCTCTGCTTATTCTGTCTTGTGTTAAGTTTGATAGTTTTAAAACTCCAATAAAAATACTTTTTAAAACAAAAGGTGCTCTGGATGGCAAATGGTCAATGACTTCCAACTCAGTTCCTGGGAATAAGTCTCAGCTCTGATCCATGTTTTAGGAAAACATTTCCCATAGTTTGAGCAGGGTTGATCCTTATTCCGTCATTTGTTTTAATGGCTCTGCTTGCTGCAGGCACTTTAAACATTTTGGCTGCAAATTTCAAATCTGCTGTGAAAAGTATGACTTCAGGTACACTATTTTCTGGGGCAACTTTTCAGCATGATTTTAACTGTGACATTTGACATTGTCCCTCTTGAGCTGCTCCTGGGCCCCAGTAGAATAGCAGAGGAACAAAAACTTTATATTAATACATTGAACTGTTATTACCAACAGTAATTTTTAGCCTATTGTAGTATACATTTTGCAGAATGACACCATAACAACAAGTTGCGGAGATCAAAATCAAATGAAAAGATAATCTCGTGATTACAAAGCCTCCTGCAACCCAGTGCAAATTGTGACTTTCCCTAGATTTTTATCAACAACACAACTTGGCAACTGGGCTTTAGTTACAGCAAGTTGAGCTAGATAAAGAAATACTGAAATATTTTCAGGCTGGTTCTCTCAACAGGCAACAGAGCTGTAACATTATCGCTGCCTTTCTTTTTCCACAAATGCTATTTGACTAGCGGAGTGATTTTGACATTTTCTATGCCTATTCCAACTTCTTGATTATGCTGATACTATTGGTTTGTTGCATTCAACATTAGCCATATAGAATCTGATTTATGTACATTTAAATATGCAAAATAAAACAGTCTTACCTCAATATTGGCAGATGTTAAATTTTAGTATGCACAATTTATTCACATTATATTTATGCCAATGCACATTTCGGCAGATTATTTATTACCTGTTTCCACAGGAGAATTGGCAGAGGTTGGTGATCCTGGAACAGGGATCTCAAAAGCACACAGAAAACCATTCACTGACAGTCGCACTTTCTGATTATCTTGAGGAAAGTTCTGATTAAAAAGATAAAATTCATAATTGACTTGGTCACTGGTTGATTTGCAACATTATGAGTTCCGTCAAACAAAAACTAAAACTGCTTTTTTCATTTGGCGATGCGAGGGTTATATGGAAGTTGGTCTCCAACCAATTTATACTGTCTGCTTTGATAATCGCTCTCCAATAACATTTCTCATAAATCAGACTGCTTTTTTTTCTTACAATTTCCTAAATTTAACTTGTTTCCAATTGTACCTGAAGTTGTTACCAGAGAAACATTTACCTGGATTAGATTTAAGATTTAAGTCTACAAAAAGTTTTAAGCTACAAAAAACCCTCTAAATATTATAAATAAAGTAAAATAAAATAAAATACAAAGTCTTTAAGCTAGCTGCCCCATGGCATAGTTATTTTGGCAAAATGCATACTTACTTTTATGTTAGAACCATGAACCTCTCCCAGCAAGATCTGTTCGGACTTCAGTCCACACAATTCACTTAATTGTTTTTTCAGACCTGTATATTTTTCATCCATGTTTAATCGTAAACCATATCGCACTGGTGTGGAACCATCTAATTTGATAACTGAAAAATATAATTAATTTCACATCCATACATGAACACAGCTTTCATTTTAAAGCTTTTATCAGCATCGCACATGCATCAATTTTAATAACCCTTTTTTTTATTTACCCTGCACTCAAGTGTTTAAGTTTAAAAATTGTGAAAATATATTTCAACATTTTCCATCCCCAATGCACTTCCGGTTTATGTTTGAGGCCTTTTTTTTTGTACTGTGGATCAGCACTCTGGCAACCAATCCTCAAGCTCCTTAGTTAAAAGAAAAAAATATTTGCGCCTTAATGAGCTATCTTACAAAATACACAAACTTTCAATATATAGTGGTTTTGGTGAACATTTTCTGAAACTGAAATCACTTAAAATGATCCTGAAATTATTTTCTACAGAGTTAAAAATACATCAATGCAAAGTGATGGGGAGAAAAAACATCAAACCTGAAAAAAAATGGTGGTGGCGGGGGGGGGGGGGGGGTGGTTATGATCTCAAATGATTGAATTCAATGTTGAGTCCAGAAGGCTGGAGGGGGTCGAGTTCAAAAGTGAGGTGTTGTTCCTTGAGCTTGCATTGAACTTCACTGAAACACTACAGCAGGCCAAGGACAGAAAGATCAGAGTGGGAGCAAGGTGGAGAATTAAAATGATAAGGGACAGGGAGTACAGGGTCATACTTGCAGACTGATCTGTGTGTGTTTGGTCCCATTATCACGGAGACCACACCATGAGCAGTGCATATAGAATACTAAATTGAAAGTAGTACAAATAAATCAACGTTCACTTGGAAGGAGTGTTTGGGGCCTTGGATGGTGAGGAGATAAAGGGACGCTATGGCATCTCCTGCGCTTGCATGCAAAGGCACTGCAGAAAACAAATGGGCTTAGGATGATCCATTGGATGCTGCTGGTGGAGAGAAAGGTGAAGAACCCGATCATGATTCTGGAAGAAACGAAAAAGGTAAGAGAAGTGTGTGAAATGGATTCGATGCAGTGGAGGATCCAGTCAACCACATTGGTGGGGAATCCTCATTGTGGAAAAAGGAAGACATATCGATAGCATGAGTACATGCAGAGAAAAATACATTCACGTCTGAGGATAAAGGGAAGACAGGAGGCAGAATATCACAATTTCTTTTCGGGCAGACATTTCATATGAAATTTGAGGAAATGTTTAAAGTCCATTTCAGTATTTTTAAGTCTAAAACAATTGTCCGTGTTGCTTGTGTTCAGAAGCAAGACTGCCTTGTAAATATAAATATCTGCATGACCCTCGAAAAGCAGTATTCAAAAATAAATGTACAAATTGAATCAATTCAACAGCAACAAAATTTATGGCCGAAAAGGATTTCTTTACCAATTTCAAAATTTGCTGGAATTAAAAAGAATACGGCAGGTAAGATCTGACAAACCTGTGATTTCTAAGTGCATATAGCTATCCATGGGCAGTGGCAAAGACAAGAAGTTGAATGGATCAAACCGAACACTAATGTGACCACATGTTTTACATTTGACTTGCGATTTTAGCTGTCCGTGAAACAGGTCAACCACAATTGACTTATTTCTCCGTAAGTGATTTTCCCATGCCTAGAAGAAAAAATACATATTTGACAGCAATATTTTAAAATCTGTAATATTATATTATTTTCCATTAATAAAGCAGAATTGAAGAAACAAATTCATGAATGTTCCAATTTTTAATCTATAAGTGCTCAGACATAAGTAAACAGTAATGTATCACCTCATTTTTTAAAACACAGCTAAATTCCATGATATAACGGACCCAACTATTGAAAAACTAGTATTGCCAAGTTTTTTCAATTGCTGGTAGGATACAAGCAATTAAAAATTTAGTTCAATATCCAGGTTGGAAACTTGGATTTGTAGTTCATAGTACACAACCTTTCGGCCAATTAAATGTGCAGTTTAGTGCAGTGGCTGTATTCCAACAGTTCTCAGGCAACTGTTTGTCCTTGAACAAAATTGGCACTCTGCATTCTAAAATATTGCTGTTGATTTGAATCTATACCCAGGTAGATTCCTGCAATTTACAAGGTGAGAGAAAACTTTGGGCAGAATGGTCCCATTGTGGAAATGTTTTCAACAACAATATTTTCAAAGATCAATGAAAAATGCAGTTTCTTTGTGGATATCTTGACCCATTGACTTAAAGAAGGGAAGGAAAGAAATACGAACAAAATAAATGCTTGTTTTCTATTTTTCTTGAGTATGAGCAAAGCGAGGTCTTAATAATTTTAAAGCAGACAAAATATGGCAAAATTACTACAGGTTATCTAATACCAAATGCTGTAAAACCACAGAATAAACCAGCAATCTCCAGCATAGTATTTCAAGCACACATTATGTATGTATACAGACCCAAAATTACATAAGCACCTATCAACACACCATAATAAATCAGAGTATGTATTTTATAATAATAATAATTAATCAAATAATATTTGAGATTAAATTCTCTGAAGAGCAACTGACCTCTGCTGCAACCTCAAAATCTGGACGACCATCACTATCCTTCAGTTCTACATATGGTTTATCATGAACTCTGTTGAGGTCTTCGTGAAGACCATCCAACAAGAAGGCCAGAAGCTCTTGGGAGTCCTGCTGCTGAAAGCCATTAAATCTTGGAGCATATTTTGCTATTGTCCACTAAAGACAAACCAACAAAAAAAGAAAATTAGTATCAAGACATGGAGTAAACATGAAAAAACTGATTATATAGTAGCTCCAGTTAGAGGGAAGTGTTTTGCTCCCACTGTTCTCTTTTCCTCCTTCCTTTCCGATTGCCCTCTGGATTCATGCTTTCCATTTTGATATTTATATTTCAGGTTTGTAATACGAATGCCATATCCATTAACCAAGCAAAAATCAATGCTTGATTTTACCACTTCCACACTGTCAGAAAATTCCACCCACCAGATTTCACTGTACTATCCTGTATAGAATTATTTAACAACAATATTTAACGCAGCATGAAATAAATGTGAACTTGTCGAGACTGATTTATTGCAAATGTTTTTATTGGTTCCATAATAATAAGCTACTGTTACTTATGCAACATTTTTCCAATTACAAAATGTTCACAAATCAATTTGCCAACACAAAGGATTTTATTCTGTAAAACATTAAAAAATATATCTTCCCTTACCCTGAGTTTAAGTGGTGCTATATTCTTCTGAGTTCCACTCCACAATTCTTGGATAAGGTCCCCATAGCACTTGGCCATATGACCTTTCATTCCTAATGGGTTAGCCCTGCATTAAAATCACAGAAAGTCAAACCAACCCTGCAGCTACCTATTCAATATGTTCAGAAAATGTTAGATCGTATACGAATAAAAATAATATCTAGCTAAAAAATCTGGAGTCACTGGTTATTTTATGGAAAATTATTTACAATTTTGGTTGCCATGAGATTATTTCATTCATGTTAGATACACCTAAAAAGGTAGCTAACAACCAAAGGTACAAGCCAAACATAGGAAGTAGGAGGAGCAGACCATGAGCTTGCTGGGCCAATGAAATTATGGCTTAACATCTGAATCGACCCCACTTTCCTATCATAACCCTTTATTCTCTGAGTGGACCGAAAACCGATCTAAAAATGGGCATTAACTTTGTTCAAAAGTAGCTTGAGGTACAGTTTACAGCACATATTTTCTTTAATATTGTGACAGTATTAAAAAATAACATGATAGGAGTATGCGGAGTTTAGTGATTGAAATCAGTTTTAATCATTTTGGAAAAATGAAACCAACTGGGTAGGGGTTACAGGGATGGGGCGGGGGAGTGGGTGAGGTAGGGTGTTCTTTCAGAGGGTTGGGGCATACTCGATGGGCCAAATGGCCTCCTTCTGCACCTCTAGGGATTCTATATTTTAAAAATGTTTATATTTTTATTAAGAAACGTTTTTCCAATATATTTGTTTCTCAAGGTGCCCACCACCACCGACCGGACTGTCCCATGATTCTATTACTTGGATGGACATTAGTACTGCCTTCTCCTTACCTGCCAAATTTTGTTAGCTATCTATCAGGGAATTATATCAACCTGCTTTTGGCTACAAAGCATTCACTTTTAAAGAAAATAAAAAGTTCCTCGGGCAAGATGATGCAGAACAATAATTGTGACAATTCAAACATATAAACAGCATTTGTGGAAGGGATTTTCTGGTCCTGCCCGCTGCAGGTCTGGAAATTCCCGTGCAGGTTAATGGATCTTCAATATTAATAATCTGTTTATTGTCACAAGTAGGCTTACATCAACACTGTAATGAAGTTACTGTGAAAAGTCCCTAGTCGCCACATTCAGTGTTCAGCCAGTCCATTAAAGTTTCTGGCCGCCACTACGATTCCCACGGTGGGTGGGACCAGAATATCCCTCCCTATATCTGGGTCAGTACATTTCAAGTCAAGCTTGAGTGTTCTTTCCCAAAATAATGCTTGGACAACTACACTCATTATTTGGAAAGATTTAAAAGAAGATTATATTAAATGCAATTATCTTTGCACTTTATCATTTTAATTTTAGATAATACGCTACACAAATATAATTGTGTGTCATAAATGACAAATGTCATGGATTTTAATAGGCTGCCAGGTATACATGATATTACAAAATTCATTCATGCTGCTAAAAATGCTCATTAGTGGGCAAAATATTAGTATTAATGACAGCCTGAACAGATACCTTGCATCATATTATAATAAACAATTAAATTGCGTATCTTTTTTAGTTCAAGGTAATGGCTGTCTTAAACATCATCAAATTAAAAGAAAAATTAGTTAGAGTGCAGCACGGTGGGACAGTGGTTAGCACTGCTGCCTCACAGAACCAGGGACCATAGTTCGATTCTGGCCTTGGGTGACTGTCCGTGTGGAGTTTTCACGTTGTCTGCATGGGTTTCTTCCAGGTGCTCCGGTTTCCACCCGCAGTCCAAAGATGTGCAGGTTAGGTGGAATGGCCATGCTAAAAGTGCCCCTTAGTGTCCAATGGTTAGGTAGGGTAACATGGATAGGGCGGGGGAGTGGGCCTAGGTAGTGTGCTCTTTCAGAGGGTCGGTGCAGACGCAATGGGCTGAATGGCCTCCTTCTGCACTGTATGATTCTATGATTTCTATGCGGTCTTATGTCAGCTTAACGTATTTTTCTGTTTCACTCTGGAAGAGGGGGTTGTCCTGTGACGAGAAGCTAAGTAAATTGGGCTTATATTCTCTGGAGTTTAGAAGAATGATAGGCAATTTCATTGAAATCTACAAAATTTTGAAAGAACTTGAATGGGTAGACGCTGAGAGCTTGTTTCCGCTTTTTGGGAGTCTAAAATATGGTGGCACAGTTTCAGGATAAGGGGCTGATCATTTAGACTGAGATGAGAAGAAATTACTTCTCACAAGGGTTGTGAATCTTTGGAATTCTCTACCCCAAATGATTGTGAATCCTGCATTATTGAATACTTTAAGGCTGAAGCAGGCAGAATTTTAGTGTCTCAGGGAAGTAAAGGATATGGGGAGCGTGGAAATGGAGTTGAAGTCCGACATTAGCATATGTTCGTAAGCAGATGTTCGCACTGAATGGCAGAGTAGGCTCAACGTAGCATATTTCTTGAGTTCTTGTGCAACTTAATAAATTCAACTACCTTTAAAGAGACAAATCTAGATAAGCCCAAAAAATTTTCAACTTGGCCAACTGTGGGGTGTAATGATAATTTACAATTTGGTTTATAAGGAGGAAAATGAAATAAATTCACCATAGTCCCAGAGAACCATAGGCTCCTTTCCTCTTTGAGAGAGAGAGAGCTGACTGGTGGTGATGTAATCTGAGGGTCGCCACATCTTGGTTGAGACAAGGTTGAGACAAGGTTGAGAAGGCAAGACCTTCATGGAAACTCAGTTGATATGGGAATTGAACCCACGTTGTTGGCGTCGCTTTGCATCATAAACCAGCCAAAGACGTCGTCCCCACCAGGAATACCCCGGACCCTTTCTTTCCTGAGCAGCATGAAGATACTTTTAGCCAAAGGGGGCAGTACAACTGCTAGGTGTATAGTTCAACGTTACAATATATTCTGAATGCCGAAAAAGAATGGGACCAAAGAAATTATTTGAAGGGATTTTGGTACATAGGTGAATCATTCCATTTGAAGAAAGTTACTGATCTTACGAGATAGGTATCCAGCCCTCTTCATTCCAGTATCTTTTATATACCATAACATGCTAACCTAATAGAAAAAGTGAACCTGCTCACTACGGTGAAAACAGATTTGTCAAGCCCCAAACCAAATTGCTCGACGTTTCACCTTGCCTAAAGGTTTTCCATTTTTCAGGTGTATGTGGTGGATAGGTCAAGAATAGATCAGCAAGCCACTTTATTAATTTTTCTTTGATAGATGGCAGCTATAAGATTACATGCCGCATAAGTCACACAAAACAAATTGTCAGGTCTTAGAAGTAGATTTATTTCTGCACACATCGTGGGGCCAGAGCCATTTGCCATCATGCAAGTGATAAATGTCAGCTCCCTTATGCGTATGAAGGCATTTTTAAAAAGTAGTTGTTTCCTTTAAGTGAAGTCTGACACCATCTTAAAAAAATGATTAGAATATCTCTGTGAACGGAGTGATCATTTGGCTTTATTATGTATGGTCGATTAACTACTCAGGAACCGGGAGACAGCTCTACTGACAGTTGGAGTGGGTGTAGGGAGACGGTTGGGGGAGTAAAATTGTATAGCAATCCTGAGAGGGCCATTCATATAAACAGGTGACAAAATATCAGACAGTTGTCACGAATTGAAAATTTCAAAGATTCAATTATTCAAACACGTGAACTGTCCTTTTCTGCAATATATGGAGGATGCTGGAATTAAGAATCAAGAAGCAAATTATCTGAAAATAAATTAAACAATTTGCAAGATATTAAAGGCTAACAAAATGCAATAGATTGCTTTTTATAATGCATGCTTAACATTTGTGCCAATTAATTAAATAGTTATATTTTTATGCAATTACTGCTATGAAACAAAGTTAAATACAGAAATAATATTCTGGGCAGGAGGGTTTGTGGTCTTAGCCAGGATAGTGGAGGAGGAGGTGGACCCGGACCCTTTGGTTGCAATATTTAGGGTTTCAGAGAAGCCGGAGCTCATGGAAAGGAGGAAGACCGATGTCTTGGCCTTCGCCTTTGTGATTGCATGGCAGCGAATTTTGCTGGAGTGGCGGTCGGCATAGCTACCGGGGGTAGCGGCTTGGTTGGTTGACCTGTACGACTTCCTGCGATTAGAGAAGATAAAGTATGAGTTAAGGGGCTCTTCAAAGGGGTTTGAGGAAAGATGGGGGATGTTTGTGACTGTGTTTGAGGGGCTGTTCGTTGTTGGGGGGCGGGGGGGTGAAAAAGGGGAAAAATCTGTAGACTGCATAGTTGATTGTTGGGAAGTATGTTTCCCGGGATGTTTATTCGTTGTAACCTGTTTTGATGCATGTTTGTAATAAAATACATTTAAAAATAAATAAATACAGAAATAATTTCTGCATTGGATTCTTATGTAATTTGCAGTAATCGCTGAATCAGCATTTTGTAATGAGGTAATGCTGAATATCTCTATTCCAAAGGAAGGAGATTAAAATGTACAAAATATTTTATGATAGATTTGTTTGGTTTTCGCAGTTGAATAATTAAAGGACTTTGACTATCTTCCACAAACTTAACCTCCGTGCCCTCCAACGATTAATTTGAGAATCTGTTGAACATTTTAAATTAATGTGACCATCAACTGCACTCATTGTGCACATCCTGTGCAAATCTTTGATGAAAGATTATGGTGGGAAGCCGTTTCAAGTATCAAATTCACAAATGCTAAGCACAGAAATATCAGAAGGTTAATTTTAACCAAGTGTTAAAAAAGGACGTGCCCCAATAATGGCACAATAACTGTTAATACGCACCAACAATACAAAAACATTCGCATGCAACAAATCACAACTCGGACACGTTCTAAAATACATAAACTGAGAAAAAAGGGCAGCTGCTAATAATTATCCTAGACTTGCAATGCAGAATGAAGTGATTCAATACAAAATGTTTGCCATTATATTGCCAAATCATGGCAATCATCAGATAAAATTTAACATGCATCAGATTGGTTTATGAAAAAAACTAAATGTGTATTGCTGCATTTTCAACAAGAGATATGCAAGCTTGAAAAATAAAATTAGATGACGCTTGAATATTACCAGTTCATACGACACTAAAATTAAAATTTAAGTATAATTTTTTCTTCAAGTCATTTGTTATCCTTATTTCGAAAATTGTTCCCATTTTTAAATCTTTCTGTCAACAGTTCAGTCAAAAGAATAAGCAGATGTTTCCAACTGAGGATGGCCATGGATAGAATATTTTAAAATGGTCTAAAGGAAAGGAAGCAGTGTGCACCTGCTAGGGCTGAGTAGAGTGCCCAGGATTGGTTTTGGGACCCTCCCCACTGTTTCACAATTTATATCTCTGGCTGCATTCAGAACCTCAAAGCAAAATAGACAAAGTATTTTCTAGAAGCCAAATGGGTTAGTTCAAAAATACAAATTCATGCCTTCACTGTTTGTCCTATCAACAGGTACTACTAATGTATTCATCATGTAAGCTTTCCCAAAATAAATTTTAGACAAATAAAAAAGTTACTGGCGTAAAAATAAAGCTGCTAGACTGCTGGAAAAACCCAACTGGTTCATTAATTCCTTTAAATAAAAGAAAAAGGCTCCCAGTTTGGCCTGTATATGACTCCAGTTTCATGCCAACACGGGTGAACTCTTAAAAGTGACCAAACAAGCCACTCAGTTGTGGCAATTAGGGATGGGCAGTAAATGCTGGCATCGCCAGAAACACCCACACTTCAGTGACAAATAAAAATACCTGCGGCACTTCTTCAGTTTGGGTCAAAATTTGATAACACACCAGAACAGGAAATAAGCTTGTATGATTCTAAATCTTCTTACAATTATGGTATATCTAATTTATCAAATCATATGAGGTAAAGGAACAGGAACTTTTCTTGCAGTAATCAGAACTGATGTTCAAAAATTATATTCAGATTGAAATGAACTAATGGAAAAGGTAACCTGTACATTTTAATTCCACAAAGATTGAATTAAAACCCTTACCTGTTGAGTTCATAAAGATGTCTCCCTGAGATGAAGTAACGGGTGAGTGGCTGTGTGTTACTGACACATTGGATACTAGAATTCATAAAACATGTGTTTCCCAGGTTACTTAATCCTGTAGCACCCTTTTCAGTTGGAACTGGAACAAGAAAGTATTATAATTAATTTTGTGATTATGAAGTGGCAGGAAACAAGTAAATAAAAAATAAACATCATGAAATGGCCCAAAGGTTGACAGTAAATGCACAGATAATATATAGGTCAAATGGACTGCCAGTTGGACATATAGATAAATGATCAACGAAGGTACAAATACAAGCAGATGGAGAATGAGCGACATGGTAGCACAGTTGCTTCACAGCTCCAGGGTCCCAGATTTGATTCCCGGCTTTGGTCACTGCTAAGGGGACGGGATAACTTGAGCACTTCCGGTATAAAGCCAGCAGTCACTTGTCTGGGTAGCGCCGAGTGCCGAGTATCCAAGGCTTTTGGAATATACCTGTTATTGCTTCATTCAATTCGGTGTGGACTCCCCCTTCTTGCATATACAAAACACTTTTATAAAAAATATCAGCTGGTGGGGTGGGTGGAAATAATGTGTTTCAGGAGTCATATTCTTAATTCCTTTGGGCAAAGTGCCCAAGTAATAAGATTAAAAATGTGGCATTGCAAACAAAAAGAAAACAATTCAGCTTGCACGTCTGCTTGCATTGTGTCTACCAGAACAAAAAACTTCCAAAATCTCTTTCCCAAGAAACCTGAAATATGATGGGTTTTATATTGAGCAAAACAACTTTGTGAACAACACATTTCCCTGAGGTGTCCAAGAATGATTGCTATAATTTGTAAAGATCAAAACAATTCCAATTCTTTTGAGCAAGATAATTTGAGTATATGCATTGCACACCATGAACTTGCATCGTACATATTTCATCATCAAACTGGAATAGCTAATTTTCGCATCTAAATCCACCCTCACTGAGCTACATCCTTCTACATATTAGAATAAATATTAGTGATGGAAAAAAATAATTGTGGGGCCAACAGCAAACAGAGTGAGTCTATCTTTATGCACGTATAGCCATATTCAAATGATTTACAAATTTAACCAAATGTAATTTGCAATTGCGGTGAGAAATAATTATCCTCATGGGAGTAAGATGGAAAGATTCAATCTTTGAAATTAAGCTAAATTACATCATAAATCAGCTTTAACATCTATTTTCATATTGTCCAGTTTTCTAAAATATTTAATGCGAAAGATTCTTGGTTTTATCTTAGAGGATGCCTCCTCCAATTATTGTCATTAGTCTAAAACAAATTAAGCAAGCAATGGATTTGTTTGCTAGAGTTTCAGTAATTCAAATAAATATCTTGAATTGTGCAAGTCTACTGCAATTTGCTCAATGACCCCAGACAAAATAAATCATATCACCTATACTTCAACAGCTAAAATTCTATATTCATACCTACCCTTGTGTCTGTCCATTTTGCTACTGTTTGCAATGAATGACATCTCCTCCGGCCAACTCATATCTTTGTTGCGAACTATTGTAAGAAATGCAGGATATCAGGCTGACAGTACTGTAACAATGCTCAAACTTAGGCAATTGGAATGACTATTTTGACAAAATATAGAACTTATGTTTTGCCATTCATTTTTGAACCTCTCTTGCTATTGCTTCATGTATATAACCAGATGACTTGATTCTGGTTTCTTGGGTTTTGTTGCTGTGTTGCTGTTTGATAAGGAAGGAGAAGAAGCGTATTAAACAGTCCAGAAAAACTGATCTTCTAATTCTTTCACTTCTTCATGTGGCTAAGTATCAAGACACCATGTTACTGCTCCACAGTAATATGGCGGAGATCAGTAATTTACTGCTGCTCAATAAACAGGCTTGAACTGATATCTACCAGTGTGGCCCATAAATACAAATTTAAACATGTTGTGCCATCATGCTACCTTTTTCAAAACTTTTGGTGAGTTGAAGCTGGGGGTGGGGGAAGTAGCCGCCTGATACAAATTGTACTATTCTTGTACAAATATTTTAATATCGCATGCTATATAAAGATATTGTTAATGGCGATCTAGAAACAAAACTGAAGAAGACATTTTTCTCACCAAAATTTATTTTATATTAGTTATGCACTTTCCAACTTTAAGTAACTGTTCATGACATTCTGCACTCTGCCGCAGTGACCCTCATTCAAGTGCACAAAAATGAAAAACATTAGTACTTTTAATTATGTTTACTTTCTACCCAGAAAGTACAGATGCGACCATTAATTGAGCAAGTTCGAAATGAATAATGTACGCTTCACCATATGAAAAGATTATCATTCTGCTGACTAATGTCTCTCCTTCAATCACGCATGAAAATCTTTGGAATTCCCTACTACAACTAATGGAACACCACCAGCACCGACTGCTACAAGGGGGAAACAAAATCACTGCCACCCGAGAAAAACTTGGGGTGGATATTAAATGATGCTGTGTGTCCACATTACAAGAATTGAAAAACATTTGACAGTAATTAAATCATTTCATTCTTTTGGGAGTGCATCGCCATATTAAACATTTAACGAAAAAACTAATTTGCGACAGTTGTGAAACTGAATATTTCTGACAGATATGGGGCAGGATTCTCCGCCAGTGGGATTCTCCGTTTTGCCAGCACCCAGGAGTTTCCCGACAGCGTGGGGCTGCCCCACAATGGGAGACCCCATTGACCAGTCGGCGTAATGGAGAATCCCACCGGCGGGTCGGGGCAAAAATGTGGCGCGGCGGAGAATCCAGCCCATGGTCCCAAATGACCATTAAATGGATGATCAGCAAATTCAATAAACAGCATTTCCAACGACAGAAAGGGATGAAGATAGACCTGAATATAGGTTATAAAATGGGTGTATTCATACTTATGGGGTCATGACATGCCTGTAAATAAATTCACTGGTTAAAGCTTGGGAGTAAATTCGCCAGTTAATGTCAGCAGTAAATTGCTTTCAAACATTTAATTAGTAAGTGTAGCATGCTAAGGAGGATCAGGTGACTTTGGACAAGTGGTTCCCAAAGCTTCCCATTACTAAAGCTTTTCTTCATTTTGTGTCAGGATCTAGTGTAGATTAATTGACAAAGATGGATTGCTATAATTAGTGAACAACTCAAATATTTCTGTATCATGCGAATACCTGGATAGTAGCAAGTGAATTGGATGGGCCTTGGTTGTTTTTACTTTGTTCAGCAATTCTTACATTCCTGGTTGGTGTTCTGTGACTTGGTTCTTAAGACACTGAACAGTGAACTGTATGAAATTGCAGTGATTCTGAAAAATATGATTGTCTTTGACTATAATGTTTTAGGAATATATGCCCAGTGAAGAAAACATGGGCTGTGAACTGCACATTCAAGGTGTCAGAAAGGTTGGAGTATTCGGCAAGACGGACAAAAAACGGATTTAGATTATGCCTTAAAAACCCATTCCAACCAACGAGTTAACCAATTATAAAGTCTTTTGTTTTATCTTTACATTTAAAAAAATCATCATATATGCCAGAGAACAACAGACTGCAGATTCATGAAAAGCAGAAAATAAAACTTGCCAAGGGAAGTAGGGATCATTATTATAAAAAGTTGATCTGTACTTGAAGGGATAGACATCAGAATTTAAGACATACGAGTGTAGTTTGAATGTAATGGCTGCAAACAGTCGGACAGACTGCATATGGACTTGAAATGCCATATTAGTTTCTGACTGAACATGCTGATATATATTATTCAAAAAGATGGTTCTATTGAGCAGTCTTTGGTATTTTCCTTTAAATGGAGCATTTAAATATATATGTATATTCACACCAAAGCATTTGTACCTTTAATTTGAACTGAGTAAGCTCTTTATTCACATTCACTAAACAAACTGAACATCCTCAAACACCAAATCAGGAGTGATATGATACACATGCTTCAATTAAGGCATCAGTGAGAGAATAAGATTTTCTGTAGCTTTGATAGTTCCATACAAACAAAATATTAGATGATCATTAAACTTTAAATAATAACTTAATGTTATTCAGTAAAAACGGTAAGATGGAGTAAGCATTTTCTAAAATTAAAATTATGATACCATGTAGTAAGCCAAGATGATTTGAAGAAATGAATGACTCCCATGATTTAGATTATGATTCACAAATCAAAAATTCATATAAACGGGGGATCATCAAATGCATCAGCAAATTTCAGTGATCTGTGTCCTGTTCTTTACCTTCAATCACCAAGTGCTGCTCATCTAGAATTTTCAAATCTTCTAATGTGTGATCCTCATCATCCAGTAGTGCAAGGTAGTTCTGCAAAACAAATTGCACATTATATTGCATGATCATCCCAACATAACACAATCCAATGGCTTAATATTAAAAGTATTATTTTACCTCACTATTGTACAGCCACAGTCGCATGTCTTCTTCCTTTATTCGAAGCCGTTGAGATAAGTATTCGTGTATATCTTTTATTGTTTGCATGCGGCTGAAGCAGCCAGTGTAAGCTAACACTCGTTTCATTGGAGAAGATGGTGAAGGTACATTTCCTAAATTCACAACAAGTACTTTAAGATGAAAGTGTACAAGCCATAACAAAAGTAATTGTCAAAATACAAAAGAACACGTTGATGCCACCTTAGACTGCAGTTGGCAGCTATGGCTCCATGAGTAATGGAAAGGGCACTTTTCTAGATGCCGCTACAGGTTATGTTGTGAACAAATTAGGTCTGAAAAGGTCAGTTTTGCCTCACACAAATTTCTCTCATGAGTTTTACTAACCAACCTGACTTGAAATAGATCAAACCCATTTCAACTACAGCCGACTACCAGCTTGGTTGGGAAAATCTGCAACAAAAAGGCCAACCACTACCAATATATTTTTGTTTTAATCCCTGTAAAATACTCAGTTATCAAGTTAATATCAAATTTAGTTCCACAATTTGTTGCAGTCCATTAATCATTATGATCTCTCATTTCCAAGTCACTAAAACTATAAATCCATTTAATGTATATATTGATAATTTAATGTCCAATATATTGGTTTGACGGAAAATAATCCTAGAAGGATTTAATGTAGTAATTTCAATTAATCAGAAAGCAGATGATTCAACTGGCATTGGCTTCAGATTTCTTTGTAACTCAATATAATTGCGAATAAAAACACGGAATAAAACAAAACTGTATCACAAGAAATTGTTTTCTGCATGACATGATAATTTTATGGAAAAACTATTTAAGTATAGCATCTTATTACTGTACTCTTAAATCAACTTGTGATGTTTGAAGACTGTTAAACACATCTGCAAACTATTAGAATTTCCTCTTTGATAACAGAAACCTAAATCAGTCTCCTTTAACATTTCCTGAACTCAATTTTAAGATCAAAACATATAAAACCAATGGTATAATGGATTATAAATTATGTGTCCAATCGCGTAATAAAGGGGGATGGGGGAAATTGCAAATGTCCCAAAACCTGACAAGGTCAGTTGAAGAGTAGGGTTCCCAGAGCTATAGTAATTATGATCTGAGACAGTCAGCAAGAGGACAATTTAAATCAAATTAAAAAAAACATACATGACCATTCTACATTGGATAGAGTAGCTAAACTTCCAAAGTTTAACATGAATGTAAATCAATTCCTTTAAAAGATAATAAAAGTTAAAAATCTAATTTGTGAACAATTTGATTATTTAACAACAATTCTCCGGGGAATTTTTGAGCATATAAATTACAAAAGGCTACAGGTAGTTCACTGTTGGTGAAAGCTGGAGCATAAAAAAAATAAATCAGTTAAATCACAAATTAAGAGGTACAGATGTAAGATTACAGCAAGAAAGTAGATTGGATTAAACTTAATCGAGAATTCAATCTCATAAAAATCACTGTTGGGTAAGACTTGGAAGCTTATCGCAAGAGACATTGCCAAACCATTGTTCAGGGACAGAAACAAGCACATAAAGCCCTGGGTCCACTCAAGAACACCTACAGGCAAAGCAAATGGAACCAGGGTTCGGTTATGTTTCAAGTTTCTGTACAAACAACTTAACTCTTTCTGATCAATTGTCCTCTCGCAGTTAATAATGGAATTGGGAAGCAGAGATCAATCTGTGATGGTTACAATGACTATTCTGTTTTTGTGTTTTTGCTTTGGTGCTGGCTTACAAATGATTGATTTCAAGTTATTAAAATTTGGTCTTTAGTGTGTTGCTCAAAAACAAATGATGCTTCATACAAGACCAAGTCTTACTCAAAGTCCATGCAATTGTAGCTTTGTTATTTCTATTGTTTTTCCTGAACAAGAAGCCTGGAGTGGTCATCTGGATTTTGAGAAAGTCTCAATTCGAAACGATAATCTTGGTTTGAAAATGCAATGCAGATGGAATTCCCTCAGCAACCAGAGAGCTCATAGCTCCCCTTTCTTGCTGCAGTCTTGCATTACCTCGAGATGCATGTTGAGGAAATGTTCTCAGGCTCATCATACCCATATTCACCCAGATGTTGGACTGTTGCGTACGTGTGGCTGGTTGCTGACGCAAAAAGAGTAGGTAGCGAGGAAATAATTCCAGCTCTGCTTCATTATTTGTTGTGTTTTTAATGACCTAATTATCATAGAAAAATGGAAATTAGTTACTGTTCTGATCACAAGGTTACAGCAAATTATTTGAAGCCACTAAGAATCCCTCAAATTTATATACTCAACACATCTAACATGACTTGCTAACAATTACCAGGACTTACACAGAAATGCAGCCGCACTTTCCGCACCCGATTCGGATCTTCGCAGAAAAGTGCAGTGCAGCAGGTTTTCAAGGTCTTCAACTTTTAGTGTAGCAGAGTAGGGGGAAAATAAGCCACTCTCCCTTCTTACAGCACCAGTTGTCGTAAAGCAGGTTCAAGTTCAAGGACCCAGCCACTTTGAGAAGCTAGGGAGAAGGTAAGTGAGCACGGTAAGGCGTAGAATTGGGGAAGGAGTGTGATCAATCAAGGTTGTCAAGTGGTCACAGTTGGGGGTGATGGGGGAGTTTTGGATGGGTAGTTGGAGGGGAGGATGCGACGGTAGTTGAAGGACAAGTGAATGTCAGGATTGGAGGGTGGTGTCGGGAAGGGGGGGGTGGGGGGGGGAGGAGGAGGAGGAGGAGGAGGAGGGGGGGGGGGAGGAGGAGGAGGAGGAGGAGGGTAGTCGAATGGGGAGATGGGGAAGGTTGCCAGCAGGGTAGTCGGGATAGGGGAGGGTTGTGGAAATGTGGTCTCAGTGGTGGCTAGGGAGATAATTGTTTGGGGAGGCAGTAATCACATGGATGCGGTAGGAGGGGGCAGGAGGCAGGAGTGTAGTCAGATTGAGGGGCGCAGGAGGAACTGGGAGGGTAGTTGTGAGGATCCAGTGGGATGAGTCGGGGGACTATACTGTAGTTACAAGTGGTTTTAATTCTTCTAACCTTTTCAGGGTGCCTATTCTACCGAGACAATCAGAACCCATCAGAGGTTTCAACTCCCCTGTTAATTCCTGCAGTCCTTGCATGAGGACTTCTGGGGGGATCAAGATATTGGCTGAATATCTCAAGGCTTTAACAAACATTTGCATCATTAAGTAAAATAGACTGGAGAAACAAAAATTCAAATATTCTTGTATTGCTCATAACTTAAAACTTCTTAATGTCATTTCTGACAGTGCTCATTTAAAAAAAATCATTAAGCAGGTATCATGAAATACTATGTTCTCTAACATTAAGCTAATTGATGTTCATTTCAGGCAGCTATATAGTCCAAAACGTCTCAGCTATTTAATCGAATGATTTTAGAATAGCTTACTAGTGTATGGACCACATCTCAATTTTGTTTAAACCCCATGGTGGTAAATTGGGATCTAAACCTAGTAATGAGAATTGAAACTCAAAAAGTAACCATAAAGATGTTACAATATTGTAAAAACTCACTAGTTAATGTCCTTCGAGGAAGGGATCTGTCAACCTTCAGCCGACATGAGACTTAGGGCTGGATTCTTCCGCCCAACCCGCAACAAGATCGCCGTGGGTGGGACGTGGACCATATAAACGTCCATTGACCTTGGGCAGGAATTTCCAGTCGCCGGGTAGGCGTGACTGGAGAATCCCGCCCTCTGCTTCACAAGAAGAACTGTTGATCAATGCTGTCAGGGCAACTGGCAAAGAGCAATATGATCTCACCAGAGTTACACACATTGCAAGAGAAAATATATTTATTTTTTAAGTCCTCATTGTGATGCTAGATTTGTATCAAGTGATTGCAATCTTTTCATGCTTCCTAAACAAACCATCAAAATCGTTCCATTATAAACAAGTACCGCAATGGGTTAAAATATTTTGGATAGCTGTGCAAATAAGTGAATCATTTCAAAAATAATATTTATATTAATTGTTCATATCTGGTTCAATTTATTTTAAAAGATTTTTGTGTTTTTAAAAAAGTCAACCGCAAATCCATAAAATATTCCAAAATTCTTGCATTTCAGAAATAAAAAGCACAAAACTGAATGTGTATGCTAATTCTTCAACAACTTCCAAATGTAAAAACATTGAAAACAAATTTCAAGGTAAAGATAGCTTACAGGCCTTGGTAGAGCCAGGTTTGCCCCATACCAATGATACAGTGCCCTCCACACAGGCTCTGGGACAATCTCATAGTCTTTGCCGCGAACCAAAGTTGGATTCTGTTTCAGGCGTCCACCCTCTAAAGTTAATGTAGGAGCCTTTACAAGAAAAACAATACTATATATTGAAATAGACAAAAACATAACAATTGTAGACATTTTCATACATTATAAAGCATGAGTAACTTTGAAGGGGTCTGTAGCATATTACAGGTGCTCATGCATAAATGATCTTGACTTAAACTGTGTGAATAGTGTTGAAATCTGTTGATGACATCAAATAAGCCTGTATGGCAGATTGTAATAAATTCTGAAAGTCTTCAGGAAAATACTGCATTATCCAAAAGTAGAGGGACAACCAGAAGCTGGAAAGCAAAACCAGCATGCTTTTTGAGTTGGCAGTGTGTGGTTGATGCTGTACAACAGTGTAATGATGCGATTCCCCGTTTGATCTTTTCTGTTCCATTAATACAAGCAATTTGGATGTAGAACATAGAACATAGAGTGCAGAAGGAGGCCATTCGGCCCATCGAGTCTGCCCCGACCCACTTAAGGCTTCACTTCCTCCCTATCCCCGTAACCCAATAACCCCTCCTAACCTTTTTGGACACTAAGGGCAATTTAGCATGGCCAATCCACCTAACCTGCACGTCTTTGGACTGTGGGAGGAAACCGGAGCACCCGGAGGAAACCCACACAGACACAGGGAGAACGTGCAGACTCCGCACAGACATGTCCCAGCGGGGAATCGTAGCTGGGACCCTGGCGCTATGAAGCCACAGTGCTCTCCACTTGTGCTACCGTGGTAGACACGAGAGAGAAAGTCTTGAATTTTGCCTTTGGTAGTAGGTGGTCTGGTGATAGAGAGGATATGGGAGGGGAGATGCTCAGTTCAGGGCCAAGTGGGTCAGCAAGTTTGCAAACTGTCTGCTTCAGCCTTAGACAGAGGGCAGGGAGAATGAAGGAGTCAACGGCCAGGGAACATAATTTGTGGCTTTGGGTCTCGCAATGGGGACAGTAGTGGCTATGGAGACGTGGGTCTGTCAGCATTATGTAAAATCAGATATTGTAATTTCAGTTATGACGTCAAGGTACAATATGATGATAAATAAGAGCGCCAAGGATAGGTCCTTAGGGGGTTCATAAGGTAGCAGTATAGGACCAGGGAGGGAAGCCATTAAAGGTGATTCTCTGAGTGCAACTGCATAGGAAGAATGGAACCAAGCAAGGGCAGTGCTACTCAACTGGACAATGGAAAAGAGGGCTTGGAGAAAAATGTTGTCTTCAACAGTGTTAATGGCTGTAGATTATGATGTGATGAAAATTCTTATGAAGCTCAATTAAAATTTATTTAGTTTTAAATTGCTGAGGTAAAATGTGATTTTGATGGAGGACAACAGTTATTTCACCATATAAAAAAATATTCTTGCAATCAAATCTGACTGTTGTTTCAATTTGCTGCTGCACCAATCAATCCAGGACAATAATTGTAGCAATGGGTTTTTAAAATGAAAGCTTTGTTTCTACTGTGAAAGGCAAAATGGAGACAAATGATCAAGTGACACCCTTGTGAAATTAAGATCATACTTGATTGTGATGTGGAAATTTAGAGTACATCTAAACGTCTGTCACCATCAAATTTACAAAGTTAATATGCGGCATTTATTCTCCATACATAAGCAGTCACCATAATGTCTGCCCCATCTAACGTACTCCCAAATGACAATATTGTTTCTGCTTCAATAACTAAACCTTGTAGTGGATCCTGCCAAGTATACTGTTAACTTGTTTGATGTCCTTATTCAGCTGAGGCACTGCTTTTAAGGTCTCATGAGCATGAATCCCAAATCCTGCTGCTCTTACTCATCGCCTGGCTTTTTCCATTCACAGCATCATAATAAACTGAATTTTGTTTTTAAAAAAGTAATACACCACTACATTGAATTCCATCTTTTTCCCCATTTTACCTTTTTTGGCAATAGCTCCTTGCAGCATCCTTTGGTAAATGCAAAGATTTGGATTGATGGACATGTAGCAGCAGATGGAATCCTTCATGGGATGTGAGCATCACTGGCAAGGCCCAACTTCAACTGAGTGGCTTGCTAGGCTAGCTTAGAGCGCAATTAAGAGTCAACCACATTACTGTGGATCTGGAGTCACATATAGGCCGGATCAGGTAAAGATGGCAGATTGCCTTCCCTAAAAAACATCAGTGAACCAGATTGGATTTTACGACAATCAATGATAATTTCATGGCCTCCACCACTGAGACTGGCTTTTAATTCCAGATTTTTATTCATTTAAATTTCACCAGCTGCCTTGGTGGGACTTGAACTCATGTTCCCAGAGCATTCATCTGGCCTCTGGATTCCTATCTCTGTGACATTATCACTATGCCACTGTCTGCCCACACATGTGAAACAACAGACAAAATATTCAGATAATTGAAAAGCTCAGCACAGTAAATTTCTTTTTAATATTTACTTTTAAAATAACTTTTTAACATTTACAGGCACCATATCAATACCTTCACAGACCCTTGCATTACAAGTGACTGGTTATCGATAGCTCCTGGTTTTTGTGGACCAAGTTGTGCCAAAACGTTCCCATTGGCACCAAGGAAACATTGACCATTATTGTCCAAACTGTTGTGCTGTCTTGTAAAGCAAGCATCAGTACCAGCTGGACTAGACTGGTATAAACCTGAAAAAAAAGGAAACATTATCTTCAGATTTTTACTTGCTTTTGTATACAAATCAGTCTTTTATAAACAAAAAAGTTTGTACTTTGTCACAATATATCAAAATCCTTGAACACAATGTCCAGTACCTTTAAACTGGAAAATTTGCACCATGATGAAGCAGTGGTGTCATAACATGTTACCTACAGAAGACCAAAGACTGAGCACATGTCAGCATGTTTTTTAGTGAAGGTGCTAAATACGACCGGTGGCTCAAATGTTTCTGCACTTAATGAAGTCTTCTGTGCTGTTGAAATCTGAATGTTGGCTCAGAGTTAAGGAACTGGAGTCTGGCTTCGGACACAGAATACATCAGGGAGGGAGAAAGCTAGCTGGATGCTTTATTCTATAAGGCCGGGAGTGGGGTGGCATCTATGGCATAGACAGTACTCGGAAAGAGGTTCTGTTTAGGGATTTTTGAAAAATGTGTTCATGGGATGCGGGCATTGCAGGTTGTGCCAGCTTTTATTGCCCACCCTTAATTGCCCTTGAGGGGACAGTTAAGAGTCAACCACACTGCTGTGGGTCTGGAGTCACATGTCGGCCAGACCAGGCAAGGACGCCAGATTTCCTTTCCTAAAGGACATTAGTGAACCAGATGAGTTTTCATGATAATCGACAATGGTTTAGTGGTCATCATTAGATGTTTAATTCCTGTTTTTTAAAAATTTAATTCAAATTTCACCATCTGCAGTGGCAGGATTTGAACCCAGCATTACTCTGGGTTTCTGGCTTACTAGTCCAGTGACAATACCACTGCATCACCTTCTCCCCCGATTAAGAGCATCTAGGTGCTAAGTTAAAAGCAGAACTTCAAGGGTAACAATCACTGGATTTTTGCCTGAGCTGTGAGAAAATTGGCATAGGGTAAATAGAGTATAGAATGCATGTCTCAAAGCCAGGTTTGGGGAAAACGGGCTTCGATTCATGGGGCACCAGCACCAGTACTGGGGAAAGGGGGAGCGGTACCATTGGGAGGGCCTTCACCTGAACCCTGCTGGGACCGGTGTTCTGGCAAGTCGTATAACTAGTGCGATAGAAAGGGCTTTAAACTAAATAGGGGGAACAAGGGATCAAGTGAGGTGAGATGTGTTAAATTAGAGGAAAAGGATGAGGCAAGAGAACAAGGTAGCAATAAGGGGAATGATAAATCAGTGTGATAGGAAGGGAAAGAGCATACAAACGTAAGGGTGCATCTGCAGATAAAGCTAGAGGTTGCAAAAATAGTAAAAAGACAGAGCTAAAAGTTCTACCTGAATACACGTAAGCATTTATAATAACATGGATGGTCTGTTAGCTCAAACCTGTACGATCTGATAACCATTATAGAGACATGGCTGCACAATGTCAAAGGCTGGGAATGGAATATTAAAGGGATACATGACATTTCAGAAGAACAGGAAGCGAGGAAAAAGTGTGTGACAGTTCCATTAATTGAAGGTCACATTAGCACAATAGTAAGAGATGTCCTTAGTTCTAAAGGTCAAGATATAGAATCAGTTTATGTAAAGATAAGAAATAGTAAAGGTAATAAGTCACTTGTGGGAACAGTTTATAGTCCCCTAAGTAACTACACTTAGGATGGGATATACTGGAAGAATAATGGGGGCTTGAGATATAGGTATCATATCATAGATTGGGTGAATTAGATTGGCAAATGTCGCCTGGATGAATTTGTAGAGTACTTTTGGAACAGTATATTGGAGCAAAGGTTCTAGAGGCAACCAGAGAGCAGACTTTGTAGACATGGTAATCTGCAATGAGACAGGATTAATTAATGACCTAATAGTAAAGGAGCCCCTAGGTAGCAGTGATCATAACATGATTGAATTTTGCATTCAGTTTGAAAGAAGAGTGGGTAAAGATTAGTGGTTTACCTTAAATAAGAGTATGAAAACCAAGCTGATTAAAGTAAATTGGGAAACAAGGTTACAGGCAGGTTTAGAATGTTTTGAGTGAGAGTGGTATTTAATAATAAATTATAAAAGGAACAAAAGACATTTCATAAGGGCATCTTCAGGTTTACGCATTTTCTCAAACAGTGCACCAAGAACATAAGAAAAACATGTTTGTACACAAATTTATTTGCACTCGAAATACAAATAGATAAAAATGTCATGTTTTCAATTAGGGTAATGCTCCACTAAGGACTCCTAATGAAGGTAATGAATGTGATCAATTCACATATTCCTTCACCCACACACTATTGCATTGTTTGGTTCCAGGCTCTGGACTCACGAGATGTAAATCTTCTTGAAACTTCTGCTATGATAGTTGTGGATTGAGCGGAGAAGAGATTGAGAACATCAGAGATTCTAATAAGCTGAATCACTATCTTGACCCATTTGTTCACATGCAGTTTCATCAACTTTCCTTTTTTTGAAAGCTGTGGTTTAATGTCCAGTCTTCATATACTCCCTCACACAGAAGTCTTTTGGTTCCTGTCACAACAATATCTCTTCCATTTAATATTGCCCTCCTCACCAGTACTTAAACCTTCTATGCCACATCCAGAGTACCCTAAATAATCCTAACTCAATGAGCTAATACAGTCAGATATCCAAAATTATGCAAATGCACTTAAGGTACATTACTATTTTAAGTTCAATTATTTGTTTAGTTACAACAAGAATCTAACCAGAATTATAACAAAATGGCATGTTAGATTCACACTGACCTCAATAATTAAACAATTTGGTTCAGGCATCTTTTTTGTTATTATTCCTTTATTCTTTATCAGAGTTAAAAAGCCAGAGCTCAGAAAGTAGACAGGGGCAAATCCCTAATCCAGCTCCTTGCCTGCTCAAATTGAATCTAATTCATGGTCCCTACAAGAGAGACATACCAGATCCAGGCATTACACCTGACCTCACGCTCATCTTAGCCAAAAGGCTGAGAAGCGATAGATCAGGCATCTTAATACACTTGCTAGTTTGTCAGTTGTTCAGTTCAGTCCATTTATTGCTAATTTTGCATCCAAAGGAAATTTCTGACACTTGTAACTAGTTCCAATGTATGCAGTAAAATGAATGTTCAAGTTTCAAAGGAACTGTACTGCAAACCCCAAAAGAGAAAACTAATTTTACCAGTGCCAGTGCTCTCAGATGCTTCAGATGCAATGGAGATGTTGTCGTAACACTTTTCATCTGGAGAATTGAAGGAACTTTGCACTCCAGGTTTATCTTCACCCTGATCCATAACGTGTAGTGGGTTCTGGCTTTTCACTAAATTCATTATTGAAGAAGGTTCTATTATAACTGGCTTGGTTTCCTATGATAAAAGCAGAAATAAATCTTGACAACTGAAAGACAACACATTAATTCCACAGCCACATCAATCAATAAAGATGGAAAACACAAGCTGAAA
This sequence comes from Scyliorhinus torazame, assembly GCF_047496885.1. Classification (NCBI taxonomy): domain Eukaryota; kingdom Metazoa; phylum Chordata; class Chondrichthyes; order Carcharhiniformes; family Scyliorhinidae; genus Scyliorhinus; species Scyliorhinus torazame. The sequence goes on from NC_092718.1 coordinate 185,757,875, forward strand.
GTAGCACAAGATCCTTTCTAATAATTTATTTAGAGTTTTAAATCAATACCGTTCTTTTATAGATGCCATGAAATCTAACTTCCAGAAATATAAGCTTTGACCCATATGCAAGTTTTGGTCCCCTTGTACTATTTAAAAAGGAAGGGGAAACCAAAATCCTCCAATCCGAATTTCATTTTTAAAATTAGCTCAAACATCCTCTAGCATAGTCTAACGTGCCTAATCTACTCTTAATAATGATTACGCATGAGTGGATTTTAACAACATTCAAGTCACCAGAACCAATATATATCCAAACAGAAATTATATTGAAAACAATCTGCTGGGAGCATTCATTTTGCACATTTTACAAAAACGCTAAAACATACCAGACAGTTTTCGCAAGCTACCACTCTGGGCACTTGACCGAAAACAGGCGACTAATGTGGCAGAATCAAGTTGTACTGTACCGCAAAAAATAATATATAATTTTGGTGTAGATAATTTGTGACAGTACTTTTAGATAGGTTGAATAATATAAATTTAAAATAGATTTCAATGGCTGAAACAGACTATTTGACTTGGTGTCAAAGGCAATATATTGTATTTGAAAACATCTGTATATTTGCCATTTAAAAGGGCTAGGAACAGAGTGCATCTGGCCTAGTCACATCTCTGTAGCGATGTATCTGCCTATATCCATAACAACATCTGAAATCATTTTTTTTTTGCTAAATAGCAAATTGGCAGATATAGCAATATATTTTATGTCTAATGGTTCAGCCATCCAGTATATCCAAATTCTTATATTGCATTAGGTTGCTCTTTAGTATACCGAACAGTACTTTGTACATTTCAATTTTGGGCATTACAACCTGTCTTTGGAAAGCCCATAAAGTACAAGAGTTGAGCATAACCCTAAAGACTTGACTTACCAACTTCAATCAGTTATTTCAACACTGAAGCTGAAAACAGAGACTCCATAAAATCCAACCATGTTTCACCAGAACTCAGTTAGAGATTATAAGTACTAAACAAATTATGGACTATTAATTTTTGAGCAGGTTAAGTATTGTTCAATAGATGCATTGTACCAGAGGCCCCTTGCGATATTCCTCTTTTGAGTCATCATCTCACTTGTAATTTTTTAAATATATGACTTGAACAACATGCTTCATAGCATGATATTTATCACCTCTCGAAGAGAACAGTCAGTGGTCCAGGTAGTTTACGGTGCAAAGTAACATGGTGAAAACTAATTATCAGTCTCATGACATATAACTATGCCATTCGCATTAAGTATTGGTTGCAAGTGACGGTAAATAGGAACCTTTAAGAGAAACTGTTTTGCTGCAAAAACAAATCAATGTTAAAGGAGAAACCTGAACTGTGTCAAACAGAGGGCTAAAGACATTTCAAATATTGAACCTTTTTGATACTCTAAAGTATATAAAATATACTTTCATTACATTTTAATTACCGAACAGCTTCACTTCATTTAATGTTGATGCATTCTCACCTGCAATGTTAGATACATTTTTCATAGTACAGGTACACCACACTTAATCATATTCCGTGTCGTTCAAAGTATGGAATTTTCTTTTTTAAAACTCAGACGTGGGTTTCCTCCGGGTGCTCCGGTTTCCTCCCACAGTCCAAAGATGTGCAGGTTAGGTGGATTGGCCATGTTAAATTGCCCTTAGTGTCCAAAAAGGTTAAGTGGAGTTACTGGGTTATGGGTGTGGGTTAAAGTGGCGTGCTAATTCCAAGGGCCGGTGCAGACTCGATGGCCCGAATGGCTTCCTTCTGCACTGTAAATTCTATGATAGGCAGTTTTTTGAATCATAAGAGCAATTACAAAAAGCAGTAATGATGTGCAATGCTGGCGTTGGACTGGGGTGGGCACAGTAAGAAGTCTTACAACACCAGGTTAAAGTCCACAGGTTTATTTGGGATCACTGTTTAGCACAGGGCTAAATCGCTGGCTTTGAATGCAGACCAAGGCAGGCCAGCAGCACGGTTCAATTCCCGTAACAGCCTCCCCGAACAGGCGCCGGAATGTGGCGACTAGGGGCTTTTCACAGTAACTTCATTGAAGCCTACTTGTGACAATAAGCGATTTTCATTTCATTTCATCTTTTCACTAGCTTTCAGAGCGTAGCTCAAAAAGCTGTAAGGCTGAAGAAGATAGAAAATATTTGAAAATAAAAGCATTATTTTGCCATCTCCAAAATTAAGCTCAAGTTCCTTAAGAGATTCGTAAAAGTTGTGCCATTCCAAAATATTCCTTCACCCATCTTTCACACTACTTTTTTTATTGGAGTTAGAAGCTAAAGTCTATTCTTCAACCAATAAGTTGGTACACAATGAAACCTGGATTGACCTATTCTTATAATTTATAGACAAACATAGTCAGTTATACTTTGGGTCTCCGACAATTGAGAGACTGGAAAATTTAGCCTGAGGTAATTGCTGTATCCATTTGTTTGTCTGCTCATGATCAAAGCATAAATACACATACCATGGTAGTCTGTTGTTCTAAAGTCATCCTGTCATGTTTGCTCTTATATTTGGAATAATTCTTGTTCTGGACTGTAACTGCTTTGCATTGAAAATGTTTTTAGTTGCGTAATTTGTTAAAAAAAAGTAAAAAACCTAAAAATCTTTGTTAAGTAGCTCCCCATTCTTACAGCTCCTCTATTCCACCCCCCCCCCCCCCCCACCGCCCCCATTCTCAGAGCTCTTCGCCTCCCACTCCATCACCCACATCCTTGCACCCAAAGCTATCATTTCACCCCTCACCCCCTGGCACCCATCCCCCTCACAGCTTTACCTTCTTTAGTCAACTACTGTTGGCAAGGTATGTTTGCAGACTGATAAGTTTGTAAATTCCCCGCTACCTGTGGTATCACACAGATGTATATGCTGTGTGGATCTGTTGTGATGCTTAGCTGCAAACCTTTCTTATAAGGACAAGTCTATTGCTCAAACGTTGCCGTTGGAAGCAGGTAAGTGAAAGTACAATTTAATTCCTCAGATCAATTATAGCTGAATAAATTGTTTCCAAGCTTTAGACTCCAGGTGAAATGACGAGCATGCTTGTTCTTTTTCTTTTAAAAAATCACTTTGCGTTTAACAATGCATGACATCTGCGGTTTCTCTAGCCTGACTGTTTCAGTAAACATTAAAATATGCGTGGCAATTACTCACATATTTCACATATTCCTTCCACTGCTGCCACCACTGCACTGAAATCAGAAACCAGTTATGTCCAGGTTGTAGGCCATGTCTGCTTTCTCTTTCCAACCATCCACTAGATATAAGACACACATAAATTAGTCACTGAAAACAATTAAAAGCAGGGTTTCCAAATAGCATGCTATTTTAACAACATGGCGTTAATGCCTCCATTAAGATATCGACATTGGCAAGTAACATTGCACAACATAGGCTATGATTATTAACTGATCTACTAACTTCTACAATAAAATGTAGTAACTAAATATGAAAGAACATAATTAAATGTCTTCATTAATGGCCTGAACTGTGGACATGTGCAATTAAATAAAAAGAGATTTAGATGAACTAGAGCAGTGGGCCACACAACGGCAAAGAGACTTAACCTAGATAAATGTAGTATCATGCATTCTGTTAGGGCCGACACAGAATACTCCGATCATGTGCAGGGAACGATGATGAAAGAAGTTTAAACTAATCTGGAGAAGTGTAACTGAGTATTGGATTACATTAATTGAACCATATAAACAAAATAACACTATTCTGTCATACATAGGTCACTGGTTAGACAGCATCTGGAGTACTATACCCAATTTTGTTTCTCTTGCAAGATGCATGATATAGCAGGCCTTGTAAAAGGTGCAGAGGAGAGTTATGAGAATGTTTACCATCTCAAGGAACCATAGCTACAGCTAGGCTTAAGAACTTGGTTAGCACTGCTGCCTATGGGTTTGATCCGGGCACTGGGTCACTGTGCGTGTGGAGTGTGCACATTCTCCTGTGTCTGTGTGAGTTTCACCCCCAAAACCCAAAGATGTGCAGGTGGTTAGGTGGATTGGTCACACTAAATTCCCCTTGTCATGTGAGAGTACCTTTAAGAAATGGGTGTTTATCAAATTGCTGCAGTGGATGTACCTTTAAGAAATGGGTGTTTATCAAATAGCTGCAGTGATGTCAGAGTGTGGGTGGAGCTGGGCTGTCTGTCTGCTTTTACTTTCGCTTTTGAGCTGGCAGCTACAATGTGTGTTTAGTTTCGTTTTCAGAGTTGGAGCTGCATCCAGCAAAACAAGGTGTAATTTTGATCTCTGCATGAAAAGAATGTCTTCAGATCACTTGCTAATTTAAAAGTGATAACTGCTCTCAGTAGAGAATTTTAATCTGCTGTCATTGTTAAAGAGGGTATTTGTCTTATGGATGTTGCTAGGAAAGATCAAGGGTTACCTATAGAGTACTGTATTCTTTGGGGGATGGTTTGAGTTGCTACGATTTTTACGGTCTGTTTATAAAATGTTAACTGGATTCATATAATAAACATTGTTTTGTTTTAAAAGTACTTTAGATCTCTGTTACATCACACCTAGAGAGTGGGCCCTTGTGCTCCCATAAACAAAATCTATTAAAAGCTGTGGGTCAGGTGAACTCCATGATACACTTTGGGGTTCTCCAAACCCTGGCCTGTAATACCCTTAATTGGGAAAAAAATAATATGGTACTCTAAATTTAAAAAAAACAAAAAAGAAAGAACCTGGGCCTATGTAGCTCCAAGTAGCATAGACTTAGAAGCAGCCAGATTGAGGTCTCAAAAATAATGAAAGGATTGGATGGTGCGCGTACTAATATATTATTCCAGTTTAAAAGGTTGGGGAGAAAGTGCAAACTCCACATTGTCACCCGAGGCTGAAATTGAACCTGGGTCCCTGGCACTGTGGGGGGTACATGAGTTTATTAGGCTACGGTAGGAATATGCTTGCTTTCAGATTATTCTTTATCTGCCAGAGTAGTGAGACTCCGGACATGCTGTTGACTGGTTTGTGGGGTATGTCTGTCTGCATGTTTTCAAAAGGGAGTTGGACAGGTTCATGACTGCGGCAGAGATCATATCATATAGAAGGTAATGCCTTTAAGGGTAACAGTCCCTTGAGGGTGTACTTTTTCCATTATTTCTGTTTATTGCATCTATCAGACCATGGGAGGTACAATAAGAGAATATCAAGTCAGGATACTTCATATCTCAATTTTTTTGTTTATAAATAACATTTCCTATGGAATGTAAAATTCTAATTAAAGATGAGGTTCCCTTAATTTGCTAAATAACCTAAACACACTATTTCAAGCATAGCATTTTATTAACAAAAAGAAACCCCCTAAAATACATTAACAATGTTAAATTGTTGGAGGAGGCTCAAATAACTATTGCTTTATTGTCATTTATAACTGGGCAAGTTATGCACCTGATAATTTGACCCTCTTCTTCTGGTGTTGCTGGTCTTAGACCAAGAACTATGTGGCATATCTGAGAAAGAAAGGAAAAAAGATAACTTTTGCTGTGATACACATCTTCCTATTTCTCGAAAGAAAAGTTCTCCCCAAGACAGTCGCGGCTTAGACAATCCTCAAGAGTTTTACAACGCATAAAAGGCCCTTCGGCCCATCATGTCTACGCCTATCTATCAAGCATCTATCTATTCTAATCCCATTTTCCAGCACTTGGTCCGATGTCTTGTATGTTATGGCGTTTCAAGTGCTCATCTAAATGCTTCTTAATCCTATGAATTAACTGTTCAACATCTTCTCGACTTGTTGAATTACTGACATGTAACATGTGATTCATCATTCAACTCTTTTATAGATTGTTTCAGTTCAGTGTTTGTGCAGACTTGTGAAAAAATCCTCACCTACAAATGTCTCGCGTGGGCAAATTATCTCGACGCGAACTAGATTGTAATTTGGACCATTAATATGTATTCCATAATATTATATTGATAATCTTCATAAAGCAGACATTTTAAAAGTGATTCTGAACTTCAAGCAATACACCGGGAATGTCTCAAATTATAGTATCAGTCTTCCTTAAAAGGGAATAATTTAAAGTAATTTTTTTCATATTAATCTGCAAATAAATCAAACATATGTATCAAAAGCATAATTCAAGTGCATTATGCACCAAACACAACCTCTGCTCTGTGGACACAACCTCTGCTCTGTGGACTTTATCGGGATAGAATTTGAGCAGCATCTTCCTGTCAGTGCAAAATCCATGCATCCTAAAATCTAAGTTTTAAAAAAAACATTGCTAGTCAGCCTCTAAAGAAAATTTTAAAGTAATTATTAATCAGTGACTTATTTGATTAAAAAGTGACCACTGGTTACTCTGAATACTTGGCACTTAACCGGCATTGCCTCAAGAGAAATTGCTGACTAGCCACGGGTGATGTTATTACAACATTGTTTTAACCACATGCACTAATTTAATTTAAGTTGAAAATGCCTTACACATAAAACAAGTAAAGGTACTTCATGGGTTTACTGACTTAACAAGGATCTACCATCATTCAGGGCAAAATTTTGTAGCTGTTTTCTTCCATTAAAGTTCAAATTTCTAGCATGACGTTATCGGCCAGATATCCTAGTGCAACTTTCAGGCATTTGTCCAGCAGTGGCAATCTACAGTTTGATTTCATTGGAGTGAATATTGACTCATACAAGGCACGCCACATTTATTTAGAATGCAGTTGAATGCATGTTGCCACAAAATGCCCACTTGGTGCTGCTTTTTATTGGCTGAGCTTACTTACATCTGCTTTGATTAGGATAACTAGATAACCACTGTGAAAGTTTAACACTCCATAAAATGTTGCTGATGCTTCCATGCTGCTGAAGTCTGATATTTCCATCCGTGTTACACACTCGTTTGAACAGATAGCCAAAACGCAGTCATCAAGGTGGCACACTGGCAGCACTGACTCACAGCGCCAGGGACCGAGGTTCAATTTCAGCCTCTGGTTCTCCCAGTGTCTGCGTGGGTTTCTCCGGGTGCTCTGATTTCCTCCCACATTCCAAAAATGCGCAGGTTAGGTGGATTGGCCATGATAAATTGCCCCTTAGTATCCAGGGATGTGCAGGTTAGGTTAAAGGGTTATTGGGATAGGGTGGGGAAGTGCGCTCGAGTGGAGTGCTCTGTCAGAGGGTTGGTGCAGATTCGATGGGTCGAATGGCCTCATACTGCACAGTGGGGACTCTATGAGCACACACTGCACATCAAAAAATACCCGCACTCTGCTTCGCTTGCCATTTTTCCAACAAACTGACAAAATGGTTCAAGTGCACATGCACATTATGTGATTACAAATATTGAAATCATATAGTCAACAAGAGTCCATGATTGAATTTAGATTTACTAACAAAAAATCCACAGCTGGATTTCCAATGTGGTTTGTGATGAATTTATTGGGCAAACTGCACGAGGGATTTAAAATTTGAAAGGAAGTAATAATTTTATGTACCCTCTCCTGAAGGTGCTGTCTCATCAGAAGGTCAGGGGTTGAGATCATTCCATTGTGGGTTTCCCTCCATTGTCTCATCTCCCACAAATTGATGCACGAGCCTAGTTTTTGGTACCAAAGGATAACCAACTCTGGTCCTCACCCCAGCATTGACATTTTCTACACAAGATCTGTGGCTATCAATCAGGAACTGAAACTCAAGATAGTTTGCACAATAATGCCAAGGCCAAATGTATCACTCCTAATAATAGTTTGTGCCATATCAATTATTGCAGCACAGGAACAGACCTAGGAGATCGGTGATCTGAAGAGGGAAGGAAAAAAAACAGAAAGGCCTGGTAAACACAGCTGTTTAGCTGCCAGGGTTTGTCCATTATCAGAACTGAGCTTGTCTGTGTGATTCAGTACCACAGCAGACTGTGCACTGACCACATAAACTGTGACCATTTATGGAAAACAGGACAAGAGAAATAAAATAGGAGATTATTTTGCTGACAAACATAGTGTGCACCAACCTGAAATAGGAGATTAAGAAACTCACTGGCCAGAGCACTTTTTACACTCCATATCTGATAATCCTCTAGTGTTAAATGTCCCATCTGTCATTGAACAAGAAAAACACAGATCAATTATCACAGAAGGCAAAATTAGATCCCAAGAACACATTTGTGCAGGCAACATGTACATTCTTGAATATGATTCCTCTATTCAATAGACAGAAAGCAGGAAATAAAGGCCATTCAATAAGATCATGGCTGATCTTGTTGTGGTTTCAACTTCAGTTTCCTGTCTGCTCCCATAACCCTCCATTTCCTTGTCTACCAAAAATCTATCTATCCATCTCAGCCTTGAATAAATTCAAAGACACATCCTCCATTGCTTTCAGTGGAAGACAATTCCACAGATTAACAACCATCAGAGAAAAAAAATCTCATCCCGGACTTACCTCTCTCATCAAAATATTTGCCTTAAAATGTACCCTACCCTAATCTCTCTCATTTATCCTTGTAGCCCGATTTTCTCTCTGAAAATTGTAGATAGAGACAATTCATGTTACCCTTCTCACTGTTGCCCTATTACCTTTACATCAGAAGTTTTGCAAATTGGGGAAGCTGCTGGAATGATCCATGATCAATATCATTTCCACTATCCCCATGAGCGAATTTACTGTTGAAATTAATTTCTTGAATACTTTGGTGAATCGTCTCGGGTTGCATCTGTCAATTAAAGATCATGGAAGCTGTTTAAGCTCCATTACAAAATTGTGGATTAATAAAGCTCCAGTTTAAGAGTAGAAGTAATTTAACAGCTTTACTGTTTTCCAACGCTGCCGGGCCTGAGTATTTCCAGCATTTTCTGCTTTTATTCCACACCTAGCCTGTTAAAACCTCAGGTTTTAAGCATTTGAAATATTTTGCAAACAAGACTAGTGAAAAGCTTTTCATAATGCCATTTTACAGGAAAATATTGAAATGAAAATGGACACTGGGAAAGGCAACCATGAGGCTGAAACATTTCACTAAAGGCTCACATAACGTAAATGCTATACCAATTGAAAATTTTGTGAACACAGAAAGGTGGACTTTACAAAGGACATTGTACGGCTTACCGTATTCATTTGAAAATTCAATTTTTTATCCATTTAAAAGCATTATACTGATCTTAAGCATTTGGAAAACTAATCATTTGATCTAGCTGTCACTTGTACCTAAAACTATCAACCTATTAAGTCTCTCATAATGCAGAGTGGCTGTGAAACAAAATCACATCACAATGCAATTATTACCAGTAGATGCAACAGCTGAGCCCATTCACATTTGCATTAAGCCTATGTATGACTTGATATTTTTGCTCTAAGCAATATAAATATACATATTTCCTTTGGTGATCTCCTCGAGGAAGAATCAAAGTACTACCATTCATACAAATGTTTGGAACTTGTTCAGGATCTCCTCTCCATAGTTTAGTCAGAACGTGGTTTAATGCCTCAATAAATCCAAGCTTTTATTGATTCAGATAGATGTTAAAATGTAGGATACCATTACCCCATTTGTTTTGTGTATTTGCTTAACCCCTTTGCATACAGATGAGGGAGGTCACTAGGTCCATGTAGTTCATCAACCCACAGAAAGCTACCATCTTCCCCCACCTGCATCCAATTCTCTCATGATTGACTTGGTCACCACCACCCCACCTTGTCACGTATTAAATAATTCCTTATGAAGAAGTTCAGTCCGGAATTTGCTTAATATTTTAGTTATGCCAAATTTCAACTGAGCTTGACATACCTAATTGTAATCGGGATGGGTAACAAATGCTGGCCGAGTCAGCGATACTCGCATCCTGTGACTTTTTTTAAAATAAAAAGTGTTATGTAACAGTTTTTCATTAATACATTGCTGATGCAAATGTGCTAATTGGAGCTAATAAACCATTATCAAGACAATCCTGAAGTGCTAAGGCACTGGTGATTGACTGGAAATTTAAGTCAACATCTGTTCCATCAGTAGAAGCACACTGCTGTTCTCTGACAGCAATTGCAAACATAAAAATTTAGGACAATCTAAACAATTGCAATAAGTTTTTAAAGGTTTCAACAGCAATTAACAAGTCACATGCAACATTCAATGTTAACACAAATGCAAAGTCGAGAAGATATACCTTAGTGGTGTCGTGCTTCTTTAAGATATGATTTACAATGTCAGCTGTCCCCATGTGCAATTCCTGAAGAAAATGAATAACAATGTTGTCATGAGGTGAGATAGACACCTTCAAGTGCACACAAAGCTTTATCATAAAGATCAAGGCTGTCCTGGTTGCGCAGCACACTTCTGCATGGAATTGTTGATGGAAAAAGGAAGGTAACAAGTCAAACTCCAGTCTTTGCCATTGGAAAAGTTGAGAAGCTTTCATTCTTTTGTTGTTTTAATTGACAATGGTAATTTTTTTCCTTTTATATTTTTCTGCCAGAGTTCACAAGTGCCATGCATTACAGGAGGCATTACTGAGATTCCAAAGGTGGGTCATCCAAAAATAAATTGGCAGTTTCTACATGTATCCAATTATAACTCAACACCTCCAATGTCTCAAAATTGTCACACTGTTCGTCTGATATCCAGTACTGGATGAGCAGAAATTTCCTTCAACTAAACAGTGGGAAGATGGAATTTTCCTGACCCCATGATGGGAGGAGGTGGTTGGAAGAATAATGTGGAGCTGCATTGGGATGGCTCCCCAATGTATTTCCACCACCAAGAAACTTTCCCAAGGCAGCCTGAAAAGTGGATCGGCTGCCTATTCCATGGTGCTGTACTAGTCTTGCTCCCTGAAATGCAGTCTCAGGGCGACCATTTAGTCCAGACATTAAGGTCTAGCAGTCCATGGCAAATCCCAGGGCACTGGTTTTCGTCTTCGCAACAAATTCCGTCCCCTTCCCACTGACGCCATTCCTCTCTTGGGCATCTGACTGAGGTTAAATAGATTATCTGCAGCCTTGGTGTCATACTTTGACTCTGAAATACGCTTCTGACCACATATCCACGCCACCATTAAGACTGCCTATTTCCACGTCAGTAACATTGCTCTCAACTCTATCCTGTTTCAGTTCATGAAACTTTGACTTGACTGTCATAATGCATCTCCTCTAATCTACAGGTTATCCAAACTTCAGCTGTTCGTGTCCCTTATGCACCCATCATGTGCCTGCTGATTTAGTAATTTTTAGATCACCTTTTAATTAAAGAATATATGAATTCTTAAGTATTGACACTATTACTTACAGGGATACTGTCAGTGCGGTTATCTTTCCAGACTTCCAAAAGTGCAACTATCATTTCTTCTAATTCAGTGCGAGACAAAGCTCCATCTCGGTCAGTGTCAAATACCTTGAAACAAACTAATGAAACAAAAAACTTTTCACTTTTTAAATAAAAAAGATCTAGAAAACAGAAAATTGTACTAAAATATTAAAATAAGAAGGAAAAAACTGCAAATATCAAAAAAAAGATACAAAACTAGTGGAAATAACATAGCAAGTCATGAACAGCTACAAAGAGAAAAGACTGGTTACCATTATTTATGGAGTATGGGTATAAAACTCAAACTGTCTTTTCTTTTTCAGATATGATTGATCTATTCTGTTACTTCCATCTTTGAGTTTTTATTTTATGGAAAGCATTGTTATAAGATATAAATCAAAACTTTGCCGTGTAACATCTTTATTTGGACTTTGCACTTATACTGTGAAATAGATGCTGTGTAACATCTCCTTCCATCCTATGCCTCAGCTCTGCCATTTAAATCTATTATTCCTGTTCCAAGGACATAAAGCAGCACTGACCACTGTAGCCTGTTTTAACGCTGAGATATCTCGAAGTAGAATGAAAGTTCACCTAAAGTTGGCAAGGACGGAATACAACAGAAAGTAGATAATTGCCTTCAATCTCTGGAACCTGGCTCAAATCCAACAGAGACTGATGAAGCTCTGTCTCTTGGTTATAAGCCTCCTGTATGAAATTACCATGGACCACTCAAACCAGTTTGTACAATCCATAGCCAAAATAATCCTTATATCCTACAGCAGTTAGCACAACATTCTTTCTTTTCTTATGGCTAACCCTTCTAATTCTCTCTTATTGGTGACCCTTCTAAACTATGAACAGTTTTCAAACCCATCTTTAAAAGTTAATATATTTTTACGTATTTCAAATCTTATATTAACATTTTTTAAATATAAAAACCTCATTTCAACATATTAAACCAGATTAGACTGCACAAATTCCCTAAAATAGCAGCCACTACCACAAACAAATTAACTTTCTTTGCTCCATCACACAATTGCCGAATCTGCCAAAACTTACATTTCTGCCGTTCAGCAAGAGGTCCTCTGCAGCAAGCAGAAAGACCGCAAGAGATTTCTTTGAAGTCTATGTGATTGTCACGATTTTCATCAAAAGCGCTGAATAGACCTGTAATGGATGCCCATGTAAGTTGACAATACAGTTCATAAGAGGGTATTTACTGTAATAATACCTTGCATGAATTAGTCACAGATACTAGTATTATGGGAGACATAAAATAAATATACATTTTATCTTCTGATTTTCCATGGTATTGCTCACAAGGAATTCCACCTGATTTATGTAGTAAATACTTTAAAATCAAATATAACTAAAAATAAGAGTTTATCTTTTTGGGCTTGTATTAATTCAAGAGTTGAAAAACATTCACCGCAGACCGGGATACAGGTACCTTTACCAAAACTCTCGGAGCTGACTGCATTTCAGATTTCAGATCATTTAGGTTTTCAGATACCGCATATAAACTTACATTACAATAGCCTAAGCCCGGCCTAGCTATTGTCAAAAGAAACCAAAACGGCTAGAAAAGAAAGATGTATCGCTAAATAATAAATGTGGGGTATCTGAAATAATTTTACTTGACATATTCACCACAAAAGCTGCAAGGTAAATAGCGCAGATAAACAACTAGATTTCCTGCACTAAAGGTAGATGAGGTTTAAAAAAAAAGTGCAGCTTTTGTACGCATTTGGTTTTTGGATTTATGGATAAAGGACACTTCACTGGTAATCTGTAATGTATTAAAAATGGTGAGTGATCTCAGGATTCTTGAGGGATTCCACCTTCAGTGGCAACTGCACAGATAGGTGCATTATTGAAAGGGCAGCTACTAAAACTTAAAAAAAAAGTTCAGTAACTCCGATACTGAATAGCTTTTGGGAAACAAAATGCCTTCCCCCAGAAATCAGACAAGAAAACAAATACCTGCCCATCTTCAACAGTGAACCGGTTATAGTTAAATGCAACTTGCTTGTATATCGTGCCGTCTTTAGCAGAGTAAAATGTTCCAAGACGCTTCACAGGAGCATTATCAAACAAAATTTGACATTGAACCACATAAGGACACATTAGGACAGATAACAAAAAGCTTGGTCAAAGAGATGATTTAGAGGAGCACCGACGTAAAGGGAATAAATTCTTAGCTTAGAGCCTGGGTAGCTGAGAGCATGGGTGCCATTTGGGGGTAGCAAAAATCAAGAATGCGCTCGGCTAGAATTGGAGCAGCAGGGAGAATGCAGAATTTGTAGGTCTTGAGGAAGATAGAGACAGTGAGGGGCAAAACCATGGAAGGGTTTGAAAACAAGGATAGGAGCTTCAAACTCCGAGCATTTCCAGGTCAGGAGATAATGTAAGCCATTGAGCAAAAGTCATAGGTGATTGGGAATTGATGCTGAGTAGGACACAGGCAGCAAAGCTTTGGATTAGAAAAGTTTACGGAGGGAGAACATTGCAATCATCTGGTCTAACGGTAACAGTAATGAACAACAGCTTCATCAGCAGTTGAGCGGATGCGGAGATGGGTGATGTTACGGAGTTGGAAGTCTTGGTGTTCGAGAGGAAATTGGGTAGGATAATATATCAGTGAATATTTTGAGGTAGTGCAATCAGAATAAAAGTGGCATTAACTGAGTTATCATCAAGATAAAGTAACAAACAGAATGCAGGCCCACAAAATGCCGTCGTGAGGATAACTTTGGAGTAAGAACAGCACCAACTGGTCCCCACTCCTCACCCCCCAACTCTATGGGGTAGAAATACAGAATGTCTCCTGCCCGTGACCAGCATCGTACCCCACATTATTCTGGTTCCTCCCTCCCCCACACGCTTGCATCCTTCCATTACCGTTGCATCCTTCCATTGTGCAGGCAGATGACACTGAGCAATAATCATGTGAGGCATCTCAAGTGGAAGACTCCAAACAATCATGGGCAACAGTGAGTCAGGGATAATCTTAATGGACCAAAATTACAGGAAGAATAGACCTTCATTGAGCAAATAAAAATCACTTGCAAATGTGGCAGCCTCTGCATCTAACCTTGTTTGCTGAGTAGACATTTAGTCACATTTAGTGCTTGTCTTTTGGGTGCGAGATTAAACGGAGTCTGTTTTCTGGCTAGATACTTTCAAAGAAGACAGGAGAATTTGCCCCAGTGTCCAGTTCAATGTTTATCTCTCAACCAACATTACTCAAATAAAATAAAGGGTCATCTCATTGCTGTTTGCAGGACTTCGCGGTGTACAGATGGAGTGTCCTGACTCCCAACATGACAGCAGACTTTATAAGTACTTCATCAGTTTTAAAACTCTTTGGAATGTCCCGAGTTTGTGAAAGGTTCTAAATAAAGCTCCTTCTTTTTCCCAGTTCTGCTTGAAGGTGGAGATATCCTGCCTACCTCGGGGGGGGACAAACCTGCTGTAAAATCCATCCATGCATTCGACAATATTTACTTTTTCCTTTCCTCCATTCCAGTGAGGAGAAAGAAACCCCCATCTCCACCCACGTGCGCAAATTCACCCTTTTAATTTCTCCCTCAAGAACAAAACCCTGTTCCCGGTGAGCAGAAGCTTGTCCCACTCCCTGATTAGAATTTATCACACCTTTCGATATGTGGAGAGTAACTCAATCCTCTCCAATTAGGATCTAATTGCTCCTCCCATCCCAACAATTCACATTTCAAACCATTCTAATCCCTTAACACAAATCAATTTGGCACACTTAATAGAAAATTTATTTCAAAATCTTCTTCATACCAGACCCACCCATCGTCCTCCCTGCTCTTTCCTCCAAATTTACTTTTTCCCAGTTTTACTAGCCCTTGCATTGTTTTGTATGCCCCCTCTCCCTTCCTCATCGATCAGGACAGATACCCGAACTGTGATTGTATTCCTACATGATGGGTAGATAATCTAGAATAATGGATTATTATGGATTTGTCTAGCCATCACAGCATCTAAACTTACAATAAATCTGAATGAACCAACTTAGGTTACGAGATCTATATGTCCCAAAGCATTAGTCACCATATTTTAACCTTAATTGGGTTCCGGCTGAGCAGTTCTCCCAGTAAAATGCTTCCAGTGTGCATTACTCTCTTAGTAAAAAGCTTCCATTACCTTCAGTTAAAGATGGATGGATGGGTGGAGAAACTAAAGGAACAAATGTTTCCAAATCAAAACGTCCAGTCCTTGACTGAGCCTTTAGTAGCCAGTAGCGTTTTTCAAGGTCAATTATATCAGATTCTTCCACTGCGAATAGAAGTAGATACATTATCAGATCACATGCACAATAAGCCTGGGGTTCAACACTGAAAATGTAATATTTTTTAAAGTAGCCAAATTTTTTTTCTCAATTAAGGGGCAATTTAGCTTCACCAACCCACCTACCCTGCACATCTTTGGGTTGTAGGGGTGAGACCCACACAGACACGGTGACAACGTGCAATCTCCACACGGACAGTGACCGGGGGCTGGGATCAAACCCAGGTCCTCGGCGCCGTGATGCAGGCGTGCTAACCACTGCACCACTGTGCCACCCTTCACTGAACATTTTAAAGTGACGGATACAAAAACCTTTGGTTACAAAATCAACATCAAATATATCCTTAAAATGTCACCAATTTTTTCTTTGTTAAATGCATGAGACTATACCATCTATTCAATTTTATTTACTGAACTCAAACAAAATTTCCAAAATTAAAAATCACAAGTACTTACCAACATGCTTAAAATAATTACATTCATTCTTGTACTTTTTTCTATACCTATAACTTGTTTATGACAAATTACATTTTTATAGTGCCTTTAATGAAAAAAATGTCTCAAGACACTTCAGAGACAAAGAGAAAGGGACATAACCATAAGAGGCCATTAGGCAGATTGATCGAAAAGGAGGACATTTGGCCCATCAAGTCTGCACCAACCCACCCAAGCCCTCACTTCCACCCATCCCCACAACCCAATAACCCCTCCTAACCTTTCTGGACACTAAGGGCAATTTAGCATGGCCAATCCACCTAACCTGCACGTCTTTGGACTGTGGGAGGAAACCGGAGAACCCGGAGGAAACCCACGCAGACACGGGGAGAACGCGCAGACTCTGCACAGACAGTGACCCAGCGGGGAATCGAACCTTGGACCCTGGCGCTGTGAAGCCACAGTACTATCCACTTGTGCTACTGTGCTGCCCGGTAGACTTTAACCAAAGTCTTAAAGTTGGAGCAGGAGGTAGAAAGACATGGAGAGGGAATTCTAGAATGTGGTACTTAAGCAGCTAAAAAGCACAGTTGGCAATCCTGGGGCACAAGAATCTAGAGACAGGGGAAAGGAGAATTTGTGGGGTGGGGTGGTCGTAGAAACGGAAGAGCTTATAGTAGGCAGTGGGCAGCATAATTTAAAGACATATATGAGAATTGAAGATATTGCTGAATTGGAAGGCAAAGGCAGGCAATAAACACGGGGTTTTGTGCAAGCTGGTCTTGAAACAATTTTATGGAGTGTGAAAGGTGGGAAGGTTGCCCAGAATAGCATTGGAATTAATGTACCTGGGAGTTGACAAAGCCATGAATGAGGGTGTCAGTGACAGGTGAGTGAGGGCAGGCATTTGACAGGATTCCACATAGCAGACTGGTTTAAAAAAAAAAATGAAATCCCATGGGGTACAGAGGACGGTGGCAAGTTGGATCCAAAATTGGCTCAGCCAATGGAAAGAAAGGGTAATGGTCGATGGCAGTTTTTACAAATGGAAAGTGATGTTCAGTGGCATTCCACAGGCTGTTTGTTGTACATATTAATAATTTGGGTTTAAATGTGGGAGATACGATTAGAAATTTGCAGATGACCCAAAGATTGACATGTAGTTGATAGTGGAGGGGATAGGTGTTGTCTCCAGAACAGTATCAATGTTTTGGTTGAGTGGGTGGAAAAGTGGCAAATGAAATTCAATCTGGAGAAGTGTGAAGTAATGCATTTGGCGAGGGAAAACAAAGCAAGGAAATACTCAACAAATGGAAGAATACGGAGACGGGTAGAGGAAGTGAGAGATCTTGGTTTGCATTTCCATGGGTTCCTGAAGGTGGCAGAATAGGTGAATAAAGTGGCAAAGAAAGCATATGGAATGCTTTCCTTTATTGCACAAGGTATTGAATACATGAACAGGTATGTAATGATGTGAACTGTATAAAGCATTGGTTAGGCCACAGCTGGAATTGTGTACACAGATCTGGTCACCACATTACAGGAAGGATAAAATAACTCTGCAAAGAGTGCAGAGGAGATTTACAAGAATGTTGTCAGGGCTTGAAAATTGCAGATATGAGGAAACACCATTTCATCCAAGTCTGGATGTCGGCCAAGCAGTCTGGTAATAGAGATGCACAAGAAGGGTTTGAGGTTGGCGAGAAGTCAAAATTTGTGTTGTTACTGCTGACTTGAAACTGGACTTAAAGCCTGCAGAAAACATCACTAGGTGGAAGAATATAATTGTAAGTAGAGGACTTGGCCAAGGACCGATCCTTGGGAAACTCAGAGATAATGGTGCAGGTGCTGAAGATGCAGTCAGTCTGGAACCCACGGAGTTAGAATCGTAGAATTTACAGCGCAGAAGGAGGCTATTCGGCCCATCGAGTCTGCACCGGCCCTCAGGAAAGAGCACCCCACTTAAGCCCACAACTCCACCCTATCCCCGTAACCCAGCAACCGCACCTAACCTTTTAGGACACTAAGGGCAATTTATCATCGCCAATCCACCTAACCTGCACATCTTTGGACTGCGGGAGGAAACCGGAGCAAACCCACGCAGACACTGGGAGAACGTGCAGACTCCACACAGACAGTGACCCAAGCCAGGAATCGAACCTGGGACCCTGGAGCTGTGAAGCAACTGTGTTAACCACTGTGCTACCGTGCCACCAATAGCAAGTTGGACAATAGCAAGGTGTTGGAGAAATAAGGTCTGGTCAACCATGTCAAAAGCTGTATTATAGGTTAAGGAGGATGAGAAGGGATAATGTACAGTAGTTACAGTCACAAAGGATGTCATTTGTGGGTTTAGTTATAGTTTTTTTGGTTTTGTACCAATAACAAAAACGTGATTGAAGATGTTTATGCAACGATTTGAAGAAATGATGGGCATGAATTTGGGTGGTGACATGTTTCCAGCCACAAAAATTCCATAAGAACACAATAAATTACGTATTTATTTATAGAGCCAAAAGCAGTAAATTTCCAATCACTGCCCAGCAATGCAATAGCAAGGAAAATTGATCAGTAGAAGAATTACTGTATAAGCAACCCATTTTTCCATTTATGTAAGATATAGTCACAATCTATCTTAGCAACTTGGTATTTTGGGTGAATGGCGGAATTAAAAAAGAAAAAATCTGAAGCAGGATTCTCCCGAACCCCCGTGATGGCCCGACGCCGGTGTAAAAGGCGGCGCGAACCACTCCGGCGTCGGGCCGACCAGAAGTTGCAGAATCCTCCGCACTTCAGAGGGCTAGGCCGGCGTGGAAAGGTTGGCGCCGTTCCAACTGGCGGCGAAGGGCCGGCGTGAGTTAGCACATGCGCAGAACCGCCGGTGTGGTTCCGCGCATGCGCAGACCAGCTGCCGTATTCTAGCGCATGCGCAGGGGGTTGTCTTCTCCGCGCCGGCCATGGCGGAGTCCTACAGGGGCCGGCGTGGAAGGAGTGCCCCCACAGCACAGGTCCGCTTGCAGATCGGTGGGCCCCGATCGCGGGCCAGGCCACCATGGCCCCCCCCCTACCCCAGGGACCGCACCAGCCGGCCTACCAGCCAGGTCCCGCCATGTGGGACCATGTCCAATCAATGCCGGCGGGACTGGCCAGAAACCGACAGCCCATCGGGGCCCGGAGAATTATTGGGGATGCCACTGCCAACGACCCCCCGACCGGCGCGGCGTGATCCCCGCCCGAAAACCGGCACCAGAGGATACGGTAGCCTGCGTCGAAGCGGCGGGGCTGGATTCACGCCGCCCCCCCGGGGATTCTCTGACCGGCGGGGGGGGGGGGGGGGGGGGGGTCGGAGAATCCCGCCCCTGGTGTAGTATATTCAATTGTAGAACAAACACATTGTGCCATCACACACATGATCTTTGAAGGAAAGATGAATGCCAATTAATTGGCTTTTAGTTTTAAATGCAAGCTGTGAAGTCATACTTCATGCACTTGTATGTCCATCAAAGGGTTCCCAAGCTAGATAAAAGATTACAAAAAAATCTTAAACCAACCCTTTATAGATCATATAACTGTGAAGATGACGGATTGAAAACTAGTAATCCACGTTGAATTCAACATATTTCATTGTGGCTACATAACACATTATTGGTTTGATTATGTTTTTTGGAATCAAAAGAGATTTGAGTTTACATTTCCACATAAAATGGTGAGTAAAAAGCCATTAGCTATGTCTGTACGATACAGAAGTAATTTCAATTTTGCCAAGAATCCACGGGTTAATAAACTGGTTGCTAGAAATAGGAAATTGTGAGGATGCTTCAATGTAACTTGGAGACAAGTATGTCCTCTTCCACTCCTATACAGTGATGTTGAATTGAGAGCTGTCCCACTAACCTATAACAGGAACCATTACTTCTGTAATAATGTAACATACAACAAAATTTGGGAGAATTAAAAAAATCACAACAGTATTCTAAAGATAGCAATTCAGAGTTTTCAAGGCAGATTTTACAGCAATAAGTCAACATTACATAATAGTATAAAAGTGAAACCAGTGTAAATGGAAAAGAGGTAATGTATAACAAAATGACACTCACTGCACAAGGGAAATGGTGCATCAACAAAAATTAGTTTTATACCAAATTTGGGAAACTACTTTAGAACACTGCAAAATTTCTAACAAAAATTATTTCATGCAGCATTTACCAACTTTTAGCTATGTCCATATCTAAATTGACATAAACAAACGATTGGTACAGGATTGCCCAACTTCATTTCATACATATGGTTAATAAACAAAAGAAATAGCCAGAAAAAGTGATTTCATCAAACTGGCTGAGCAATGAATCAGATTGAAGAATTTTCACAGAGAGACGCCAGGTAGTAAAAATCATTGTACGATGCATAAAAAGTGAATGATGATCAAAGTGCGAAATAAAGGATGGGATTGAGGTTGAAGTTGAAATGTCAAACTCAAAATAGTTTTTTTTTTTTTAAATCTCTGAATTATCATACAAGTGGAGAAAATTATACTCCAGACTTCTAAAATTAGTTTTTCAGGTTGTCAGCAATAATTATGACTTAGTGCACCATTTGCCAGTTTTTCCTAGCAATGATTACAAATGTTGACAATTATGCATTCATTACAACTGCAGATTCTGGACCACTAATTATTTCTTGTGCCATCTAGCTGTTGAACTGAACTTCGTTACATAATTTGCTTATTTTTCAAATTATTTCAGGCATAGCTATCAACAACTGTGATAACCTTGCCTGTACATGCTTTTATTCATTATTCAAATAACACATGCTAAGTATGGACTTTTACCCAAAGATTTATGCATAATTAAATTCAAATTAATTTACTTTTCATAAGATACGATCGTAATCAACATGAACTTCTGCATTTCAATTGGCCTTAGCTATGACTCAAAAAAAACATTAATTTCACAAGTGAGTTTCAAATAGGGTGAAGACTGCAATTTTCTTATAATATGCCTTGATTAGCTACCTTAAACTGAATGGGTATGAAAGCTTTAGTGCAAATAAAATTGTACATTTACTATATTACAGTACTGTGCACAGATGAAAATAGTAGAATGCTGGAGATCTGGGAGGGGAAAAAAACCCAAAAACTGCTAAAAGCTCTGATAAGGATCCTGCACTGACTCGTGTACAGTACATTTTCAGCATTTTCTATTGATAGTACATTACAATACAAACTTGAGCCCCAGTGCATTACCAACTCTATCGCTAGGTAAACCCCTTGTGATTTTGAACAACTCCATTAAATCTCTTTACAACCTTTTTTTCTATAATGAGAGCAAATCTGCTTATTCAACCTATCCAGGTAATCAAAGGTCTTCATCCCTGGGACCATTCTCATAATATTTTTCTGCATCCTCTCAAATGTCTTCACATCATTCCTAAGGTACTGTGCCCAGGACTGGACAACATATTCCCAGTTGAAGTGTAACCAGTTGTTTTAGAGGTTCAGAATTACCTCTTTGCTTTTGTATTCGATACCTCTCTTTTTGAAAAGAAAGCCCAGGATCCCGAATGTCTTCATAATCACTTTTGCAACTTTCAATGATCTGTGCACACATACCCCTAGGTGTCTCGATTCCTGAACCCTGTTAAAAATGCACTCTATTTTATCTCGCCTTGCCTAATTTTTCTTACCAAAATGTCTATCATGCTTCTCCTGCTCCTCCATTGGCCTCATCAAAACAAATAAAAAGGAAATCTAATTTCCAGGTTCAAGACTGATGATTAAAAGAGTTTTGTCAGGTGAATGTCAAAGGATATGGAGCAAAGGTGGGAAAATAGAGTTGGGCCCAAATCTTCGGGTCCCCAAATTGTCGGAGACCAGACTCCCGATGGAACGTGTATGTCAAGATCCTGTGGAGATCCTGACATATGGACATACATGGGAATTGCCCAGGATGCTTAAACTTCCGATGGACAATTCCCTGCTGCCCAGGACCCTCTTCAAATGTCACGGTGTCTACCCTCCCTCTCCACCTCATCTAAGTATCCATTCATTCACCAATTCCTCCATTCACTCAATCATCCACTCATTCATTCATTAACCCAGACTTAAAACTTGACCATTAAATTGGTCTGAATTAGGCAGCTAGTGCATAAAAAGGGGATGTGTGCTCTCTTCCCCAGACTCTGGCGGGATGAACTTTCACAGGAGATGCACTGGCCATTTCTGCTGCAGCTGGGATCAAACAATCCCAGAAGAAATGGCAATAGCATTGGATTGGGAAAATCTGTAGCATTACCACTGACCAAAATTATCAGGCCTTGGAAGTCCAGATCAGTGGGTTGAATGGCCTATCAATATCTGCTCCATGTCAGGTGGCCTCACTGCATTAAGGTGAATGAAATGTACGAGAGGGGAATTGATGTGGAAGGAAGTAGAATAACTGAATTAACTTTGTTTGCAGCTTAATATCATAACTACTCAAGAAAAATTGCAGCCATGAAGTACATTGGTTACACCAGTCACTTTTAAATGCAAACATTCATTTAAGTTGAGATCAACATTTGAAATTAATAGTTATCTCCAAGTCTTATTGCAAATGAAAGTCAAACTCTTCTTCATACACAATGTAACTCCCTCGAAAAGAATCTATAATGTATTAGATATAAGCAACAAATAAATTCAATTACTGTACATTTTCTGTCTCTGCCTTGGAGTGTATATTGCTGTATGTTAAATATGCAGTCAAATGTGTTTGCGGAGATTATGCAACAAAACCTTAGAATTTCTACAGTGGAGAAGGAGGGCACTCGGCCTCCTGAGTCTGCACCGACCCTCTGAAAGAGCACCCTACCTAGGCCCACTTCTCCGCCCTATCCCCGTGACCCCATAACTCCACCTAACCTACAAGTCTTTGAACACTAAGGGGCAATTTAGCATGGCCAATCCACCTAACCTGCACATCGTTGGGAGGAAACTAGAGCACCCGGACGAAACCTACGCAGATACAGGGAGAAAGTGCAAATTCCACAGAGACAGTCACCCAAGGACGGAATTGAACTTGGGTTCCTGGCACTGTGTGGTAGCAGTGCTAACCACGGTGTCACCGTGAATCAGCAAATAAGTAAAAACTGAATGCAAATATGCAATATATAGTCAGCGAGATATATCCAGCCAGGCTGATTTGTCCAGCTTTTTACAGACATATCTGGGCATTTTTCCACATTTCCAGGTAGATGTCAGTGTTATAGCTGTGCTGGGACAGCTTGGCTGTGTGATGATAGGTAGACAATCATCCGTATATGAGTAGTTCATCATCATCTGCATGTCTATTATAAATTACATGTGTTACTGTTATAGTTCCAGCATCCGGCCAGCAGGCGGGGCGAGTGTGCAGGCACGGGACGCAGATGCACCATGTGTTCCATCAGAAGGTGTTTGTTTGCAAGAAGTTGATAGCAGTCACATATTAGAGTCGCTATATAGTATCTAAGTATAAGTTAGTGTTCGACATTTATTTCCAACTTAGACATTTAGTTATTTGTGTAGTGTAGTGTTAGTAAGAAACTGTTTATAAAACAAAGTCTAATGTTCACACTGCAATATCGAGATTCCTCATCAGCCCACAGGTTGAGGGGGCAAATAATTCTGGAGCACAAATCCCCAGTACTATTGCTGGAATGTTGTTGGGGCCACATCCTGTGTAGTATCCAATGCCTTCAGCTGACTACAATATCACATGGAGTTTGTGGAACTGGCTGAAGATTTGACATCTGTGATGCTGGAGACCTCAGGAGAGAGTGAGATAGATCATTTACTTGGTACTTTTGGTTGAAAATGGCTGCAAATACTTCAGCCTTTTCCACTGATGTGCCGAGCTTCCCCCATCTTTGAGGATGGGAACATTTATGGAGCCTCCTCCTCCTGTTAGTTGTTCAATGTCCACCAACATTCATGATTGGAGATGGCAGAACTTTAGAACTGATCCATTGATTGCTTAGCTATGTCTATACCATGCTGTTTGGCATGCAACTAGCCCTGTGTTGTAGCTTCATCAAGTTAACACCTCATTTTGAAATATGGCTGGTGCTGCTTCTGGCATTGCCTCCTGTATTCTGCAATGAACCAGGGTTGATTCCCTGTTTGATGGTAATGTTAAGAGTGGAGAACATGCTGGGTCATGAGGTTACAGATTTCAGTTGCTTACAATTCTGCTGCTGCTCATGGCTCTCTGCACCCCAAGGATACCCAATTTTGAATTGCTAGATCTGTTAGAAATCTATCCCATTTAGTATGGTGGTCATGCCACACAACATGATGGTAGGTATCCATATTGTATAGGACTTAATCTCCACAAGGACTTTGCAATGGTCACGCCTACCAATAGTGTCATGGACAGATGTACCTGCAGCAAACAGATTAAGGACAAAGTCAAGTAGGCTTTTCCCTCATTGGTTCCCTCACCACCTGTTGCAGACCTAGTCTAGTAACTATGTCCTTTCGGACTCTGTCAGTAGTGGTACTATTGAGCCACTATTGATGATGGACAATGAAGTCCCCCACCTGGATTACAATTCTTGCCCAAGCCACCCTCCATGTTTTCTCCAATTGCTGTTCAACACAAAGGGGTACTGATTCATCAGATGTGGGGGAGTGGTAGGTGGTAATCAGCAGAAAGCTTCCTTGCCCATATATGACCTGATGGGGTCCAGAGCTGATGTTGAGAACTCACAGGGCTACTCCCGCCTGACTATATACCATTGTGCTGCCACCTCTGGTGGGTCTGTTCTGTCGGTGGTACAGGACATGCTCACGGATAGTGATGGCGTGTGGGACATTGAGATTCCATGAGTATGACCATATTAGGCTGTTGCTTGGCTAGTCTGTGGGACAACTCTCCTAATATTGGCACAAACCCCTAGATGTTAGTAAGGAGGGCTTTGACGGGTTGACAAGGCTACGTCTACTGTTGTTCCAGTGCCCAGGTCGATGAGTGATCTTTCTTATAGACTTTGTTGCAATCTGATTCAACTGAGTGACTTGCAATAACATTTCAGAAATAACCAAATTGGGCCTGGAGTTACATATCAGCCAAGACAGACAAGGAGAACAGATCAACTTCCCTGAAAGACATTAGTGAATCAGATGGGCTTTTACAACAGTCAACAATGGTTTCAAGGTCACTATTATCGAGACCAACTTTTTATTCAAGGTTTATTAACTGAATTTAAACTCCACCAGCTGACCAGGGGGGAATTCAAATCAGAACTTTAGCCTATACCTCAGGGTTACTAGTCTGGTAACATTCCCACTATGCCACTGCCTCTCCGAGTTGCCCCTTGATCAACCAGATGTACCTTCAAGGGGTTTTACAGAAAAACTAATAGCGTAAAAGGGAGTTTTCATCAGTTCAGTGATTTCTGCCTGATTGCAGTCTGGGGCACTTCCATCAATGTACCCTGTGATGAAGCTAACATCATGGACAGTAATTTCTGAATTTAACTGTGTATATGTGGACTCCAAAATTTGCTGTCAGTTTCAGAGTAGTAATGACAGCAAATGAAGAAGAGTTGGTGTTTTTTCTAATGAGGAGAGAGTAAATTTTACAACAAATTATTTGGCAGGTTGATTCAGTGAACATGTTGTTTACATTGTAACTGCAAGGTAATACCACAATATTTTGTCTTGCAAAGATCTACAGGTTTGACATCTAATTATGCTCTTAAAAGGTCAGGGCTCTTTATTGGGTATGTTCCAGAATTGATTGGTGGGGGAATGCAGTAACGGTGTGGTCACTTGGGCTTTAGCACCTCTGTTTTCTCCCTGGACCATATATTATCTGCAGCAGAGGAGAGAAGTGATATACAATAAAATGAGGAACATGGGAAGACAAGTTGCTGGCGGGTTGTCAAAGAATTCTGAAATCAGGTGGCAAATGACCAAAGTTTTGTTCTGCCTTTCTGTGGGGCATCGCTTGTATCAATTTGACTAAGACTAGGAACTAGATGGAGTAGGGAAATCACCATGACCATGTGCGTTCCAATTCACTGAACTGCTTGATTTTATGCAGATTTTATCATGAAACAAAAAGAAAATCCAGTTCCTTTTCGTGAATTGAGCATCTGATATGATTGAAGCTTTTCCAATTAAATTGAATTTTTGTAACTGAGAAAATATACTTACCTCAAGAATAAAAAAGTCCGGTGTTTATGTGAAACAAACATTACCCATTGGATGTTCCTGTGATACCACTACATTTTTAGAGATGGGACTCATACCACACAACTTATTGCTGTCTTGAAAATCCCCTAAGCAGAGATCCCCTAAATATATGTGGGGAGTTGAGTAGCAGGGGAAATGTGGGCTGACCGAGCTCCAGGTTTTTTTTTGTAGCTGGTTACAGGCTAAATTGAACAGCTTAATTGAACATCTGACCTCCAGGCATACAATGCCTGGAAGTCTACAATGTCTGCTATTAATACAGGTTGAGCATTTCTTATTCGAACTGCTTGAGGCTGAGTGTGTCTCTGATTCCAGAATTTTTGAATATCTGTATAGGAAAGGTCTCATAGCTAGTGGATCTTGGGTGAATTTTTTTTTAATACTAGAAACATGATTTGGCGCTGGAAAAAAAGTGCGGATTTCAGAGCTTCTTGAATTTTGAATAAGTGGTGCTCAACCTGTACCTGCACGGGTATGATGGGCTGAATTACCTCCTTGGGAGCTGTATCATTCTGTGACTGTTTATTGAGCTGCTAGTCAGCTGATTTTGATAAAAACATATGGGCAGCACGGTAGCATTGTGGATAGCACAATTGCTTCACAGCTCCAGGGTCTCAGGTTCGACTCCGGCTTGGGTCACTGCCTGTGCGGAGCCTGCACATCCTCTCCGTGTGTGTGTGGGTTTCCTCCGGGTGCTCCGGTTTCCTCCCACAGTCCAAAGATGTGCAGGTTAGGTGGATTGGCCATGATAAATTGCCCTTAGTGTCCAAAATTGCCCTTAGTGTTGGGTGGGGTTACTGGGTTATGGGGATAGGGTGGAGGTGTTGACCTTGGGTAGGGTGCTCTTTCCAAGAGCCGGTGCAGACCCGATGGGCCGAATGGCCTCCTTCTGCACTGTAATTTCTATGATAATCTATGATATTTACTTTAGTCTGCTCCAAATAACACTGGTAGCTGCCTAACTGACCAAATTTTGCTGGTACAGAAGGCTGGAGTAGTAGGCAGTTACTACAGGAACAGCCAACATAGATGAGGAAATAAAAGCAAATTACTGCGGATGCTGGTATCAGAAACAAAAATAGAAAATACTGGACAATCTCAACAGGTCTGACAGCATCTGTGGAGAGAGAAGGGAGCTCACGTTTTGAGTCTGCATGACTCAAGAAGATGTTTTCTTATATCAAAAAAAGCAACTGCAAACCATATTTGTTAAACGGGTTCGTTCAACAAATAAAACCTTATCCATCCTCCAAGGTTTCTTTTGTTAAACGTTTGAATCCTTATACTAGGGATGTATTTCTAATGTTAGCTTCCATCTATACAAGATGCAGTGAATCCATTGGTGATGGGGTAGCTTCACATGTGCACTTTTACTGATGCTTGAAGCGACCAGTCCACGAGAGGCAGATGTTGCCACAAGTGCTGCATGTGGGGCGGTTATCAGGTGTTGTGGGGTGCTGGCACCTGTTGTCAAGCTGTGGTAGCCACTGATCATATTGGTGGGGCTCACAGGCTCATTATTTATCATGAAAATCCTATTTTAGAGAAACTGAAAATCTTGCTACATTGAGTGGCTGCGTGCTATCTCATGTTGCAGCTGGTTGTGCAGCAGATTTAATCTACCTTGATATCCTAATAGCATGCCACCGAACACATTGCTGAAATTTAATCATTAAATAAACAAGAGTATGGAAGACAACACCATGCAAGGATTCAGGACACATTATTCACCACAAAAGCAATTTACATTTAAAATTTTAAAAATAATTTTCTGTTACGAATCTTGAATACATCTTCCAATAATTAATATTTATTGGAATTTTTCCTCAACATTAGGCCTAGGGAAATCTTTCTATTGAATTATTTATATATTCTATTAAATCATTCATAGATGTTTCCAAATTGTCCATCACAGTCCAAGGTGTTAGTAATTATGGAATTATTTACAATTGCCAAGTTCCAATTGTTAAACACATCCAACTTAATATTTAACAATAAATCTAACAACAGCTAGAATAGTGTTCAAAGAGAAAAGGCTTCTGAATGTTATGTAGCAATTATATTACATTGTAGCAATTTTAATGCTCCAACAATTTCATCTCAGAAAGGTGCTTTGTTCCAATTTAAGCCTCTTCATTCCTACCAATCGTATGGCTACACTCTCAGCCCCAAATGGAAGAATTTTGTACTTCATATTACTTTTCTCCAAAGCATAACTGGGCTACTTGCCTTGCAAGTTGTATAAAATAGATAATTTAACAAAATTTTACGCCAGTGTTTGTATTCATTTTGTTTCCTTATCTGCATTTCTGGGGATAGGTTGTTCACCAATATCTATTTTAGCCCACAATTTTCACAGCCAACTTGATTTCACCTCCTCCCACCATACCCTTTGTGAAGAATGTTGTAATATCCCACATGGAATCTACGGGGTGGGAATGCTGACCTTTCCCATGTTCCTTGCGGCGTACGAGCTCCCCCATTGCGGCAGGGTATCTTAATTAACCAATGTATAAAAGGTCGGCCAGTAAGGCACCGACCAGAAGTGGATCCCGGTAGGGACCTATGTGTAAATAAAATTTTGTTCCTTATTTTACTCGGTGTGGACTCCACACCATTATTAAACTGGCGACGAGGATGGGACTGAAGCTTTTTCCACAAAATTGTCAGAGCGGACTGTCGAAGACAGTATTCTCCTGTGGGGCACGAGAGTTGTTGTTCCAGCGAAGGGACAGGCTATTGTGTTCAAGGACCTTCACACATCACATCCCGGAGTGTCCAATGAAGATGCAGGCGAGAAGTTACATCTGGTGGCAGGGTTTGGGCACCGATAGAGACAGTGGTCCAGCAGTGCTCCATCTGTCAAGAGGACCAGAAACTCCCCGAGGCGGCACTCCTACACCCTTGAGAGTGGCAGGAGACCTACCGGATAGTGCAGATATCGATTGTATAAATAAAACGGGTTTCTTATTTTACTCAGTATGGACTCTCCGCTTCTTTATCAAAATTGTATTCAATTTTCCGTCACTGTTGTATCTTGTCCCAATGATGCCACCTTCAATGTCTGTGCTTCCATTATATTTTCCTTTCTCCACAACTGAGGACTTACTTCCACATTGCAACTGACAGGATCTTCAATTGTGTGTCTCCCATTCCCAATACCACCCTCCCAGAACCAAGCTAGTGTTCAACTTGTCTTCAACTTTCGCCCCATCAGCCATTATATTTAACAGATTATGTTTTGTCATTTCAACACTACAGCCCAATTTCATCAAATACATCTTCCCCTCCTGGCCCTTTTCAGTATTCTGCAACACCTTTTCCATCCATCCATCAATCACCCACATCTTTCTCTTCCCCAGCACTTTCCCATGCCAAGACAGGTAATGTAATACTGTCCTTTCGCCTTCTCCTTTCTCAAGTATGTCAAGCTTTACTTCCAGGTGAATTAGGGATCTATTTGCTCTTTTTTCAATTTAGTTTACTGTATTCATTGAGTACAATGTGGTCTCCTCTATACAGGGGTAGAGGAATGCAGTTAGGTGATCACAAGCCTATGTCCTTAGTGCACTCCTCCGTGGTAGAGGGGTCTGGACAATAATAAGCTTTGCAGGAAAAAAGGCTGAACAGTTTCTACCTCTGCTTTCTCTTTGGCATCTCTTTGAATGACAAGCTCACCAACTCAGAATTTTGTATGTCCAGGACCCCCACCAACAAACTGTCATTGCTAAGCACCAGTGATACTGTGCTGGCTCGGTCACATTTGTTGGATATATGGCTGGCATCCATCCAAAGATTTTGTTTCGGGAACTGACCACTGGATCAAGGTGTGCTGGATGTCTAAAGCACCGCTACAAGAACATCTGCAAGCAAGATGTTAAAATGGCAGACATTGTCACAGACAGCCGTGCACTTTGGAGGTTGGAGGGATATTGGAAGAGCCAAATAAACCCCCCCAGAAACCTCAGCAGACTAAGAAAACCAAGAGAAAACAGGGTCAGCCTGTTTTCATTTCATGGACGAGACTGCCACACCAGGCGATGGTCAACATAGAATTGGCCACCAAGCTGAAAACCATCCTCCACGGGACAGAAGGCTACCAAAGGAAGAGTACAAGCCAAATTAAGTGCTATATGATTTTGGAACAGCTCTCATTCTGGACACACTATTTTAAAATTAGACTCCAAATCAATTTATAATTGTGCCAACCCAGACAGCAATAATGGGTTCCCTTCTGCTAAAATATAAAATTTAACCAAAGTGGGCCAAGCTATGATGAACATTTTCCATGAAATATTTATCAACTTTAAGTTGAAGCAAGTTTTCATGCACTTTGGATCTGGTTATGAGACTGATGCACAAGTGATTTAGGATAAACCAGACTAATGGGAATTACCCACTTATCCAAAGTCCCTTCTTCATGCAGGAACTAGGTTTAACCATTTGAACTGGAATACTGCATACTTTTTAAATAACTTTATTCTTCAAATTGTTTCATCTACAATAATAGATTAAATCTGTCAATTGGGATACAGCATTTGAATTCAACACAGTTTAATATAAATATTGTCCACAAAAGAATTGATCATTGTTTGAAGAAACACTTTTTTCCCTCTGGTGTTTGATCTGTTGCTTTTGTTTAATTGATAATCAGGTTTCCACATAAGAAATAAAGGTTTGGAATTTAGCCTCATTTAATCCATGCTTGTATTTAAAAGTATACATGCATAATTAAACACAATAACATTCAATCCTGCCACCAAACAGGAACTGACACCCACTTCATCTATTGGCGCACGCACAATTTCTCTCACTGTTGATGTCATTGTTTTGCACCTGTGGTCCGCCTCTTACCACTGTTCCCCACTTCCTCCCTCTGCTGCTACTGCCCACCTGCTGCTTCCTCCACTGATTCCTCCCACTCGTCACTCCCTGCACCCCTCTCTTTGCCACAGGGGTGAATAGCGAGCAAATGGGAGTAGGAACAGTATTGTGTGCTCTTTTCTGTCTTTGATGCAGGCAGCAGCCTGGGACATTGCTCTCATTGATGTTACAGGCACTATAATGGTGTGCACAAGCAACGCAGTTGTGGAATTACAAACAACCATACAATAAATAGTACTAGGGTCAGTTAGCTCAATTAGTTGGACGGTTAGTTTGTGATGCACAATGATGGCATCAGCACAGGTTCAATTCCCGTACCGACTGAGGCAATCCATGAAGGCCCTGCCTTCTCAACCTTGCCCCTCGGGGCACAGGACTGGGGCAAGTTGCATAAGCTCAACCTGTCCCGACTGGTGGAACGAGTGAGGGAGGAGGTCCGGAGGTGGGATGCGCTCCCGCTGTCATTGGTGGGGAGGGTGCAGACTGTTAAGATGACGATTCTCCCGCGGTTCTGGTTTGTTTTTCAGTGTCTCCCCATCTTTATCGCACGGTCCTTCCTTAAGAGGCTGAATAAAATTATTCTGGGATTTGTATGGGCAGGGAAGTCCGCGCAGGTGAAGAGGGTGATACTTGAAAGGAACAGAGGAGAAGTGGGGCTGGCATTGCTGAATTTCAGCAACTATTACTGGGCGGCCAGCATAGCGATGATAAGGAAATGGATGGTGGATGCGGGGTCGGTTTGGGAGCGGATGGAGGCTGCTTCGTGCAGGGGCACTAGCTTAGCAGCCCTGGTCACGGCGCCTCTGCCGCTTCAGCCAGCATGGTACTCCACCAGCCCGACAGTGTTGGCGGCTCTTCGGATCTGGGGCCAATGGAGGAGGCATGTAGGGGAGGTATGAGCATCGGTGTGGACCCCAATCTGCGGCAACCACCGATTTTCCCCGGGGAACATGGATGGGGGGTATCGACTGTGGAGGAAGGCGGGGATTGTGAGGATGGGAGATCTATTCCTGGAAGGGAGCTTTCCGAGCACGAGGGCGCTGGAGGAGAAGTTTGGGCTGGCGAGAGGGAACGACTTTAGATACGTACAGGTGCGGGATTTTGTACGCAGACTGGTGCCGTCCTTCCCACGTCTCCCGCCGAAGGGAAGACAGGGCAGGGTAGTTTCTAGGGGAGAGGTGGGAGAGGGTAGAGTCACAGATGTCTACAAGGAGCTAATGGGAGCTGAGGATATGCAGACCGAGAACCTGAAGCTTAAGTGGGAAGAGGAATTTGGGGGGGGGGAGAGATGGAGGATGGTGTCTGGGCAGAAGCCCAGAGCAGAGTAAACACGACCGCAACATGTGCCAGGGTCAGCCTGATTCAGTTTAAGGTCGTGCACCGGGCCCACATGACGGTGGCCCGGATGAGCAAATTCTTCGGGCTGGAGGACAAGTGTGCTAGATGTGCCGGAGGGCCGGCTAACCATGTACACATGTTCTGGTATTACCCTAAACTCAGGGGGTATTGGCAGGGATTCGCAGATGTCATGTCCTGGGTATTGAAAACTGGGGTGGTAATGAGCCCTGAGGTGGCAATCTTTTGGGGTTTCGGAAGACCCGGGAGTCCAGGAAGAGAGAGGCCGACGTTCTGGCCTTTGCTTCCCTGGTAGCCCGGCGATGAATACTGTTAGCATGGAGGGACTCAAAGCCCCCCGAGGGCTGAGGTATGGCTATTGGACATGGCGAGCTTTCTCGGCCTAGAGAAAGTCAAGTTCGCCTTGAGAGGTTCGCTACCAAGGTTCGCCCGAAGGTGGTGGCCATTTATTGACTTCTTCGCAGAGGAGTAAGCGTCAGCGAGCGGGCAGGAGGGGAGGTTAGAGTAGAGTAGGGGGATATTGAGGGAGGTCCTTGCGTGAACAGAGCTGTGGTTTGCATTATGTTTAATTTGTGTCTTGACTTTTTGTGTGTACTGTAAAATGTCACTTTTTCTATATGCCTAAAATACCTCAATAAAATTGTTTGTTAAAAAAAAACCTTGACCCTCGCCTGAGGTGAGGTGACCCTCAGGTTAAGTCACCATCAGTCAGTTCTCACTCAAGAGGGGAGAGTGCCCTCTTGTTCTCGGGGGCTATGACGGCTTTCAAAGCATCCCGTTTCATTTTCAGTGCTGAATTTAACAAAAAAATTAGTACAAAACAAATTTTTAACGAATTTGAAATAAAAACATGTTTGTAAACAAGAAATAATTGTTACCACAACTATAATTATCAACATGAATTTAAAACATTTGAGCAAGTGCTCCTTTTTTTACTAACCCAAATAGTCTGGAAGAGACACAACCATCAGTCACAAAAGTAGAATCATAGAATCTCTACAGTGCAGGGGGCCATTCGGCCTATTGAATCTGCAATGAGCCTCCGAAAGAGCACTTGACCAAGGTCCACTATACCACCCACCCCACCCTATCCCAGTAGCCTAACCTGCACATCCCTGGAATGAGGGCAGCACGGTAGCATTGTGGATAGCACAATTGCTTCACAGCGCCAGGGTCCCAGGTTCGATTCCGGCTTGGGTCTCTGAGTCTGCACATCCTCCCCGTGTGTGCGTGGGTTTCCTCCCACAGTCCAAAGATGTGCAGGTGGATTGGCCATGGTAAATTGCCCTTAGTGTCCAAAATTGCCCTTAGTGTTGGGTGGGGTTTACTGGGTTATGGGGATAGGGTGGGGGTGTTGACCTTGGGTAGGGCGCTTTTTCCAAGAGCCGGTGCAGACTTGATGGGCCGAATGGCCTCCTTCTGCACTGTAAATTCTATCTATGAGACGGACGGACTGGAGGGGAGGTGGGGAAGGGGGAGAGACGGGGCCGAAGGGAAGGGTCGGACTGGGTATGTGGGGGGGTCAGGTGTCATGTGTACATTGGGTATCCTGTACGAGGCTGGATCGGAGTGTTTAAATAGTTGTTCTGGAGTTACTCTGGAGGAAAAGAAAATCATTCTATCAGGGTAAAACTGGCAGAACCAGCCAAATTAGCGATTTAATACACTTCTATTCAGCCCAATGCAATTGCCCAGAGGAAGTTCTCACTTCTGGGCAAATGCTGGGTAAACCCTTACACAGGAACTTTACAGAGGGATTTCCCCAGAGCATCATCGGGGTACTCCCCAAGTGTGACATTGAGGAACCAGGAAGTTTGGGCGAATCTAAAAGCATACGGTTAACCACCACAAGTTTCCCTCCGATCTATTGCTGCTCCAGTAGGTCCATGTTTTCATTTGCACAAAGGTTTGCATCCATCACACCTGGCCTTGCGAAGTTCCAATAACCAGCAAATTCATTAGGAGCGTTGCGCTCATTTTCAAATTTTCTCATGTTTTTCAAACTTTTTTTCCGGGGAACCATTTTTACCAACTGGCCGACATTTGCGACTCACCATTTTCGTTTACCTTTAATGCAACAAGCGAACCTGCTTGGTCCTCACGACCTCACTTGCTTTGTCATTTAATGTTATAATTCTGTATGGGTTGTTCATCAGAGGTCTTAGAGCTCACGCCAGCATTGCTTTGTCCTGCCGTGGGCTCTCCTGCAAAGCTCTTTCCAGCAGATTTAATTGTGAGACCCTCGCCTGTTTGGGTCTCTAGCGCTCTCTTCCTTTATCCAAAAAGATACATCTTCAGTTCTTCACACAGTTCTGTTACTTATTTGCTCGCAGCTATAAAATGGAGGAAGCTATCCTCAGTAATTTTACGCCCA
The DNA here is from genome assembly GCF_047496885.1 of Scyliorhinus torazame. Taxonomy (NCBI): domain Eukaryota; kingdom Metazoa; phylum Chordata; class Chondrichthyes; order Carcharhiniformes; family Scyliorhinidae; genus Scyliorhinus; species Scyliorhinus torazame. The sequence continues at coordinate 185,792,753 of NC_092718.1, forward strand.
GAGCATGTGACGTTAGTGTACTGGGCACGCGCGACCTGCTCTCTGCCGCTGGTTCTGGCGGGAAGATCGATTTTAAAAAAAAATCTTCTCCTGAGACAGCCCGCTGATGTAGAGGCAGCGGTCTGTCCTGCAGGGCTCTGGGCGTGCGCACTGCTACATCCGGCTGAGGGGGCAGGCATTGTGCAGGACCGTCAACATTTTTAAAAGCTGGTCATGGCCGGCATTTTTGAATGCCGGTTGTGGCTTGTTGGGCACTTCTTGCCCAATCGCTTTGCGACCCTCCTGAAACCCTCCCTCGACCCACCCGAAGGTCGCAATCCCGAGTTTGAAAATGAATGGTTTAAACCACCCCATCAAATGTCTTACAGGCCATAAGACCCTTTCATTTTTCCAATATAGGCTTACCCCTCATTGTCCTGCTCTCCCAGTAGCTTGTACCTCATGCTCCTACTTTACGATCAGTGGTCACTCCCTTCCAACCTAGAGCAACCTTCCCTCGAGAATTCCATTCCTCCATTTTGCAGCTTCTCTCCCTTTTCCCATAAAGTTCTTTCTCATCAACTGTCCACTGCATCATCCCAAGTCCCGCTCTTCCCACAATCCATTTATTTGTTCAGTCATGTAGGACACTGCAGGATCATTCTGTACATTAAGAGCATTAAAGGGATGCAAGTATGTTGTTTTTTTGACCGTGCATGCATTTGTTTGGGGCATCCCCATCTACTGCATAACAATCACTGGAAAATTTTGGTGAAGAATTGTAGTCATTAGTCTAAATAGAGGCGATGTCAAAATTCCAATAACACTGACAGATTAAGTTGCTAAAAACACCAACAAAATTAACAGACACTCAGTATTAGGTTTCATTTCCATTGTGTAATAAACCTGAACGAACTGCAGCTTTTTCATATTTCATAGGAATTTCTCATTTATAACAATGGTATGTTACATAGATAACTCTCTTATATTGGAATGTGAATGGAATTTCATTCTGAGCAAAATCAATGGTACACTGCAGGAAGTACTATTACTTACATGGGAGCAATGTATTTTCATTCACCCACCTGCAGGTACTATTCTTTCAGGCAGGCAGCAGTACAGGCATACCATAATCCAACTCCCACCGATGGCACTCGTGTAAGATTTATATCCACCATATTCAAACAAAAGTGTCCTTTGAAACAAACTTAACGAAGACGCAAGTTTATCCAACAACAGAAGACAACAGAACTCCAAAGTATGCGCGACTTATACAAATTAAATCATCATTTCTACAGCAAAATGAGGCACTCTTGCATGATGCCCAGGTTACTTGGAGAAAATCCATCTGCTCAGAATACAGCTTCAGGACTTAAGAGGATAATGAGACAGGCCGATGATTAGATTGCACACGCAATTTCTCTAATTGGCATATGATGTCAAAATTCTCTCTGCTGAATCTAATGGACAAAAAAAACTCCGTTCAACTTAAACATGTGAATATTCATTTTGTCAGGTTACATTGGTTGCTTGTAGACTGACTTGTTTTTAATAAATGTAATGAACACCCAAGGAAATTTAGAAACTTTAGAGAATTGCAATATCATTCCTTACATCTACTTCTCAATTTAAAAACCAGTTCCTTTCTGCAACCAAACTCAACCTACAGGTTATTGCATCCATGTGCGAATCGAGAAACACTCAAACTCCAATTATCTAAATTACTGTTTTAGTGTTGCCCTTCGAAAGTTTGATATGATCACTTAATTGAACTTGCAAAGAACAGAAATTCAAATGTAGCCAGGCAAGAAACCAATCTTAATACAAGCAAAACAATTAACTTTTATCCTTGCCACAAGTAAATTCCATATATGTGTGTGTTGGACTACCAGGAAAACTTACAAGTCAGTAAAGATGATTTTGAAATTAAAAGATCAAGGACATTACAAACCAAAAGCATGGAACAGGTTATTATGCCTTTTTAACACATTGATTTAACTGGAACTTGTGACATAATGCATTTGGTTTATGTTTTCATCACAAATGGGTAAACCATATCAAACAACTCTTTCTGCATTTGGTCTCAATAGCAGACTTTTGGCCGATACTCAGAATTATCTAATACTTTTAGTCAGGCAAAGCTGATGGAATCCACAAGTCCTCCTTACTTGCCATGGTCATCTGTAAACTGCAGATGTTTCTATTAATTTTACAGTATCCCCAGCAATCTGTTTACTGGATTTAATACAGTTGTGTGCTGCACTACTAAACATTTCAAAATATCAAATATTATCAGAGAATCTTGTTTAAATATTAATATCTTTCTTTGCAACTACATAATGTACAGCACAAGACTTGCTAAATTCCAAAAGCATGATATATAACCATATAATTAACAGCCTTGAGGCAATCGCACCTCACTGTCTTCAAAGGCACTGCAACCTTGGTTCAGGTTTCTGTAATGCAGATGGTGATTAGTGAGGATAGGAGCATGGGAAGTAAGAGAACCATGTTACAATGTTTCCCATGCCTGTGGGAACAATAAAAAGACAATGGTGTTGAGTAGGGAGTAGCTATTCGTTTACACAAGGTGAGTGAAGAGAAGTCAGCTGAGGGCCCACTGGACTAAACGGATTTGGCTTGAGTAAGGCCCGAGAGACATGGTTCCAGCAACAGAAAAGGCTGTGGTGGTGGCCCCGTGCCTGCGTGGGTCTCACCCCCACAACCCAAAGATGTGCGTGGCAGGTGGATTGGCCACGCTAAATTGTCCCGGAATTGGAAAAAAATAATTGGGTACTCAATTTATTTTTTTTAAAAGGCTGTGGTGGTGGATTAGACGGAGGTAACTGATCAATTGGAGGGATTGTGAACGAGAAGAAACATGAAGAGTGAAACTAGGTGACACAATGTCAAGGAGGGCAGATAAGAATTTTAAAAAATTAAAACAGCAAATTTTAGCAAGCTTCTGGAAAACTTTATGATAGAAAGCTGGTTAGTAGACAGGAAGCAAAAAGTTGGAATAAATGGTTCTTTTTCCAATTGGCAGGCAGTGACTAAGTGGGGTAAGGATCTGTGCTAGGAACCCAGCTGTTTACATTATATATTAATGATTTGGACGAGGGAACAAAATGTTATTATCTCCAAATTTCCAGATGATACAAAGTTGGGTGGGAGGGTGAGCTGTGAGGGGAAGCAGAGATGCTTCAGCTGGATTTGGACATGTTGAGTAGGCATTTGCTTGGCAGATGCAATACAATGTGGATAAATGGGTTATCCGCTTTGGTAACAAAATTAGGAAGGCCGATTATTATTTGAATAGGTGCAAATTGAGAGAGGCGGAGACTCAGCGAGACCGTGGTATCTTCGAGCATCAGTCACTGAAAGTAAGCGCGCAGTTACAGCACGCAGTAAGGCAAATGGTGTGTTCGTCTTCATCGCAAGAGGATTTGAGTACAGGTATAGGGATGTTTTGCTGCAATTGTATAAGGCATTGGTGATGCCACACCTGGTGCCCTTATCTGAGGAAAGATGCTCTTGCTATAGAGGGAGTGCAGCGAAGGTTTACCAGGCTGATTCCTGGGATGGTGGGACTGTCAAATGAGGAGAGACTAAATTGGTTGGGATTATATTCATTGGAGTTCAGAAGAGAGAGGGGGGATCTTATAGAAACTTATAAAATTCTAATAGTAATAGTATCAGACAGGGTAGATTCAGAAAGAATGTTCCGGATGGTGGAGGTGTCCAGAACCAGGGGATCATAGTTTGAGGATAAGGGGCAAGTCTTTTAGATCTGCGAGGAGAAGAAATTTCTTCACCCAGAGAGTGGTGAATCTGTGGAATTCAGTACCACAAAAAGCAGTTGAAGCCAAAATATTGTGCAATTTCAAGAAGGAATTAGATATAGTTCTTGGGTTTAAAGAGATCAAGGGATATGGAGAGGGAAGGCGGGATCAGGGCATTGCACTTGATGATCAAGCATGATCATAACGAATGGCGGAGCAGGCTCAATGGGCCGAACATCTTCCTACTGTTTCCACTTTCTATGTATTTAAAACATATTTAATACCTTAATCAGCCTGGATAAATTAAATTTCATCACAAAATTCAAAATATTACGCACTTCTAAATAGATACTTCAAGGACAGGGTCTGTAATTGCGCACAAGCTCAAGCATTATTTTTAAACAATCTTCTGTAGCTTTTTTTTGTCACTAACATTGAGATATTTAAACTTCATAAAATTCCCATTACAGCATTACCTGCAGGCAAAATGGCTAATATTGACATTTGCAATGGGTTCTCCCACTGATGGAACTTGACAAATACCATTTCAAAGTATTTTGAAATGTAATGTTGCGCCCTACTCAGGGATTTAAATATATAATAGTCTTATTATGTATAGCCTGCATTTACTTTCTTGTACTATTCCCCATCATTCTTCATTTGTAACATCCTTAGCATGAGACAATGACCTTTTTCCAACTAATCAAGATTTCAAAACCTGCTTTTTAAATTGGGTGATAAAACACTACGTTGAAAGGAAAAAGGGAAAACTCATCCTGGCCATCTTTTATGCAAGGTGACAAATTTCATATTACCAGTAGGTCAAACCAATAAGTGAGGACATTTGTAGCCTTTATGAAATTGGGTACAAGAACTTTTGCAAGATAAATATACTATTTGTTATTTTCCTCTTGACTATATGTGGAACACTTTTGCTCTCAAGTTTCCTTCATGGATGGCATTACATGGCACAAACAGCGCACACAAACACTCTAAATACTATTAGGTTTCATGCAAGAACATAGAGCTTGGCATTACCCTGTAGGGTGCTAGTCAATGAACGGCCCATGCACTCATTTACAGCTACCTACTTTAGTGAAGGCATTAACCCATTTCGTCCTCGCTGAAACAGTAAACAGAGCAGCTTCAGATGAATACTCCACAGCTTAATTTTGGGAACTGGCCTATTCATGCACTTAGTGAATTTCCATCCTCGCTCCCCAATCCAGCTACTCAAAGATGACTTATAAATCAAATTCACTATTTATGATCTCTCATGGCAGAGAAATCAAATTGCATTATGAGATGAATTGTAATCAGATGATCCAAAGAATCAGAATAGATTGGTCCGTGAGTGATTCACATAAGCTTACCAGCTGCCCCAGACAACATAATTAATTTTATGAAAAACCTTTTTAACAGCTGTCAGAACAAATATTTCCAAGCTCATCAGTTATATAGTAGCATAAAACCCTCCACTGTTCATTTAATTCACAACTTAATGCCAGGATGCATGGGAGATGAAATTGGTGGCAATGTTCAGCTAGAACAAATTGTGCCTTTTTGAAGACTGGACATTGGACAACCAGTCTGACAACACAGAAGCAATGCAGAGAACAAGTGGTGGGGATGGGAAGGTACCGCAGGGGTTTTCATTGGTGAACATAACTGACTGCAGATGATTGCACCAAGCGGTAAATAGCCACATGCTGGGCAAGGATAGATCTTTAGAGGACACCACAAGTAAAGGTGGGTGGGATGAATCTGGCCAGAGACATATTCCTGCCGGAACTGCAAGGGCCATGATAGGATAGGTAAGTCTGGAATCCAGTTAGGGATAATGGAGATGAACCTCCAAAGATGATGTGGTTAATCATATCAAAGGCTACAGAAAAGTCAAGGATGTAATTTATGACTCACTTTGTGGTAGGGAAGACACCTGACTAATGATAGTCAAACACAGAGATGTGGGAAACACAGACATGGGTTCAGGTGGTGGCAACATGTTAGGGACAAGTGGAAGGGAGGTTAGAAATGGGAGTTAGCAATGTCAAAATTGTTAAAGGAAGGGCAGTTTTGAAAGGGAAGTGCAAAGTACTTGAAAAGTAGTTCAAAAAAGTCATGAAAAATTGGGGCCATGAAGAAAAACTTAACAGTTTAGTAGGAATGCAATCAGGAAGCAGATGGGTCCAGTGTACCAAAATTTAGGGAAGGACACAGAATCATAGAATTTACAGTGCAGAAGGAGGTTATTTGGTCCATCGTGTCTGCACCGATTCTTGGAAAGAGCACCCTACTTAAGCCCACACCTCCACCCTATTCCCGTAATCCCAGCAAACACTTTTGGATACCAAGGGCAATTTAGCATGGCGAATCCACCTAACCTGCACATCTTTGGACTATGGGAGGAAACCGGAGTGCCCAGAGAAAACCCACACACACATGGGGAGAACGTGCAGACTCCACACAGACAGTGACCCAAGCAGAGAATCGAACCTGGGACCCTGGAGCTGTGAAGCAACTGTGCTAACCATTGTGCTACCGTGCTGTCAAGCAAACATGAGGAAAGATAAGAGAACAAAAGAAAGATGCAATCTCAGAGTGGGTAGGAATAACCTAGGGATAAACTGTGAGAAGGTTTGACTTGAGGTGGCGTTTGAGAAAGAAGCACAGAACTTTCTCACTCGCAGTGCTACAAGTTCATGGGTTACCTCCCATTTCTTGTTGGAGATGAGGGTTCCAGGTGGATTCTGGATTAGTGAGAAATTTTGGCAGAGGAAAGCAAGGCACGATAGCACTTCATGCATTCCAGGAGATCTGGTGACGGTTAGCTAAACCAGTGGTGTCCCAGTGATGCTCAAAGCTTGATCCTCCGTCAGGTCGAGCAAAGGGTTACTGGAAAGAAACGCCAACCTGGACTGTTCCTCATATCTGGCAGCATTTATTATTGAGGTCACTGATAGTTGTCTGGAACAGGCTGCAGCTCTCAACAGCAGAGGCCTAAAACCAGACCAACGAGGAACCAAGTGATAATGTCCAGAAGAAGCAACATAAAATAAACATAATTGCCTGAATTCACCATTTTAATGATGGAGAAACCATCATTTGTCATCTTACTGTGTAAAACTGACCTTCTGACAGTTAAACACAGAAATCTGGAGGTTGTTGTCAATGATCTACTGCCTTTCTACAGGGTGCAGTATTGCAGCCTTTGCAAATGCATTCAGCACAGAAACAGTGATCTAACATTAACTTTAACTTGTTAAGCTCATTATTCTTGCTCCAAAATAAGTTAAATTTTATTGAATGAGATGTAACAAACATACAAGTTATTATATATTGAACAACCTCCCTGGCTCTGAAAAACTATTAGACATCTGCAATATCCATTTCATGATCAAAATTCCACAGACTTTTCCACATAACTTTTAAGTTTGTGATATTTCAGTATCTAACTCAATCCTTTTGTATACCTCATTTTTGATTTTTGTGCGCTGTAAAAATGCCTATAAAAGGAATTCAGTTTTTTTACTTCCTGGTTTGATATGAGAGAATTCTTCATTCTGACTGGCTGCTCAGCCTGCTTGTTGACTTTACTATTGCTAATGACAGTGTCCCCAACAGATGGTGCCAAAATGAAAAGAGTTTCTAATGGGGAAAATTGACATCTCACAGACCACCAAATCTTTGTGGGCAGCATTCTAGCAGAAAGCACTATCCCTCAATTCCTGAAACCGAAATCCACGTCAATTAAGTATTTTTTCCCTGTCAGAATATATCATAAGAATTCCCAATCTTGTCAAGTTACAGCAAGCCTTTTATCATGTGATTTAGTAGATTTAGTAACAGTAACTACGATAGTAATTCATACCTTTATGTAATCAATTTCTAACATTCAGCAGCACCAACAGGCAGGCAGAGAACCAGGTGTTCAAATACATCTAATCTAATTCACTGTCACGTAGGTTTACATTAACACTGCAATAAAGTTACTGTGAAAATCCCCAAGTCGCCACACTCCGGCGCATGTTCAGGTACACGGAGGGAGAATTCAGAATGTCCAATTCACCAAACAGCATGTCTTTCGGGACTTGTGGGAGGAAACCTGAGCTCCCGGAGGAAACCCACGCAAACACGGGGAGAACGTGCAGACTCCGCACAGACAGTGATCCAAGCCAGGAATTGAACCTGGGACCCTGGCGCTGTGAAGCAACAGTGCTAACTACTGTGCCACCGTGCCGTCCATAAATCCCTTAAATGTTCAAGTGCAGGCAAGGTAAGTCACAAGTTATAATAAATTAATAAGTATCTGTTAGGCTACTGTTAGAGTATGGTGCATAGTTTAGGTTGTTCCTTTAAAGAAAGGACATTGAAGCCATGGAGAACATAGAATAGATTCTCCAGGGTGATGTCATCGATGGAAAACTATAATTTATAAGAGGGGAATAAGACACAAAGTGCTTCCTTTGCAACAGTGAAGGGTTTTTATACAGTGGATAAAGAAAGCCTTTGTTCGGAATCTCTCTGAACACAAACAAAATTGCAAAATATATAATAGTGGATCTTGCAATAAAGCGAAAATGTTTGGCAAAAAGTTATATAAATATAAAATTGGGCAGCACGGTGGCTAGCACTGCTGCCTCACAGCACCAGGGACCTGGGTTCAATTCCAGCCTGGGTGACTGTCCGTGTGGAGTTTGCATTTTCTCCAAATGTCTGCTTGGGTGCTCTGGTTTCCTTCCACAGTCCAAAGATGTGCAGGTTAGGTGGATTGGCCATGATCAATGCTGTCAGTAGGGCGGAGGTATGGGCCTAGATGGGGTGCCCTTTTGGAGGGTCAGTGCAGACTCGATGGGCCGAATGGCCACCTTCTGCACTGTAGGGATTCTATGACTCTGGAAAGGTTGAAATAAAAAAAGGAACATTAAATAAGCTCTCTTTAAAGTCAACATGGAAGAACAGATCACTAGAGAAACAAAAAAAACTTTACTCCAAATAATTTGGAGACTTATTTAATGCAGCTGCGTGAAAGACACGGAAATAAAACAATCGCGAGTGTAAACCAACCCTGGGTTCCAACCTCACAGCTGTGGTCCCCAGTTAATACAACAGATTCCTCATGTGAAAATAATGTGCTTTTCCAATAAATATCTTACTTTCTGGAATGCATGCTTAAGATATGTTTTGGAACGACTGACTAGGCCACGAGAGAAAAGTATACGCTGCACCACGCCAATTTAGAGGGCTTCGGCAAGCCTCAGCGAACCATGAATATACAAATGTTGTTAAGGTAGACTCCTCTCCCCCCGCCCCCCTGCCAAAAATGAAATGAATTTTGGGAAATCATTAACTGTTATTTTTCTTATTGCCTAGATGCCTCTGCCAGAATAACAGTGAGGCTCGCCATTATTTGTTTTTTAAAATTTAGATTACCCAATTATTTTTTCCAATTAAGGGGCAATTTAACATAGTCAATCCACCTACCCTGCACATTTTTGGGTTGTGGGGGCGAAACCCACGCAGACACGGGGAGAATGTGCAAACTCCACACGGACAGTGACCCAGAGTCGGGATCGAACCTGGGACCTCAGCACTTTGAGGCAGCTGTGCTAACCACTAGGCCACCGTGCTGCCCTGGCTCGTCATTATTTAATGGTCTAGCAGTTTCAGTCAAGGGGAAGATGTGCAGCTAAACCCAAATATCCAAAAATGACATGCATTGTTTGGTATGCCAAAGCCATTTTCTTCTTGTCAAACAAAAGGTCTAATTGTCAGTGTCAGCTGAAGAGAGTCATGGCTATCACTCTGTCCAGTAATTTTCATAATGTTGGCAAGATAGAAGTGTTAAGTTCAAATCACAAACTATTCAGAGGAAGTGGAGCATTCATCCTCTGTAACTGACAAACTGTGAATGGCTGACCATCTAATGCAATGAGAAAGTTTTTTGTTCTGATTTTTAAAAGATTGGAACAGTATATTAAGATATTTTCCCCAATCAGTAGTGCGAGGTCATGACTATGACTTTAAAGCAATAGGTAATAATGCTGAACAAAAGGAAATAAGTTGCACAAAAACTCAAACGTGACAGTGAAGTCACCTCTGTATTCGATTACAAGTTTTGTTTATTATTTAAATCACCATTCAATGATGTCAGCCAAAAGTGAAAGTTTATCATTTACTAATGTGCAAACTCATACATGGCAGTTCCTGCTGAAACTACTTCAAAATAACATGGTGGCCAATATCTAAATGGTGTTTACAATCATGTAAAGGAATCTTATTGTTGGAGTAACTGGATAATGCCTTAATGACTCTCCATTCTGAAAGAGCGGAGAAACAATAAAAATGCTTTATTGCTGTTTTCCAGCATCTGCTTTATTTTAGTTTTGTTCTAATGCTTTCTATGACATGGACGAAGCATTGGTAGTACGAAGGTCTGCTTTAATTTTCCCACAAAAAAATTAGCATTTTATAAGCTCATGGCAAAAAACTCTACGGAAAAGAATACGGCCATTTGGCCCAACGAGTCTGCAGCAGCTCGTGAAAAGCAATACAATTAGCTCTACTCACTGACACTCGACCCTGAAATTATTTTTCCTTCAAGTATTTATCCAATTCCTGCAACCTCCCATCGAATCTGTTTCCACCATCCTCAGGCAGTGCATTCCAAATCTAAATATCCTGGCAAAGAACGCGAATTGAGGAAACCGCTCTTATGCAATCATCTTAAATCTTTGCCCTCTGGTTTTCAGCTATAGGGAACAGTTTATTTTTATTTATTCTTCTCTAAGCCCTTTATGATGATATTTTACATTTCCATCAAACTTCCTATTCTTCTGTTTAAGCAGAATAATTCCACCTTCTCCACGAATGCACATGCCTGGAACCATCCGAGCGCAAATCGCTTTTGTGCCATCTTAATTTTTCTTATAATGTGGTACCCAGAATTGGACACAGTCTTCCTGAAGAAGAACGAGTGTTTTATATGGGTTTCATATAACTTTCTTTTGTACTCCATTCATCCATTTATAAAGCCCAGGATCCAACTTGCTTTATTTGCTGCTTTGTTGACCTGTCCCACCATACTCAAGGATTTGTGCATAACCAATGGCAGGTCATAAGACATAGGAGCAGACTTGGGGCACTCAGCCCATTCAATCATGGCTGATATTTTTCTCATCCCCATTCTCCTGCCTTCTCCCCATAACCCCTGATCCCCTTATTAATCAAGAACCTATCGATCTCTGTCTTCAAGCCATCTGTGGTAGGGTTCCACAGATTCGCCACTCTCTGGCTGAAGAAATTCCTCCTCATCTCTGTTTTAAAGGATTGTCCCTTCAGTCTTGCGTTGTGCCCTCTGGTACTAGTTTTTCCTACTGGTGGAAACATCCTCTCCACGTCCACTCTATTCATTCCTCGCAGAATCCTGTAAGTTTTATAAGAACTCCCCCTCATCCTTCTAATCACCAAAGAGCACAGACCCAGAGTCCTCAAATGCTCCTCCTATGACAAGCTCTTCATTCCAGGGATCATTCTTGTGAACCTGCTCTGGACACTTTTCAAGGCCAGCACATCCTTCCTTAGATTTGGGGTCCAAAACTGCTCACAATACTCCAAATCGGGTCTGACCAGAGCCTTATACAGCCTCAGAAGTACATCACGTGTTTTCTAACCCTCTCGACATGAATGCTAACATTGCATTTGCCTTCCTAACTGCTGACTGAACCTGCGCGTTAACCTTAAGAGAATCTTGAACGAGGTCTCTTAAGTCCCTTTGTGCTTCTGATTTCCTCAGCATTTCCCCATTTAGAAAATAGTCTATGCCTCCATTCTTCCTTCCAAAGTGCATAACCTCACACTTTTCCACATTGTATTTCACCTGCCACTTCTTTGCCCACTCTCCTAGACTGTCCAAGTCCTTCTGCAGCTTCTCTGCTTGCTCAATACTACCTGTCCCTCTGCATATCTTTGCATCATCTGAAAACAGTGCCCTCAGTTTCTTCTTCCAGATCGTTAATGTATATTGTGAAAATTACAGCCCTTTTAAAATTCATCTTGCATTGCTTCTCCTGATTCTTCCTACTGAAATGTGTCACCTCACATTTTCTTGCACTGAATTTCATCTGTCATGCTTTGGCCCATTCTACCTTTATTTTTTTTAATTAATGTTTTATTAAAGCTTTTCCAACCAACATTTTTACATAACAAAGATCGAAGTAAAAATAACAAAAATAAAAACAAACAAGAATTATTAAACAAAACATAAAACTTATATTATATCAACAGTTCTCCCCCCCCCCCCCCCGACCTGAGACCCCCCACCCCCCCAGGATGCTGCTGCTGCCGACAATTACTGCTCCCTAGAAAGTCAAGGAAAGGTTGCCACCGCCGGGAGAACCCCATAAAGGACCCTTTCAAGGCGAACTCTATTCGCTCCAGGCTGAGGGACCCCACCATATCGCTAACCCAGGTCTCCACACGCGGGGGTTTTGAGTCCCTCCACATTAACAAGATCCGTCTCCGGGCTACCAGGGAGGCAAAGGCCAGTACCTCGGCCTCTTTCGCTTCCTGCACTCCCGGATCCTCCGACACCCCAAATATCGCTACTGTTGGACTCGCCTTCACCCGAGTGCCCAAAATCCTAGACATCACCCTCACAAACCCCTGCCAGAATTCTTTCAGCGCCGGGCATGTCCAAAACATATGGGTATGGTTCGCCGGACTCCCTGCACATCTCGGGCGCCTGTCCTCCACCCCAAAAAACTTACTAATTCTTGCCGCCGTTATATGCGCCCGATGCACCACCTTAAACTGAATTAAGCTGAGCCTGGCACATGATGAGGAGGAGTTCACCCTGCCCAGGGCGTCGGCCCCACAGGCCCTCATCCAGCTCCTCGCCCAGCTCCTCCTCCCACTTGCCCTTCAACTCCTCCACTGAGGATTCCTCCACCTCCTGCAGCTCCTGATATATATCCGACACCTTCCCCTCCCCTACCCAGATGCCAGACACCACCCTGTCCTAGATCCTACGCAGGGGCAGCAGCGGAAATGTCCGCATCTGTTCCCTGAGAAAGTCCCGAACCTGGAGGTACCTGAGGCATTCCCCGGGGGCAGGCCGAACCTCTCCTCCAGCGCCTGCATGCTAGGGAAAGTCCCGTCTATAAACAGGTCCCCTGTCCTCCTAATACCTACCCTATATCAGCCTTGGAACCCCCCATTCATCCTACCTGGAGCAAATCTATGGTTATTCCGTATCGGGGTCCACACAGAGGCCCCCTCCTCCTGCCTGTGTTTCCTCCACTGCCCCCAAATTCTCAGTGCCGCCGCCACCACCGGACTTGTGGTGTATCACGTCGGTGAGAACAGCAGCGGAGCCGTGAATAGTGCCCCTAGGCTGGTGCCTCTGCATGACGCCACCTCCAGCCGCCCCCATGCTGCCCCCTCCTCCATTATCCACTTTCGCACTCCCCCAATCTTTCTAGCCGTCTCCCTCTTGCGCAGTTGGTGCATCCTACTCGCCTTCTCCTCATACTTGTAGACTGCCTCTTTCACTTTCCTTAACTGCACCTCCGCCTTCCCCGTGGTCAGCAAGTCAAACTCCGCCTGAAGTTTCCGGCATTCGTTCCGCAGCCCCCCCCTCTGGGGCCTCCGCGTATCACCTGTCTACCTGGAGCATCTCTCCCACCAGCCTCTCTCTCTCCGCCCTCTCCTTCTTCTCTCTGTGGGACCTGATGGAGGTTAACTCTCCCCTAACGACCGCCTTCAAGCTATTCTACCGTTAAACATGTCTTTAGACTGTGAGAGGAAACTGGAGAACCTGGAGGAAACCCGCACAGACATAGAAAGAATGTGCACACGCAGTCATCGACCTCAAGTTCCTGATGCTGTGGTGCAGCAGTGCTAACCACTGTGCGGTCCCATGTCCTCTTTAAATCTATTACTGCCTTCGTCATTACTTACAATGCTTACAATCTCAAATGTATTGTGGTGTCTACTCCTAAATCTACATCTGGTCTGCAATCTCCTACTTAATTCATCCATCAGCCACTCAAGAGTCGGTTTTCATAATAGACAATACCAACTTCAAAGACTTTTATTAACTTGCCTTTTTCCAAACAAATTATGTTGGTTTCAATATAGTATAAGTCTCTTTGGAATGTTCAACCTTCATTTGATTAGTGTGGATTTTGTAGATGTTACATGTGTTCAATTTTTTGCATTCCTGAAAAGTGTGTCAACATTTCAGGTCATTCATGTTCTAGCTCATATTAACATTTCAGTTTGACTTTCTTTTACTGAAGTAGAATAAGGTGTGTATACAAAAACTTTCACTTCAATGAAAGGATTACAAGGTACATACTGATCGGTATCGGTCTCAAGATTATACTGGACATTGTTTTCTTTGGAAATTAGATGGATTTCCATTCACAGTCTATAAACCTCCCATTACTTCAACAAGACAAAAAAAAGCATTGTTTTTTTTTTAAAAGGCATTTCCACCACATACCTGTATTTTCCCATTCTTTGTGTGAATAGAACAAAAATTACTTTAAAAATACAGGTAGAACATCTGTATTTTACTATAATTGCCAGATGCTTAAATCTTATATCATTTGGAGGTAAAAAGCATTGTGTTCTCAATAAATACAACACTCAGCACACTAATGTCCTGCTTCAGTGATATCCATAATGGGAAATGAAAGTCAGCCAGGAGAAGTAGGTTGTGAGCAATATACCCACCTCTGATGTCACTGAAGGGGAAACTTTCCGCCTCCTTTCTTAGGTTAATCCTTGTTTGGCCACATTTACCCTTACGTTATGATGAGTAGATGCTGATCTCCTTTACAGCTAGCCATTTGTAAAGAAATCAACAGAAAACAGCAAGCAGCATAAAATGCGGTAACAAAAAGTTTGTAAATGAATGTACTTTTCACAAAAAAAAGCCTGCATGTTAACTTTAATAATGACTAGCACTTCAAAAGCCATTGTAAGTGTAAGAGATCAATGCACTTGGGCATCAGCAGACTTCATACAATCATTGAATCATCATATTTTTGAAAAAAAATACTTACAATGAGTGACTCCAGCCAGAGTTTGATAGAAGGTAGGTGTATCACTATCATCAGTAAGAGTGACACACACTCCCCCGGACAGCAGCCATCGAGCAAATGTGAATGCATCCTTATTCTGAAGGAGCCAATTCTTGAACTTCTCATAATTTACCTTTTCTCCCTGAAACGAAAACAAAATGTTATAGAATTGTATGCACAAAATTTACAAAGTAATCAATCACTATTACAGGTGGGTGCAGGAGCACATTAGTTATGTTACTGGATGAGCAATGCAGAGGCTTAGACTAAAATCCAGAGGTGCAAGTTCAAATCCCACCATAGCAGTTGGGGAATTCAAATTCAGTTCATTAAATAAATCTGGAAGCAGCAG
The DNA here is from genome assembly GCF_047496885.1 of Scyliorhinus torazame. NCBI lineage: Eukaryota > Metazoa > Chordata > Chondrichthyes > Carcharhiniformes > Scyliorhinidae > Scyliorhinus > Scyliorhinus torazame. Next base: position 185,807,956 of record NC_092718.1, read on the forward strand.
CTCGAGTCAGTGACCGTGACCCAACCGGATCACTAATGTCCTTTCAGGAAGGAAATCTGCTGTTCTTACCTGGACTGGGCTATGTATGATTCCGGACACATAGTAATGTGCTTGATTCTTAACTGCCTTCTGAAATGGCCTAGCAAACCACTCAGTTGTCACCATCATCTTCTCAAAGGGAATTAGAGATGGGCAATAAAAGCTGGCCTTACTCTTGATACCCATATCCAAGGAATGAGTAAAACAAAATTTGAGGATGCACTGAACACTGGACAAGCAAAATTAAAATCAACATAAGTAACCATACCTACCATGGTACCTCACGTGTTTTTAAGAGTTGATCTGAGCTTGTGAAGCACATGTAGCTTCACTAATATTTTATGCGGAAAGGTCACTCAGGTTATGAAGCCTTATTCTATATACTTGAGTTTCAAATCTCAGGTTCTGTAACTCTGCACATTCCTTTCAATACTGGGCAGACTGCAATGTGGTTTGAAAAATGATTTTTTTTAAAAACACTGTTTTCAATAGTTTTTTTAAAATGATTAAAATATTTGATATAAAAACGTTTAAAGTCGCCATGATTCAGAAAACTTGCATTAGCAATATTAATAGAGATGTACGCTAAATTTCTAAAATAGGATTTTATGGTAAATTGAGAAAGCATTGACAGGAGACCACCAGCAATCACACAACTGTTATGTCATTTGATGTTTTTGATGCCATGAAAATAAATATGGTATCGGATATCCTAACCTGTCTGAACAAGCCACACATCATTCAAAAGCTGCATCAGAATAACAAACCTAACAGCAACAAAAATTATATAAAAATGAGACAAGAAATATATTCAGAAAGTAGTGAAATCTATTTTTAAAAGTATGATGAAGATTAAGGCCTCTAATTTATTTATCTATTGAAAGTGATTAGTAAAATTGTCCACAATGCCACTATAGCGGACAGACTGTACACAATCATAAGAAAGAGTAGGCCGTTTGGCTCATTAAATCTGCTTCACTACTCATCAAGATCATGGCTGATCTGATTGTGTCCTTAACTCCACTTTCCTACCTGTCAAGCATTGTGCATAACTCCATTGTCAATCAAAATCTGACAACTCAGCCTTGAATATATTCAGTGCCTCCATGCTCTATTGGGAAGAGAATGTCAAATATGAACGACTCAGAAAAGAAAGTCATCTGTCTTAAATGGGAGACTCCTTATTTTAAACGGTGCCCCTTGTTCTAGATTCTCCCACAAATGGGAATATTCTCCCAGCATCCATCTTGTCAAGATCCCTCAGAATCTAATATGATGAAATACCATCATCTCTCATTCTTCTAAACTCCGTTAAGTATAGACCCAAATTGTTAGCCTTTCCTCATAATACGCTCCCTTCATCCCAGGGATTAGTCAAGAGAACCTTCTCTGAACTGACTCAATAAAAATATATCACTCTTCAAGTAAGGTCAAAGCAGTACTCTAGGTGCAGCTTCACCAACCCCCATTTTCCTTCTTCGTCTATCTTCTCCATACTATTCCTTTCTTTTTATATCCTTTGCCTTACAATCGTTCTCTTGTTAGCACCCATAAGATAAAGAACTTCAAAAACACAAACTGTACTAAATACCACATTCTAGGATTTACTCTTAACTTGCACATTATTTATATATTTTTCACACATTTAGGAATCTTTTATGTTCTCTTTGAGCCATAAACCACTAATGTTCTGTGTGCGTTATTCACTTATTTATTTAGACTAGTTGGAAGATCTAGTACAGTCATTTAATTAACCATTAGTTCAGAATTACGGCTTAAACCAGAACAATTTTTGATGGCACTTCAAGCAGCCCCACCTTTGTCCCTTAAAAATCAGAAACTAAAATTAGGTCTAATCAAATCACATAACTGCAATATTCTGGGAAAGAGGATATGCGTACATCACAAACAGATCTACTGTTGGTACATATTCGTGAGTGATTTATGTTGACTCTTTACGGTTTATAAATTGAAATTACTCTGGTGTTATCGTCACTGCAGGGCGTTGCTAGGGACACTTCCAAGACTGAGCCACCAAGAGGAGCACCAATATGAGCTCGAGTTAATTTTATTTATTTTCTTTCTTCCCAAAACCTACAGGTTATCAGAAAGTCAATAATTTGAGAATTAACAAAAGTCGCAATCTATCAGCAGCAGGTACATCCAAAAAACAAATAGATCTAGGACCATAACACACAGCGCCATCTTTGAAGGATAGTTCTTTTAACCACCTGTTCAACTTGGTTGCCTGATAGCTTAGTAATCATGTATGGCTGCAAAAGCTCCAATACAAAATGTATACGTTGAAGGGCACAAGAAAAATATTAAATGAATAATTAAAATTTCTCAGCAGGGCGAGGCTAACCACAATTGAGCATAGATTCTGCACTACCCCCAACAGCACCCACCCACCACCCCACCTTATTTGGCCCTGATTTTCACCAGAACAAAATTTTATATTTAACAACTTTATTCTGAGAAAGTTATTGACGTCATTACATTAAAATGTTCATACTTTATAAGATAGGGATATTGTCCTACAGTAATTCTGACAAAATAATAAAAAGCAGCTAAAAATACAACTGAATCTACATATCTGTATGATACGATTTGAAGACAGCATGGCTTGCAAGGGAAGCATACAAGATTGCAATATTCTGCAGTAAAATCATGTTGTTTAGGGTGGGTGCGGTGGAGGGCAATCTGCAGTAGAAAGCACAGAGGAGGAAGATATCTACAAGTAGAAGCCATCACTAATTCAGAAATCAGTAATGGACACAAGGTGAATCATTCTTGGAACGTTTTGTGTTAACAGATGAAATAAAGGCTAAATTTCTAAATATATGGTGCCAGGTGACAATTGGTTGCAGAGTTCGAAGGAATTGAGATATCTTCATACAACAAGTGTATTGATGGATTTCAAATTAAAACTTCCGATTGAATACTTCCAAACTTTAGCCTCACTAAACTAAAAGTATAAATTGTATTAAATACATTTACTGTGCAAAGGTTTGTAAACAAAATCATTTGGACTGTACCATTAAAGCAGTCTTAATTTTTGGAGGGTGTTGAGAAAGTCAATGACCAATGGCCCATGCAATCCATTTAGACAAAATCTATCTTAATTACATTCCGAAAGTTAAACTGGAAAAAAAAGTAGTCTAGTCAGCAATGTACATAAATCAGAATAATAACCTTCACAAGGCTGCACATCTCAACCGTCTGAATTTTAGAAGCATATATATGCTTAGCATACATCATGAATTTGAATACCTTTTGTCTAGATTAGCAACACAAATTTTATAGCTATAAAACCACTATTTTAGAAAACTTCATTTTAAAGAAGCTGGTTTTCTAAGTGTTCTGTTGACATGACGCACTGGCATTTATTTCAAGGGAACCTCTCGCAGTATAAGAACTACATTTGACTGTGACAGCAGTAATATTAGGGAGATGAGTCTATCTTAAAGTCAGTGCATGTACCAGATTTAAAAAAAAAATACAAACCTAGCTCACATTTGCGTTTTAAGTAGACAGAAATAAACTAGGCCCTTTTTCAACTTGTACCGAACGTGAATTAACGTTATTAAATCACGTTCAATGCTTCTGCTACTGCTTCAGTTGTAAAAACATCATAGACTAACATCCTTATTTCACCAAAATTTGGTTAGCAGAGATAGTGAACATTTGTGCGAAACAAAACATGAGTGCCTAGAATCCAATCAGCCCAAAAATGTATTGTGGTTTTACAAGGTTCATACCTCTGTGCCACAGTAAAAATAGGTATTTCTCTAATTGGAAGAAGGACCATGTCAATTATGTTCAGTTTGAGAGCTTACAACAAACGGGCAACACGGTAGCATTGTGGATAGCACAATTGCTTCACAGCTCTGGTAGCACGGCAGCATTGTGGATAGCACAATTGCTTCACAGCTCCAGGGTCCCAGGTTCGATTCCGGCTTGGGTCACGGTCTGTGCGGAGTCTGCACATCCTCCCCGTGTGTGCATGGGTTTCCTCCGGGTGCTCCGGTTTCCTCCCACAGTCCAAAGATGTGCAGGTTAGGTGGATTGGCCATGATAAATTGCCCTTAGTGTTCAAAGTGCCCTTGGTGTTGGGTGGGGTTACTGGGTTATGGGGATAGGGTGCTCTTTCCAAGAGCCGGTGCAGACTCGATGGGCCGAATGGCCTCCTTCTGCACTGTAAATTCTATGATTAAAAAAAATTCTATGAAAAGCCCTCAACTATACCATTAGAACAGAAAATATTGTGGCCTACTGTGACCCAAGCAGTGTACCTGGTTGCTCCTGGACTTTACATTCAACACATTGGAGGCAGGGAGACAATGCAAGTCGCCACAGATTGGCACGATCGTTAAGGGAGCAAGACATATCTGGCTGAGGTTTGTACAATTATAGTCTATGAAGGGTGGGAGACATGGAGATGTCTGGAGATAACAAGTAGGGACATGGGTTTCAGCATCAGTGTTGATGAGATGGGCCATGTTGTAGGAATGGATATAAACAATCTTGGAATGGATGGAATGTGATGTTTGAAGTTTAGCTCTGGAAACAGTATGCTAAATCTTTGCATGGTATGCCAATCCACATACCACATTTCTATCAGCACCAGATTATTGATTGATTTAGCCATGGTGAGGTCCTGCACAACAAGGCATTGCATACCTGGAAACTTAATATTCTGAAAAGTAGCAGAGCAGGATAGAGCTAGTGGAGGCGATCAAAGAGCAATGGGGAGGAAGAGGTTCGGGAAATTAAACACAACTGGTCACTACTAGGAGGTGTCTACATCTCCCACTGCCTTGGGAAAGTAGGCAGGATAATCAAAGACCCCTCCCACCCAGGTTATTCACTCCTCCAACTTCTTCCATTGGGCAGGAGATACAAAAGTCTGAGAACACGCATTAATAGGTTCAAAAACAGCTTATTTCCCGCTGTTACCAGACTCCGGAATGACTCTCTTATGGACTGAGCTGATCACTTCACACATCTTCTCTACCGAGTAGTAGTACTACACTCAGTGTCCTCACCCATCGCTTGTACCTATGTATTTACATTATGTATTTATGTGTGTCCTATGTTTTTTTTCAGGTTTGGAATGATGTGTCTGATTCACTGTATCTTGGTACACGTGACAATAAAACAAATCCAATCCAATCCAATGGACAAAAATGCAAAAATAGAAGTGCTGGCTCTAGAGAACAAAGAATGGGTGGCATTTCAGATCTTTACAGCAAACATGTCAGATTTTCATCTCAGCAAAATTAAGCATATTTGAGTCAAATACCAGAGAATATTTCACAGTATTCACTTATCATGCCCTCAAAATTAAATATTCAAAACTGCAAAATATTGTTACTAATGCATTCAAGAACCAGCAAGTTTCAATGCCACTCAAGGCTACTTCTAACCCACTGTTTCAAACAGTGTGTGCACTGGTATTTCTTCACTATTAATCTGAAAATTTTCAATTCTTTCCACTAAAAAAAAGGAATAATTGTTTTTCAAGACAATTTAATAACAGAAAGAATGCTTTTTAGAAATAAATACTTTGGAATTACTAAATTAAAAGCAATATTCTGTGGATGCTCGAGATCAGAAATTAAAACTGAAAGTGCTGGAGAAACGCAGCAGATCTTGCAGCATCTACAGAGAGAGAAACAAAGCCCAATACTACTCTTCCTTGGGAGAGTTAACATTTCAAAACATTAACTCTGTTTCACTCTCCACGGTTGCTTCAAGGCCTGGGTTTTTCCAGCACTTTGTGTTTACTTCATAATTAAGTTTTAAATCAAGGTAAATCAAGGAGGTGAATGCGGGAGGAATGTTTTCAACAGCAACAGAACATAACAGAATTCTATTTTACTGCTGCTCCTGCTACTTAAAGATTAGCTCAAATTAATCCTTTGGATTAGTGGGAAACCAAATGGAAGGTAGCGCGACTCTGAAGTTTAAAAACAATTTTGAGTACCCAATTCATTTTTCCAATTAAGGGACAATTTAGCGTGGCCACTCCACCTACCCTGCACATCTTTTGGGTTGTGGGGGCGAAACCCACGTAAACACGGGGAGAATGTGCAAACTCCACACGGACAGTGACCCAGAGCCGGGATCAACCCTGGGACCTCAGCGCCGTGAGGCTGCAGTGCTACCCACTGCGCCGCCCTAGACTCTGAAGTTAAGGTGAAACTGATGAAGATTATCATAATACAATGCTTGATTCTGGCTCTGGATTTCTCAAGGTTATCCAAGTTCCTTTCGGTTACCCCAAAAAGTAAATCACAATGGAGGCCTGGTCAGTGGAGATATTGAACACGCTGATGTCTTTTTCAGACAAGGTTCCTTTCTTAAATGCTTAATTAACTGCAGAACAACAGGGTTGAATATAATATGTACTGCCAGTTTATTGTAAGATACGATCCAGATATTAGCTAAGCTGGGTTTCATGATAAAAATCAAGGGGCAATTTAGGGTGGCCAATCCACCTACCCTGCACATCTTTGGGTTGTGTGTGTGTGGGGTGAAACCCACACAGACACAGGATAAAAACCTAAGATGGCCTGCAGTCATCAAAGCTTTCAATGGTCTGCTTAAACAATCCAAGCCATCTTTTACAACTGTCAGACATCCCAAAGGGCTGAACAGTAAACAAAAGACTTTTGAAGTGAAGTATTGCAAAATGGAAAATGTGACTGTCAATTTGTATGCAGCAAGCTCCTACAAACAGCAATGTGATTATGGCCTGATAATTTATTTTTGTGATGTTGATTGAGGGGTAAATATTGGCCAAGAACAAGGATAATTTCACTTGCTTTAGAAAAAGTGCCAGCGCATCTTTTATAGCTACCCGAGAAAACAGACAGGACATCAGTTTAATGTCTCATTTGAAAGATGACACCCCTGACAGGTCAGTACTCTTCCTCATTGCTCAAATGTCAACCTTGATTTTTGTGCTCAAGTCCTGGGGCAAGACTTGAACTCAGCACATTAGGACTCATTAGACTGCTACCAACTGATCCACAGCTGACATCAAATCTAATTTATATTTAAATTAAATTTAAATTCAATTTTTTTGAGATAGCTTTTGTTGGTGCTCATTGGTGTTCAATGATTTTCATCCGTCCTCTCTTGCTGGGTATCATTACTTGGATGTCTGTAATCAAGTGGTGACCCTTGCCCAAGTGATTTGACATCTAGCACAGCACATTTGGTCCTCACGCGGGTTCAATTCCCATACCAGCTGAGGTTATTCATGAAGGCCTACCCTTCCTAACTTGCCTCTCATCTGAGGTGTGATGACCCGTAGGTTAAACCACCAGTCAGCTCTCCCCCTCAAAGGAGAAAGCAACCTATGGTAATCAGGACAATTTTCTTTTTACTCATTTTATTAAATGATTACATTTTATAAACTATTGAACAATGGGGGACAGGTGATATGAAATGGTTAAAAAGGTCTCCACTATGGCCCCAAAAGGCACATACTATTATAGAAATACTAACATGTATTAGCTAATCTCCCTTGATGTTGGACATAGGGATTTACAGCAGAAATCTGTATTTAGGTGAAGCAGGTTTGAAGGTTATGGAATAGATGAAAACAGGCGTGCAGGGGCCTGGTGGGAAGGGTAATGAACATATTTCTGACCATTCGTGGTGGGGACCGATTCATTTCTGCCTGTAGCGAGGAGAGTTTTCAATTACTTTGCTTTATGATGGGGATGGGGGAAGATATCAAAATCCTTTGTGGGTGTAACAGGAGCTGCCACAAATACATTGTGGTAGTTGATGGAGTTCCCAATGACTGCTTATTAGGATGGGGGTAATAATCATCTTTGCTTAGAACATAAGAACTAGGAACAGGAGTAGGCCATCTGGCCCCTCGAGCCTGCTCCGCCATTTAATGAGATCATGGCTGATCTTTGTGGACTCAGCTCCACTCTCCGGCACGTACACCATATCCCCGAATCCCTTTATTCTTTAGAAAGGCATCTATCTTTTTCTTAAAAATGTTTAAAGAAGGAGCCTCAACTGCTTCACTGGGCAAGGAATTCCAGAGATTCACAACCCTTTGGGTGAAGAAGTTCCTCCTACTCTCCGTCCTAATCTACCTCCCCTTATTTTGAGGCTATGCCCCCTAGTTCTGCTTTCCCCGACCAGTGGAAACAACCTGCCCGCATCTATCCTATCTATTCCCTTCATAATTTTATATGTCTCAATAAGATCCCACGCATCCTTCTAAACTCCAATGAGTACAGTCCCAGTCTACTCAACCTCTCGTCATAATCTAATTCCCTCAACTCTGGGATCAACCTAGTGAATCTCCTCTGCACTCCCTCCAGTGCCAATATGTCCTTTCTCAGGTAAGGAGACCAAAACGGAACACAATACTCCAGGTGCGGCCTCACCAACACCCTATACAATTGCAGCATAACCTCACTAGTCTTGAACTCCATCCCTCTAGCAATGAAAGACAAAACTCGATTAGCCTTCTTAATCACCTGTTGCACCTGCACACCAACTTTTTGCGACTCGTGCACCAGCACACCCAGGTCCCTCTGCACAGCAGCATGTTTTAACATCTTACCGTTTAAATAATAATCCATTCTGCTGTTATTCCTCCCAAAATGGATAGCCTCACACTTGGCAACATTGAATTCCATCTGCCAGACACTAGCCCATTCACCTAACCTATCCAAATCCTTCTGCAGACTTCCGGTATCCTCTGCCCTTTTTGCTTTACCACTCATCTTAGTGTCGTCTGCAAACTTTGACACATTGCACTTGGTCCCCAACTCTAAATCGTCTATGTAAATTGTGAACAACTGCGGGCCCAAAACTGATCCTTGAGGGACCCCACTAGTTACAGGTTGCCAACCAGAGAAACACCCATTTATCCCCACTCTCTGCTTTCTGTTAGTTAACCAATCCTCTACCCATGCTACCACTTTACCCTCAATGCCATGCATCTTTAGTTTATGCAGCAACCTTTTGTGTGGCACCTTGTCAAAAGCTTTCTGGAAATCCAGATATACCACATCCATTGGCTCCCTGTTATCTACTGCACTGGTAACATCCTCAAAAAATTCTACCAAATTAGTCAGACACGACCTACCCTTTGTGAACCCATGCTGCGTCTGCCCAATGGGACAATTTCCCTCCAGGTGCCCCGCTATTTCCTCCTTAAAATGATAGATTCCAGCATTTTCCCTACAACCGAAGTTAAGCTTACCGGCCTATAATTACCCGCTTTCTGCCGACCTCCTTTTTTAAACAGTGGTGTCACGTTTGCTACTTTCCAATCCTCTGGGACCACCCCAGAGTCTAGTGAATTCTGATAAATTATCACTAGTGCGTTTACAATTTCCCTAGCCATCTCTTTTAACACTCTGGGATGCATCGCATCAAGGCCAGGAGACTGGTCTACCTTTAGCCCCATTAGCTTGCCCAATACTGCCTCCTTAGTGATTACAATCATCTCAAGGTCCTCGCCTATCATATCCTTATTTCCATCAGTCACTGGCATGTTATTTGTGTCCTCCACTGTGAAGACTGACCCAAAAAACCTGTTCAGCTCCTCAGCCATTTCCCCGTCTCCTATTATTAAATCTCCCTTCTCATCTTCCAAAGGACCAATATTTACCTTAGCCACTCTTTTTTGTCTTATATATTTGTAGAAGCTTTTACTATCTGCTTTTATGTTCTGAGCCAGTTTACTTTCATAGTCTACCTTACTCTTCTTTATGGCTTTTTTAGTAGCTTTCTGTTGTCCCCTAAAGACTTCCCAGTCCTCTAGTCTCCCACTAATTTTTGCCACTTTGTATGTTTTTTCCTTCAATTTGTTACGCTTCCCTCACCTCCTTAGATATCCACGGTCGATTTTTCCCCTTTCTACCGTCTTTCTTTTTTGTCGGTATGAACCTTTTCTGAACACTGTGCAAGATCGCTCGGAAGGTTCTCCACTGTTCCTCAACTGCTTCACCATGAAGTCTTTGCTCCCAGTCTACCTTAGCTAGTTCTTCTCTCATCCCATTGCAATCGCCTTTGTTTAAGCACAAAACACTAGTGTCTAATTTTACCTTGTCATCCTCCAACTGTATTTTAAAATTCCACCATGTTGTGGTCGCTCCTTCCAAGAGGATCCCGGACTATGAGATCATTAAACAATCCTGCCTCATTACACAGGACCAGATCTAGGACCGCTTGTTCCCTTGTAGGTTCCATTACATACTGTTCCAGGAAATTGTATTATTACAATTAGTATGGAGTTGGGGGGGAAATGGAGGGGAATTGCTCAATTTAGAGCAAAGATGTGTATTCAGAGAAGGAGTACAACAAAACATAGTGTATACAACATGCACGGTGGTTAGCACTGCTAATAGTGCCAGGGACCTGGTTTTCAATTCCAGGCCTTGGGCAACTGTGAGGAGTTTGCACTTTCTCCCCGTGCCTGTGTGGGTTTCCTCAGGATGCTCTGGTTTCCAAAGATGAGTAGGTTAGGTGGATTGGCCATACTAAATTTCCCCTTCGTGTCCAAAGATCTGCAGGTTCGGTGGGGTTGCAGGGATGGGAGGGTGGGCCTAGTGTGGAGTGCTCTTTCAGATGCTCGGAGAAGATCCAATGGGCCGAATGGCCTTTTTCTGCAATGTAGGGATTCTATGGAATCATGGAATTTAATGTTTTTTGGAAACCTTTGTTCACATTTTCAGGCTTTCACAAAGACTGGTTTCTATTAATGGTTGTTCACCCACTGTTCCTGGGAGGCAGAATATATTTTCTGCACAACGAAGTGCCAAAGGATTGTTGAGGATTCAATTTGGAATGATTGTATAATCTTAGGTGCTGTGATATTTAATTTGGCATGGAATTTTGAAGGTGATGACATTTTCAATCCTGAGACAACTCACATATTTTGAATGCACAGGATAAAAATACAAAATAATATTTTTTAATGTTTTAGTTTTCTGAACACAATTGACCGATGCTTATCAGAATAAAATGGATACAACATAAATTCAACCAATGCTACTGCAGAGGCACATTTCTCAAGAGGACTCATTCACCTTGGCAACGCAGAAACCACTGAGTTTCCCCAGAACTTCCTGAGGGAAATTCCATACTTCACAACAAAAGAAAAATACGAAGAAGCTCAGACAACACCAATGGCAGCTCTGCCACTTACATTTCCTGTGCATTTCTAATTTCCCTTTTTTTAAATTAGCCAATCATATTATCAAGCACTTAAATTTCTCTCATCCTGGATGAACTGTGATACATAAAATAGAAAGGTAAACAACGTTTACAGTAAGAAACAAATTCTCACTAAAACATCAGAGTGAAAATAAGAAAATCTTTTTGCACAGCAAGCCATGATTTGACATGCACTATCTGAAAGTGGTGGGGGAAGGAGATTCAATAATAACTTTCAATAGGAAATGGGTCCTCCTTGAAAAATAAATATTTGCAGAGCTATTTCAACAGTTGTTTTCAAAGAGCTGGTAAAGACAATGGGCTGAATGCCCTTTTATTAGACCATAAGACATAGGAGCGGAAGTAAGGCCATCCGGCCCATCGAGTCCACTCCACCATTCAATCATGGCTGATTTCAACTCCATTTACCCGCTCTCTCTCCATAGCCCTTAATTCCTCGAGAAATCAAGAATTTATCAACTTCTGTCTTAAAGACACTCAACGTCCCGGCCTCCACCGCCCTCTGTGGCAATGAATTCCACAGACCCACCACTCTCTGGTTGAAGAAAATTCTCCTCATCTCTGTTCTAAAGTGACTCCCATTTATTCTAAGGCTGTGCCCCCGGGTCCTAGTCTCCCCTGCTAATGGAAACAACTTCCCTACATCCACCCTATCTAAGCCATTCATTATCTTGTCAGTTTCTATTAGATCTCCCCTCAACCTCCTAAACTCCAATGAATATAATCCCAGGATCCTCAGACGTTCATCGTATGTTAGGCCTACCATTCCTGGGATCATCCATGTGAATCTCCGCTGGACCCGCTCCAGTGCCAGTATGTCCTTCCTGAGGTGTGGGGCCCAAATTGTTCACAGTATTCTAAATGGGGCCTAACTAATGCTTTATAAAGCTTCAGAAGTACATCCCTGCTTTTATATTCCAAGCCTCTTGAGATAAATGACAACATTGCATTTGCTTTCTTAATTACGGACTCAACCTGCAAGTTTACCGTTAGAGAATCCTGGACTAGGACTCCCAAGTCCCTTTGCACTTCAGCATTATGAATTTTGTCACCGTTTAGAAAATAGTCCATGCCTCTATTCTTTTTAGCAAAGTGCAAGACCTCGCACTTGCCCACGTTGAATTTCATCAGCCATTTCTTGGACCACTCTCCTAAACTGTCTAAATCTTTCTGCAGCCTCCCCACTTCCTCCATACTACCTGCCCCTCCACCTATCTTTGTATCATCGGCAAACTTAGCCAGAATGCCCCCAGTCCCATCATCTAGATCGTTAATATATAAAGAGAACAGCTGTGGCCCCAACACTGAACCCTGCGGGACACCACTCGTCACCGGTTGCCATTCCGAAAAAGAACCTTTTATCCCAACTCTCTGCCTTCTGCCTGACAGCCAATCGTCAATCCATGCCTCGAATACCATGGGCCCTAATTTTACTCAGCAGTCTCCCGTGAGGCACCTTATCAAAGGCCTTTTGGAAGTCAAGATAGATAACATCTATTGGCTCTCCTTGGTCTAACCTATTTGTTATCTCTTCAAAGAACTCTAACAGGTTTGTCAGGCACGACCTCCCCTTACTAAATCCATGCTGACTTGTCCTAATCCGACCCTGCACTTCCAAGAATTTAGAAATCTCATCCTTAACAATGGATTCTAGAATCTTGCCAACAACCGAGGTTAGGCTAATTGGCCTATAATTTTCCATCTTTTTCCTTGTTCCCTTCTTGAACAGGGGGGTTACAACAGCGATTTTCCAATCCTCTGGGACTTTCCCTGACTCCAGTGACTTTTGAAAGATCATAACTAACGCCTCCACTATTTCTTCAGCTATCTCCTTTAGAACTCTAGGATGTAGCCCACCTGGGCCTGGAGATTTATCAATTTTTAGACCTCTTAGTTTCTCTAGCACTTTCTCCTTTGTGATGGCTACCATATTCAACTCTGCCCCCTGACTCTCCTGAATTGTTGGGATATTACTCATGTCTTCTACTGACTGACGCAAAGTACTTATTTAGTTCCTCAGTTATTCCCTTGTCTCCCATCACTAGATTACCAGCGTCATTTTGGAGTGGCCCAATGTCTACTTTTGCCTCCCATTTGTTTTTAATGTATTTAAATAAACTTTTACTATCATTCCTAATGTTACTGGCTAGCCTACCTTCATATTTGATCCTTTCTTTCCTTATTTCTCTCTTTGTTATCATCTGTTTGTTTTTGTAGACTTCCCAATCTTCTGACGTCCCACTACTCTTTGCCTTTCTCTTTTGCTTTGATGCATTCCCTCACTTCCTTTGTCAGCCATGGCTGCCTAATCCCCCCTCTGATAACCGTTCTTTTCTTTGGGATGAACCTCTGTACTGTGTCCTCAATTACTCCCAGAAACACCTGCCATTGCTGTTCTACTGTCTTTCCCACTAGGCTCTGCTCCCAGTCGATTTTCATCAGTTCCTCCCTCATGCCCCTGTAGTTATCTTTATTTAACTGTAACACCTTTACATCTGATTCTACCTTCTTTCTTTCAAATTGGAGATTGAATTCTACCATATTATGATCACTGCCTCCTAAGTGTTCCCTTACTTTAAGATCTTTAATCAAGTCTGGCTCATTACATAACACTAAGTCCAGAATGGCCTGTTCCCTCGTGGGCTCCATCACAAGCTGTTCCAAAAAGCCCTCCTGTAAACATTCAATGAATTCCCTTTCCTTGGGTCCACTGGCAGCATTATTTACCCAGTCCACCTGCATATTGAAGTCCCCCATGATCACTGTGACCGTGCCTTTCTGACATGCACTTTCTATTTCATGGTGCATTTTGTGCCCCTGGTCCTGACCACTGTTAGGAGGCCTGTACATAACTCCCATTATGGTTTTTTTGCCTTTGTGGTTCCTCAACTCTACCCACACAGACTCCACATCATCTGACCCTATGTCGTTTAGTGCTAATGATTTAATTTTATTCCTAATTAACAAGGCAACCCCACCCCCTTTGCCCACCTCTCTGTCTTTTCGATAGGTTGTGAATCCCTGGATGTTTAAATGCCAGTCCTGAACCCCCTGCAACCACGTCTCTGTGATGCCTACCACATCATACCTGCCAGTCACAATCTGGGCCACAAGCTCATCTACCTTGTTCCGTACACTGCGCGCATTTAAATATAGCACCTTTAATTCTCTATTGACCGTCCCTTTTTGTTTTCTTAGTGTGGTGGACCTTGGTTTACTGAGCCTTTCCATACACTGTGTCATATTGTGTGGGATTGGGACTATCGTAACCTCTCCTGAGTTTTGTCTTTTTGTGCTTTTTTGTATTCCTAAGCAGCTACGCTTCCCACTGATTACTTCACCTCTTGGTTCCCTGACTTTCCCTTACCCCCCCAATCTCTAGTTTAAAGTCCTATTGACCACCCTATTTACTCTTTTCGCTAGAACACTGGTCCCAGCTCGGTTCAGGTGGAGACCATCCCAACGGTATAGGTCCCCCCTTTCCCAGGCTACTTATTCTAAGAAAACCAATTGAAAATGTAAGACCATCATTTTTATATTCTAGTTTTAACAAGACAGTTCATTCAGGTACAGCAAGGGGTGATTCCAACATAATCACTTTCACGAAGGATGCAGAATATGTATACAGACACACATGTAGCGTCATCGATGAAACACCGCCATTAAAATATCTTTAATTCTGCATCAACCATTCTTTCCATTACACTTTTAACATTTGTAACAAAAAAAATGTTCTTAAACCCGTGGTAGGATGGATGTTAATGGATGTGAAAATGTCAGTTTGAGATAATGGCAAAGGCATCAAAAACAATGTCCACTGTTCAGCTGAATCAATAGCTTACAGTTGGCATTTATTGACGTTTTTGAAAAATATAAAGTTATTTTGAAACTGAAATTAGATTTTTGGCTTTTGTCTTGTTCGAATGTCTTTAAAAGGGTAATTGTTCATTGTATATGTATTGTGTTGTGTTTAATAGTATGCAGGCATTAATTGGTGATTTACTTGAATTACCCAAACTAAAATTGTGGTTGTAGGGTTAGGAGGTGTATGCTTGAAATCTGTAACTCTGTAAATAAATATTAAAAATGGGGAAGATTGGCTCTAATATTATCCTTTATCGGCTGGCATTCTGAAGTATAATAAGAATTTCACCAATTTAAAAAAAATGTGATTTGAGTCACATTTTGATAAACAAAATCACAATTATTAACCTTTATTATCTTGTTTTCTTACACTTACTATTGCTTTAACAGCAAATGCAGATATCACCAGACACTTACTTCACTTAGAGAAATTAGCCTGATGATTTGGTTTCTTTACAACAAATAAGGATGAAGTATGGCAAGTTTTTTTTTGAAGCTAAAAAAAATGTTTTAGATTACTTTATCAGAGTTACAAAGTCAGAGCTCAGAATGTGGACAGGGGCAAACCTCCAATCCAGCTCCCCACCTGCTCCAAAAACCAACCCAAACAGAATCCAATTCATGGCCCCCACAAGAGAGACACACACCAGATCCAGGCACCACCTCCGACTTCAAAAGCCAAAAGGCCAAGAAGCGATTGAAGTATGCTAAGTTAACGACTTTCCATATGAAGTTTAGCTACGTGTAGTACTGCAAAAATTGTTCCTTATTGTTGAAGAGAGGTTAGTATGCTTTTGCATGATCTTTGAAAAAAACACTTGTTTCTATTCTGATCCATTACAGAAATACATATGACTCTGAACTATTCTAGAAGATTCTAGCTGTGTTTCCCAACAGTAATGCCAAAGTCATGTTGTCCACAGAGTGCAAGTCACATGCTAACTCATAGGGTTCTGTTTATGCAATCTATATTTATGGCAAGATGCTGATTGCATGTGCAACACCTAAATATGATGCAAATCAGTATACAATCTAACTGCTGCCATGGCATGGGCATCTTTGATACTGGTGTGGATCGAAGCCTGCTGGGCTTCCCAGATTCATTTGAAAACTTTGTTGATTGAAGTTCTTAATTAATAGCAAAATATACTTTTATCAGGCAACTGAAATGTTCTGCTAAACCTTTAAAACATTTGTTTTGGAACACAGAGTAAAATTAAGTGAGTTGTTCCAAAATAACTAACCTGCTAATTTACCTTTGTTATCCGTAGTTTGACTGAACAACACTGTCCACCAACGTGTTATTTTTCTGAAGAGATCAGGGATACATGACAAGATCCAGTACACGACTTCCGGTTGCGGCTATGCGGAGCTAAGCTGCACGATTTGGCAGCTCCCGCTATTACGGACTTTCGGGCTCGTTCGAGGAGCCCCAACGGAATTTTTTTCGAAGACAACCCGTGGGGAAGGGAAGAGAGAGGTCCCCTCCAACTTTTATGGACCGGACCAGAAGTGAAACGGCCAAAAAAGCAGCATTGGAGCAGCGGGAGAAGCGAGGGGAAAAAAACAAAATGGCGGCGGCCGGGGACAAAGCAGAGTGCGGGCCGGAGCTGCAGGAGTTCATCAAGCGCTGCTTCGAGGAGCTGCGGACGGAGATGCTGGCGCCTATGCTGTCGGCAATTGAAGGACTAGGGATGACCCAGAAGGCCTACGAAGTAAAGATCCAGGAGGTACAGAAAAGAGTCAGTGAGAATGAGGACGAGCTCTTGGGTCTGGCGGTGAGAATGGAGCAGCACGAGGCGCTACACAAGAGGTGGGCGGGAAGACTCGAAGACCTGGAGAACAGGTCGAGGAGAAAGAATCTGCGGATCCGGGGTCTCCCTGAAGGAGTGGAGGGGGCCGATGCCGGGGCATACGCGAGCACAATGCTCGGGGCGATGATGGGCGCGGAGGCCCCTTCGAGGTCGCTGGAGCTGGACGGGGCACACCGGGTGCTGGCGAGGAGGCCCAAGGCAAATGAGCCACCAAGGGCGATGGTGGTGAGCCCCTCCAAACCGGCTGATAACGTGAAACGTGAGGGGCCTGAATGGGCCGGTGAAGAGGGCCCGAGTGCTCGCGCACTTAAAGGGACTGAAGGCAGACGTGGTCATGCTCCAAGAGGCACATCTGAAGGTGGCGGACCAGATCAGGTTAAGAAGGGGATGGGTAGGACAGGTATTCCACTCGGGACTGGACGCGAAGAATAGAGGGGTGGCAATATTGGTGGGGAAGCGGGTGTCATTTGAGGCCAAGACTATCGTAATGGAGGGCGATATATGATGGTGAGCGGTAGGTTGCAAGGGACGGGGGTGGTGTTGGTAAATGTATACGCCTCGAACTGGGATGATGCTGGATTCATGAAGCGCATGTTGGGCCGCATTCCGGACCTGGAGGTAGGAGGCCTGATAATGGGAGGAGACTTCAATACAGTGTTGGACCCAGCACTGGACCGCTCCAGATCAAGGACTGGAAAGAGGCCGGCAGCGGCCAAGGTGCTTAGGGGGTTTATGGATCAGATGGGAGGAGTGGACCCATGGAGGTTTGCAAGGCCGCAGGCCAGGGAATTTACTTTTTTCTCCCATGTGCACAAAGCCGACTCCCGGATAGATTTTTTTGTTTTGGGCAGGGCGCTCATCCCGAAGGTGGAGGGGATGGAGTATTCGGCCATAGCCTTTTCGGATCACGCCCCGCACTGGGTGGAACTGGAGCTGGGAGAGGAGAGGGACCAACGCCCACTGTGGCGGCTGGATGTGGGACTGCTGGCAGATGAGGTGGTGTGTGGGAAGGTGAGGGGGTGTATCGAAAGGTACTTGGAGGCCAACGACAACGGGGAGGTGCGGGTGGGGGTGGTATGGGAGGCGTTGAAGGCGGTGATCAGGGAAGAGTTAATCTCCATCAGGGCTCATAGGGAGAAGACAGAGGGCATGGAAAGGGAGAGGTTAGTGGGGGAGATTTTGAGAGTGGACAGGAGATACGCAGAGGCCCCGGAGGAGAGATTACTTGGGGAAAGACGACGGCTCCAAATGGAGTTTGACCTGTTGACCACAGGGAAGGCGGAGGCACAGTGGAGGAAGGCGCAGGGGGCGACCTACGAGTATGGGGAAAAGGCTAGTTGGATGCTGGCACACCAGCTCCGTAATAGGATGGCAGCGAGGGAAATAGGGGGAGTCAAAGATGGAAGGGGAGCTACGGTTCGGAGTGCGACGAAAATAAACAAGGTATTTAAGGCCTTCTATGAAGAGCTGTACAGATCCCAGCCCCCAGCAGGGGAAGAGGGGTTGAGACGATTCCTAGACCAACTGAGATTCCCGAGGGTGGAGGAGCAAGAGGTGGCTGGTTTGGGGGCACCAATTGGGTTGGAGGAGCTGAGCAAGGGTTTGGGGAGTATGCAGGCAGGGAAGGCCCCGGGACCGGACGGGTTCCCGGTGGAGTTCTACAGGAAGTGCGTGGACCTGTTGGCCCTGCTACTAGTGAGGACCTTTAATGAGGCAAGAGAGGAGGGGACCCTGCCCCCAACAATGTCGGAAGCGACAATTTCTTTGATCCTAAAGCGGGACAAGGACCCATTGCAATGTGGATCGTACAGGCCGATCTCGCTCCTCAATGTGGATGCTAAGTTGCTGGCAAAAGTGCTGGCCACGAGGAACAAGGACTGTGTCCCGGGGGTGATCCACGAGGACCAGACGGGATTCGTAAAGGGCAGGCAAGTAAACACTAATGTGCGGCGGCTCTTAAACGTGATCCTGATGCCGTCGGAGGAGGGAGAGGCGGAGATAGTGGCAGCTATGGACGCGGAGAAGGCCTTTGATCGAGTAGAGTGGGAGTACCTCTGGGAGGTGCTGCGTAGGTTTGGGTTCGGGGGAGGGTTTATCAATTAGGTTAGGCTCCTTTACAGAGCCCCGGTGGCCAGTGTAGTGACGAACCGGCGGAGGTCGGAGTACTTTCGGCTGTACCGAGGGACGAGGCAGGGGTGCCCCCTGTCCCCCCTGTTGTTTGCATTGCCGATCAAGCCCTTGGCCATGTCAGTGAGGGAGTCTAATAAATGGAGGGGGGTGGTCAGAGGGGGAGAAGAGCATCGGGTGTCGCTTTATGCGGATGACCTGTTGCTGTACATGGCGGATCCAATGGAGGGGATGGTGGAGGTCATGCAGACTCTAAGGGAATTTGGGGTGTTTTCGGGCTATAAGCTCAATGTAGGGAAAAGTGAGCTCTTTGTATTACAGGCAGGGGATCAAGAAAGAGGGATAGGGGACCTACCGCTGAGGAGGGCGGAGGGGAGCTTTCGGTATCTGGGGATCCAGATAGCCAGGAGTTGGGGGGCCCCACATAAACTGAATCTGACGAGGTTGGTGGAGCAAATGGAGGAGGACTTCAAAAGATGGGACATGTTACCGCTCTCGCAAGCGGGTAGAGTGCAGTCGGTCAAAATGGTGGTCCTTCCGAGGTTTCTGTTTGTGTTTCAGTGCCTTCCCATCGTGATCACTAAGGCCTTTTTCAAGAGAGTAGGCAGGAGTATTATGGTGTTTGTGTGGGCGAATAGGACCCTGAGGGTAAGGAGAGGGTTCCTGGAACGTAGCAGGGACCAAGGAGGGTTGGCGCTGCCAAACCTGGGGAGCTACTACTGGGCAGCAAATGTGGCGATGATCCGCAAGTGGGTGATGGAGGGAGAGGCGGCGGCATGGAAGAGGATGGAGATGGCGTCCTGTAAAGGAACGAGCCTCGGGGCGTTGGTGACGGCACCGCTGCCACTCTCGCCGACAAGTTACACCACGAGCCCGGTGGTGGCGGCAACGCTAAGGATCTGGGGCCAGTGGAGACGGCACAGGGGTGCAATGGGAGCCTCGGTGTGGTCCCCGATCAGGGGTAACAACCGGTTTGTCCCGGGGAAGATGGACAGGGGGGGTTTCAGAGCTGGCATCGGGCGGGGATCAGACGAATGGGGGACATGTTCATTGACGGGACGTTTGCGAGCCTAGGGGCACTGGAGGAGAAGTTCGAGATACCCCCGGGAAATGCCTTTAGATATATGCAGGTGAGGGCGTTTGTGAGGCGACAGGTGAGGGAATTCCCGTTGCTCCCGGCACAAGAAATTCAAGACAGGGTGATCTCGGGTGTATGGGTCGGGGAGGAAAGGTGTCGGCAATACACCAGGAGATGAAAGAGGGGGAAGCGCTGGTAGAGGAGCTGAAGGGTAAATGGGAGGAGGAGCTGGAGGAGGAGATTGAGGAAGGTCTGTGGGCTGATGCCCTAGGTAGGGTTAATTCTTCTTCCTTGTGTGCCAGGCTTAGCCTGATACAATTTAAGGTGGTTCACAGAGCGCACTTGACGGGGGCGAGGTTGAGTAGGTTCTTTGGTATGGAGGACAGATGTGGAAGGTGCTCAGGGAGCCCGGCGAACCATGTCCATATGTTTTGGTCATGCCCGGCACTGGAGGGGTTCTGGAGAGAAGTGGCGGGAGCAATATCTCAGGTGGTGAAAGTCCGGGTCAAGCCAAGCTGGGGGCTAGCAATATTTGGAGTAGTGGACGAGTCGTGAGTGCAGCAGGCGAAAGAGGCCGGCATTCTGGCCTTTGCGTCCCTAGTAGCCCGGCGAAGGATCTTGCTAAGGTGGAAGGAGGCTTAGCCCCCCAGTGTGGAGGCCTGGATAAACGACATGGCTGGGTTCATAAAGCTGGAGAGGATTAAGTTTGTCTTGAGAGGGTCTGCACAGGGGTTCTACAGGCGGTGGCAACCGTTCCTAGACTATCTCGCGGAGCGTTAGAGGAAGGTTGGTCAGCAGCAGCAGCAACCTTGGGGGGGGGGGGGGGGAGGGGGGGGGGGGTTGCCTGGGAGGGTGGATGAGCAAGAGATAACATGAAGGGTTGGGGAAAATGGCACGTGCGGGAGAGAGCCAGTGTACAAAGCTATGTAAACATATCACTTTGCCATGTATATATCTTGCTCTGTGTGATTTCTTGTTACTTTGTTACCGGGGGGGGGGTATTGGGAGAAAAATTGTGTTAAAAAACGTTTTCTTTTTTTTTATAAAAGATCCAGTACACAAGTCAATGATTAAAAAAAGATTCACCCTGTAATCCATTATCACAGACACTTTGCACATAATGTTGGATTTTGGGTTAAAGAACAGCTTGTCAACAGAAAACTGACCATTGGCCAAAAATAGTGAAATAAATTAATCACTAATTGTAAAGGAAACCCTTATAAATGGGGGAATGTAGACAAGAACTCTTATTTTAAAAAAATATATTACTGATAACTATTACCTGTATACATGAATTGTTACATCACAGAGCCAATTCAACTGAAAATGTTGCTTTCGTAGCATTTCAACAATAACTTGCCACGATATAGCATTTTTGACATAGTGTCCCATAGTGAAATCAGAAAAGATTTCTACACAAATGCTTGGTTGTTCAAATGTTTCAAGATTTGTTGCAAAAATACAGTACAAATGTGTGTAATATCTTGAAAATATTATCCTTAATCAATCAAGTAAAACTATTACTCACCACACGTGCTGTTGTCACCATTCTTCATACAATCCTCAATTATTTTCTAATTCAAAGGGAAAGTTTTTGTAGCACGCGCATGTCCTTATTATCACATCATGTCACAGGTCCACCATGAGTACATCTATACAATCTGGGCTTAGTGGATTGATTTGAAAAAGCAATGTATGGAGCAAGAGCAGCCCAACTGCCCGAATATCTATATATGTATATAGGTTTTTTTTTAAAACTTGCATATATATGTGTGAAGAAACCACTCCCTCTAAATCTGACGACAATAACCAACTCACATGGGTTCATATGTTGGTGGGGGAACCCCAGCAGAAAACCACACAAAAAAGAGGAACCTAAAGCATCCAATGAATGCGATTACAGCTGGCAATCCATAAAATTCCTGTTACGTAGTTAATATCTGATGTCAGTTTTCTTTCCTACGCTTGCCCCACCCGAAATGCTATATTAAACAGAACTGAACAAAACTTGCAGGTTAAAGTGATGTTTACTTGAAATTTGGCATGATACAACACAAATTAAATAAGCCATATTTATCTTCCAAAATATCGTTTATAGATCAGACTAGAAAGTACAACCAAAAAGTTAAAATGGAATTCTAAATTCATACTTCATTTGTATACCGTGTGAAAACATACAAGTTTGTTCTTTAAAAAAATAAAGATAATAAACTGATTTTTTATTAAAGCTTATAAGTAATTAGATGCCCAACACAGGAGACTGGCCTGTGACTCTGCTCCAGGGATCAGAAACTGGCACTTTTATCAAGCTATACATTCCACTGTGCAAGCAAAGCACTTACGCTTAAAAGGAAAATGATTTCAATATTGTCATATTCAAGAGATTAAGTCTAAATAAAATGTACTGTGTAAATGTAAGACAAAGACTTCCGGTGTCGGCGGGCGGGAGGCAGCCGCACACTGGAGGGCTCCCGCTCGCGAATAGGAATTTTGGAGTTTTAACACCCAGTCCCGGGGGCAACGGAGGCTGAAAAGGCCGTAAGAAGGCACAGGAGGAGAAATGTCCAAGTTGGGAGAAAAACGGCCGTGAAAAAGGGGGTTAACAGAAGTCCGCCGGGGAGTGAAAAAGTCAGCGAGGAACTGTAAGGAAAGCGGAGGGTGGAGCACCAGGGGAGGTCGCATCACTCATAGCAGAAGAAATTACCACGGTGATGGCTGTGGAACTTGAAGAACAGTTTACAAAACACACGGAAGTGATAACGAAGGAGATGGGGGCAGTATTGAAAGTGCTGGTGGAGGAGACGATTGCCCCGGTGAGGGCGGCGGTATCAAGCGCAGCGGCGGAGGTGCGGGAGCAAGGTGAGACACTGAAGGAAGTGGAATAGGTATTATCGCAGCACAGTGATCAACTCACCTCGATGGGGAAGGCGTTGCGGAGGGCGATAAGAGGCCAACAGGGGTCTGCGAGCCAAAATGGAAGACCTGGAAAACAGATCCAGGCGACAGAATCTGTGGATTGTGGGTCTGCCCGAAGGGGTGGTAGGTCCGTGGCCGACGGAGTATTTTGCCACGATGTTGGCGAAGCTATTGGGGGGGGGGGGGGGGGGGGGGGGGGGGGGGAGAAGAGAGAGAACGATCCCTCCCGATATGAACGGAATCGGGCTCATCGGTTGTGGTGGCCTGTACCAAAGGCGATTGAGCCGCCAAGAGTAGTAACTGTGTGTTTCCGTAGGTATAGCGTGAAGGAGAAAGTCCTGTGCTGGGCAAAGTAGAAGCGCGTGGTGCAGTGGGCTGGAGCTGGCATATGCATATACCAGGACTTTACAGTGGAGCTGGCGAGGCGGCGGGCTGCCTTCAGCCGGTTGAAGGCACTGTACATCAGCAAGGTGCAGTGCGGCATAGTATATCCAGCTAAGTTGAGGGTGACCTACAAATCCAAGGACTTTTATTTTGGGACGGTGGAAGCAGTGGAGGAGTTCACAAAGGCAGAAGGACTGTGGCAGAATTGAGAAATGGTCGTGTGCCGATGCAGCCTCATGTAACTGTATTTTTTCACTGCGTGTTGGTGTATGTACTAAATGGGTCGAAGCTGTATATATTTGGACAAGGGAAGAGATGGGTCTTTCATTTGCAATGATGGTTTTTTGGGGCTTGGGTGTGTATGCGGGGGTTGTGTGCTAATGGGGATTTCTTGGTTTTCCTGGGACCGGGCAAGGGGGATGGAGACCCGGGCGGGGGCCTCCATGCTGGCCGATTTAAGCTGGCCAGTGAACGGGAGTGAGGTGGGGGGAGGTGTTGCAGCCATCGGAGCCTGGTAGAACAGGTCTCGGTGAGTCTAGCCAGAGTGAAAAGTTGGGGGAAGGAACCGCGGTTCGGGGGAGGAGTTTACAAGAGGAAGTGGAGGGGAGGAGTCTGGGAGGGGGGTGTCTACAATTCATGGGTGTCATTCACAGTACTCTTTCGGGAATTGGATGGCACTGAATATTAGGGGCAGGGGGGTGGACTGTAATGTCAATGGTGACCATAGGCGATTCCGGATTCCTTTTTCTTTTTTCCTGTTTTCCCACCTTGGGAGGGTTTGTTTTATTTGATGCTTATATTGTCAGGTGGGTCGTTGTTTGGGGGGTGGTGGGAGGATGGGATCGTTGTTGTTGATAAGGGGATTGACATTATATTCGTTACCGTTTACGGTTTGTTGGTGGGGTGTAAATTCTGAAGAAAATGTGAAAATGGAGAATAAAAATATTTATATAAAAAAGGTAAATGCAAGACAAAATATTCTGACTCAAGAGCATTACAACACAATCCTTCCCACACCTAGCATCTATGCACAAACCTCTCAGCAAGAGTTGTGGATGGCAATGTGAAGACCTTTTTTTGACCCAACAACACTTAGGTACTTATATTTTTTCTTTATCCTTTCATGAGATGTGGGCATCAGTGGCAAGATCAGCATTCGTTGCCCATTCCCAATTGCCCTTGATCTCAACGGTTTGTTGGCCATTTCACTGGACAGTTAAGAGTCAACATTGCTATGTCTCTGAAGTCACATGTAAGCCAGACCAGAGAAGGATGCCATATTTCCTTCCTTAAGGGACACTTGTGAATTAGTTTGTATTCCAGCTTTATTGATTAAAGTTAAATTCCGCCTTCGACCATGGTGGGATTTGAAATTAAGTACCCAGAGCATTAGCCTAGGCCTCTAGATTACTAATCCAGTCACATTACCATAACATCACCATCTCCATGTCATGTCCTGGCTGAGATAATATGAAATCAACAAAGATGAGCAATTAATCCTACGACACTCAGCAATAAGCATTACAATACCATCCCTCCATTATTTTCTGCAGCAAAGCACTCAATGTGGTAGGTCAACAATTAGGACAATGAAATGTACAAGATAGCTAATCTGGAAATCGAATTACTAATATTAAAAAGGGGCAAATATAAACCTACACAGAAGGTCAAATTGAAGAGCATCTCATTGTGTAAACACTGGGTTGGGACATGTAAAGACAGCAATAACGAACAGGATACACTCAGTTGGAGGCAGATTCCACTGTCACCCGAGAAAACTTAAAAAAGTTATCAAATACTGTTGGATCCAAATTTCTGCTAAAGTACTCCTAGCATACATTGTGCAATTACAAAATTGCGTATCCCAACCTGCGATCTTTTATGTCTATTAATTTTAATGGATGGAAAATCAAAGGTGTGCACAATTTCACGATATATGACCTTCCAGCATGCTTTCGAAGTGCATTAGCAGCAAGTTTAGTCTATTGTAAATACAGCAGTCTAAAATAAACATCACATTACGTCAGTGTCATATTTAATACAAAAACATTTAGGCAAACTTTAAAACCACTAAACATCGGCTTCGCCACAAAGTAGATTTACAATTAAAAGTGGATCAAATTTTCAATTGTTTCAACTTCTATAAATACTGAACAAGTATCTATAAATTTACCTTTTTGCTTATTTACCCATTTTCAGATATGCCCCTTCATAAAAAGTGTCCTCTTGGAGAACCACTCTTACTCCTGCATAAATTTACTGTACTCTTTCAGACTAGCTTTGTCTCTATACTCAGCATGAAATGAAGATGAATCTGAGCAAGACAATCATAAACCCTCAATTATGGGGCAGCACGGTGGCACGGTGGTTAGCTCTGTTCACTCACGGCACCGAGGTCCCAGGTTTGATCCCGGTCGTGGGTCACTATCCATGTGGAGTTTGCACATTCTCTCCGTGTTTGCGTGGGTTTCGTCCCCACAACCCAATGTGCAGGGTAGGTGGATTGGCCAGGCTAAATTACCCCTTAATTGGAAAATTGAATTGATACTCTAAATTTATTTTTAAAAACTCAATTATTTTGAACAATCTTACCTTATAGTTGTGAACTTAAAATAAATTGATTGAGCAAGCACCATCTGTTTGTGACCTCAAACTACCAATATAGATTACCCAAAGATAGTTAAGTAAGCAGTCACAATGCTTTCTTTGGAATATTTTGATTATAATAAGTGGGAAGTTGGAACAAATTCATTTTCAAACCAAAAAGGAGGAGCCATATGTTTCACCCAGAATGTGTTTACAAGTAGACCATTATCAGGCAAATATGTAAAGTTAATTCCTCTTAGAAATAATTGCCATTAAAAGGTCTTATATACTCTAAGGAAAGTGGAAAGAAACTTCCGATACCTGGGGATTCAGATCGCTAGGAGCTGGGGAACCTTGCACAGACTTAATCTGACACGGTTGGTAGAACAAATGGAGGAGGACTTCAAGAGGTGGGACATGCAGCCTCTATCGCTGGCGGTCAGGGTGCAAGCAATTAAGATGATGGTCCTCCCGAGGTTCTTATTTGTATTTCAATGTCTCCCTATACTAATCACCAAGACCTTTTTTAATAAAATAGACAGGAGCATCACGAGCTTCGTGTGGGCAGGGAAAGTTCCGAGAGTAAGGAGGGGGTTCCTTCAGCGTAGTAGGGACAGAGGAGGATTGGCACTACCGAACTTGGGCGATTACTATTGGGCCGCCAATGTGGCAATGATACGTAAATGGATGATGGAGGGTGAGGGAGCGGCGTGGAAAAGACTGGAGAGAAAGTCCTGTAAAGGGACGAGTTTAGAGGCGGTGGTGACGGCGCCGCTACCGATCTCACCTAAAAAGTTTACCACGAACCCGGTGGTGGCGGCATCATTGAATATCTGGGGACAGTGGAGGCGACAGAGAGGGGTGCGGGGAGCCCTGGTGGGGTCCCCAATCAGGAACAACCTTAGGTTCGCCCCAGGAAGAATGGATGGAGGATTTCAGAGCTGGTACCAGTTGGGAATTAGGAGGGTGGGAGATTTATTTATAGATGGGACTTTTGCGAGCTTGGGAGCATTGTAGGAAAAGTATAAGTTGCCCCGGGGAAATTTCTTGAGATATATGCAGGTGAGGGCGTTTACTAGACAACAGGTGAGGGAATTTCCGTTGCTCCCGACACAGGGGATACAGGACAGGGTGCTTTCAGGGGTGTGGGTCGGAGAGGGCAAGGTGTCAGAGATTTATCGAGAGATGAGGGAAGAGGGGGAGGAGTCGGTGGGCGAACTAAAAGGAAAGTGGGAAGAAGAACTAGGGGAGGAGATAGAGGAGGGTATGTGGGCTGATGCCCCAAGCAGGGTAAATTCCTCTTCCTCATGCGCCAGGCTTAGCCTGATTCAATTTAAGGTGCTACATAGAGCACACATAATGGGAGCAAGATTGAGCAGGCTCTTTGGAGTGGAGGACAAATGTGGGAGGTGTGGCAGGAGCCCGGCAAACCACGCACATATGTTTTGGGCGTGCCAAAACTGGAAGGGTATTGGAAGGGAGTGACGGGAGTGATTTCGCAGGTGGTGAAGGCCCGGGTCAAACCAGGCTGGGGGTTAGCTTTACTTGGAGTTGCGGAAGAGCCGGGAGTGCAGGAGGCGAAAGAGGCCGACGTTGTGGCCTTTGCGTCCCTAGTAGCCCGGCGCAGGATCCTACTCATGTGGAAGGAGGCGATACCCCCCGGACTGGAGGCCTGGGTAAATGATATGGCGGGGTTCATTAAACTGGAGCAGATAAAGTTTGCCCTGAGAGGACCGGCTCAAGGGTTCACCAGGCGGTGGCAGCCATTTCTCGACTACCTAGGGGAACGTTAGAGGGAAGACAGATGACCAGCAGCAGCAACCCAGGGGGAAGGGGGGGGGGGGAGGGGAGGGGGTTTAGTTTAGGTCAAAGATAAAGGGGTTTTGTTACTTGTGTATTGTTAAAAATTTCTGTATTGTTATTGTTGCGTTTGCTTTGTAAGAGGGGAAAAATTGTTGTTTGGGAAAAAAATTTCAATAAAACATATTTTTTTTAAAAAAGGTCTTATATAGAAATTGCTGATCAAGAAAAAGGTATTTCTAATTATCAGCAAGTCCAAGAGCAAAATTTAGGATGAAAAGGAAAGAGGGGGGGGGATTTAAAAAAAAAAGTACACTGAAAATTGTGAGGATATGGAATGCCCCAACAGGTAAAGTGGTAGAGGGAGAATCCATAATTGTTTTTAAAAGGGAGTGGGTAACTATTTGAGAAATAAAATTGAATGGCTGCAGAGAAAGGACTGGGATTTAGGGACAAGTGTATAACAGAAACAATTGTGGCACTTTCTGTGCTGTAACGATACAGTTATTCATCATCTTTTAGTTCATAATATCTGACTGAACAATTACACAGTGCTTTCTCTTGCAAATGGTTTGCAATCACCCATCTTTATAGGTTAAAGAGTGGAACAATAAAGGCATGTCGGCTTACACATACACAATGTTATTCAGCTATTCTGAAGCACTGACTCAAGTAGCGACCACTTTGACAAAGAGTACATCATTCTTCAACATAGCCACTAACTCAATTAAAGGTGTTGAAACAATTAAAATCAATATAATTGTTGGGAACTGGGTAACACAGGAAATTTTGAACACGATACCTCAAGACAAAAGAGGAAATGCTGGAAAATCTCGGCAAGTCTGGCAGCATCTGTCGGGAGAGGAAAGAGCTAACATTTTGAGTCCAATGACTCTTTGTCAAAGCTTTGGCAAAGAGTCATTGGACTCGAAATGTTAGCTCTTTTCTCTCCCCACAGATGCTGCCAGGCCTGCTGAGATTTTCCAGCATTTTCTCTTTTGTTTCAGATTCCAGCATCCACAGTAATTTGCTACTATACCTCAAGATCTACCTTTTTAAAAAAAAAAAATTTCAAGGTATTTTTGTATAAACAAAAGCAAAAGGGCAACCAAAGAACATTATAAACAACCAACACCCACTCCCCACAACCTTCTCCCATCCTGACTTCCCCATTTTAACCTCATTACCCCCAAACTCAACCTCTTCAACCTCTCCATACTCTGTTCCGAGGTTCTCATCTGCTTCAAGAAGACCAGCATCATACCAGCATCATGCCAAAGAAGAACCAAGCAACTTGCCTCAACGACTACCATCCGGTGGCCTTGACATCGATCATTATGAAGTTCTTCGAGAGGTTGGTCATGGGGCACATAAACTCCATTCTCCCAGAATGCCTTGATCCACTGCAATTCACATAGCGCCACAACCAGTCCACAGCAGATGCCATCTCCTTGGCCCTACACTCATCCCTGGAGCATTTTGACAACAAGGACTCCTATGACAGACTACATTCATTGACTACAGCTCCATCTTCAACACCATCATCCCAGATAAGCTAATATCAAAGCTCCAAAATCTGGGACTTGGCTCCTCCCTCTGCAACTGGAACCTCCACTTTCTGATCCATAGACTACAATCAGTAAGGATAAACAACAACACCTCCTCCACGATAGTCCTCAATACCGGGACCACACAAGCCTGCGGACATAGCCCTCTACTATACTCCCTATCCACACATGACTGTGTGGCAAAGTTTGACTCCAACTCTATTTACAAGTTTGCTGATGACACGACGTAGTGGGTCGGATCTCAAACAACGATGAGTCAGAGTATAGGAGAGAGATAGAGAATGTGGTGTAACAACAACAATTTCTCCCTCAATGTCAGCAAAACTAAAAGAGCTGGCCATTGACTTCAGGAAGCAAGTATTGTATACACCCCTGTCTGCATCACATGATGGAGATGTTGACAACTTCAAATTCCTGGGTGTGCACATCACCAACAATCTGTCCTGGTCCACCCACTTCAACGAACCCCTGCCAGAACTCCCTCACCTCTGAACATGCCCAAAACATGTGGACATGATTATGTGGCCATTGCCAGTGGCTCGATCACCAAAGCAAAAAGCAACGGGAGAGCGGACACCTTCAGACTCTTCCGGTGCACAAACACACGTGGCCGTTTGACCGGCCCATTCTGCTTCCTTGCCCCCCTCCCCTGCCTATCAGCCATATCCCTTTCTGTGCCAGCCTTGGCTAGTGCTACGCGATCCTCCATGCCCACCCTCGGATGTCCACCGTCATCGATCCTTTTCCAATTGCGTCACATCAACCACATCCTTGTCAGCAACCCTCCCCCACCCCTAAACTAAACATCAACGCCCCACTCCCCCCCCCCCCCCCCCCCCGCGTGCCTATTCCCAGACAACCCCCCCCCCCCCCCCCAACTAGCCTGCCCACTAGTCGACCTCCAGGGGCCGATCAAAGGCCCCCTCCCCGATCAGCTTCTCCAGCATTTTGGCCACGTACATGCCGGCCACCGTACCGTTCATGCCTTTGGGCATCCCCACAATCCTCAGGTTTTGTCTCCAGGAGTGATTCTCCACCTACTCCTTCAGACACTTTTGGGTCTCCCACATCACCCCCACCTTGGCCACCAATGAGGCCAACTGCTCCTCGTGCTCCCCCACCGCCTCCTCCATTTTCTATTGTGCCTGCCCCTGGGGCTGCAGCCTCTGTCCCTCTTGCCATCAAATACTTCCCCTTTCAGGCAGGGAAAAGACCAAAAAACACCGCCTTGAGCGGGAGCCTCCAAACGTGCGACCGCTCACTCCATGGTCGCCACAGGAAGTAGTCAAGATCCACCATTTTAATTCAAGTTGTAACACCAAGCTGTGCCAAGAATTTTACATAAAATACATTTGCATGGTTAAAGCAAAATCCTAAAGAGCAATATGTCCAGAACACAAAAAAAGCATGCAATTTCACGCAGCTACCCAAGAGGGTGGCAGGTGTAACAAATGAGAAACATGTGTAAAGAGCATTGCTCCAAAGAAAGAAATTAAAACCGCCATTTCCTATTCTTTCATGTTGCCCATAACTTTTACTGCGCTGCCTTAACAACAATTTTCTAAAACCAAATTGTAAAACCACACCCGTACTCACTCATTTACTCAACTCATTAAATGGGCAAACTAATTTGTAGAAACCCAGATACTGGAACTAGGCTGAATTTAATGGAGGGGGAGAAAAGGTTCTTTGCAGAATACTGATTTGGTTGAAATATCATGACTAAATATAAACATACAGAAGTTACTGCTGATATACTACATTCTTCTAAAGGTCGAAGAAAATCAAGATCAAACATGGTTATTCAGTATATACATACTTACGGGCCAATCCAACAAATACACAAGTCAAATCCACACATGGGTTCACTGATTTTGAGGTTGGCATTTGGGTAACAAAGAGGCCATATTGCAAGAGATGCAATTTATGAGGAACTGCCTGGACCTATTCCTTGGGAGTGAAAAACATGCAACATTCCCTTTCTACTTCAGAGATAGGCAATCAACCAGAGCACATTAGGTTGACAAATGCTGAAGTTGCGCTTACGTACTAAACAATCATCAACCCCTTTAGGTAAAGCTAAGACACTGCTAGTATTATCTTTTTTGTGGAAGATGAAGATGGAAATCTGCCAGTATTACATTTCAAATAGTTTTACTTTTCTTACTGGTCATGCAGCAATGGTAAAATGTAAACTGTTTTAGGACCCTTGGATGATGTGTTGGGTGTTCTGGGTCACAAACAGGTCAGCAACACTGGAAGTAGTGCAACTCTACTTTGTTATTAGGTTAACTATATTAACATACTTGAACTGTGGGGAAATGCAATACCAGCTTTAACTGTTGACCCTTGCCTAGTCCTAACCAGGTGATACACTCAGCACATGGTGAATGTCTGTGTTGCAGTCTGTGAGCTCTGTGCTCCGAGCTGGCCGATCCTAGCAAGAGTGGGAACTCTCCCGTCCCTTGTCTTTATAGTGCATGTGCTCTCACTGGTGATTGGCTGCGGTGTTGTGTATTCTGATTGGTCCCACTGCATGTCCATCAGTGTGTGTGTGTGTGTGTGTGTGTCTGCACCATGATATACTGGTGTATATTATGACATCCCCCTTTTATATAAAGAATATGTGCCTGCGTGACAATAAATTTTGTGTAGTGAATGTACCTGACAATGTGTGTGCGTGTTATTTACATGACTATGTACATGAGGCTAATCTATTTACACGGGAAGGTGTCTGGTGCTGAGAAATAGGGTGTCACACCAACAACGAAATGAACATTATATACAAACTACTGGAACGATGAAAGAGGAGAACAGAACAGATCAAAGAGTCCAACATTGTAAAAGTCATAAGTCAAGTCTCTGAGGTGGGTGACGAATTCTGGTTGACCGCCTCAAGGGTGGGTCAGGAGCCACCGGCTGAGGAACGGGCTGGACCACGGCAGAGTGAGGAGGATGCAGAGTATTAGGAATCTCCACATAGACCAGGTTGGGGACTACAGGAGGGCGTGGCACCGGTGGAGGATCACGTAGCGAGCGTGGAACGAGAAAAAGGGCACGCCGATTGCGGCGGCGAATGGAACCATCTGGCAGACAAACCAGGAACGAGCGGGGAGACATCTGCCGAAGAACCACAGCAGTTGCAGACCAGCCACCCTCCAGAAGATGGATATGGACATTGTCATCCAGCGCCAGAGCAGGGAGATCAGTCGCCCGAGCGTCATGCGCCGCCTTGTGTTGTGCACGAGACTGTTGCATCCGCTGAAGGACGGGAACGTGGTCGAGGTCTGGGACGTGAATGGACGGCACCGTGGTCCTGAGGGTGCGACACATGAGCAGCTGGGCTGGCGACAGGCCCGTGGAGAGTGGGGCCGAACGATAGGCCAGCAAGGCGAGGTAGAAGTCAGATCCTGCATCGGCAGCCTTGCAGAGGAGCCGTTTGACGATGTGGACGCCCTTTTCCGCTTTGCCATTGGATTGGGGGTGCAGGGGACTGGATGTCACATGCACAAAGTTATACCTGCTGGCAAAGTTGGACCATTCCTGGCTCGCGAAGCAGGGGCCATTGTCCGACATCACAGTGAGTGGGATGCCGTGACGAGCAAAGGTCTCCTTCCAGGCACGAATGACTGACGATGATGTGATGTCGTGCAGGCGTACGACCTCCGGGTAGTTCGAAAAATAGTTTACAATCAGAACATAGTCCCTGCCGAGCGCATGGAACAGGTCAACACCTACCTTAGACCAAGGGGACGTGACCAACTCATGGGGCTGTAGGGTCTCACGTGGTTGGGCCGGCTGGAACCGCTGACAGGTGGGGCAGTTGAGCACGGTGTTGCCGATGTCCTCATTGATGCCGGGCCAGTACACAGCTTCTCGGGCCCCCCGTCGGCACTTCTCCACGCCAAGATGGCCCTCGTGTAGCTGTTCCAAAACGAGCTGGTGCATGTTGTGCGGGATCACGATGCGGTCCAGCTTCAGGAGGACACCATCGACTACTGCCAGATCGTCTCTGATATTGTAGAACTGCGGGCATTGGCCCTTGAGCCATCCGCCCGTCATGTGGCGCATGACACGCTGTACTAGGGGGTCAGCCGTAGTTTCGCGGCGAATATGGATAAGGCGTTCATCCGTGGACGGCAGATTAGAGGCAGTGAAGGCCACATGGGCGCCAACCTGGCAGACGAACCCCTCTGGGTCACACGGGGTGTTGACTGCCCTGGACAAAGCGTCGGCTATGATCGGGTCCTTGCCCGGGGTGTATAGGAGCTGGAAATTGTACCGCCGGAGTTTAAGCAGAATGCGCTGGAGGCGAGGGGTCATATCATTCAGGTCTTTTTGTATAATGTTGACCAGCGGGCGATGGTCGGTCTCGACAGTGAATTGGGGTCGGCCGTACACGCAATTATGACATTTGTCGACCCCAGTCAACAGGCCTAGGCACTCCTTTTCGATCTGCGCGTAGCGCTGTTCCGTGGGGGTCATGGCACGTGACGCATATGCAACGGGGGCCCATGATGAGGCCTCATCGCGTTGCAGGAGCACCGCCCCAATGCCGGATTGGCTGGCATCCGTTGACATTTTTGTTTCCTTCGTGGGGGTCAAAAATGCCAATACCGGGGCCGTGGTGAGCTTGGTCTTAAGCTCCTCCCATTCGTGCTCGTGGGGGGGAAGCCATTGGAAGTCTGTCGTCTTCCTGACCAGGTTCCGGAGAGCTGTGGTATGGGAGGCGAGGTTGGGGATGAACTTCCCCAGGAAGTTGACCATGCCCAAAAATCGGAGGACCGTTTTCTTATCTGCTGGCTTCTGCATGGCCGTGATGGCTGCCACCTTGTCCGCATCCGGCCGCACACCCAACCCAGAGATGTGGTCCCCTAGGAACTTGAGTTCCGTCTGGCCGAAGGAACATTTGGCTCTGTTGAGGTGAAGGCCTTGGTCCTGTATTCGTTGGAAAATGCGCTGGAGACAACTGATATGCTCCTGCGGGGTGGTGGACCAAATGATGATGTCGTCAACATAGACGTGCACACCCTCAATGCCCTCCATCATTTGCTCCATGATCCAGTGGAACACTTCTGATGTCGGTATAATCCCAAATGGCATCCTGTTGTAGCACTATCTGCCAAACGGGGTATTAAAGGTACACAGCTTTCTGCTGGATCTGTCTAGTTGAACTTGACAGAATCCTTTCGAGGCGTCAAGTTTGGTGAAAATGTTGGCCCGAGCCATCTCGCACGTGGTCTCCTCGCGCTTGGGGATAGGATAATGCTCCCTCATTGTTGCGATTCAGATCCTTTGGGTCAATGCAGATCCGGATCTCGCCGGAGGGCTTCTTCACACACACCATGGAACTGACCCAGTCGGTTGGTTCCGTCACTCTGGAGAGCACTCCTTGGTCCTGGAGGTCCTGCAGCTGCTGCTTGAGGCGGTCCTTGAGGGGTGCTGGGACTCTGCAAGATGCATGAACCACAGGCGTGGCTTCTTGTTTGAGCAGGATTTTGTAAGTGTATGGAAGCGTGCCCATGCCTTCAAAAACGTTGCGGTACTGGTCGATGATGGCATTGAGTTGCGCCCTGAAGTCCGCATCCTGGAAGGCAGACGTGTCCTCTGGAGAGAGAGTGTGTACTCGTTGAACGAGGTTTAGGAGTTTGCACGCCTGCGCGCCTAGCACAGAGGCCTACGAGGAGCCCACGATCTCGAAGGGAAGGATGGCTTTTCGCGAGTTGTGCGTCACTTCGAGTTGGCATGAACCGGTAGCAGGAATGACGTTGCCATTGTAGTCTACTAGTTGGCAGGTCGACGGAAGAATGGTTGGTTTAACCCCAAGGGTCTGAAAGGCTGACCACGCTAGGAGATTAGCGGAAGCACCAGTGTCCAGGTGGAATCGTATCTGGGATCGGTTGACCGTCAGGGTGGCACACCACTCGCCGTCTGGATCAATGCTGTGCACCGACAGCGGCTGGTGGTTTTGATTCGGTGACAGCCTGTTCTTTGTTATAACAGTGACTGGAAAAGGCTCCCTCGGGTCCTCAGTGTCACTGGTCTGCGGGAAGTCGGAATCGGACTCGGTTTGGAGGTAGGTAACTGCTTGTTGCAGGTTTCTTCAGAGGTTTATTTCATTTCCTGGTTCAATTTGAGGCATTGTGCTGTCATTCCAGGATAAGGAAGGTTGTTTTACAGCTTTAAATGATTTTTTTCTTTGATTTGGGACGTTTCCCCTTTAAATGGACGTGGTCCGGGGCCTCTGACGTCATGACGCGCCTGACGTAGCACGTAGGAGGCGTTTGCACATGCGCAGATCGCAATTCCTTTACTGATGGCCGTTTTCGTGATTGCGCATGTGCAGTTCCTTTACAAAGATGGCCATCGACAAAAATCGTTCTCTGCTCTGGGATTTCGGCTTCGAGGTGAGTACTGGCGCTTCTCTTACCTTTCCTCGCTGGTTGGAGTGTGTTTTCATCACAGTATTTGCCGAATTTGTCCAGGACTGACTGGAAGTCGCTTCTGTTTTGCCCCTTGGAGAACTTGAATTGTTTAAAGATTTCTTCTGCTCTGGCACCGGCGATGGTGAGGAGAAGCTCTGTTTTTTCAGGATCGGCCAGGTCTTCTAGTTCGGCTGCCAGCAGGAAGATTTCAAACGTTTGCCGGAATGCCCGCCAGTTTTCACGGAAATCGCCGTGGCACTGGAGCTGCTGCGGAACCCGGATCTTGAACATCTTGCCTGGGTATCGTTGCTGGTTGTCACTGTACGCTGAGGTGCCGGCGATGCGGAGCGGCGGCGGTGGGTTGATGTTCTCCATACTTCAGGATGCCGGAATGGAGATTAGTTGCAGGTGGGTCTCAGAAGTGCTAGTATGCAACCACTCCTGGTATCATGATGTGCTGGATCACAAACAGGTCACCAACACTGGAAGTGGTGCAACTCTATTTTATTATAAGAACAAAGAACAATGTACAGCACAGGAACAGGCCCTTCGGCCCTCCAAGCCCGTGCCGACCATGCTGCCCGACTAAACTACAAACTTCTACACTTCCTGGGTCCGTATTCCTCTATTCCCATCCTATTCATGTATTTGTCAAGATGCCCCTTAAATGTCACTATCGTCCCTGCTTCCACCACCTCCTCCGGTCGCGAGTTCTAGGCACCCACTACCCTCTGTGTAAAAAAACTTGCCTCGTACATCTACTCTAAACCTTGCCCCTCTCACCGTAAACCTATGCCCCCTAGTAATTGACCCCTCTACCCCGGGGAAAAGCCCCTGACTATCCACTCTGTCTATGCCCCTCATAATTTTGTAGACCTCTATCAGGTCGCCCCTCAACCTCCTTCGTTCCAGTGAGAACAAACCGAGTTTATTCAACCGCTCCTCATAGCTAATGCCCTCCATACCAGGCAACATTCTGGTAAATCTCTTCTGCACCCTCTCTAAAGCCTCCACATCCTTCTGGTAGTGTGGCGACCAGAATTGAACACTATACTCCAAGTGTGGCCTAACTAAGGTTCTACACATCTGCAACATGACTTGCCAATTCTTATACTCCTAATGGGCCGGAGACTTCGCACCCACCTTAGTATGGTTTTCCCGGACATTGGCGCAATAGTACGCCGCACACAAGAACGGCAGGGACAGGGATTTTCTCGGTATCGGCCAATTCGGCAGTTTGCGCCCGGTGACCCTGTGTTCGTTCGGAATTTTGCTGGTGGTGCCAAATGGGTTCCTGGTGTAATCTTTCGCCAAACGGGCCCTATATCTTACCAAGTGCAAGCCCAGGGCCGTCTCCAGCGAAAACATGTAGACCACGTTCGGTCCAGAAGACCATCCCCTCAAAAGATTCCCCGCCCCCGGAGCTCATTTCAACAGCCGCAGAGACCAGAGACAAGGGAAGGTAGTCCTCACAATCTTCCACTGGTGCCTCACTCGAAGCCTGCGCAGGTTGTTACGGGACCGAATGGAGATAGAGACGCTGACATGACGGAGGCAGCAGACTCTGACTCCGAGATGGAGACACAGGATGCATCAGAGGGGGGATCCTCGGGTCCACGGGCCGTGGATGTACAACCGTTGCGCCGTTCATCACGGAAACGCCGGTCTCAGTCTCGTTACACGCCGCCTGACCCAGCGCCGCATGCAAATGGTGTCCGGCCTGCGGCCAAACGAGTCAGACGCCCTCCTTCGCCAGGGTCTTCGGTGGATTCCTTGGACTTTGGGGGGGGGAGGGATGTTATAACCTGCCTACTTACCATTGGCTGGGGACTAATGACTATCCCACAATCCTGTGGGAGTATGAGCTTCCCCAATGAGGGGGGCGGAGAAACCACTAGTAAACTCCTAGTATAAATAAAGCTGGCCAGTTCAGGAACCGGCAGGAAGGAGTATGTAGCAAGGGAAGTTACTGCTACTGTTATGTATATATGTTATAGTAAATAAATGTTATTACTTTGTATCCTTAAAACTCTGGATTCTTCGTGGCCCTTACAAAACGCCCCTTGCCTAGTTGGACTGTCTACATATTGTTTTAAGAAGCCCTCCTGGATGCTCCTTACAAACTCCGCCCCGTCTAAGCCCCTGGCACTAAGTGAGTCCCAGTCAATATTGGGGAAGTTGAAGTCTCCCATCACCACAACCCTGTTGTTTTTACTCTTTTCCAAAATCTGTCTACCTATCTGCTCCTCTATCTCCCGCTGGCTGTTGGGAGGCCTGTAGTAAACCCCCAACATTGTGACTGCACCCTTCTTATTCCTGATCTCTACCCATATAGCCTCACTGCCCTCCGAGGTGTCCTCCCGCAGTACAGCTGTGATATTCTCCCGAACCAGTAGCGCAACTCCGCCTCCCTTTTACATCCCCCTCTATCCCGCCTGAAACATCTAAATCCTGGAACGTTTAGCTGCCAATCCTGCCCTTCCCTCAACCAGGTCTCTGTAATGGCAACAACATCATAGTTCCAAGTACTAATCCAAGCTCTAAGTTCATCTGCCTTACCCATAATACTTCTTGCATTAAAACATATGCACTTCAGGCTACCAGACCCGCTGTGTTCAGCAACTTCTCTCTGTCTGCTCTGCCTCAGAGCCCCACTGTCCCTATTCCCTAGTTCTCCCTCAATGCTCTCACCTTCTGACCTATTGCTCCCGTGCCCACCCCCCTGCCATACTAGTTTAAACCCTCCCGTGTGACACTAGCAAACCTCGCGGCCAGGATATTTATGCCTCTCCGGTTTAGATGCAACCCGTCCTTCTTATATAGGTCACACCTGCCCCGGAAGAGCTCCCAGTGGTCCAGATAACGGAAACCCTCCCTCCTACACCAGCTGTTTAGCCACGTGTTTAGCTGCTCTATCTTCCTATTTCTAGCCTCACTGGCACGTGGCACAGGGAGTAATCCCGAGATTACAACCCTAGAGGTCCTGTCTTTTAACTTTCTGCCTAGCTCCCTGAACTCCTGCTGCAGGACCTCATGCCCCTTCCTGCCTATGTCGTTAGTACCAATATGTACAACGACCTCTGCCTGTTAACTATATTAACATACTTGAACTGTGGGGAAATGCAATACCAGCTTTAACTGTTGACCCTTGCCTAGTCCTAACCAGGTGATGCACTCAGCACATGGTGAATGTCTGTGTTGCAGGCTGTGAGCTCTGTGCTCCGAGCTGGCCGATCCTAGCAAGAGTGGGAACTCTCCCGTCCCCTGTCTTTATAGTGCATGTGCTCTCACTGGTGATTGGCTGCGGTGTTGTGTATTCTGATTGGTCCCACTGCATGTCCATCAGTGTGTGTGTGTGTGTGTGTGTGTGTGTGTGTGTGTGTGTGTCTGCACCATGATATACTGGTGTGTATTATGACATTGGAGGCTCTTTAAAAATTTGCTCTTTCATACAGCTTTTAATCACCCCTATTGATAGCCCAGTCTTCGGCTTGGCATTAATATTTGCCTAAATACGCTTCCATGAAGTGCCTTCGGACATTTTCCAAGTTAAAAATGCAACTTGCTCTACCTGCACCAATTGGTTTCCATTATTCAATAAAAATCTGGAATTAAGAGTGTAATGATGAGCAACAAAAACATTGCCGATTGTCGTTAAAAACCCACCTGGTAAATCTGCCATCCTTACCCGGTCTGGGCTACATGTGACTCCAAACCCACACAACATTGTGATTGATTCTCTTTTTTTTTTTAATAAATATTTTATTGAAAATTTTTGGTCAACCAACACAGTACATTGTGCATCCTTTACACAATATTATAACAACACAAATAGCAATGACCTATTTTATAAACAAAAAATGAATAAATAATAAATTTCAAAAATGAAAACTAACCCTAATTGGCAACTGCCTTATCACAAGTAACACTCTCCAAAAATATAATTTAACAGTCCAATATATAATTATCTGTAGCAACGACCTATACATATTATACAGTATATATTAACAACCCTGAGAGTCCTTCTGGTTGTTCCAAACATCGGCCTCTCTCGCCTCCTGTACTCCCGGCTCTTGTGCAACCCCCAAATATAGCCAACCCCCAGCTTGGTTCGACCTGGACCCCCACTACTTTCGAAAGCACCTTTGTCACCCCCACCCAGAACCCCTGTAGTGCCGGACATGACCAGAACATGTGGGTGTGATTAGCTGGGCTTCTCGAGCATCTTGCACACCTATCCTCTACCCCCAAAAATTTACTGAGCCGTGCACCAGTCATATGCGCCCTGTGTAATACCTTAAACTGAATCAGGCTTAGCCTGGCACACGAGGACGACGAGTTTACCCTGCTCAGGGCATCTGCCCACAGCCCCTCCTCGATCTCCTCCCCCAGCTCTTCTTCCCATTTCCCTTTTAGTTCATCTACCATAGTCTCCCCTTCGTCCCTCATTTCCCTATATATATCTGACACCTTACCATCCCCCACCCATGTCTTTGAGATCACTCTGTCCTGCACCTCTTGTGTCGGGAGCTGCGGGGATTCCCTCACCTGTTGCCTCGCAAAAGCCCTCAGTTGCATATACCTGAATGCATTCCCTTGGGGCAACCCATATTTCTCGGTCAGCGCTCCCAGACTCGCGAACTTCCCATCCACAAACAGATCTTTCAGTTGCGTTATTCCTGCTCTTTGCCACATTCCATATCCCCCATCCATTCCCCCCGGGGCAAACCTATGGTTGTTACTTATCGGTGACCCCCCCCAAGGCTCCAGTCTTTCCCCTATGCCGTCTCCACTGTCCCCAAATCTTCAGTGTAGCCACCACCACCGGGCTTGTGGTGTAGTTCCTCGGTGAGAACGGCAATGGGGCTGTCACCATAGCCTGTAGGCTAGTCCCCCTACAGGACGCCCTCTCTAATCTCTTCCACGCCGCTCCCTCCTCCTCTCCCGTCCACTTACTCACCATTGAAATATTAGCGGCCCAATAATACTCACTTAGGCTCGGTAGTGCCAGCCCCCCCCTATCTCTGCTACGCTGTAAGAATCCCTTCCTCACTCTCGGGGTCTTCCCGGCCCACACAAAACCCATGATGCTCTTTTCAATCCTTTTAAAAAAAGCCTTCGTGATCACCACCGGGAGGCACTGAAACACAAAGAGGAATCTCGGGAGGACCACCATCTTAACCGCCTGCACCCTCCCTGCCAGTGACAGGGATACCATATCCCATCTCTTGAAATCCTCCTCCATTTGTTCCACCAACCGCGTTAAATTTAACCTATGCAATGTGCCCCAATTCTTGGCTATCTGGATCCCCAGGTAGCGAAAGTCCCTTGTTACCTTCCTCAACGGTAGGTCCTCTATTTCTCTACTCTGCTCCCCTGGATGCACCACAAACAACTCACTTTTCCCCATGTTCCATTTATACCCTGAAAAATCCCCAAACTCCCCAAGTATC
This sequence comes from Scyliorhinus torazame, assembly GCF_047496885.1. NCBI lineage: Eukaryota > Metazoa > Chordata > Chondrichthyes > Carcharhiniformes > Scyliorhinidae > Scyliorhinus > Scyliorhinus torazame. Next base: position 185,849,236 of record NC_092718.1, read on the forward strand.
CGCATTATTTCTGGCATGCCCTCCGCCGGGTCTGCCACGTATAGTAGCAAATCGTCCGCATACAAAGATACCCGGTGTTCTTCTCCTCCTCTAAGTACTCCCCTCCACTTCTTGGAATCCCTCAACGCTATCGCCAGGGGCTCAATCGCCTGTGCAAACAATAATGGGGACAGAGGGCATCCCTGCCTTGTCCCTCTATGGAGCCGAAAATATGCAGATCCCCGTCCATTCGTGACCACGCTCGCCATTGGGGCCCTATACAACAGCTGCACCCATCTAACATACCCCTCTCCAAAACCAAATCTCCTCAACACCTCCCACAAATAATCCCACTCCACTCTATCAAGTGCTTTCTCGGCATCCATCGCCACTACTATCTCCGTTTCCCCCTCTGGTGGGGCCATCATCATTACCCCTAACAGCCTCCGTATATTCGTGTTCAGCTGTCTCCCCTTCACAAACCCAGTTTGGTCCTAGTGGACCACCCCCGGGACACATTCCTCTATTCTCATTGCCATTACCTTGGCCAGGATCTTGGCATCTACATTTAGGAGGAAAATAGGTCTATAGGACCCGCATTGTAGCGGGTCCTTTTCCTTCTTTAAGAGAAGCGATATCGTTGCTTCAGACATAGTCGGGGGCAGTTGTCCCCTTTCCTTTGCCTCATTAAAGGTCCTCGTCAATACCGGGGCGAGCAAGTCCACATATTTTCTATAGAATTCGACTGGGAATCCATCCGGTCCCGGGGCCTTTCCCGCCTGCATGCTCCTAATTCCTTTCACCACTTCTTCTACCTCGATCTGTGCTCCCAGTCCCACCCTTTCCTGCTCTTCCACCTTGGGAAATTCCAGCCGATCCAAGAAGCCCCTCATTCTCTCCCTCCCATCCGGGGGTTGAGCTTCATATAATTTTTTTATAAAATGTCTTGAACACTCCATTCACTCTCTCCGCTCCCCGCTCCATCTCTCCTTCCTCATCCCTCACTCCCCCTATTTCCCTCGCTGCTCCCCTTTTCCTCAATTGGTGTGCCAGCAACCTGCTCGCCTTCTCCCCATATTCGTACTGTACACCCTGTGCCTTCCTCCATTGTGCCTCTGCAGTGCCCGTAGTCAGCAAGTCAAATTCTACATGTAGCCTTTGCCTTTCCCTGTACAGTCCCTCCTCCGGTGCTTCCGCATATTGTCTGTCCACCCTCAAAAGTTCTTGCAGCAACCGTTCCCGTTCCTTACTCTCCTGCTTCCCTTTATGTGCCCTTATTGATATCAGCTCCCCTCTAACCACCGCCTTCAACGCCTCCCAGACCACTCCCACCTGGACCTCCCCATTATCATTGAGTTCCAAGTACTTTTCAATGCACCCCCTCACCCTTAGACACACCCCCTCATCTGCCATTAGTCCCATGTCCATTCTCCAGGGTGGGCGCCCTCCTGTTTCCTCCCCTATCTCCAAGTCCACCCAGTGTGGAGCATGATCCGAAATGGCTATAGCCGTATACTCCGTTCCCCTCACCTTCAGGATCAACGCCCTTCCCAGCACAAAAAAGTCTATTCGCGAGTAGACTTTATGGACATAGGAGAAAAACGAGAACTCCTTACTCCTAGGTCTGCTAAATCTCCACGGGTCTACACCTCCCATCTGCTCCATAAAATCTTTAAGTACCTTGGCTGCTGCCGGCCTCCTTCCAGTCCTGGACTTCGACCTATCCAGCCCTGGTTCCAACACCGTATTAAAATCTCCCCCCATTATCAGCTTTCCCATCTCTTGGTCCGGAATGCGTCCTAGCATCCGCCTCATAAAATTGGCATCATCCCAGTTCGGGGCATATACGTTTACCAAAACCACCGTCTCCCCCTGTAGTTTGCCACTCACCATCACGTATCTACCCCCGTTATCCGCCACTATAGTCTTTGCCTCGAACATTACCCGCTTCCCCACTAATATAGCCACCCCCCTGTTTTTCGCATCTAGCCCCAAATGGAACACCTGCCCCACCCATCCTTTGCGTAGCCTAACCTGGTCTATCAGTTTCAGGTGCGTTTCCTGTAACATAACCACATCTGCCTTAAGTTTCTTAAGGTGTGCGAGTACCCGTGCCCTCTTTATCGGCCCGTTCAGCCCTCACACGTTCCACGTGATCAACCGGGTTGGGGGGCTTCCTACCACCCCCCCCTTGTCGATTAGCCATCACCTTTTTCCAGCTCCTCACCCGGTTCCCACACAGCTGTATCTCCCCCAGGCGGTGCCCCCCCGCCCATCCCCTCCCATATCAGCTCCCCCCTCTCCCCAGCAGCAGCAACCCAGTAATTCCCTCCTCCCACCCCCCCCGCTAGATCCCCCGCTAGCGTAATTACTCCCCCCATGTTGCTCCCAGAAGTCAGCAAACTCTGGCCGACCTCGGCTTCCCCCCGTGACCTCGGCTCGCACCGTGCGACGCCCCCTCCTTCCTGCTTCTCTATTCCTGCCATGATTATCATAGCGCGGGAACCAAGCCCGCGCTTCTCCCTTGGCCCCGCCCCCAATGGCCAACGCCCCATCTCCTCCACCTCCCCTCCTCCCCCCATCACCACCTGGGGGAGAGAGAAAAGTTACCACATCGCAGGATTAGTACATAAAACTCCTCTTTCTCCCCTTTTTAACCCCCCTCTTTGCCCCCCACATTCGCCCCACCACTTTGTTCAAACGTTCTTTTTAATAACCCGCTCATTCCAGTTTTTCTTCCACAATAAAAGTCCACGCTTCATCCGCCGTCTCAAAGTAGTGGTGCCTCCCTCGATATGTGACCCACAGTCTTGCCGGTTGCAGCATTCCAAATTTTATCTTCTTTTTATGAAGCACCGCCTTGGCCCGATTAAAGCTCGCCCTCCTTCTCGCCACCTCCGCACTCCAGTCTTGATAAACGCGGATCACCGCGTTCTCCCATTTACTGCTCCGAGTTTTCTTTGCCCATCTAAGGACCATTTCTCTATCCTTAAAACGGAGGAATCTCACCACTATGGCTCTGGGAATTTCTCCTGCTCTCGGCCCTCGCGCCATCACTCGGTATGCTCCCTCCACCTCCAACGGACCCGCCGGGGCCTCCGCTCCCATTAACGAGTGCAGCATCGTGCTCACATATGCCCCGACGTCCGCTCCCTCCACACCTTCAGGAAGACCAAGAATCCTCAGGTTGTTCCTCCTTGCGTTGTTCTCCAGTGCCTCCAACCTTTCCACACATCGTTTCTGATGTGCCTCATGCGTCTCCGTCTTCACCACCAGGCCCTGTATGTCATCCTCATTCTCGGCTGCCTTTGCCTTCACGACCCGAAGCTCCCGCTCCTGGGTCTTTTGTTCCTCCTTTAGCCCTTCGATCGCCTGTAGTATCGGGGCCAACAGCTCTTTCTTCATTTCCTTTTTGAGCTCTTCCACACAGCATTTCAAGAACTCTTGTTGTTCAGGGCCCCATGTTAAACTGCCACCTTCTGACGCCATCTTGGTTTTTGCTTGCCTTCCTTGCCGCTGTTCTAAAGGATCCACTGCAATCCGGCCACTCTCTCCTCCTTTTTTCATCCGTGTCCAGAGGGGATTCCCTTCTGGTTTACCGCACAGTGTTTTTAGCCGTCAAAATTGCCGTTGGGGTTCCTATCAAGAGCCCAAAAGTCAGTTTCACCGGGAGCTGCCGAAACGTGCGACTCAGCTGGTCATCGCCGCACCCGGAAGTCCTCTTGTGATTGATTCTCAACTGCACCATACTGAAATGGCCTAGCAAGCCAGTTCAAGGGCAATTAGGGATGGGCAACAAATGCTGGCCCAGCCAGCAATGCCCACATCACAAGAACGAATAAAGAAAATTACCATTAACAAGAACATTATTTTTTCAGCCGTATGTGCTGTTCCAGTTCCCATTTTGAATCCAGTTTTTTAACCTGTTAAAAAACAATGATTCCTGCAAATCAGGGTAAACAGTGATTTGGAGCCCAGTTTAAAATGCTGCCTTAACGGATGGCTATCCTCATCCGGCTCAAAGTGACTCTTGCAAGGGAAAACAGAAATGGTGCAGTAACCAGGACACTCAAACTTGACCTATGGATGAAACCTCCTCCATCTGCTCCCATACTGAGTCTCTAAACCAACCCCACACCTTATCAATAATAATATTTGCGTAGTGCCAACCACCCCCCGCGCCCCCCCCTCCCCCCAATTGCCTATCTCTTTGTAGAAATGCCCCGTGTACCCGAAAAGTCTAAACAGCGCAAACAAAAGAGGATATCAATTTATTAACCCTGCAAAAGAAAAGAAGGCCTTGGGAAGACAGATAGACACTGAACCGTCCATGGGATGTGGGCATTGCTAGCCGGGCCAGCATTTATTGCCCATCTCAGAGGGCATTGCTGTGGGTCTGGAGTCACATGTAGGCCAGATCAGGTAAGGATGACAGATTCCCTACCCTAGAAGGACATTAGTGAATCAGATGGATTTTTAAAAACTATTTTTTTTTTTTAAAGAGTACCCAATTATTTTTTTTCCAATTAAGGGGCAATTTAGCATGGCCAATTCATCTAATCTGCACATCTTTGTGTTGTGGGGATGAAACCCACGCAGACATGGGGAGAATGTGCAAACTCCACACGGACAGTGACCCAGGGCCATGATTCAAACCCGGGTCCTCAGCGCTGTAGTCCCAGTGCTAACCACTGCGCCACGTGCCGCCCTGTCAGATGGGTTTTTAACGACAATCGACAATGGTTTCATGGTCATTAGACTTATAATTCCAGATTTTTGTTGAATTCAAATTTCACCATCTGCCGTGGTGGGATTCAACCCAGCTCTCCAGAGCATTATCCTGGGTGCCTGGATTAGTAGTCCAACACCAATACCACTATGCCACTGCCTCCCCATGTACCCTTCCCGCCAAGGTCATAGGAAAGGCACCACCTTTTCAAATTGGCCTTCACCTCCGCAAAGAAATTTATACCCCTTCCAAACAAAAGCACAAATATTAGCTACATAGCTATCTTTATGAAAAGCAAATTGAAAAGCTTTCCAGTCACAGAAAGTAACTCTAGCCTTACACAGCCCTTAAACCCAAATGTATTTGCCAATGAGTTATTAGCTTTTTAACTGCAATTTATTTTGGCAGCCAAGGTCGTTTCAAATTTTGGCACAGTAAGCAGAATTCTACAACTTGGAACTATCATGGTGATGATGAATTAAGGGGGGGCAGAAGAGAAGGCTGGTCACACGTGGAGATGGGTGAAAAGAGGAAGGTGGCGGTAGTCATTTTGGACTGGCAAGAACAAAGGCGAACCCAGGCATGCAGGTGCATGTCCATGAGGTAAACATGGCTGACCCCATGGGAAGGCGGAGGGGGAGGGGGAGGGGCACGGACCCCCCCCCCCCCCCAGCGAGTGTATGGACAAACACCACCAGCTCAGGCTATTTCTGTCTTCAGAGGTACAAAGCAGACATGTCTACTGTCCCCACTGTTGTTCGCTCTGGCAATTGAGCCACTGGCTTTTCTGCTCAGATCAGTGGAGGGACATTCAGAGAGTAGACAGTGAGCACTTTCTATATGCAGATGACCTGCTCCTCTATGTCTTGAACCCACAAGTCAGCATAAAAAGCCCCAAGTCGCCACATTGGTACACAGAGGGAGAATTCAGAATGTCCAAATTACCAAACAGCACATCTTTCGGGACTTGTGGGAGGAAATCGGAGCACCCGGAGGAAACCCACGCAGACACGGGGAGAATGTGCAGACTCCGCATAGACAGTGACCCAAGCCTAGGAGCTGTGAAGCAACAGTGCTACCCACTGTGCCAAAAGTCCGGAAAGTTGGGCTTGTTAGGTGAATTGGACATTCTGAATTCTCCCTCAGAATACCCGAAAAGGCGGAGTGTGGCGACTAGGGGATTTTCACAGTAACTTCATTGCAGTGTGAATGCTTTTTCTTATAAATTTAGAATACCCAATTATTTTTTTTCCATTTAACGGGCAATTTAGCATGGCCAATCCACCTAACATGCACATCTTTGGGTTGTGGGGTGAGGCCCACGCAGACACTGGGAGAACGTGCAAACTCCACACACTGACCCAGTGCCGGGATCGAACCTGGGTCCTCCACGTCATAGGCAGCAGTGCTAATCACTGTGACACCGTGCCGCCCATTGCAGTGTTAACGTACGCCTACTTGTGACACTAATAAAGATTATTATATTAGCTTCTGCACTCTGGTTCTTGCCTTGCCATTGCCTAGCGCCTGCCATTCCAAATGAAGCACCTGGATATTTATTAGGTCTGTGGCTCATGGCTAACCTTCTGTAACCTTCTCAGTTGCTGCTTTAACAGACCACTGAGATGAAGGATATCGCTGCACCGTCCCAGCTTGCTAAAATTGCACATTTCAATCCTCACTGGTAGCCATGCAATTATGTCTGTTTCTCACATGCTTCAACTGTTTTGTGAAAATCGCCAACTACCAGCTAAACAAAACCACGTTGTTCAGTGAACATTCAATGTGTCATTAGATTTTCCCGCAAATTGAAAACAATCGCACTGTGTTCTTCTGAAGACCAGCCCTGCTTCACAGCATCTCAAGAGTTGTCCTACAAACCTAAATATACGTGTGGAGGCACACACAAAGAGAACAGGAACAGAGAAGGTAACAAACAACACACTATTTTTCTTGTTTCACCAAGCAAAAGACCCTTCGATTTGCGGAATACTAGATACCCAAAAACGTATGTTTTGATAAGCAGGTTACGGTCTGACTGACCTGTGACTGCTTTCTAACAGAAACTTATTTGATTCTTCCTTGCTCAAATAGGGACTGCTGACAAGTAGTGGTCTAATGAGTGACATCCATATTCATACTCACTGCTGCAATTTTAACACATTGTATTGTGTGGCTCTACAAATGAACCATATCAATTTGCCACGTGTGGCTGATTCATCATATATTGTGTCATGTGAGAGTACCTTTAAGAAATGGGTCTTTAAGAAATGGGTGTCTATCAGTGATGTCAGAGTGTGGGTTGAGCTGGGCTGTCTGTCTGCTTTACTTTCGTTTTTGAGCAGTCTGCTAGAGTGAGTTTTAGTTTTGTTTTCAGAGAAGAGCTGCAGTGAAAGCCAGCAGATGTGCATGGATTTCTCTACAAGCTAAAGAGTGTTCATTTGGGTGATTTCAAAGGGATAACTGCTCTCATTAGAGAATTTAAACCTGATCTCTGTGTTAAAAGGGTCTTTTGTCTTCTGGATGTTGTTTGGGAATTTATCAAGGGTTATCTATTGAGTGCTGTCTTCTATGGGGATTTATTAGTGTTGATAGTTGTTAAGGTGTTTACTGTGGGTTTATAAAGTGTTAACTGGTTTCATGAATAAACACTGTTTTAATTTAAAGTACTGTAACACTCTGTTGAATAACACCTGAAAGGCAGGCCCATGTGCACCCCATAACCACAATCAATTCAAAGTTAAAGGTCAGGTGAACCCCATGAGACACTTTGGGGTTCTCTAAATCCTGGACCTGAACAATTGTGATGGCAAGCATATTGGAGAAGAATGGAGCCATAAACCCAAAATTTGAAGCGCCCGAGAACATTAGAGGAGTTGTAGGTGTTTTGGATAGGGACTAGTCAATGGGAAAAATTGAGCTGAGATAGGAGAAAATGAGTTTTGTGGGGCTTGAGGAAGCAGAAATGATTGGTCTGTAGGGACAGCACTGGTTGCGGATCAGTCAGATGCAGGTTGCACAGGTTAAGTGGAACTCAATTTTGAAACTGCAGGCAGAAAAAAATCTCTAGAAGAGACTAGGGATGTTAACGACTGGAGAAATTATACCTTGGTGTTTAGTAGTGTGTTCATAACGAGTTGCCGTTCAGCCTCAACAAGATCAGCCGCATGCTGTCATACACAGACGGTGTCTTCCTGGTCAGTGAGTTGATAATGCCAGTGCTGCATCTGAGAGAATGGATTGCTGCTTGTTCATGGGGTGGGGAGGATTGCTAATAAGAGGCAAATGGAGAAACTGATAGAACCATCATGCTCTCAGACAAAGATCAGGAAAGGGTAGGAGGTCAGTTCATGCAACCTAGATGCAATCTGATGTGCAGTAGAATTCTGCTGGCTAATAAAAAGTGGGCACAGAGGCAAAGATAGCAAAGGAAAGCAAACTCCTGGTCCACTGTTGGCCTTTTCCATAATTCTTCCTGCACGACCTACCACCTGATTTGATTAGACTACTCTCACATTTTCTGGCTCTCAACGTGTCTCCTTTGTCCTCTTTTGTCTTACACTTCAACTTCTATCAGTTAACTCATCTCCTGTTCTCTACCTAATCATTTTACAGCACATTCTTTATTTCTCATTTTTGAATGTTCTTTCCTTCCCTTGCTCTGTTCCTACTTCGATGTTCACATGTAATATTTTCAGATAAAATGTCATAGCTGAAACTTGCCAGTTCTTCCCACAGATTTGAGAATTTCAGATTTTCTATTTGTTTCAAATTTCCTGCATCTGCGACATTGTTCTTTTGCATTACATAGTTTGATTAATAGGCATGTAAGATATGTAACTCCTACCTCGACAAAGCACTTCTTAACTCCCAGTTGAACTTCACCATCACAGGCCCGCAACATGGTTTCCATCTCCTCGCGCACGACATAGCTCCCAGATTCATTAGCAAAGAGGTTAAAAATGTCTGCAACAGGATTAAATACAAGTTAAAATGCATTTGTAAAACATTGTACTATATTTTGATGAAAATAGGGACCGCATTTCTGTAAATTATGTCCCCATTTTCATTTCTCCCTCAAATTAAGAACAACCTTGCATCACCCAGAGTCAGGAAAATGAGAAGGCCAGTCTGCAGAAATGTCATAGATACTATAAAATCTAGGGGGTCCGTTTGAGGAAATAAACTGAGTTAAATGTCCTCTAAATGTTTGTCAAGGACACCAACAGAATCTTTCATAACTTTATCATTTTATTTAAATAACCGTGGGCATGTCATTAACTCTGAACAGACAGGGCAATTGCCTACCTCTGCTATTAATTCCTACCTTTGGGCTGTGGGGGTGAGACCCACACAGACACGGGGAGAAAGTCCAAATTCCAAATGTACAGTGACCCGGGGCTGGGACCGAACCTGGGTCCTACTCGTGGTGATCATTTAAAATTATTAACCCCCGATCCATCTCCCAAGTCAGTAGAATAGGCTTCCACTATTCATTAGATCAATAGTCTTCAAACCTTAAGTGTTTTTTTACTGTCTCCTCTTAACTTTAATTGCTCCAGTGGATATCAGTCCAACAATTTAAACTTGTTCTTAAAATAAACTGTAGTTTTCAAATCTTGGCATCTTTGAGCACTTCAAATAGCTTTAATTTCCTTTCTTTAATGGAATTCCCAAAATTGCAAAGTTTGTGGTCTAACCAATGCTTTGTACAAAGTCTTTAGTATTTCTTTACTCATTTACTTCCTATCCATATTTAGACAATCACATTCTTTTGGCCAATTTATCTTTCTACCTGCCGTCATACTTGTAATGTAGAAATTGGTTGGTGAGGTTGCCAACCAGGTGCTTAAAAGATCAATGCCGTCATGTCAAGAAAATATGCAAACTGCAATTTTACAAATAGGTTCAATGACAGCAACATATCCTGGTTCAATAAATAGCTACTGGAAGAAAAGAATGAGTTGCAAGAGCCCAGAAGAGCAACGTTTCGCCTCAGTTGGAGCTCAGCCTCGAGATGTCCATGGACAGGATTTTTCTACTCTTAAAATTGCCCCTTTTGTGGAATGAGTAGAAGCAGTTTGATTCTTGCAAGTACAAAAGCAAAGTTCTGGGATGCTGGAAATCTGCAAAAAAAAAAAAACAGATATGCTAGAAACACCCAGTGGATCAGACAGCATCTCTGGAGAGAGAAACAGCGGGGGCGATTCTCCAATATGGAGCCCAAGTGTTCACACCGTCACGTTTCACGACGGTACAAACCATGCCCAGGTACGACTGATTCTGGTCCCCAGGGGGCCAGCACGGCGCTGGAGCGGTTCACGCTCCAGCCAACTTTCCGGAGCCAAATGGGCACCACGCCTACCCGCGCATGCGCAGTTGGGCCGCGCCAACCTGCGCAGGGGACCTCTTTAGTGCACTGGCCCCGACTCAACATGGCGTCGATGTTCAGGGGCCGGCCGCGCCATAAGGTACCGGGGGGGGGGGGGGGGGGGGGGGGGGGGGGGGGGAGAAAATCGCTGGACCCCGATCGCCGGCCAGCCCCCATCGGAGCCCCCCCCCCCCCCCCCCCCAACCGTTCGTGCAGAGTGCCCGCTGGCAGCGACCAGGGGTGAACAGCGCCGGCAGGACTCTGTCAGCGCCGCGCCAAATACGGTGGCGCAAATAGTGCCTCGGAGAATCGTGCGCCGGTGTCGTGGCGCGGTTGTGGCGATTCTCCGGCCCGGCGCGGGGCTCGAAGAATTGCCCCCAGAGTAATTTGTTTCAGGTCGGCGACCTTTCATGAGAAGTGGGAAAGTTAGAAACGCAATAGGTTTTTGAGGCAGAGAAAAAGTGAGGGTGTGAAAGGAGCGGGTCTGTGACAGGCTGGCAGAAAGGAGACATTTGATATGTGGTGCACGGCCAAATGAAGTGCTGATGGAGCAAATAAAACAGATTTGTATTGCGGCGTGAAAAATTAGAGCAAAACTTGCAAAGAAAAAAGAATGAGAACGAGGGCAGAGGTTATGGTCTGAAATTGTTGAACTCATTTGTGTGAGTCCCAAAGGCTGAAGTGTTGTACCTCGAGCTTATGTCAAGCCTCATCGGGCCATTGCAGGAGACAAAGGTCAGGGAGTATGAGAGCAAGGTGAATTAAAATAGCAGGCAACTAGAAATGTGCAGTCACACTTGCAGACTGAATGGGGGCGTTCTACAAAGTGATTATCTAATCTGCATTTGGTCTTCCCAATGTAGTTCAGACTGCCTCATGAACACTAAAGTATACTACATTTCAAGAAAGTACATGGAAATTGCTGTTTCACCTGGAATAAGTAGTGTTTGTGGTCTTGGACGGTGAGGAGAGAGGAGGTAAAAGGGAGTGCTACATCACCTGCACTTGCATAGAAAGAACCTGTGAGAAGGGCAGGGTGACTTAGAGGTCATTCAGAAGTGGACCAGGGTGTTGTGGAACATTAGTCCTTTCAGAATGTTGAAAGGGTGGTGCCATAGAGTTGGTGGAATTGGCAGCAGACAGTTTCTCTCAACTAAGGATTCACCTACCTCAGCCCCCTTTATGCTTGCTTTTCCTTTGCAGGTTTTGATTTTACTCTCATTTTTGCTTTTTGGTGGCATACCATTCTTGACACACCTATTTCTTTATTTGTCCCATTACTACTCTGTCTTACCCCACCATTTATTTTGTCACTTAGCTTCTCCTGTCCTCCATCCCATTACACTTTTCCTTTTGCTCTTCTTTCCACTTTCCCCTCTTTCATTTGCTTAATGCTTGTTGCATTGCTTTTGAAAGATCACCTGCTCAAAATATCAACTGCGTTTCTCTCTACACACATGACCTGTTGAGTATTTCCAGCATTTTTATTTTTGCATGTGTTTAGCGTTAGTAGAGGTTTAGACCAACATCTTCTCGTTTAAAAAAAAAATTCAAATAAATGCCAGTGCAGGGGCCGTAGTTGTGAATATAAATATGAAGCATTTACAATGTAATAACACTTTTACATTTATTTTATTTTCTAAATAAAAGCTAGCTATCTGAATACCATAGATATATTTTGGTGCCATTCAGAACACACTATAGCTTTGTTTATATTCAATTTTCTTTTCTCCAGAAGTACAATGTGTGAACCATCTTATATCCTTTAGAGGACACACACTTGTGTTAAGTGCCAAAGAAATTGAACAATTGGTCATGCTTTGCAACATTAGAGAGAATTAGGAGTTTCTGGAGCATCACCTCCATAACTAGTTCACGGAGTCTGTTCGACAGTTCAAGACACAGGGAGAATGTAGTGTGGGTGACAACTGCCAGACAACCTTCACATTACTGAAGAGTCATCATATTGGATTCAAAACATTAACTCTGTTTCTCTCTCCACTGATGCTGCTAGATCTACTGAGTTTTTCCAGCACTTGTCGTTGGGCAAGTATGTGATAAAAATTGTCAGTGACTGACAGCAGAGTGATCCCGAGCAGCATTGTGGTACCACAGAGCAAGGGATTACCAAAGGGGTTGAGAATAAGTAGATTATAAGAATAGGAGAATGATAATAGTGGAGGAGTCGATAGTCAGGAATACATATGCGTCCTTTTTCTCTAGTCTTTAATGTATGTTGAGCATAATACATCTAGTGCCAAAGAATGAACATTGTGGAATAAATGGAAAAACATTCTGGAAAGGCAGAATAGGCTGTGCTCCACATTGGAAACCATGACAAACAAATGCATTTAAGGGAGTTGATGGAGTTAAGCACATGATTGAAAACAAAAACTTCATGAGTGGTAATCTCTTAATTGCTTCCTGCGCTAGGTTTAAAACAGGATAAGGAAAGGATCACAAAAGTCAATGGGTCATTACAGAGTTGTTGAATGGAGGGTTCGCATTCTAGGCAGAAACTGCAAAATTTCTGGAAAATAACTTGAAGGAATGACATCATCTGAATTGAAATGGTCCCCATGTCCTCCTTTCAGGAAGGCTAAAGGGGATAGTGGGAGAAGTTTTAAATTAAGAGGGTAGGAATTATTAGAAAAATCTAGATTTGAGACTAGAGGGAGAGCAGGGGTTAAAAAATCTATTGGACTAGGCATGGCTAAAAAAGAAACTATCAGACGGAAAAGAAAAGCAGGATATAAGGAAGCAAGGGATAAAAATACAAGTGAGGATGGAATAAGGGATATCAAAAAAGGGATTTAGGAAAAAGAGCACATGCTCCGAACAAAACTGATGCTGTAACTGAATAGTATGTCTGAAAATGTACAAAACATTCAAGACAGATGTGGAGAGTGAGAAACATCATCTAAATAAGGATTCCATATTTAGCACAAAGAGAGTTTAGAAAGGACTGGAAACCTTTATTCTTGGTTATACTAGTTTCAGGAGAGATTGGGAGGGAACAAGAGCATATTGCTGATTCTACTGCAGCACTAGAATGCAAAGATGACATAGGGTAGAATCCATATCAAATAAGAAATAGATAGATAAGTTCTTGATGTTCAACACAGGCAACCAGATACCAGAGTTTAGATAAGGGCAGCATGGTAGCATTGTAGGGCAGCACGGTAGCATTGTGGATAGCACAACTGCTTCACAGCTCCAGGGTCCCAGGTTCGATTCCGGCTTGGGTCACTGTCTGTGCAGAGTCGGCACATCCTCCCCGTGTGCGCGTGCGTTTCCTCCGGGTGCTCCGGTTTCCTCCCACAGTCCAAAGATGTGCAGGTTAGGTGGATTGGCCATGATAAATTGCCCTTAGTGTCCAAAATTGCCCTTAGTGTTGGGTGGGGTTACTGGGTTATGGGGATAGGGTGGAGGTGTTGACTTTGGGTAGGGTGCTCTTTCCAAGAGCCGGTGCAGACTCGATGGGCCGAATGGCCTCCTTCTGCACTGTAAATTCTATGATAATCTATGAACTCAAGAGATGCAGCCCAGGACAGAACAATAATACAGCCTCAATATTTAACCTTCATCTTCTGCCATTTCCAGTGCAATACCGCCACCAAATAGAACTTCCTTTCTCTTTCCCATTCTCTCTGCAACACCCTGATCATTCAATAACTAATGTGAAAGTAGGAATACCATTACAAAATAGGGAACACAAGTTCAATGTAGGAAGAAAATAAATGAAAGAAGAATCGCCAATACAAGTGCTGGATTGAAAACAAAGCGAAGTTCAGGAAGATAAAAGGGATTGGCTCAAAATAACTCAGCTGAAGCATTAGCAATGATCTGTAATGAGAAATGTTCAAATATGCAAAGAGCACAAAATAAATATACTCCCTCAAATACAGAGAAGGTATGAAGCTTAGAGGACTGCGAACAGATTTATTAAAGACAAAAACTTAAATGAGAAGAAAGCGATGACAGTAAAGCTATCAATATCAAAAGTATAGTGGGACGGTGAGAAGGAAGATTAGAAAGGGATTAAAAGGGGATATGGAAAAAGGTAGATAATTGAAAAGAAAACAGTAAGGGGTTTGATAGTAATATAAACATAGAACAGTTATAAAAATGGTAGGATCATTCAGGAATTAAGAAAGGCTGATGACAACTTTTGAAGATGAAGGTATGACGGAAGTATGTAATAAGTATCTCTTTTACAAGTATGATGCCGGTGAGAATGTAAGCTGATCAAAGGCAGATATGGAACAATTTATTGAACTTTGTAGAAAAGTGGTTATGAAAAAGACAAGATGGAGGAGTCATTGAATCCTGATGACAAGCACCACAGGCTGTTAATATTCTGAGAAGAAAACAAAGCAACTGGCTAAAGCTTTTTAATCTTAGAAATCCAAATTGTGGCACAAGACAGGGGAGCTAATATCCCTTTCATGAAGGAGGGGGGAATAAATTGGGTAAGTGAATAGTGAGAAACTAGGAACCATGGAAGATTCTATTTGAAGTAATGTTCATTTTGGGTACCAAAGCACAGGAAAGACACAATGGCCTAGAGCTGACAACAGATTCACCAGAATGATATCAGGGCTTAAGGAGTTAAATTAGGAGTATATGTTGCATTATCATGGATTGTTTTCTCGAGTTTGGAAGGTCGAGTGTTGATCTAATTGGAGTTGTTTAATGGGATGGGTGGGTAAAGAGAAAATATTTCTTTTGGTGGGAGAATCCAGAACAAGGTGACACATTCTTCAAAATTGAGCTAGATCAATTAGGAGTGAAATCAAGAATACCTTTGCGCACAAAGGGCAGTGGAAATTTGGAAAATCTTCTCTGAAAGCTGTGAATGCTGGGTCAATTCACATTTTTTGGACCAAGATCAATATTTTTTGGAAGCTGAGAATACCAAGCAATACCTAGCACTGATGGTGAAATTGTGTTGAGGTACAAATTAGCGATAATCTGATTTAATTGCAAAACAGTCTCAAGGGACTAAACAGCCTAGCCTGTTCCTATATTACTAAATACCATCCATCTAATCGCAGCTGCGGAAAAACCCTTCCAATCCATAACTTGAGGTAATTGTACAAACTATTTAGAAATATGTGCATAATTCAGGGACTTTTTGCTGGATTTATTTTTTGAGATATGCCATTAGAGTTTTTGTTCAAGAAACACAAAAAATACAAGAGCACAACTGGTACAGTACAGAAAATTATTACTACCAATGTAAGAACACGCAAGGCAGGATAAATTCAGAACAGACTTTAAGAACTAGTGTCTACAGTTTTAATATGTGATCAACCGGGAAATGGGGGGAGAAAGAGGATACGGCCATATAAATAAGATCGAATAATATCTCAGGCCACACATCTTTATGTACAGCGAGGTCAAGACCAAAAATATGACTCATAGGAAACCCTGCAGAAATTAGGTCAGACAAGATAGAGCCAATAAATTTGAAGTAGGGGGTCCCACACTTCACGGAATGCATCAAACTTAATATGGATAACAGATGGCAAAAATCCCACAGAGATACACTCCATGACTATTTTATGCCAATTTTGAATTGAATGATACTTGTTACTGATCCAGGAGCAGGGGATATTTTTATGGCCTGCAAAAGTTAGGATGATATACAGCCTTTTCTCATTAACGTCAAGAATTCTTTTATCTCAAAGACCCAGAATTAGAAATGGGTCGAATTATAAGGCTCTGTGAAATATCCTCGAAAGCACCTTTACTACACTAGACTGTTGCTAACTTTTGGTTGGTTCAATTTGCTCTGTTTTATAACCTTTGCTCTAGAGTCGCCAGGTATCTTTATTTTTTTTTAATAAATATTTTATTGAAAATTTTTGGTCAACCATCACAGTACATTGTGTATCCTTTACACAATACTATAACAGTATAAATAACAATGACCTGTTTTATAAACAAAGAATAAATAATATATAACAAAAACGGAAACTAAAACTAAATGGCAACTGCCTTGTCTCAGATAAACACTCTCCAAAAATATGATTTTAACAGTCCAATATACAATTATTTATAGCAACGACCTATACATATTATACATATATATTAACAACCCTGAGACTCCTTCTGGTTCCTCCCCCCCCCCCCCCCCCCCCCCCCCGGGCTGCTGCTGCTACCTTCTTCTTTTCCATTCCCTCTATCTTTCTGTGAGGTATTCGACGAACGGTTGCCACCGCCTGGTGAACCCTTGAGCCGATCCCCTTAGGACGAACTTAATCCGTTCCAGCTTTATAAACCCTGCCATGCCATTTATCCAGGTCTCCACCCCCGGGGGCTTGGCTTCCTTCCACATCAACAGTATCCTGCGCCGGGCTACTAGGGACGCAAAGGCCAAAACATCGGCCTCTCTCGCCTCCTGTACTCCCGGCTCTTGTGCAACCCCAAATATAGCCAACCCCCAGCTTGGTTCGACCTGGACCCCCACTACTTTTGAAAGCACCTTTGTCACCCCCACCCAGAACCCCTGTAGTGCCGGACATGACCAGAACATGTGGGTGTGATTCGCTGGGCTTCTCGAGCATCTCGCACACCTATCCTCTACCCCAAAAAATTTACTGAGCCGTGCTCCAGTCATATGCGCCCTGTGTAACACCTTAAATTGAATCAGGCTTAGCCTGGCACACGAGGACGATGATTTTACCCTACTTAGGGCATCCGCCCTCAGCCCCTCCTCAATCTCCTCCCCCAGCTCTTCTTCCCATTTCCCTTTCAGCTCATCTACCATAATCTCCCCCTCGTCCCTCATTTCCCTATATATATCTGACACCTTACCGTCCCCCACCCATGTCTTTGAGATCACTCTGTCCTGCACCTCATGCGTCGGGAGCTGCGGGAATTCCCTCACCTGTTGCCTCGCAAAAGCCCTCAGTTGCATATACCGGAATGCATTCCCTTGGGGCAACCCATATTTCTCAGTCAGCGCTCCCAGACTTGCGAACTTCCCATCCACAAACAGGTCTTTCAGTTGCGTTACTCCTGCTCTTTGCCATATTCCAAATCCCCCATCCATTCTCCCCGGGGCAAACCTATGGTTATTTCTTATCGGGGACCCTACCAAGGGTCCCGTCTTTCCCCTATGCCGTCTCCACTGTCCCCAAATTTTCAAAGTCGCCACCACCACCGGGCTTGTGGTGTATTTCTTCGGTGAGAACGGCAATGGGGCCGTCACCATAGCATGTAGGCTAGTCCCCCTACAGGGCGCCCTCTCCAATCTCTTCCACGCCGCTCCCTCCTCTTCTCCCATCCACTTACTCACCATTGAGATATTGGCGGCCCAGTAGTACTCACTTAGGCTCGGTAGTGCCAGCCCCCCCCTATCCCTACTACGCTGTAAGAATCCCTTCCTCACTCTCGGGGTCTTCCCGTCCCACACAAAACTCATGATACTCTTTTCGACCCTTTTGAAAAAAGCCTTCGTGATCACCACCGGGAGGCAATAAAACACAAAGAGGAATCTCGGGAGGACTACCATTTTAACCGCCTGCACCCTTCCTGCCAGTGACAGGGATACCATGTCCCATCTCTTGAAGTCCTCCTCCATTTGTTCCACCAATCACGTTAAATTTAACCTATGCAATGTACCCCAATTCTTGGCGATCTGGATCCCCAAGTAACGAAAGTCCCTTGTTACCTTCCTCAGCGGAAAGTCCTCTATTTCTCTGCTCTGCTCCCCTGGATGCACCACAAACAACTCACTTTTCCCCATGTTCAGTTTCTATCCTGAGAATTCTCCAAACTCCCGAAGTGTCCGCATTATCTCTGGCATCCCCTCCGCCGGGCCCGCTACATATAACAACAAATCATCCGCATACAGAGATACCCGGTGTTCTTCTCCTCCTCTAAGTACTCCCCTCCACGCTATTGCCAGGGGCTCAATCGCCAGTGCAAACAATAATGGGGACAGAGGGCATCCCTGCCTTGTCCCTCTATGGAGCCGAAAGTATGCAGATCCCCGTCCATTCGTGACCACACTCGCCACTATACAACATCTGCACCCATCCAACATATTCATCTCCAAAACCAAATCTCCTCAGCAGCTCCCACAGATAATCCCACTCCACTCTATCAAATGCTTTCTCGGCATCCATCGCCACCACTATCTCCGCTTCCCCCTCTGGTGGGGGCATCATCATTACCCCTAGCAGCCTCCGTATATTCGTATTCAGCTGTCTCCCCTTCACGAACCCAGTTTGGGCCTCATGGACCACCCTCGGGACACAATTCTCTATCCTCATTGCCATTACCTTGGCCAGAATCTTAGCGTTTACATTTAGGAGGGAAATAGGTCTATAGGACCCGCATTGCAGCGGGTCCTTTTCTTTCTTTAGGAGTAGCGATATTGTTGCCTCAGACATAGTCGGGGGCAGCTGTCCCCTTTCCTTTGCCTCATTAAAGGTCCTCATCAGTAGCGGGGCGAGCAAGTCCACATATTTCCTGTAAGATTCAACTGGGAATCCATCCGGTCCCGGATCCTTCCCCGCCTGCATGCTCCCAATTCCTTTCACTACTTCCTCTATTTCAATCTGTGCTCCCAGTCCCACCCTTTCCTGCTCCTCCACCTTGGGAAATTCCAGCCGGTCCAGAAAGCCCATCATTCTCTCCCTCCCATCCGGGGGTTGAGCTTCGTATAATTTTTTATAAAATGCCTTGAACACTCCATTCACTCTCTCCGCTCCCCGCTCCATCTCTCCTTTCTCATCCCTCACTCCCCCTATTTCCCTTGCTGCTCCCCTTTTCCTCAATTGGTGGGCCAGCAACCTGCTCGCCTTCTCCCCATATTCGTACTGTACACCCTGTGCCTTCCTCCACTGTGCCTCTGCAGTACACGTTGTCAGCAAGTCAAATTCTACATGTAGCCTTTGCCTTTCCCTGTACAGTCCCTCCTCCGGTGCCTCCGCATATTGCCTGTCCACCCTCAGAAGTTCTTGCAGCAACCGCTCCCGTTCCCTACTCTCCTGCTTTCCTTTATGTGCCCTTATTGATATCAGCTCCCCTCTAACCACTGCCTTCAGCGCCTCCCAGACCACTCCCACCTGGACCTCCCCATTATCATTGAGTTCCAAGTACTTTTCAATGCACCCCCTCACCCTTAGACACACCCCCTCATCTGCCATTAGTCCCATGTCCATTCTCCAGGGCGGGTGCTGTTCTTTTTCCTCCCCTATCTCCAAGTCCACCCAATGTGGAGCGTGATCCGAAATAGCTATAGCCGTATACTCCGTTCCCCTCACCTTCGTGATCAACGCCCTTCCCAAAACAAAAAAGTCTATTCGCGAATAGACTTTGTGGACATAGGAGAAAAACGAAAACTCCTTACTCCTAGGTCTGCTAAATCTCCACGGGTCTACTCCTCCCATCTGCTCCATAAAATCTTTAAGCACCTTGGCTGCTGCCGGCCTCCTTCCAGTCCTGGACCTCGACCTGTCCAGCCCTGGTTCCAACACCGCATTGAAATCTCCCCCATTACCAACTTTCCCACCTCTAGGTCCGGGTTGCGTCCTAGCATACGCCTCATAAAATTGGCATCATCCCAGTTCGGGGCATATACGTTTACCAAAACCACCGTCTCCTCCTGTAGTTTGCCACTCACCATCACGTATCTGCCCCCGCTATCCGCCACTATAGTCTTTGCCTCAAACATTACCTGCCTCCCCACTAATATAGCCACCCCCCTGTTTTTCGCATCGAGCCCCGAATGGAACACCTGCCCCACCCAACCTTTGCGTAGCCTAACCTGGTCTATCAGTTTCAGGTGCGTTTCCTGTAACATAACCACATCTGCCTTACGTTTCTTAAGGTGTGCGAGTACCCGTGCCCTCTTTATCGGCCCGTTCAGCCCTCCCACGTTCCACGTGATCAGCCGGGTTGGGGGGCTTTTTACCCCCCCCCCCTTGTCGATTAGCCATCCCCTTTTTCCAGCACCTCACCCGGTTCCCACGCAGCTGTGTCCCCCCCAGGCGGTGCCCCCCCGCCCATCCCACCCCATACCACCCCATACCAGCTCCCCCCTCTCCCCAGCAGCAGCAGCCCAATAATTCCCCCCTCCCACCCCCCCCCGCTAGATTCCCCCACTAGCGTAGTTACACCCCCCATGTTGCTCCCAGAAGTCAGCAAACTCTGGCCGACCTCGGCTACCCCCCCCGTGACCTCGGCTCGCACCGTGCGACGCCCCCTCCTTCCTGCTTCCCTATTCCCGCCATGATTATCATAGCGCGGGAACCGAGCCCGCGCTTCCCCCTTGGCCCCACCCCCAATGGCCAACGCCCCATCTCCTCCACCTCCTTTCTTCCCCCCACCACCTCCTGTGGAAGAGAGAAAAGTTACCACATCGCAGGATTAGTACATAAAACTCCTCTTTCCCCCCTTTTTACCCCCCTCTTCGCCCCCCCATACTCGCCCCACCACTTTGTTTCAAACGTTCTTTTTTTTTTTTTTTTAAAATAACCCGCTCATTCCAATTTTTCTTCCACGATAAAAGTCCACGCCTCATCCGCTGTCTCAAAGTAGTGGTGCCTCCCTTGATATGTGACCCACAGTCTTGCCGGTTGCAGCATTCCGAATTTTATCTTCTTTTTGTGAAGCACCGCCTTGGCCCGATTAAAGCTCGCCCTCCTTCTCGCCACCTCCGCACTCCAGTCTTGGTATACGCGGATCACCGCGTTCTCCCACTTACTGCTCCGAGTTTTCTTTGCCCATCTAAGGACCATCTCTCTGTCCTTAAAACGTAGGAATCTCACCACTATGGCTCTAGGAATTTCTCCTGCTCTCGGTCCTCGCGCCATCACTCGGTATGCTCCCTCCACCTCCAGCGGACCCGCCGGGGCCTCCGCTCCCATTAACGAGTGCAGCATCGTGCTCACATATGCCCCGACGTCCGCTCCCTCCGCACCTTCAGGAAGACCAAGAATCCTTAGGTTGTTCCTCCTCGCGTTGTTCTCCAGCGCCTCCAGCCTTTCCACACATCGTTTATGGTGTGCCTCGTGCATCTCCGTCTTCACCACCAGGCCCTGTATGTCGTCCTCATTCTCGGCAGCCTTTGCCTTCACGACCCGAAGCTCCCGCTCCTGGGTCTTTTGCTCCTCCTTTAGCCCTTCGATCGCCTGTAATATCGGGGCCAACACCTCCTTCTTCATTTGCTTTTTGAGTTCTTCCACGCAGCGTTTCAAAAACTCGTGTTGTTCAGGGCCCCATATTAAACTGCCACCTTCCGACGCCATCTTGGTTTTTGCTTGCCTTCCTTGCCGCTGCTCTAAAGGATCCACCGCAATCCGGCCACCTTCCTCTCCTTTTTTCATCCGTATCCAGGGGGGATTCCCTTCTGGTTCACCGCACAGTACTTTTAGCCGTTAAAATTGCCGTTGGGGCTCTTATTAAGAGCCCAAAAGTCCGTTCCACCGGGAGCTGCCGAAACGTGCGACTCAGCTGGTCATCGCCGCACCCGGAAGTCGCCAGGTATCTTTATGATACCACCACGAGGTTCAAGTTCAAGTACTGATCAATAACTTAACACCAATTAGTAAGATTCAAATCAAAACACATTTATTATATACAGTAAGTCACTACTTATGCATATAACTCTACTTTCTAGACTATTTCTATCACTAACAGGCCTATACTTAGCTTCGGAATTGGCCCACCAGGTCAGGGGAACAAATGGCCTTTCGTTCAGGTCCTGAGTTTGCAGGATTCAAAAGCTGGTATGGACTTGTAGCTAGGAGCGCCTTTCTCGTAGCGAGCGTTGACTGGCGACTTACTTGGTTGGTGCGGCAGCTGGGCGGTTCACTCTCAGGGGTTGATTCGCGTTGTTGAGTGACCCTGCCAAGAAGACCGATTTGAACTTGGGGGCTTTACTTTTTAGTCCCCAGGGGCTTCACGCCCTTCGGGGCGGACCCCGTACATAGTTTCAAATGATTGGACTGTGTTCTGATCACTTGGATCGATTTCTCCAATACTGGAGTTGTTCCCTGATCGCTGGGCAGTCCCTAAATGTCCGTTGGCCTTCCTTTGTCTTGGCTCCTGCTGGTGCCGAGGAGTCTGGCTTGGCTTTATTCACCTTAAGTGTTTCAATCGTGCCTGGGAATCACTCATTACTATGCAGATGGCTGCTGGTTTCAGTGCTGTCTGGTTTTTGCACGTTCCAATACACAGGATTTCTGCACTTGCTCGTTTCTGCCTGTGTTGGCTGAATTTCCCTTTAGTCTTTGCAGTTCTCCATTTTAAGTCGGGAAGTGGCCAACCCAGGTGGCTACACTCCCTCCTTGTGATCCCTAACGCGAAGTGTGAAGGATCACATAACTGCGTTGTCTTCATTCCCTGACCCAGCGAGCACTCTTCCATGGCCTCTACACTGACCGTAACTATGCAGTAAAAATTGTAACTAACAATTTCTAAGTGGCGCCATGTCAGACAGGGACATGCATTACAACACAAAAAAAAAACGGTACCTCTAACTGTCCTCAATAAACTACACTCACTAAAACATTCAGTAATATTAACTTCCTAAACAATACAAAATAATAGCAGCATTCACATTTTTCCTCTGGCTTGGCAGTCAAGCACAGGGGTGTACAATATTTCCATTTCTTTATTTACAAAAGATGCAACACAAATGGTCTTTATTGTAGATCATGGGGTTCGGGGGCCTGGTGAAAACCGAAAATAGGGGATCTCATTCTGTATACCGGGGTGCTATCGCGGTAGGCTCTCCTTCGTCATTTCCTCATGCAGATAGTCTGCACGATGCTGCAGAGTATCGCCAACACTAATAGGGATTTGATTAAGTAGGAAAGGGAGTACCATGTTATGAGCTTATCACACCATGATGGTGTGGTCTTTCCTGTTACTGGGCGCTATGGGGAAGTGAATCATTAACGACCGGGGGGGGGGGGGGTTTGGGGTCAGGGGGTTCGCGTGCAACCGAATACACATTATAATGGTGATGATCAGCACGGAGGATGTCCTCATTGTTCTTCTTCTTTCTCTTCTTTTCTTTTCTTTCCTTGGGGCTTCTGGAGTTCTGTGGGATCAAGCATAGTTTATGTTACTATCTTGGTTAATATCTCGTCTGTTAGTATGTCTGTCCTTTAGTGCCAATTCCCCTTTACAATTTGTCACCACGTGTGACTCCCTCATTTAAAACTTTTTTTTAAAAACCGAATATTCACGACAAGACACACTTAAAAATACTGAAACAGTGCGAGTCGTCTCGCAGGCTGTGCGATTTACCATCCAAATGTTTAAGGATGTAAAAAAGCATAGGGATGGCAACCTAAGGGTTGCCGGAAAACAAAACAAAACTTTTTGAACCAAGAGTGCTAAAATGAGGTGCGTATGGGCTGCGACGGGTAAGAATTGGATGGAATCCCCAGGTAGGACTGTGACCGATGCCGTGTGTGCTCTACCCGAGCGTAGCTGACCAGAGGGGGAGTCCTCAGGCAGGGCGGAGACCAATGCCGTTTCTCCACTGCCTGAGCAACCGACAAGAACGGGCAAAAATGTAGTCATCGTGGGTGGGTTGCTGTAAAGATTCTACCTTCGAACCAGAAGAGCAGTTATGAACGGGGGCTGGCAAGCTCTCAGCGGTTTCTGCCGATGAGCGTGCAGGCAAGTTTTCATAGGTTTCCGCCGACAAATAAGGTGTGGGGCCGTGGAAAAAAATTTCCGATCTTACATACAACACATATCAACAACAGTAACAAACAACATTGAACAACATGCTGCAGGTTCCATCAGAAAGGACACCGTTTCTCCCAAGCAGTTCCTTTTTAAAACATCATCTGGACACCTCAGTTATCAGTTGCGAACAGGGTCGCTAAGGGGTTTGCGCTTTGGGAGTCAGACTCAAAGTCGTCATCTTCTCCCGGATGCCATACTCTCGAATGTATAAGGGCTGATAGGGCTGCATGGTGCGATTTGGGGTCCATCTCGTCTTTCCGGGCGAGCCTGTATGAATTATCGCGGTGCCAAAAGGTGGTGTCTAGTTCTGTGGGGACGGAGTCAGGGTCATTGTAGGGCGGTGGTCTTTGGTTGGGTTTGTTGAGGAATGTGATCAGGAAGGGATCACTCGAATCGTGTCCAGATTCGCTGGGTGTGGGTTCTGTTGCATGGGGATAGTAGGGAGGCGGGCTGTGGCTATTGTCTGCGTCACAGTCGCTGTCTCTGCTGCTGCTGTCTGTGGGCGTTCTAGGGCGGAGTCTAGAGGTCGGGGGTGGAGTCGAGGGCGAGTCCGTGGATGTGATGGGCGTGTTGGGGAGGGTAGGGATACTTATGTTGGTTGTGGGCGGGGTGTGGTCTGCTGCGTCGAGCATGACGTGGTGTGCGTGGTTGGACTGTAGGCCATATGCCTTAAGCTGGTTAATATGGAACCACGCAGTCTTTCTGTTGGGGTACTTAATGTTATACACTGAGGGGCTTACTTTGTCCGCAATGGAGTACGGACCCGAATATTTAGGTGAATGTGCTGGGGTTATAGATGGAGAGCATGACCTGCTTCCCTACCTCAAACTCAGTCGCATGCACTGTCTTGTCGAAACAGGCCTTGCTCTGTTTCTTCCTTGTGCCTAATCTTACTGCGGCTGCTAGCTGAGCCGTTTTTACATTTTCAACTAACTGTTTGATTGCGTTCTCGTGTGTGAGGGCCGTCACTTTGGGGCTGGTCAAGTCCAATCCTAATAAAAATTCTGTGCCATTCATGGGGCGTCCGGTCATGAGTGTGTGTGGGATGTAACCTGTGGAAGTTGAGATAGTATTTCTCAAAAACATCAGCGCAAAAAGGAGGACTGAATCCCAAGTGGTGTTGTTTTGTTGGACTATTTTTCTGAGGGTGGCTTTTAGGGTCCGATTCATGCGCTCCATGATACCACTTGACTGGGGGTGGTATGCAATGTTGAATTTTTGGGTAATGCCACGTCCCGTAAAATGGGAACCTTGGTCGGATTCAATACTGCGGGGGAGTCCCCATCTCGTAAAGATGTGGTGGGTTAAGATTTTTGCAGTGGTCTTTGCCGTGTTTGTTCTGGATGGGAATGCCTCTACCCATTTCGTAAAAGTGTCTATGACGACTAATACGTACTTGTAACCATCCTGCAAGGGGACAATGGTCCGATAAAATCGATCTGGAGGTTAGTCCAGGGGCCATTAACGGGGCGGGTGTGGCTAAGTTGAGCTTTCTTTGCGTATCTGTCCGGATTGTTTTGGGCACAGATAAGGCAATTCTCAACGTAGTGCGTTACGTCTTTTTTTAAACTTGGCCACCAACAGAGCTGCCTGAGGTGGAATAAACAAATAAGTTGATTCCTGTCCTGTTCAGGAACCACATAAAGGGTGGCTTTTAACACCACACCGTCATGTGTGGTCAGTGCATTGTTAAACCTATCATAGAGTGCTGTAAATTGTCCTTTTAAAATCTCCGAGATTGCTATCCTGCTTCTGGGCCTGCACTAAATCCTCGATATTAGTCAGCGAGGCCGGAGCTGCATTCACTGGTGCGCTTTCGGGTGGTGTCCAAAAATATCCATGCCTGGAACCTACTTTGGCCAGTGCGTCGGCTTTTACATTTCCAGTGGAGGAGGAACGGTGGTGACTGCGAACTTTAACAATACCAAAGGTCCTGTCCTGTGCTTTCTCTAAAATGTGGCGGAGCAATGGGGCTGAAGGGAGGGGTTTTCCGTCTGCGGAAACAAATCCTCTTGCTTTCCACAGGGGTAGGAATTCTGTAAGGCTGTTGCAGACATAGAGGCTGTCCGGGTACATGTCTGCTGGGCTGGGGAAGGAGTCTGGGTGATCTATAATATACGCAACGGCTGCTAGTTCTGCCGCCTGCGCGCCGAAGAGGCCTGGTAGCTTTGAGGAGATCTCTTCTAGGGCGTGTCCCCACGCGTCCTCGACATAGATGCCGTATCCTGTAATGCGCTTCCCTTCTAATACTGTGGAAGAACCATCCACATAAATCCTTAAAAGTGCGCACATGTCTATGCTGGGGGCTCTGGGGTGAACTATCTATCTTTCTGGGGGTTGTTTTCGCAATAAAGGGGCCTGTGTTGTGGTGCGGTGAGATGATTTCACATTTGTGGGGGGTGCCTGGGTACTGATGGTTATCGGCTAAGAAAGTGTGGGTCTTGGTCCGCTTAATAGTTATGTCCCGTCCCTGCAAAAGAAGGCTCCATCTGGCCGCTCCAATTTGGCTAACTGTACCGTCCTTAAGTCGTCCGTCAAGTAAAAGTTGGGTGGGGGTGTGTTCCGTGAGGATTGTGATGGGGTTTAGTCCGGTTATGTAAGAAAAATATTGAACTGCCCAGAAAACTGCAAGCAGGTGCCTTTCACAGGCCGAAAATCCCTGCTCCACAGGATCTAAAAGTCTGGATGCGTAAGCCACGGGAATTAACTGTTCGTGCCGTTCCTGGAGGAGCACGCCCGAAAGGGTGCGGTTGGTGCTAGCTATC
The DNA here is from genome assembly GCF_047496885.1 of Scyliorhinus torazame. Taxonomy (NCBI): domain Eukaryota; kingdom Metazoa; phylum Chordata; class Chondrichthyes; order Carcharhiniformes; family Scyliorhinidae; genus Scyliorhinus; species Scyliorhinus torazame. The sequence continues at coordinate 185,875,805 of NC_092718.1, forward strand.
TCTATTGCATAGGGGGAAAGCGGGTCTGGAACTTGCAGTGCGGGGGCTGCAGTGAGGGCTCTTTTCAAAGCATCCACAGCATCCGTATGCTGCGGAAGCCATTCCCAAGGGGCTCCTTTCTTTAGGAGTTCCGAGAGGGGTGCTGCCTTGCTGGCGAAACCGTCAATATGGTTTCGGCAGTAGCCAACCAGTCCTAAAAACGAGGGCCGAAACATTCTGGGGAAGGGACAATTTGGCAATCGAGTCAATTCTTTTGTGCTCGATCTCGCGTTTACCGTGCGTGATAATCGTACCCAAATATATCACTTTGTTTTCCAAAATCTGGCTCTTTTGGGGGTTTACTTTGCAGCCAATCTGTTGTAGGAGTTCCAGGAGTTCAGCCAGAAGCTCGATGTGCTCTGCCTTGGTGTCTGTCTGCAGTAATAGGTCGTCCACATACTGGACCAGACATTCGGGGTGAGAACATTTTGACAAACCATTTGCCAGCTGTCGGTGGAAAATGGAGGGGGAGTTGTGGAATCCTTGTGGAAGGCATGTCCACGTGTACTGCTGACTTTTAAAAGTGAAGGCAAATTTGAATTGGCACGCTTTTACCAATGGAATGGAATTGATTGTGGTGCGGGACCCTCCTGTGTCCCAGAGAAATTCGATGGGGCTGTCTCCGTACTTTTGCTGCAACTACTGGTCGGCCGGACCTATCCCAAAGGGTGTCGCAGACTCAACTGGGGGAGCCCGAACACCGTCAGTCCATTCCGTTCAGGTCCGTCTGGACTGAACGGGTGCTCACACTATGTATGGGCTCTGTCCTATTCTTATTCAGAGTGCCTGCCTGCTGGGCTCTCTGTGGCTTTCGTGGGGCATTGCATTCTCGTGCAAAGTGTCCTAACTGTCCACAGTTGTAACACTCCTGTGGCTTTTGTGGGGGGCTGTTCCTGCCTTCGTTCACCCATGCGGGGTTCTGGTGCGTTTTCACAGCTTGGATGTGTGCTTCTGCCTGTTCCTCGGGTTTCCTAGCTGCGGGTTTGTTTTGGACAGATTGCTCCCAGGTGCGGGACAATCTCTTTAAAACCCATTTCTCATTGTGGGCTTCCTCTGAGGGGTCATAGTTGGTACAGGCGTTTTGTCCTGTCTCTGTGGCATGGGAGATAAGGGTGCGGGTCCATTTGGCCATACCTTCTTGGGACAAATGGGCGCGGTCTAGATTACCGAAAACGGCGGTGAAGTGAATCCACAGGCGTCCAGCAAACGCTGTGGGGTGTTCAGTCTTTGTCTTCCTGCACTTATTCAGGCCTTCTACTGCGTCACCTCTGTTGTAGCCGATCGCATCTAGGATCGCTGCGTGCATCTCTGCAAGGGTGCCTCCTCCTACATTCTGTGAGTCGGGAAGGGCTGCTACGACCGAAGGGTCTAAACTCAAAACTGTGAGCTTCACGTGCTCACGCTCATCCAGGCCGTACTTGGTCGCCTGCTGCTTTACTCCAGCAAAGAGGTGGGGAGGAACGGTGTGATTTTCTTGCACGCGTCCCGTAATTGGGTCACGGTTAAGGGGGTGGTATAAAGCAATTCTGTATCTCCGTCCGATGTCACTGTGCGGTGGGTGGTTACTGGATTCATTAGTGCCTGAACTATCTGCGATGTGGGGGGTTGGGGCACTTTTCTCTTCTGGGGCTTTCCTTGCGCACATGTTCCCTGAACATATCTATGCGCGGTCTCATTTAATTCTTCCCAATCCGGGCCATCTTCTGTATCTAACTGGGATCCAAGGGTGCTGTGGAATCCATTCTGAACAGAAAGCAAAGACTGCAGTTCTGCAATCCACTTCCGGCACTTTGCGTGATCTAATGAGCTTTGTCTCTGCTCCGTGGTGGCAGCATGGTGTGCTCGTAATGCTGCTTTCAGGTCGCTACACTGCCTTTGCAATGCCTATACCTGTTGCTCAGTTTCCTCTCTTACCAGGACTGCACGTTGCGTGTCCTGATAGGCCTTTTCGTACTCTGTCTGGAAGCTGCTTAGGTGCGCCAGACAAGACTGGTGTGCCCACTTGGCATCATCCACCTCTCTGTCCTTTGCTGCTAACTTACTTCTCAACTCTATGTTCTCTTTCTCAACCTCACTTACATCGACCTTGCTCATTCGAAGTACTCCTTCTATCTCTTTACGGAGCGTCCAAACGACCTCCTCTGTGCCTGGCAATTGTGCCAGACAGGACACGATTGCCATCGGCTTGCGAGCTTTTCCCAAGCTTTTCTTATAGATCTCTGACAGGTTCTCCCAAGTATGTCCTATACTCCCGGGTCCGGTTTCCTCATTGTCACAGAACTCACTCCAAAGGGGCCATCCTTTCCCTTTGAGATATTTCCTGATCTCTTCTTCCCAAACGGGACACTGACATACTCTACCGCTGGTCGCTGCGACCACAAATTCTTCAGGGTTCATGAGACGTTGCATTGCCATCTTTCTTTTCTAAATACTCTCTTAAAATTTGGAACGAGGGGTGCTAAGGCGGTGCTGTAATTACGGGTACGGCTTTCGCTATTTTCCGGAATACAAACACCTGACAGTTTTTCGCAACAAAAATCTATCAGTTTACCTTATAGCCCTGTTAGTTACGCATGCATTAACACACTTCTGAATTATGAAGATTGATCAGAACTGCTTGAACACTTGTGGGTTTTTTCTGTTCCCAATTGGATTCTAATTCCAATTTTATGTTCTCCCAGAGTGGTTAAGCCACTTCTAAGTCGGGTCCCGTCACGATGTCGCCAGTAATATGTTGCTAACTTTTGGTTGGTTCAATTTGCTCTGTTTTATAACTTTTGCTCTAGAGTTGCCAGGTATCTTTATACCGCCACGAGGTTCAAGTACTGATCAATAACTCAACACACCAATTAGTAAGATTCAAATCAAAACACATTTATTATATACAGTAAGTCACTACTTATGCATATAACTCTACTTTCTAGACTATTTCTATCACTAAAAGGCCTATACTTAGCTTCGGAATTGGCCCACCAGGTCAGGGGAACAAATGGTCTTTCTTTCAGGTCCTGAGTTTGCAGGATTCAAAAGCTGGTATGGACTTGTAGCTAGGAGCGCCTTTCTCGTAGCGAGCGTTGACTGGCGACTTACTTGGTTGGTGCGGCAGCTGGGCGGTTCACTCTCAGGGGTTGATTCGCGTTGTTGAGTGACCCTGTCAAGAAGACCGATTTGAACTTGGGGGCTTTACTTTATAGTCCCCAGGGGCTTCCCGCACTTCGGGGCGGACCCCATACCTGGTTCCAAATGATTGTGCTGCTTTCCGATCACTTGGATCGATTTCTCCAATACTGGAGTTGTTCCCTGATCGCTGGGCGGTCCCTAAATGTCCGTTGGCCTTCCTTTTTCTTGGCTCCTGCTGGCGCCGAGGAGTCTGGCTTGGCTTTATTCACCTTAAGTGTTTCAATTGTGCCTGGGAATCGCTAATTACTATGCAGATGGCTACTGGTTTCAGTGCTGTCTGGTTTTTGCAAGTTCCAATATCTGCACTTGCTCGTTTTTGCCTGTGTTGGCTGAATTTCCCTTTAGTCTTTGTGGTTCTCCATTTTAAGTCGGGAAGTGGCCAACCCAGGTGGCTACAAGACCAATAGGGATATACAGGTCCAAACAGTGTATATAATCACCCTTGACTACCAGGCACTTTAGACACATTGAGAAATATAGGAGGAGCTAACCGGTGTCTCAAACCCAGCGTGATGTGCAAACAGTGCATTATCTTGAACAGAGTCTCCTTTGTTCTATTACATACCAAAATTGTGCTGGCATAATCCCACATACTATCCCATGTCTCCTCATCAATATTGGTGGCCAAGTCTTTTTCCCCCACGACTGCAAAGTACCTAATGTACAAACACAGGATCTAGATCACAAAGTCTCATAAAACCTGTTAATTAACTGATTAGGCTCAGCCGAAATCAGGATTGTTTTCACCGGGGAAATAGAGAAGTTAAGATGCAAGATTGTTTAATTCAGGATAAAGTCTCCGAGTTGCAGGTACTTAAAAAAAGGAATGTCTCGAGGTGTCACATTTTTGGCATAGCTGCTCAAAGGGTGACAAGGAAGCATCATTGAACATATCGACCAGCCTACAAATGCCTCTACCTCTCAAAGTATCAGATCCATGGTCTTTAAAACCTGGTGGAAGTCCAGGCTGCCCAGAATGGGAGGAAGTGTGGGCTTCAGTTTAGATCTCCCTTCCAGATGACGGACCATGCTCTACACTTCAAGGACATTAATAATAATAGGATTTTCACACCAAGCACACCCAGCAGACCCTGACCTAAAGTCCCCACCAAATAAAAGACCTGCAACGGATAAGCCAACTGGTCTATTTCAATATTGACCCAAATGGTGGTAGGGTCGTTTTTAACCCAATCCCTTATAAACCCAAGATGCAAGGCCAATCGGTACCGTCTAATATTGGGCACACTCAGAAGGCTTGAGAACTAGCTGCACATTTTCTTCAGCTGGATGTGAAGGATGGGTGATCCAAATTAGCAAGGACACATTGTATCCTGTCTTTGAGGCCAAGGGACAATCGACATCCCAGACCTGTAATCATTGACTTCCTCAAATTTAAAGATCATCAGAAGCTCCTGGAGTTGGAGAGGTGGAGAGGTGTGGTGGGTCCTGACTCCATGAAGGTGCAGGAATTTCCTTTTCCCAGGAATTTTCAGCAGCAACACAGCTGAAATATTGAGGCTTTGACAAACTCCAAAGTCATCTTCAGGCAGCTGGAATGAATTATGCCCTGCATTATCCTGCCACCCTGAGATTGACATCCGACAACCAAGTCTTTCGATGATCCGACTAGTGCTTTGGCCTTTGTCAAGGCAAGACTTGGCTGGCAAAATGCAGTTTGGGAAATTTGAAATCCAGACATGCTACCTGTCATGTTGTTTTTGGCTGATTTTGTAATATATCCTGTTTACTGGGAGGTGTTAACACATGAGAACTGTAATGAATGTGTTTTCAGGAACGGAATGGTGGCGCAGTAGTTCGCACTGCTGCCTCATGGCACCGACGATCTGGATTCGATCCTGGCCCCGGATCACTATCTGTGTGGAATTTGCATATTCTCCCCATGTTTGCGTGGGTCTCACCCCCAAAGGTGTGCAGGGTAGGTGGATTGGCCAAGCTAAATTAGCCCTTAATTTAAAAAATTTAAAAAGCACATTAATGTCTTTTCCTTGCCCTCGAGTATTCCGGGGGTTTTATTCATGGCGGCTGTGCCTTGTGGTAATTATCGGTCATCTTTTTTTATTATTTATGTCTTTATGATGGTAATACTGGTTGTTTGATATCCTCTCTTTAATCATGGCAGAAAAAACGAGTGGCGCCGTTGCCGGGAGGTGGGTTGAAGGTTTTGGTCTTTTTTTTTAAAATAGATCTTTTATTCATTTACGGGATGTGGGTGTTGCTGGTTAAGACAGCATTTATTTCCAATCCCTAGTTGCCCTTCAGAAGGTGGTGGTGAATTGCCTTCTTGAAACGTTGCAATCCCGGAGATATAGGTACACCCACTATGTTGTTAGGGAGGGAGGGAGTTCCAGGATTTTACCCCAGTGACAGTGAAGGAACTGCAAGATACTTCCAAATGACGGTGTTGAGTGAGTTGGAGCGAAACCCCCAGGTGGTGGGGTTCCCAGGTATCTGCTGCTCTTGTCCTTCTAGATGGTAGTGGTTGTGGGTTTGGAAGGTGCTGTCTAAGGAACCTTGGTAAGTTAATGCAATACATCTTGTACATGGTACACACAGCTGCCACTGTTTGTCAGTGGTGGAAGGTTTGAACATTTGTGGAAGGGGGAGCAATCAAGCAGGCTGCTTTGTCCTGGATGGTGTCAAGCTTCTACTGCATGGGTTTCACCCCCACAACCCAAAGATGTGCGGGTTAGGTGGTTGGCCATGCTAAATTGCCCCTTAATTGAAAAATAATAATTGGGGACTCTAAATTTATAGAAAAAAAAGAGACTGCTCAAGGAACAAGTCACCATATTGAAAAGGCGGCTCCAGTCTCCCTCAGTGTACCCGAACAGGCGCCAGAGTGTGGCGACTCGGGGATTTTCACAGTAACTTCATTGCAGTGTTAATGCAAGCCTACTTGTGACAATAAAGATTATTATTAATATAAATTGAGGGGAAAAAAAATAAGGAAAGCAATATACCTGGAATACAACAGTGATTACATTTTGTAAGCAGTCAGCTAGCTATAAAGTACTTAGTCACATCATGGAATCATAGAATTCCTACAGTGCAGAAAGAGGCCATTCGGCCCATCAAGTCTGCACTGACATTCCAAAAGAGCACCTAACTAGGCCCAATCCCCGCCTTATCCCCGAAGCCCGACCTAACCTTTGGACATGATGTGGAGATGCCGGCGTTGGACTGGGGTGAGCACAGCAAGAAGTCTTACAACACCACGTTAAAGTCCAACTGGTTTGTTTTGCATCACTAGCTTTCGGAGCCTGAGGAAGGAGCAGCACTCCGAAAGCTAGTGATTCGAAAAAAACCAGTTGGACTTTAACTTGGTGTTGTAAGACTTCTTACTGTGCCCAACCTTTGGACACTTAGGGCAATTTAGCATGGCCAATCCACCTAAGCTGCACATCTTTGGACTGTGGGAGGAAACCGGAGCACCCAGAGAAACCCACACAGACATGAGGAGAAAGTGCAAACTCCACGTAGACAGTCATCGAAGGTCAGAATTGAACCCAGGTTCCTCGTACTGTGAGACAGCAGTGCTAACCACTGTGCTGCTCACTGCTTCCTCCTTCTTCAAGGTAAAAAAGAGGAAATGGGAGCTTGAAATGCATAATTCTTCAGAAGTACAAGGAAGGATATATTTGGAAATTTCAAAAACCAACAGAATTTTACGTTTAGATGGAAAGATAATTGGAGGAGAAACTTGCATTTCAAGGACTATTTCCTTGAGAAGTAGAGTAAAAGGGATTTAATAAAGGCTTTTAATACTATGAAACATTTTGATGGACGTGATTAGGGAAAGGCATTCCCTCTGCTTGGGTGAATCAGTGTTGAAGGATGGTCAAATTAAAATCATATCTAGGGGTAAAGGAATGGTTAGGCAGCATTTCTTTATGGTTGAGGTGGAGATTACTGCATTGGAATGCTCATTCTAGTATAACAAGCACAGACATGATGAACCACATTGCCTCCTGCTGTGCTGTAGACTTCTATAGCTATTGAGTTCCAATGTTCCCAGTGGATTAACCCTGCCAAAAAAACAAAGATAATATGGTGCACTTCACAACATAATTTACTGATGCCTTTTGAAAATTAACTATTTAAAGTTTTGATTTATAATTAAATAATTAACTACCTATATTGGTGGATATCTTCTTGCTTCATCTACAAGAGGGATTGGTACTTCATATACATATACTAAGTTTCAATGAATGGAAAGAAAAGTGGATAAAATTAAATTGCATGCTTTCCCAAGATTAAAAAAGGCTCAGGTGCAATATTTCACAAGTCAGAGAAATGAAGTCTATTGCCAACATATATGATTGCCAACCTTTCATACTGAAATGAGGGAGAAACCCTCTCAATAGGTTAAAAGAATTGATGAATAAAACATTTTGGAACAAATTCAAATTCCAAGAAAGTAGCACTTTAAAAGCAAATTTCATGAGACCATCATGGAGTGCCATCCCCACTATGTGCTAACACCAGGTTACAGGTAAAAAAGCAATATGGGTTCAGCAAATTGGATGTGTGTCTTTAATCAAGTAGTATTTACATAAATGATTAAATTATTGGGAAATACCAGTGGTCATACTGCTTCTTAGTGCTGTAATCCTTTAAATTACAGGCTTTCAAAAATGTTGACAAACTCTTAGTCCTTTAAATATGCCTTCTTAAAAAGTGATATCATTTTACGACTTGGGTGTCATTGTGCCAAATTCAATTATATATTTCAATTAAACATGATCTCCAATAAGATGTTTTTGTGTTCCACAGCAGAACCAAACTTTGAGGCTCCAGAGATAATCGAAGTAATACACAATGCAATCCTCTTCCAAGATCATTTCCTAACTTACAAAGAATACAACTGGCAAATTTGCAGCTGGCTGTGCAATTATGAAAGACAGGCAATACTGAAAGCTGAATATTGATAGATGACTATTCATCGTTGTAAAAGATTTATCGTCTACTCACTTGAATCCAAAGCCACTTTGAATATTACATTTTTTCAGCATCAAAATCCTACATGGTTTACGAAAATTATGAACGTTAAACTAAGGAAAAATTCCTATACAGTAAACTTTACCACAGTAGTTTTTGATCTGCAAATCAACATTTTTATTAAACATACAATAATGATGATCATGGAATACTTACATTTAGCTTTCTCTTCATCCCTTCCCCTAGTCAGGAGGACCAGCCCCACTATCAGGTTATTAAAATGAAGACCTTTTGACGTTCCACCAAATGAATGATAAATAACCTAAAGAAATAAAGACAGAAATCAAAATATTGATAAATTATACTATAATTATTTTAAAACCGTACAGATTTTCATCCAAATAGTACATTCAGATTAAGTAAACATTTTATAAAATTTGAACCATCATAATTTAGTTTTGAAATATTAATTATTGGTTTGCCTTTGAAAGTATCATAGCCATGATAATCATATGTAGATTGAAGTCGTGCCCATCCAACCTGCGCTCAACAGTAACTGATAAGATAGTTATGTGCCTGGGTAACAATACAGCAAGTGGTACATAACTAATATGCTGTTAAAGCACAATTATGGGAGGCATCAATACAAACTAGTTAATTCTCGTGTTTTGGCTATAGGGCCATCAAGTATTCTCGAATGGAGTGGCAAAATTCAATATTCTATGGGAGAAGGACCTTTCACTCAATTCACACTTCAGAGATAGTCGGTTACTCCATAAAACAACTCATTAAATTTGTCAAGAGTTCAATGAGATTTCAATTTGTTACAGACCACGGAAATAGCAGGTGCCTGTGGGGAAAATTGCTTAATTATTCCTGCTAGATGGGAGAGGAGAGCAAACACAAATCACAGGGACATATATCTCTGAGCAGAAAATGATCATATCTTCATCAATGTCAGATTAATAGTGGAATTTTCCAACAAAATGCAACATACATTAGATGAAAAGTTACAACCAATTAACACTTGATGAATCTAAACTTGGCAAAGACCCTTTAGCCAAATTTCACCTAGCTTTATTTGTCTTCAACAGAAGTACCAGTTCAGTTTTCACCATCAGATGTCATGAATGCCAGAGATGAAACAGCTCAGTGCATTGGTCACGAAAAAGTACACAGGCCCTGACCACATTCTGCCTGTAATGCTGAACACCTTTGCTCAACAGTCATGGAATGTAGAAAATTGTCCAGGTATAACCTGAACACAAAAAGGACGACAAATCTGACTAAGTCGATTACTGCCCCAACAGCTTATTCTCATCATCGCTATAGATAAGGAAATAGGGCTGTGAACAATACTATTAAGTGGCACCCATCCACCAAGGCCACTTAGGAGCCAGGCTATATTAGGGTCCAGGCTATATTACAGTCTTGGGCCCAACATGGATGTAAAAAGTTGAATTCCTGAACTGAAACTGACTGCTCTCGACATCAAGATAGCATTTCATCGAGTATGCCATCAACGATTTGCAGGGATGAGGGGGAAAACTCCTGTGGCTAGGCATAACGCTAAAGGATGATGATAATGGCACTTGGAGACTAATCCGCTCAGTCCAGAGAGTGCTGCAGCGTTCCTCAGGGCAGCATCCTAGGTTCAACTATCCTCAATAACCTTACCTCCATTACAAGGTCAGATTGCTCAGCTCTATTCGCAATTCCTCAGATGATAAAAATTAATGTTCACATGCAGCAAGACTTGGTCAACACCAGGGCTTGGGGTGATAAGTGACTTCCTTTTATAAAAAATGTTCATGGGTTGTGGGTGCCTCTGGCAAAAGCAGTATTTATTGTCCATCCCTAATTACCCAAAAAGGTGATGGCAAACTACCTCTGTGAACCACGGAGTCCTAGGTGCTGATAGGCAAGAAGTTTCAGGATTTTGACCCAGTGACTGTGAAGGAACTGTAACATATTCCAAGTCAAGATGGAGATGTTGACATTTGCACGAGTCTTCCAGATTTTCTAAGTGACACAGTTTAAAAGATGCTTTTGAAGGAGCTTTGGTGAGTTGCTATGCTGCATCTCGTAGATGGTGCCCATGACTGCACTGTGTGCCAGTTGTGGAGGGAGTGAACGTTTCGGTGGTGCACAAATGCCAGTCAAGCATGTTGATTGGTACTGGGTGCTGGAGCTTCTTGAATGTTGCTGGAGCTGCACTAACCCAGGCAAGTGGGGAGTATTTAATCACACATCTGATTATAAATGGTGAAAACACTCAAGAGTTAGGGGGTATGTTACACAATGCAAAATTCATAGCATCTGATCGGTTCTTGGTGGTACTGCATTAACATTCAAGAATCTTAATAAGTTCAAGGACAAATTAAGTGGTTTGTTCAGTTAAGTTTCTGGTCAATGATAACCCCAGGATGTCGATGGTGGGGAAATGTTAACACGATTATGTTATGACAAGATGGTCAGATTCTTTCAAGATTTATACCTCAATTGCTAGTTAATGTCATTTCGAACAAGTGAGAGCCCTATGTTCAAGGACAAAGTTCTCTGGTTGATTGACACCACATCGACCAGCTTAAACATCCACCCCCTTCACCACAGGTATACTATGGCTACAGTGTGCATCATCGACAGGATAAACGGCATCAAGATACTCCGGCATCTTCAGTATTATTCCCAAATTTTTCATCTCCACAACCAGGCGATTGAGGCAGCAGGTGTCTGGGAATACCATCACTGCCAAGTTTCCTTCCAAGTCTCTTTACTGGGCACATTATGGAAGGAAAAGCAACAGTTGCTCAGTGAAAATCCCAGTATTTAAAATCGTTTGAGCACCTCGACCACAATTACTGCAACAATTCAATGTGCCCACTACACCATTCTCAAGGGAAACTGGGGTGGGCAATAAATGTCAGCAATGTAAGTGATTCCCATATCCTGAAAATTATTTTTAATAGTTTAAATTATGCTGCAAAGGGATGTTTACTAATGAGTGTCATCTTATTAGTAAAATTTCAAAATGCCAGCAAATACTGGCAAAATTTTCCCACTACTCTTCCCTTAAACTCTGGGTCCATTTAACATCCTAAAACTGCAGAAACAGACAAATAATGCATAATGTACTTCCAATGGTCGTAGCCAGTTAAAATGGCTAACTCCCAATTTAAAATGGCGAACGGCAAAGGCTGATGGGAAAGTCAGCCAACAGGACACAAACAAGCAGCTGCGGGTTGAGTGTGTATTTACCTCTGGAAAGGCCAGAAGATCGATACCGGCAACCATCAGCATAACAAAACACCAGCCATCTGCATATTAATGAGCAATCCCCGGGAACAATGGGCAACATTTAGATACATAAAGCCAACCCAGACTAGTCGGCGCCAGCAGAAGCCTACACAAAGGGAGGTGAACGACCACCTCAAGACCGCCCATCGATCAAGGAATCGCTCCAGCATTGGAGAAAATCGAACCAAGTGATTGGGGCAAAGTCCAATCACTTGGAACCAGGTACAGGGTCCGCCCCGAAAGGCGGGAAGCCCCTGGGGACTATAAGAATAGAGTCCAAGTTCAAATCGTTCTTCTTGACCGGGTCACTCAGCAACGCGAACCAACCCTTGACAGTGACCGGTCCAGCCATCGCTGAAATAGAGTAAGTCTGACTTCACCGCTCGCTACGAGATAGGCGCTCCTAGCTACCAATCTGTACCAACATCGAATCCCGCAGGCTCAGAACCCGAACGAAGGGCCATTCGTTTCCCTGACCTGGTGGGCCAGTTCCGAATTAAGTATTGGCTTGTTAGTCGTAGAAGTAGCTTAAACGTAGAATTTATGCATGAGTAGTGATTACTGTGTATAATAAATGTGCTTTGATTTAAATCTTACTAAGCGGTGTATTGGATTATTGATCATTACTTGGACTTGAACCACGTGGCGGTATCAGAAAGATACCTGGCGACTCAAGAGCCAAGGTGATAAAACAGAGCAATTAAACTAAGGCAAAAGTTAGCAACATGGTATACAATTACATAACCGTTAGCACAATAATTACCACAAAGTGAAGTTAGGAAAGCATGTGGAAAAATATACCAAATAGCATTGGTGTCCTATTATTTCAATGAATAAGAAAGGAGTGGTAGTTCCAAAATATTCCACAAGTGAAGTTATATTTATTTTCTCAGTTATACATCTTGATAACCTTCACACTCCACTGCAAATCTGATATATTGAAGGATTCCGACAGAAAGAACTGCAAGCTTGATGTTATGAGAATGCAAAATGTACCAAATGAACCAGTGTTCTCTGGGTGGCACACTGGCAGAGTGCTTAGCACTGCTACCTCAGCACCAGGGGCCTGGGTTCGATTCCAGCCTTGGGTAACTGTGTGGAGTTTGCGCCTATGTTTTGCGTGGGTATTCTCTGGGTACTCCGATTTGTTCCCACAATCCAGAGATCTGCAAAGTAGGTGGATTATCCATGATTAATGCACGGGATATGAGGGATAATGCGGGAGAGAGCCTACTGAAGTATAAAATGTATGCCCCCCCCAAAAAAAAATCAACACACAATGTTCAAAGTTACTCATTCTTAATGTTTATTGACCTCTCAACTTTTAACTTTTTATTACAAAACGTTCCTTTCACGGTACCAAAATCAGGCAGCAGATTTCCAATCCCACATGTCTGTAGCCCTCATAAATAAACATTAGAAGATTATACCATATTCTATTCTTAACTTTGTAGACCATTTTTTTCATGCACTAGAAACCAGCTCAAGCAAAATGGCCATAACATGCCCCCAAGATATACCACGACTGCTGCTGAACTGTCAGCAAAGTGAGAGTTCACTAAGCATTGCCTTTTATCTCTTTTAGAAAAGCAACATACTTCCAAATGGCCCTCAGACACAGAAATCAGACAAAATGTCCTGTCACTTCTTGTCACAATACATCAGTGCATTAACATGTTGCACCACAAGATAACAACAGTCTTGTTCTGTGACTTCAGTTGTAAGCGCTCACACTGCAGCATCTATTTTTTCCCTTGGCACATTGAAAAACTAGATAATTTAACCACTTTTGTTGTATCAACTTAGCTCAAGAGTTATCTTTATCATCATATTTCTAACGCCTTCAATATTTCTAATATTAAACCAATGAAATCTTCACAGATATTCACAATATATATTAATGATTTAGATGAGGGAAATAAACGTAATATTTCCAAATTTGCAAATGACACAAAGTTGCATGGGAGAGTGAGCTGTGAGGAGAATGCAGAGATGCTTCAGTGAGATTTGGGCAAGTTGAGTGAGTGGACAAATGCATGGCAGATGCAGAATAATTTTGATAAATGGGAGGTTATTAGTAGCAAAAACCGGGAGGCAAATTATCTGATTGGCTCCAAGTTCAGAGAGGGGAATGTGCAACATACAGCAGTCGCTGAAGGTAAGCATGCAGGTGCAGCAGGCAGGAAAGAAAGAAAATAGTATGTTGGCCTTCATATTGTGAATAGCTGGGGCCCCAGCACCAATTCCTGCAGTACTCTATACAAGTAACTGCCAACCAGTTTTTTTAAAAATCAAAACATTACCCCAATCCCATTGCGCTTCAATTTTGCACACTAATCGTTTATAAACGATTTGTCAAAAGCCTTCTGAAAGTCCAAATAAACCACATCCACTAGCTTCCTCCATCAACTCTACTAACTACATCCTCGAAGAATTCCAGTAGACTTATCAAGCAGTAAATCCATGCTGACTGTCTGATTCTGCGACTATTTTCCAAGTGCTCTGCTATTAAATATTTTTATTAAAAATAAATTTAGAGTATCCAATTCTTTTTTTTCCAATTAAGGGGCAATTTAGCATGGCCAATCCATCTACCCTGCACATCTTTGGGTTGTGGGGGCAAGACCCATGCAGACACTGGGAGAATGTGTAAACTCCACATGGACAGTGACCCGGGGCTGGGATCGAACCCAGGTCCTCGGCGCCCGTGATGCAGCAGTGCTAACCACTGCACCACCGTGCCGTCCTGCTATTAAATCTTTTTTTTTTTTTATAATTTAAATAAAACATTTTTAGAGTAGCCAATTATTTTTTTCAAATTAAGGGGCTAAATTTAGCGTGACCAATCCACCTATCCTGCACATCTTTGGGTTGTGGGGGCGAAACCATGCAAACACAGGGAGAATGTGCAAACTCCACACGGACAGTGACCCAAAACCGGGATCGAACCTGGGACCTCGGCACCGTGAGGCAGCAATGCGCACTACTGTGCCACCATGCTGCCTTTATTAAATCTTTTATAATGAACTATCCACTATCAGCGTCAGGCTGACTGGTCTACCCTCCACTGTGTAGTAACTGTTCCAGAGTCGCTAGAATCTTGGAAGATGACCACCAATGCATCCGTTATTTCTAGGGTGACTTCCAGAAGTACTCTGGGATGCAGATCAGGCCCTGGGGATTTATTGGCCTTCAATCCCCCCCAACACCCTATGGATTTCCTTCAATTCATTCCTCTCACTAAGCCCTGTGTTCGCAACATTTCTGGTATGTTACTCATGTCCTCCTTTGTGAAGACAAAACCAAAGTATATATTTAGTTGGTCAAATCATAACATCCAGTTCAACGCTGCTAGATGGCTCAACGATCTAACAACATGACCCATTACTCACTCGATGGTGCTTCGAGACAGCCATTGACTCGACTTTGAAACCCTCTATCACTATTCCCACACATTACTACTATCCCAAAGCCGCTTATTCCAACTTTCCAGCCCAACAATCCTCTCAATTCTTCCCAAATTGGGGAACTACTTCCTCAATACTACCATATGATATTTCTTTGCTGCTCACAGATCAGGACTGCCCCTTTCAACAAACAACTATTTACAGTGTCTTTAACATAATAAAATGCTTGTTTCACAAAAAAATAGAGCCACATAAGGAGCTATGGGCAGATGACAAAAAAAACTGATCAAAATGGATAGGGTTTAAGAAGCATCATAAAGGAAGAAGTTAGAGACAACAAGAGGAAGAAAGAGGGTATTCCAGAACATACGGCATAGGCAGCTGAAGGAATAACCACCAAATGTCGAGCGATTAAAATCAGAGATGACTAAGAGGCCAAAGTTCAAATGTCTCTGAGGGTTACAGGGCTGGAGGAGATTACAGAGATGGAGGAGCACAGCCATGGAGCAATTTAAAAACAGTGATAGGAATTTAAAAATCATTGCTTAACCACTTTAAATCAGTGAACACAGATAAACAGGATTTGGTACGAGTCAAGACAGAATTTTGAATGACCTCAAGTTTATAGTGGGTATTATGTGGGGGTGCAGAGTCTGGAGGTAACAAACTGCGGAGCAAGACTATCCTCCTATTTTGCTTATACCCTATAAAATCTTTTGCATATACGTCTGTGTGTCTGGACAGTTCATGTACCGCCCCCATAACCACTCGCCTCACTGTGGATAGGTGAAAGAACATTGGAAACATCAGTACTATCATAACCAACAACCTCTTTCCCATCACTCGTCGCAAAACTAGCTGCATAAGCCCCGCAACTCTCACATCCCAGTATCAACTTCTCACCACCCTGTCTCGTCACTTCCACCCCACAACTCACTTAAGACTCTCAATCACCGGGTTGGGGGCAGGGTCAAGGGAAATGCCGATTCGGGGGAACCATAGATTTGAGCCAGGGAAGTGGGATGGAAATTTTAAGAGTCGGGAGGAGCAAGGAATTAGGACACTAAAAGATTTGTTTCATGTGGATCGTTTTGCGGAATTGAAGGAGCTGGGAGCAAAGTATGGGCTGAAGCAGGGGGAAATATTTAGATACATGCAGGTTCGAAACTTTGCCAGAAAGGAGATACAGAGCTTCCCAGTAGAGCCGGCTTCCACATTGCTGGAGGAGGTTGCTGACAACAGGGGGACTGGAGAAGGGGGTAGTATCGGCGGTTTACGGGGCTATTTTGGAGGAGAAGGCGCCGCTCAAAGGGATCAAGGCAAAGTGGGAGGAAGAGTTGGGAGAGGGTATAAAGGAGGGGTTCTGGTGGAGGTGCTCTGGAGGGCGAACGCCTGCACCTCGTGTGCGAGGTTGGGGCTGATACAGTTGAAGGTGGTGTATAGAGCGCACCTTACAAGGGCGAGGATGAGCCGGCTCTTTGAGGGGGTAGAAGATGTATGTGAACATTGCAGGGGAGTGCCCGCAAACCACGTTCATATGTTTTGGGCCTATCCAAAGCTGGAGTGCCACTTGAAGGTGTTGTTTAGGGTAATCTCTAAAGTGGTGCACATGAAACTGGACCCACCCCTCAGGAGGCCATATTCGGTGTGTTGGATCAGCCGGGGTTAGAAACAGGCGCGGAGGCAAATGTTGTAACCATCGCCTTGTTAATCGCCCAAAGGCGGGTCCTGTTAGGGTGGAGATCAAACTCTTCACTGTGCCCTGGTGTGGCGGGGGGACCTGCTGGAATTCTTGACGCATGAAAAGGTCAAATTTGAACTGAGGGGAAGGATGGAGGGGTTCTACAATTCATGGCCATTATTCATTATGCACTTTCAAGAATTGGAACGCATCGAACATTAGGGGGGTGCTGGGAGGGTTGGGGGAGAGGGTCTGTATGTGTTAATGGTGACTATGGGTGATTCCTGAGTCCTTTTTGTCATTTGTTTATGTTAACATGCGGGCTAATGTCTGGGGTTTGGTGGGAGGATGGGATCGTTGTTATTGATATGGGGATTGGCATTACATTTGTTACTGATTATTGTTGGGTGTAAATTTGGGAGAAAATGTGAAACATGAGAATTAAAATATTTTATTTAAAAAAAGACTCTCAATCACCAAGATTTTCCTCCATAACACAAATATACCTCAAAACATTTTGCTATACATTTACATGAATTCTTAATTTTCTTCTTCCCAAATGCAGTTCATTCCACAATTTATTTTAAATTCAAAACCTTGTGCACCCTGTAATTGTTTTCACGCCTCTGTCCTTCAACTCAACTTTACCAGTCACTCAATTCCCATCAATATTTCTGCACCGACATTCTTTTCTGTTCCCACATCCTCTAATATTTTAATACCGAGTACCTGAAAACAATTAAACACCTGGTTCGGACAGGAAGGTGAAAAGTGTGTGAAAGCAGTTGGATGAAGGGATAATGTCTTCTGA
Source organism: Scyliorhinus torazame (assembly GCF_047496885.1). Taxonomy (NCBI): domain Eukaryota; kingdom Metazoa; phylum Chordata; class Chondrichthyes; order Carcharhiniformes; family Scyliorhinidae; genus Scyliorhinus; species Scyliorhinus torazame. The sequence goes on from NC_092718.1 coordinate 185,893,179, forward strand.
TTAGTCATCACAATGGAAATTATTGGCAGTTAATCAAAAGAAGTTGAAACAGAAAAATTATATAGTCCTCAAAAAATTCAATCAGCAGCAAGCCTGGACAAAGTAACATTCCATCTTTATCAAACTGGCTTCTAAACAAAAGTGTAGTTTGTCCTGGCAATTTCCTCCATTTTTAGTCCGCTGACAAATTATTGTGGCTCTTCCTCAATCAGGTTCCTCACCAAAAGCCTATTTATGCTTTTAAAAATATCCTCAAAAGTATGGTTAACAATCTCTGCATTAAACATTAAAACTACTTGCACTAAAAATGAATGGGAGTAACTTCAGAAATTGTGACAAATTCAGTTGGAAAATTACACGTCTTCTAAACCTTCTGAACAAATTTGGAACCAATGCAACATGTAGCTGAGGATAGACCTCAAGCAGTTTGATAAGCGGTCCTTCAATATAGGCTAGCTACACTTTCCACTATTTGTCTTAGCCAAACTACTGCATCACTAAATCACACCTTTATTCCCCACACGCTTATTGAACCATCCCCTCATTTGAACAGCTCAGCTCATTTCACCCTTCACACCTCCTTCCTTCTTTCCTCCCTTAGTTTCTGTACTGAATGGCAATTCACTCTGACCTCAATCTCTATGTCTGTTCGCTCGTTCTTTTACTTGGAGTTTAGTACCTCCTAACCTCCTTAAGAATATCCCGTCACATGAATTCTCCTGCTCATTTTCTTTTTTAAAAAAAAAATATTGTTAAAGATTTTCATTTTATACAATACAACATAAACAAATTGGTATAGACGAGATACAATTTTCAAAAGCCAAACATTTGAAATAACCTCCGAAATACAAACCCCCCTTACCCTCTTTCCTTTCTCCTTTTTAAAATTATTTTGAAATATTTTATTGGAATACATAGTTTACAAAAGATGATTGTCTTGTATTTTATATGCATGCTCCTACACATTTTCAAAACCCTTTCAACCTGTGTCTCAATTACAGGCAACTCAGTCATTTAGTAACACCGAAATACCATTCCCCGTTTCAACACCACTTTTATCTGGTTGTCGAGTCTGGTTTCTTGCGCAATTCTTTCCTATCGTTTAACCCCCATCATCAATGGCCAAGATCCCATGTTCTGGAATTTTATCCCTAAATCTCCCACGTCTCCTTGGCACACACTTTGTCACTCCTGCTAAGTCTCTCTTTAGTGGCCTGTCATCAGTTTATGTAAAAGATCCAGTGATATTTCTGTAGGTTGATGGAGTTGCACAAACTGCTGTAAAGCAGTATAATGCCCCTTTTAAAATGTTTTCACAAGTACCCACAGAGCCTTACGGCTTGCTTGTAGTAGACAATCAAGCTCAACTTCCAATGACCCACCTTTCTCATTTTTGCTTTTTACAAAATAAAAGTACTTTTATTCCTGGTTAATGCCCAGTACCAAACCAATCATCATTATAGGATTAGCTACTCTATGCACATTTTTTCAATCCCCAGGTGGAAAATCTCAAGGCGTCTCTTGGGAACTCATTGTGCACACCTGATGACCCTTCTCCACTAGATTGTACATAAAGACTCATTTTGTGGGTGGCACGGTGTTTAGCACTGCTGTCTCACGGCCTTGAGGACCCAGGTTTGATCCTAGCCCTGGATCACTCCCCGTGTGGAGTTTACATATTCTTCCCATGTCTGTGTGGATCTCACCCTCACAACCCAAAGATGTTCAGGCTAGGTGGACTGGCCACACAAAATTGTCCTTTAATTGAAAAAATTGAATTGCGTACGCTAGATTTATTTTAAAGTTACATTTTCTTTTTTTAAATATCAATTGAGTACTCAAGTTTTTCCAAATAAGGGGAAATTTAGAGTGGCCAATCCACCTACCCTGCACATCTTTAAGTTGTGGGGGCGAAACCCACATAAACACGGGGAGAATGTGCAAACTCCATGCAGACAGTGACCCAGAGCCGGGATCGAATCTGGGACCTCGGCGCCATGAGGCACCAATGCTAACCACTGCGCCCCCGTGCTGCCCTCAAGTTACATTTTCTACAAGATATAGGCACAATGAAAACGCATCTGAATAACTGAATAATTTCCTTTGTGTGTTTTGATCTTAGCCCAAAAAGCAGTTCTCTGTTTAGTCAATTTGATTAGCATGAAGATCTAAGCTGTGTTTTCCCTCAGCAAAAAAAACTATTTGAAACTACTAACACTAGAAACAAAGAAAAACAGAAACAATTTCAAACTTGAAGATATATCAATATCACATGATCAAACAAATCTGGGCTCTTCGAACTTGCTAATTAGCCAATGATTGGCCAACCGTCAAAACTTAATGATGATCGGAGCAGGGAGGGAAAATTGTTGCATCCCATATTTTAAACCTTTTTTGCCTTTCAACAGAGAGATAAATGATAAAATAAATTTACAGAGCTTACTTAATCACTAATTGTAGCAGTCGTGACTCACAGCTGTACTGAATGTAAAAGTTCCACAATCCTTCGAAATCGGAGTCGTTAGGACATTTCTGATCTCAAATTACAGAAATACGCTGCTAGTATGTATTCAGTAGAGCATGCCATTGAATTTCAGTTCTTAAATTTTTTTTTTTTTTTTAAATAATTTTTATTAAAGGTTTTCATAAAATATCAAAAACAAAATGAGAAAGAAAAAAGAACCCAACAGGTTTAAGTACAAAACACAATCTAAAAAAGCAACCCCCAAAACCCCTCCCCCCCACCCCCCGTACATAAATAATGAATTAACATTAACACCCCGACTTAACACAACAGGTGTATACACCCCCTCAAACCCTCCAGTGTAAATAACAAAAATAAAGTAACCCCCCCACCACGAGCTGCTGCTGCCATTGACCAATGTCTATCGTTCTGCCAGAAAGTCTAAGAATGGTTGCCACCGCATAAAGAACCCTTGTACCGACCCTCTCAAGGCAAATTTCACCCTCTCCAATTTAATGAACCCTGCCATATCTCTGATCCAGGATTCCACACTTGTGGGCCTCGCATCTTTCCACTGAAGGAGAATCCTTTGCCGGGCTACCAGGGACGCAAAGGCCAGAAAGGCCTCTTTCGCCTCCTGCACTCCCGGCTCCTCTGCCACCCCAAATATTGCGAGCCGCCAGCCCGGTCTGACCCTGGAACCCTACCACCCTCGACACCGTCCTCGCTACGTCCTTCCATAATTCCTCCAGCGCTGGGCATGCCCAGAATATATGGGTGTGATTTGCTGGGCTCCCTGAGCACCTAACACACGTGTCCTCACCCCCAAAGAACTGGCTCATCCTTGTCCCGGTCACGTGTGCCCTGTGCAGCACCTTAAACTGTATGAGACTGAGCCTCGCACACGAAGAGAAAGAATTCACCCAATCCTCGGGCATCTGCGCACGTCCCCTCTTCGATCTCCTCTCCTAACTCCTCCTCCCACTTACCTTCAACTCCACCACCAAGGCCTCCTCCTCCTCCTGCATCACCTGGTAAGTGAGAGGCTGGTGGGGGAGATGGTGAGGGTAGCAGAAGGTATGGCGGAAGAACCTGAGGAAGGATTGTTGAGGAAGAGGCGCAGCCTCCAGGCCGAATTCGACCTGGAGACCACCAGGAAGGCGGAGGTGCAGTGGAGGAAGGCCCAGGGGGCGTGGTCTACGAGTATGGGGAAAAGGCAAGCCGGATGCTGGCGCATCAGCTTCGGAAGCGGGATACAGCTAGGGAGATCGGGGGAGTTAAGGACAGGGGAGGGGAGCGTGGTGCGGAGTGGGGTTGGCATCAATGGGGTCTTCAGGGACTTCTACGAGGGATTGTACCGATCCTAGCCCCATGGGAGGAGGGAGGGGATGGGCCGTTTCCTGGACCAATTGAGGTTTCCAAAGGTGGAAGAGGGACTGGTGGCGAGACTGGGGGCCCGATTGGGCTGGAGGAGCTGATCAAAGGGATAGGAAGCATGCAGACAGGGAAGGCACCGGGGCCGGACGGTTTCCCGGTCGAGTTTCTATCAAAAATATATGGACCTGTTGGGCCCGCTGTTAGTTAGGGACCTTTATGAGGCAAGGGAGGGGGGGGGCTTTACCCCCGACGATGTCCCGGGCACTGATCTCCTTGATCCTGAAGCGGGACAAGGATCCCCTGCAATGTGGGTCTTACAGACCGATTTCCTTGCTAAATGTAAATGCCAAGGTGCTGGCGAAGGTCTTAGCCATGAGGATTGAGGACTGTGTGCCGCAGATCATCCATGAAGACCAGACGGGGTTTGTGAAGGGGAGACCGTTGAACGCGAATGTGCGGAGGCTTTTGAACGTTATCATGATGCCGGCGAGGAAGGGGGAGGCGGAGATAGTGGTGGCGATGGACGCTGAGAAAGCCTTCGATAGGGGAGAGTGGGGGTACCTGTGGGAGGTGCTGAAGAGGTTCGGGTTTGGGAGGGGTTTGTCAGGTGGGTTAGGCTGTTGCATGAGATCCCGATAGCGAGTGTGGCCACAAATAGGAGGAGGTCCGAGTACCTTCGGTTGCACCGAGGGACGAGACAGGGGTGCCCCTGCCCCCCTGCTCTTCGCACTGGCGATTGAACTCCTGGCTATGGCACAGAGTCGAGGAACTGGAGGGGGTTAGTGCGGGGTGGGGAGGAGCATAGGGTGTCGCTTTATGCGGACGACCTGCTGCTGTATGTGGCGGACCCGGTGGGAGGAATGCCAGAGGTAATGAGGATCCTTAGGGAATCGGGGACTTTTCGGGGTACAAGCTCCATATGGGAAGAGCGAGCTGTTCATAGTTCAGCTAGGGGGCCAGGAGAGGGGGATTGGCGAGCTCCCACTAAAACGGGCGGAGAGGAGCTTCAGATATTTGGGGGTCCAGGTGGCCAGGAGCTGGGGGCCCTGCATAGGCTTAACTTTACAAGGCTGGTGGAGCAAATGGAGGAGTTCAAGAGGTGGGACGCGTTGCCGCTGTCCTTGGCGGATAGGGTGCAGTCAATCAAAATGACGGTGCTCCCACGGTTTTTGTTCCTGTTCCAGTGCCTCCCCGTGTTTATCCCGAAGGCTTTTTTCAGGCGGGTTAACAGGAGTATAATGGGGTTTGTGTGGGCGCGAGGGACTCCGAGGGTGAGAAGGGTGTTCCTGGAGCGGAGTAGAGATAGGGGGGGGCTGGCGCTGCCCAACCTCTGTGGGTACTACTGGGCCGCCAATGCGACAATGGTGCGCAAGTGGGTGATGGAGGGGGAGGGGGCTGCATGGAAGAGGCTGGAGACGGCGTCCTGTGTGGGTACGAATCTGGGGGCGCTGGCAACGGCGCCGCTGCCGCTCCCTCCAAGGAGGTATACCACGAGCCCGGTGGTGGTGGCAGCCCTCAAAATTTGGGAGCAGTAGAGGCGGCATGGGGGGATGGGGGGGGGGGGGGGGGGGGGGGGAGTTAGGGCCTCGGCGTGGACCCCATTACGGGGAAACCACCGGTTCGCCCCAGGAAGAACAGGTGGAGGGTTTTCGGGGTGGCACAGGGCAGGCATACGAAAGTTGGGGGACCTGTTTGTGGACGGGAAGTTCACGAGCTTGGGTGAGCTGGAGGAGAAGTACGGGCTTCCCCCGGGGAACACCTTCAGGTACTTACAGGTAAGGGCGTTTGCCAGATGGCAGGTGGGGGAATTCCCATGGCTACTGCCACACACAGTACAGGACAGGGTGCTCTCGGGGGGGGGGGGGGGGGGGGGGGAGTGGGGAAGATCTTGGAAACTTACCAGGTGATGCAGGAGGAGGAGGAGGCCTTGGTGGTGGAGTTGAAAGGTAAGTGTGGAGGAGGAGTTGGGAGAGGAGATCAAAGAGGGGACATGGGCAGATGCCCTAGGGAGGGTGAACTCTTCCTCTTCATGTGCGAGGCTCAGCCTCATACAGTTTAAGGTGCTGCACAGGGCACACATGACTGGGACAAGGATGAGCCAGTCTTTGGGGGTGAGGACAGGTGTGTTAGGTGCTCAGGGAGCCCAGCAAATCACACCCATATATTCTGGCATGCCCAGCGCTGGAGGAATTTTGGAAGGGCGTAGCGAGGACGGTGTCGAGGGTGGTAGGATCCAGGGTCAAACCGGGCTGGGGGCTCGCATATTTGGGGTGGCAGAGGAGCCAGGAGTTGCAGGAGGCGAAAGAGGCGGAATTCTGGCCTTTGCGTTCCTGGGAGCCCAGCGAAGGATCTCCTTCAGTGGAAAGATACGAGGCCCCCAAGCGTGGAATCCTGGATCAGCAATATGGCAGGGTTCATTAAATTGGAGGGGGTGAAATTCGCCTTGAGAGGGTCGGTACAAGGGTTCTTTAGGCGGTGGCAACCGTTCTTCGACTTTCTGGCAGAACGATAGACATTGGTCAATGGCAACAGCAGCTCGGGGGATTGGGGGGGTTTACTTTATTTTTGTTTGTTATTTACACTGGAAGGGTCTGAGGGGGCGTATACACCTGTTGTCTTAAGTCGGGGTGTTAATGTTAAGTCATTATTTAGGTACCGGGGGGGGGGGGGGGGGGGGTGTTTGGGGGGTTGCTTTTTTAGATTATGTTTTGTACTTAACCCTGTTGGGTTCTTTTTTCTTTCTCATTTTGTTATTGATACTTTATGAAAACCTTTAATAAAAATTTTTTTTACATTTTTTTTATTTTTATTTTTTTAAAAGATCCGTCTCTGGACTATCAGGGAGGCAAAGGCCAAAACATCGGCCTCACACCCCCTGGGCTCCCGGTCTTCCGATACCCTGAATATTGCCACCTCTGGACTGGGGGCAACCTCCACCCAAGTACCTCGGACATTACGCCCGTGAACCCCTGCCAGAACCTCCATCTTGGACACGCCCAGAACACGTGGACTTGATTCGCAAGCCCCCTTGCGCACCACCCACACCTGTTCTCCACCCCCTCAAATAACCTACCCATTGTCACCACTGTCATATGAGCCCTATGTACCGGACAAGACTCAGCCTCGCACCCTCCGCAAGGCCTCGGCCCACATCTCGGCCTCGCGTCCCCTTCCACTTAATGTCCCCACCAGATCCCCCTCCCATCAACGCCTTGTAGACATCTGACATCTTCCCGTCCTCTATTTCGCCCCTCGACAGCACCTTGTCCTGAAACCCCAGAGACAGCAGCCCAGGACAACAGCACCTCTCTTCTAACAAAGCCCCAAATCTGCAGGTGCCCAAAACTATTCCCCCTGGGCAATCAATACACTTACTCCAGCTCCTCCAACTTTGCAAATCTGTCCCCTATAAACAAATTGCCAAAGCGCTCAATCCCTGCCTGCTGCCACTGCCAAAACCTCGCGTTAACACACGGATCACTGCCCACATGGAGGCACCCTCGAGCCCCAAATTCTGCCTCCACACCCTTGGGGCCGACACCACCACTGGGCTCACAGAGTTCCTGGCCAGCGAGAACGGTAGAGGCACCAACAACAAAGCCCTTAAACACGTACCCCTACACAATGCCGCTTTCATCTGTCCCCACATCGACCCCTCCCCCAAGGCCCACTTCCTAACCATAGCGATATTTGATGCCCAGTAATAATTAATCATATTCGGCAGCTGCAGAACCCCTCCCGCCTCTTGCTGTTTCTCGAAGGAAGCCCTCCTAACCCGGGAGTCTTCCCGCCCACGCCTCTACATTATCCCCCAATGCAGCCCAATATACCCTGAACTCATTTGGTTCATCCACACGCTCCGATGGCGCCTTATATAGCAGTTGGATCCAGTCCACAAATCGCTGCCTGAACCGCCCCAGCACCACCAGCAAATATGTTCAACATCACCTGATCAAATGCCTTCTCCACGTCCATCGCCACCGCTACCCCCACCTTCTGCCCTTCCAAAGGCATCATGATTACATTGAGTAGCCTCCTCACTGTCACCGACAACTGCCTCCCCTTCACAAAGCCTATTTGATCTTTGCCTATCACCCCAGGGACACAGTCCTCGATTCGTGAAGCCAACACCTTTGCGTCCATGTTCAATAATGATAATGGGCGGTACGACCGGCACTGCTCCGGATCCTTATCTTTCTTTAAAATCAGAGAGATGGAAGCCTGCAAAAATGTAGGGGGGTGTTTCCCCCTCTTCCTGGCTTCATTATATGCCTTCACCAGCAGTGGCCCCCAGGTCCGCTCCCAACTTATTAGAAAACTGTAGTAGAAACCCACCCAGCACCATGGCCTTCCCAGTCTGCATCGCCCCATACTGTCCATCACCTCTCTCAACCCAATTGGGGCCCCTAGTCCCCGAACCAGCTCCTCTACTTTGGGAAACTCCAGCCAATCCAGGAACCGCCGCATCTCCATCTCCTCGGTCAGGGGATCCGGCTCGTTTTCCATTCTACAGAACACCTCAACACTCCATTCACCCACTCCGGGTCCATCACCACCTTGCCCTTATCATCTCTAACTCTGCAAATCTTTCCTCGCCGCATCTTTCTTTCTCAACTGATGGGCCACCATACTGCTCACCTTCGCCCTGTACTCATACATTGCCCCTCAGTAACTGCCCACCGCCTTCCCCGCAGAAACTTGCCAAGCGGACTTCAGGTGGCGGCCATGGAGTGAGCGGTCGCACTATTAGTGGCTCTCACTCAAGGTGAATTTTTTCGGTCTTTTCCCCACTCGAAGGGCAAAGTATTTGAGTGCAGGATATGCAGGAGTGCCTGGGGAAGGTTTTACTCTCCTGGTGTGGCTGGTGGATGGATCCATGAACTAGGAGTAGTGCAAGTAGGAATGAGCTGCTGGAGCAGGAGAGTGGTGGTGGTGCGTTACAGGATAAGATGGCAGAGGGGAAGAGGGCTGTTCTACTGCCCAGTGATTGACAGAGCAGTTAATAGAGTTCCCTAATGAAAAGTTTCAGCAGCAGAGGAAAGAGGCCCTGGAAGACCCAAGCAAGTCAGGGATCGAGCAAGTTGAGCAGAGGCTGGAGTCCCATGGCCTATTGATCCAGAAGTGGAGGAGGCGTTGGGGGAGCACGAGGAGCAGTTGACCTCATTGGTGGCTGAGATGGAAGTGATACAGGAGATGGAAGTGATACAGGAGACCCAGAAGAGGCTGAGGGAGAAGGTGGAAGATCTGGAGAATCGCTCCAGAAGACGCAACTTCATGATCGTTGGGATGCCTGAAGGCATCGAAGTCGCAGAGACCAGCGTGTCTGTGGCCAAGAAGCCTTTAACCGGCCCCTGTAGGTCGACTGAGCACAGGGCATTGAAGAGGCCACCGGGGGCTATTGTGATGTGTTTGCACCACTTTCTGGACAAAAAGATTCTTCAGTGGGCAAGGCAAACCAGGAAATGTACCTGGGAAGGGAACAAGCTGCTCGTGTACCAGGACCTTTGAGCATAACTGACGAAGAGGTAGGTCGGGTTTAACCAGGTTAAGACTGCCCTCTTTAAAAAAGGGTTTGGAGAATTGTGCCCGGCTGCCTGCGGACGAGAGTATTGTTTTGGCATGCTGGAGGAGATGATGGAGTTTGTGAGAGACAATGGACTGGGAGGACTTTGAGGACATTGAACTTTGGAGGAGTTTGTGTTCTCTTCAAAATTTTTGATTTTGGGTGCCTGCAGTGGATTGGTGTGAGGTTGTTGGCAGATGAGGAAGTATGTGAGCAGGTGAGAGCAACCATTCTGGGCTACGTGGAGCTAAACAACACGGGGGAGGTCACAGCCACCACCCTCAAAATCTCATCCACCAGTCTTGCCCACTCCTCCCGCTCCATTTTTTCCTTCTGCACCCAAATTGATATAAACTTGCCCCTGATGACTGCCCCGAGTGCCTCCGATGGGCATGACCTTTCTCCGTATCATTTAGCTCCACGTATCCCCGAATGGCAGACTGCACCCACTCGCACACCTCATCTGCCAACAGCTCCACATCCAGCATCCATTGCGGGCACTGCTCCCCCTCCCAGGCCATGTGCAAATTCACCCAGTGCAGCGTGACCCCCCCCCCCCCCCCCCCCCCCCCGCAAATCAGTCGATGAGAGCCCGTCAGGAATCCTCCATAACATCCGCCTCAAAATACACATCATCCCAATTCGGGGCAGAGATGTTTACCAGAACCACTGGCATCCCCTTCAGCTTTCCACTAACCATCACATATCTCTCCCCCGGATCGGCCACAGTACTCCCCACCTCAAACGCAACCCATTTATTAACCAACACCGCCACCCACTCGTCTGTTTGTTCACATTTGTTGGAGGAGCCTTGCAGCAAAATTTATCTGTGAACATAGTAACACTTAATTGATTATGTACAAGAACAGTGCATTGCTTCAGTCAAAAGAGACCATTGTATTGAGTTTCAAGATTGTACCTTGTTTAATAACGAGTTATAAACCGATTATACATTCAGCAATTCATGACGAAAAAGTAACTACATTTAAGGGACAACTAGGAAATTTCTTGAGGGTCAGATGAGAAGAAACATATACAGAAGTCACATTTTTTTAAAAATTACCCAAAAGACAAAATATGTTTCATAGGGCGGCACGGTGGCAGTGGACAGCACAGTTGCCGAAGGCGCTGAGGACCCCGGTTCGATCTCGGCCCTGGATCATTATGCAAACTTCACACGGACATTCTCCCCGTGTCTGCATGGGTTGCATCCCCACAACCTAAAGATGTGCAGGTTAGGTGGATTGGCCACACTAAATTGGCCCTTAATTGGAAAACAAAGAATTTAGTACTCTAAGTTAAAAAAAAGAGACAAAATGTTTCAAGTAAATTAATTTTGCATTCATTACACAGGGACCCTCACTGAGACTATTTTTTATGGGGGGGGCGTCAGGGGGTAGTGGAAAGAGTGGGCAGAAGAAAGAGACTGAGGTCATCAAGGCTAAATGTAGCTACTTTGCTTCAGTTTTGCTACCCGAATGGATTCCTCAGTCAATTGACAACACTTTTGCATCATCTGCCTTCACGTTGGTGTATCCTTTCCTTCAAGCCCACCCTGCGCAAACATTTGTACTCTTTCTCAATGGTCTTCAAGTCAGATCTTCAATCTCTTCCAATAAGCTTCAATATTCAATTTGATCTAGCTGACATCCTTAGAGGTTATTGTTTCTGCTCTTCACCTTGTCGCCCCTAACTGCTACAAATTTGGGTCTGAACTAATGGCAAACTCAGTTTCAATGGTGTTCATCAATTTAACGTTCTGGCACTCTGCAACTTCGGGACATTGACTGTTCCATATTTACTACTTTGGTAGCACAGCCAGAATTGTAACAATAACACCTTCTGTTCTGCACCCAACCTCTATTTCTTATGCCTTTGTACTCAATTTTTAATGAATGAACACTTGGAGTTAACATTAGAAGGGACTAGGGCTAGTTTGTGTACTATGTGATGAATATCTAGTTCATTTAATATTTTAGAGATGGTTTTAATTCTGCAAAGATTAATTGTAGAAAATGGGGGGACGGGATTCTCCCAGCCCTGCGCGGGCCGGAGAATCCCTGCAACCACGCCACGCCGCCCCAACACGTGATTCTCCACAGAGAATCGGCGCCATTGGCGCAATGCCGGTTGCAGGTCGCTCTACGCGGGCGGGCCACCGATTCTACGGCACAGATGAGCCGAGCGACCGCTCTGAAAAGGCGGAGTCCCGCCGGCGCCGTCCACACCTGGTCGCAGCCGGCGGGAACTCTGCGTGCAGGGTCGGGGAAAGCCTGTTTGGGGGGGGGGGGGGGGCCTGGCCCACGATCGGGGCCCACCGATCGGTGGGCTGGACTCTCGCTCCTCGGGCCTATTTTCTTACACGCCAGCCTCTGAACACCCACGCCATGTTGTGTCAGGACCGGCACGTTGAGGGATGCCACCACGCATGCGCGGGTTGGCGCGGCGCACAGTTCGCGCCGGGATGGGAGGCTGGAGCGGCGTGAACCATTCCAGCGCCGTGCTGGCCCCCTGTAGGGGCCAGAATTGGTACTCCCAGCGGCCTGCTCACGCCATTGTGAAACGCAATGGCGTTTCCGACGGTGTGGACACTCTGCCGCCGAATGGGAGAATCCCGCCCGGGGTAAATGCAACTAAACACGCTCTATTGCACTTAAAAGGTTAGAGCCATGTTGACTTCAGGGGTTAACAGCGAGAAAGGCAAAATGGACCAAAGTAGCATATGTCATCAAGGAGATGGGGGAAGCTTAAGAAAATTCTTTGGTTTCAATTTATCTGCATGCTTGCTGAGGGAGGGAATTTTCTGCAGCAGGGGAAGAGGCTGGATACTGAAAAGGTGCTGTTGTTAGCATGATCCGGACAGCTAGGGCTCAGAAAAGCCCAGGATGGGGTTCTGGTGAACTAGGACTCAGGAGAAGCCTGGGAAGCCAACGCGGGGGTGGAAGTCATTGGTGCCATGCCAGAGAGAGTTAATAGCTCTGGGAGCCATTTCTAGCTCAGTACAGCTGGGAGACGGAGTTCAGAGACACAAAAGGGCAGTACCAGCTTAGTGAAACTAGTGGTCTGCAAAGAGCTGGAATTGTGCCAGTAATTAGAAGTGAGAGTGTAGCTTCACGATGCCCGTTAAACAGAGTCTTCTGCAGAGATTGAACTATCGGGAGGAAAACAGACGTTGAGGCAATCCAAGTCGGGGCAGCTTTTGCGGGAATTCTGAGGCAAGTTCTTTGAACACAGAGTTGGCATCCCTTGTGAGGGAGAGTTTTAATGAGATAGAGACTCAAGTGGTGACTGACATCTGACTGGGTTGCTGAGAAATCCAGGGGATCTAGGTTGCAGTGCCATTAAATGTGTAGTGTTGTGTTCAATCACAGTTTTGTCTGTTAATCCATATTTATCTCATGTTAATTCTTCATATTTTAGCATAAGACAGATATGCTAAATTGCTTTACTTTTTTGACTTTGCTTAGTAAAGTTTATTTTGTGTGTTTAAAGCCACGGACTCTTGAAGTTTTATTCACTTAGTTGGTAACTATGATTTCAGCTTTGTCCACTTTCAACACTGGTCCCTAGCCAGGTCGTAACAGCTATTATGAAAATATAGCGTTCACTAACACACTTCATTGGGGTCTTCATTACATTAAATGTATGAGCTACTCTGCTCAGGCCAGTGTTCTTTTCCTTAGTCTCTTGATTGCCTCTTTCATGCCTTGTGCCCTGATTTAAAAATACACTTTACTTAATTCACAGACAGCATAAGAGCTTGTCAATACAAAGTAGCCAGGTGCCTTACTCAATAACTGAATATCGCAATGAATTGGTCATTGTTTAGGGTCTGTGCAAAGCAAATACCCATCCCACATTTCAAATATCTCTCATATAAAACTAAGTAGAAACAGAAAGCTATGGAAATATTCAACAGGTCAGGGGGTATCCGTGGAAAAACAATAGTATTCAGCATTTCAGGTCTTTGGCTCTTCCTCAAAACCATAAACCTGAAACATTGAATTGTTGACTGCTGTTGTTTTTCCACCAATGCTGCATGGCATGATAAGTATTTGCAGTTTTTTCTATTGTTATTTCCAGCATTGTGGTATTTTTGCTCCCTTTCGTGCAAGCTCCAGCTTGAAACACATTCAAATCCATTCATGTGTAACTTTGTAGAAAAACAGCCAAAAAATCCTAAACATTGGCAGCCTTGGACTGCAGAGAAATCGTACTCTAATTGAACCATGCCTCATATAATTAGTTGAAAAGTAAAGATTTTGTAGCATTAATCAGAATATTTCTGAAAGTACAGAAAAATTAGACCTAGAGTTTTCTGGGATCTTTTTAAATGAAGACCGCAGTGGCAGAATTTGCAGTTAGAGGGGTGGTGCGGTGGCACAGTGGTTAGCACTGCTGCATCACAGTGCCAAGGACCTAGGTTCGATCCCGGTCCCAGTCCGTGTGGAGTTTGCACATTCTCCCCGTGTTTGCGTGGGTTTCACCTCCTACAACCCAAAAAATGTGCTGGGTAAGTGGATTGGCCATGCTAAACAATTGGGTACTCAATTTATTAAAAAAGGAAATTACAGTTAAGAGTTTATTGGATACAAAAAGCAGTTTTATATCGTTACAATCAGTTTAGGGACCAGTAACATTTTGTTTAAAGTAGACAAAGTTTGAAATCTCAGTTACCCCATTGGGAAACTAAAGATTTGAAGATTTTAAACAAAGTAAACTTTGCTATTCAAAGTAAAATTATTTACAATATCTAAATTATACTGCATCATTCAGGAGTAACATAGGGTAAACATGAATTAACGGGCACACAGTGGTTAAACTACCACTGTACATTAAATGGCAGATGCGACCAAAACAGAGTCCATGGATTGCTCAGCAACCTACCCAGATATCAGTCACCAGAGTCACAAAATCCCAATCTCTCCATCTCTAGGGATTCAAATTGCTCACTTTTGAAGATCTAGCCTCAGAATTCCCTCAACATCTGCTCCAATTTGCGCTGCCTCAACAACTGCCTAGCTTCCAATGCTTAAATCTCTCAAGACTGTGTTCCACAGGTTTCGCAAAGTTGCACTTCTGCCTCTGATTACTAGTACACTTCCAACTCTTTTACAGACTATTGGTTTCAATAAGCTAGCACTGCGTCTGACTTTCTCTAAACTCCAATCGGCTGGCTCCCTGGGGTTTTTTCAGCCCTGTTTCCAACAGGGAACCACTGACCTTCCACCACCTTCCCAGCTCCCCATGGCAACAGCTGAGTATGCCAACTGATCCAAAAGCTTCTATGTGAGCTGCAGACCAAACTCCAGTCAACACCCTCCCCCAGAAAACACACAGGTAAATTGAAACCCAAGCTCCACCCATCCCCATGATGGTGCAGCCTTTCAAGGTTCACCAAATGCTTTAAAACTGATTCAGCTCTAATTCCCAGGGCAAAATACCTCTCTGGATTGTACTTCTTTACAAGCGAAATAGACATGACATCTCCAGTTCTCAAGTACTGCTGCTGCTTTATAGCTCAATCACTTCTATTCAGACTATGAAATAAACAAGGATAACCTTCTGAACTGCTATTTTCAATTCGGTGTTCTGCCAATCTCTGAAGTCCAGTAATTCCAGTTGTTACCTTCACAACAACAATCTTCCCAGATGCAAACATTACCCCTGAAAAATTGACATGAACCATGAATTAGATATTCATCACACCTCATGGTGGGACAGTGGTTCACACTGCTGCCTTGCAGCACCAGATACCCGGGTTCGATTCCAACCTTGGGTGACTGTGTGGAGTTTCACATTCTCCCAGTGTCTGTGTGGGTTTCCTCCGGATGCTCCAGTTCCGTCCCACAGTCCAAAGGTGTGCAGATTAGGTGGATTGGTCATGCTAACTTGCCCCTTAGTGTGGAAAGGTTAGGTGGGGTTACAGGGATAGGGCGGGTGAGTGAGCATAGGAAGGGTGCGCTTTTGGAGGGTTGGTGCATTGTCAATGGGCTGAATGGCCTTCTTCTGAACTGTAGGGATTCTATAATATGAATATCAAGAAACTTAAAATCTCAAGGTGCCCGAGAATAATACAACTGTTATAAACACATGTTTGAGATTCAAGTCTTCATTTGAACAGAAAGATCCAAAACAATCAAACCCAAATGAAAATAACCAGGGCCACTCTTTTTCCATACAATCCAAGTGCTGTCCTAGGTGGCTCCAAGGGATTTATATTTTTATTGATAAACATTAGAAACAAGGTATAGTTTTAAGTGGGTTTAATTTAATGTTTCTGTGCCTGGAAGGGTAAAATACCTATAGTTAAGAGTCACACTGGACAAAGGCGTATGCGTGGGAGTCGGTCAAGTTCCAACTGTGTCTCTATTGTGCTTAGAAAAGGCCACAGCATGAAAATTAAATAAAAGGCATAAGCATACGAGATGGCAACTCTGCCTGGGCCTCGGCCAGTCCCTGCACAGAAAGCCCCAAGGCCTTGGACATGCTGATCCATAGCCACGACCATCGCCCCAATGCCTCCACCGTGGACGCCACCTGTACAGTGTTGGACTGGGTGGCATTCATTGTCAGCACCACCTCCTGCTGCTGCACGTGGTTAGACTCCACCACCCGTGCCTGCAGATACTGGATGCTCACCTACAATCCCTCATATAGTCCCTGGCTGTGTGACTGCATCCTCACTATTGTCCGTTCCAGAAATCCGTCTGGACGACAGCTAGTCCCTGGGGTCGGCCTGCACTCCGACCGTCCGCCTGCTCGGGTGTTCAGACTTCCACCTGTTGTACAGGATCAGCTGTGTGGTGTGCCAGTGTCCCATGAGCCTCTTCACTACATTGCCCGATCGAGACGAGTGTCTCTGGGATGGAGGGTGTTGGATCTAGCTGTGACAGGAAATTACGGTCATCCTCCAACCTGAGCTCCGGGGTCTCCTGACACGTGACACGGGGAACCACAACTAAACCTGCAGCCGAACTCCACCCAAGCGACCTCTTTCCTCCAGTTAGCCAACCACATCCAGGGCCATCTGCTCTGCCATAGTGAGGAACCATAGGGCCAGCAGTCTCTTCACCAGCTCCCGGCGGTTATGCGTGGCTTTCTCCTGGGGCGGGGCCTGGCCACCCTGAGGAAGTCATGCAGTTTTTTTACGGCATTGGTGGTTGGTCCGGACGGTGTTGCCCACTGCACTGACTGCCTCTGCCATCTCCGCCCAGGCACAGCGAACGGCAGCAGCTGGCAGCCTCCCTCCCGGTACAGGATCAGCCTCCTCTCCTCCATTGCATCCGGGTCTCCAGCTCGGCATCTGTAAACTATGGGGCTGCTCTCCTCGCTGCCATCTTGTTGGCGAGGATAGTGTCTGTGGGGAGTGCAGTGTTTATATGCGCCTGCAGCTTATCAGCCTCCAAGTGTCAATCGCAGAACCAGCGAATCCAACGCTGTTTGTCATTGGAATCAATTGTGTTGCAAGTGACACCTGTGCTAGCCCCTTAACAGTAGCAGAATCGTTTCGGGTGCAGCCCCAGTTTTTCTGTAAAATCCACAAATTCTGCGTTGGCATCAACACTTGGTCTCAGAAACGGAGAATCTTGCCTATGGTCTTTAGTTTTGTCTTTTTGTAACCCCCAGCCTCATCCACAAGTACATTCTTGGGTTTATACATTGTGTCTGTTTTTTATCACTCACTGACCATTATTTCTCCCATTCCTACCTTCTCTATTTGTCATGTCTATCCAAACTTGATTCCTTGCCTCACTATATAGTTTAAAGTCCCCTCTACTGTCCTAGTTATGCGATGTGCCAGAACACTCGTCCCAGCACGGTGCAGGTGAAGATCGTCCCAACACTCCAGCTCCTACTTTCCTCAGTAGTGGTTCCAATGGCCCACAAAACAAAACCAATTTTCCCATACCAATCTTTGAGCCATGCATTCAACTCTCTAATCTGATTCACCCCATTCAAATTTGCTTGGGGTTCAGATAGTAATCGAGATATCACCTTTGAGTGAGGATTTGTTTTTTTAAATTAGACCCTACCTGTTCATACTCCCTCAGTGGAATCTCTTTCCTAGTTCTACCTCTCTCCATTTAAATACTAATGTTGCTTTTCTATTCTTCCTGCCAAAATGGACACGTTCACATTTTAACCACAAAATGCTCCATCTGCCAAATCTTTGCCCACTTAATCTACCTATATCTCTTTGCAGTCTCTTGACCCCCTTTTGACAAATAACTTTCTTACCTATCTTGGTGTCATTGACCAATATCTACCTAAAGCTTGAAGATGCTATCTGCCCAAGCATTGCTGTTGGAGCAATGGTGGACAACTAAACAATTCACTGGAGGAGGAAACTCTCAAATATCCCCATCCTTAATGATGGGAGCCCAGAACACCAGTGCAAATGATAAGGCTGAAGCACTTGCAATAATCTTTAGCCAGAAGGTGCCGAGTTTATGATCCATGTTGGCCTGCTCCAGAGGTCCCCAGTATCATAGTTGTCGACCTTCAGCTAATTTGATTCACTCCACGTGGTATCTAGAACGTTTGAAGGCACTGGATACTGCAACGGTTATAGGCCCTGACAATATTCCAGCAATAGCACTTAAGACTTGTATTCCAGAACCAGCTGTGTCACTAGCCAACCTGTTCCAGTACAGCTACTACACTGGCATCTACCCAGCAAAGTGGAAAATTGCTAGATATGTCCTGTACACAAAGCATGACAAATCCAACCAAACCAACTACTGCCCCATCAGTTTATCTTGACCAGAGTGTAAACTGATGGAAGGGGTCATCAACAGTGCTTAGCAATAACCTGCTCAATAACACTCAGTTTGGGTTCTGTCATGGTCACCCAGCTCCTGACTCCCCACAGCCCTGGTTTTAACATTGACAAAAAAAAAAGAGCTGGTAGGGCAGTGGATGTTGTCTATATGGACTTCAGTAAAGCCTTTGACAAGGTCCCTCATGGTAGACTAGTACAAAAGGTGAAGTCACACGGGATCAGGGGTGAGCTGGCAAGGTGGATACAGAACTGGCTAGGTCATAGAAGGCAGAGTAGCAGCAATGGAAGGATGCTTTTCTAATTGGAGGGCTGTGACCAGTGGTGTTTCACAGGGATCAGTGCTGGAACCTTTGCTGTTTGTAGTATATATAAATGATTGAGGAAAATGTAACTGGTCTGATTAGTAAGTTTGCAGACGACACAAAGGTTGGTGGAATTGCGGATAGCGATGAGGACTGTCAGAGGATACAGCAGGATTTAGATTGTTTGGAGACTTGGGCGGAGAGATGGCAGATGGAGTTTAATCCGGACAAATGTGAGGTAATGCATTTTGGAAGGTCTAATGCAGGTAGGGAATATACAGTGAATGGTAGAACCCTCAAGAGTATTTAAAGTCAGAGAGATCTAGGAGTACAAGTCCACAGGTCACTGAAAGGGGCAACACAGGTGGAGAAGGTAGTCAAGAAGGCATACGGCATGCTTGCCTTCATTGGCCGGGGCATGGAGTATAAGAATTGGCAAGTCATGTTGCAGCTGTGTAGAACCTTAGTTAGGCCACACTTGGGAGTATAGTGTTCAATTCTGGTCGCCACACTACCAGAAGGATGTGGAGGCTTTAGAGAGGGTGCAGAAGAGATTTACCAGAATGTTGCCTGGTATGGAGGGCATTAGCTACGAGGAGCGGTTGAATAAACTCGGTTTGTTCTCACTGGAACGAAGGAGGTTGAGGGGCGGCCTGTTAGAGGTCTACAAAATTATGAGGGGCATAGACAGAGTGGATAGTCAGAGGCTTTTCCCCGGGGTAGAGGGGTCAATTACTAGGGGGCATAGATTTAAGGTGAGAGGCAAGGTTTAGAGTAGATGTACGAGGCAAGTTTTTTTTTTTTTTACACAGAGGGTAGTGGGTGCCTGGAACTCGCTACCGGAGGTGGTGGAAGCAGGGACGATAGTGACATTTAAGGGGCATCTTGACAAATACATGAATAGGATGGGAATAGAGGGATATGGACCCAGAAAGCGTAGAAGATTGTAGTTTAGTCGGACAGCATGGTCGGCACGGGCTTGGAGGGCAGAAGGGCCTGTTCCTGTGCTGTACATTTCTTTGTTCTTTGTAACTCAGGGGAGGAGAGAGTGACTGCCCTTGACATCAAAGCAGCATCTGACAGAGTGTGGCATAACAAAAGTCTGGCAAAACTGGAATCAATGGCGGAAACTCTCCATTTATAGGAATAAATTATATTTCTGTTCAGGCCTGAACAACAAGCTCAATTGTGCATAGCCTGTGTTTATCATGTATAGAAATGGTAGAATGGAAGACCTGTAGAACAACTCCATTAGAAACAATGACGGCAACAGATACAGGTATGTAATTTGGGCTGTAAAGGCTAAAGACACGACCAATGCAAAGGCCCTCCATTTATACAGTAATTCTTCATCTGAAGAGTTTTGTGGTCACCAGCAGAAGTACCAGTTGTACTGTTCAATAACCGACAATGGCACGGATATTGGAACTGGTAGATGACATGGTCGGGGCAGAGAAGGGGGCCATCTGGGAAGGACTAGGTATAGGGTGGAATTAAGGGGGCGGGAGTTAAGTGGGGAAGATGCCGGACAGTAGAGGGGATTGGAGGCGTAAGCCTCCGCTAAGGCTGGTAACGTGGAATGTCTGGGGACTGAATGGACCAGTTAAAAGGTCACGGGTGTTTGCGCACCTCAGGAGCTTGAAAGCGGGGGTGGTCTTTCTGCAGGAGCCACATTTCTGTGTGAAGGACCAGGTTAGGTTAAGGAAGAGGTGGGTGGGGCAGGGGGATTTTAATGAGAAACAAAATAGGATTTGAGAGTGCAAAGGAGGTGAGGGATCCAGTTGGGAGATATGTGATTGTGGATGGGGTACTGGAAGGAGAGCTGGTGGTGTTGGTAAATGTGCATGCCCCAAATTGGGATGGTGTGGGTTTTATGAGGGGTTTACTGGCAGCGATCCCGGATTTGGCCACACACCAGTTGATCATGGGAGGAAATTTTAATTATGTCCTAAAGCTGAGGGTGGATAGGTTGAGCACAGGTCGATGGGTAGGGTACAAATGGCAAGGGAGCGATTACTTTGTAGTGAGTCGGGGTATTTTGGTTGGGGTGGAGGAGGCAGAGTATGCGGGGATAGTTATCTCGGACAATGTGCTCCACTGGCTGGAGATTCGGTTCAGATCGAGATGAGGGCAGAGGCCGGGGTGGAGGTTTGACTCAGGGTTGTTTGCAGAACTTAGGTTTTTGTGATACGGTGCGGACGGTGATTAAGGAGTATGTGGAGTTGAATCAGAATGGGGAGGTGTCGCCGGCCATTTTTTGAGAAGCACTGAAGGCAGTGGACCAGGGCGAAATTATTTTGTTTAAGGCTAGTACGGATAAGAAAAGGAGGGGGGAACATGACCGTCCAATGAGCGAGATAGTGGAGGTGGACAGGGAATATCAGAGGGTGCCCACCGCGAGCCACATGCTGGTGCACCAGGTGCAAAGACAGGCCGCGTCCAGGGACATATTTCAGATACGGATTGGGGCTGGAGATGTGGTGTTGGAGCAGGAGAAGATAAACGAGACGTTTAGGGAATACTATCAAGGACTGTACGAGGCGGACCCGGGGGGAGAGGAGGGGGACATGTAGTGGTTTCTGGATGAGCTGGAATTTATCCAGGTGGAGGAAGCAAAGAGTCAGACGTTGGAGGAGCCCCTGGGGCTGAGGGAGGTGCTGGATAGTATCAGGGGTATGAAGTCGGGGAAATCCCCAGGGCCAGATGGGTACCCGGCAGAATTTTATAAGGAATTTGTGACGAACCTGCAACACATCTGTTGGCTGCATTTAATGAAGCGCTGAAGAAAGGGGAGCTGCCGGAGACGTTGACGCTGGCAGTAATCACGCTAATCCCGAAAAAGGGGAAAGACCCGGTGGAATGTGGATCATATAGGCCCTTATCACTATTGAACATGGACGTGAAAGTATTGGCGAAGTTGTTGGCAGGGAGGATGGAGGATTGTGTCCCAGGGTGATTGCAGAAGCTTAAACAGGCTTCGTGAATGGCAGACAGCTTGCAAGTAATATAAGACGGTTGTTGAATATAGTGATGAATCCGTCAGGGGCTCTGGTACCGGAGGTGATGGTGTCCATTGATGTGGGGAAGGCATGTGATCGGGTGGCGAGGCGGTACTTGTTCGCAGTTTTGGGCAGGTTTAGGTTTGGACCGAGATATGTGGCATGGGTGCGGTTGCTGTATGTGGCACCAAAGGAGTGAGAGGATGAATAATATGAGTTCGTGGAGTTTTGACTTACACAGGAGTACGAGGCAGGGGTGCCCGCTGTCGCCGTTATTGTTTGCGCTGGCCATAGAGACGTTGGTGATGGCTCTCAGGGGTCGGCGGAATGGCAGGGGATTATGAGCGGACAAATGGAGCATCGGATGTCGCTCTATGCCGCTGACCTCTTGCTGTATGTTTCGGATCCATTGGAGAGTATGGGAAGGATTGTGGGCCTGCTGGGGAAGTTTGGAGGGTTCTCGGGGTATAAACTGAACGTAGGGAAAAGCGAGGTTTTCCCAGTGAACGAGCTGGGATGGCGGGCAAATTTGGGGGGGGGGGGTGTGTGCCATTTACAGTAGCGAGGGATAGGTTTAGGTATTTGTGGATTCAGGTAGCGAGGGAATGGATTGGGCTCTATAAGTGGAACTTAACGAAGCTGGTGGAGGAAGCCAGGGAGGATCTTAAGAGGTGGGATACACTGCAGTTGATGTTGGCGGGGAGGGTCAAAATGGTAAAAATGAATATTTGGCCACGGTTCTCGTTTATTTTTCAGGCTCTCCAGATTTTATACCAAAGAGGTTTTTTTTCGGAATTTGGACATGATCATTTTGGACTTTGTATGGGCGGGGAAGGTGCCGAGGGTCGGGAGGACCAGGCTGAGGCAACAGAAGGTTTGGCGTTGCCGAATCTGCTTCATTATTATTGGGTGGCGAATGTGGATAAGCTGCGGCGATGGTGGGAAGGAGAAGGGGTAGAGTGGGTTAGGATGGAGGAGGAATCTTGTAAGGGGTCTAGTTCGAGGGATATGGTGACGACAGCACAAGTAGGCATTCAGGGAGCCTGGTGGTGCAGTCCCTGGTGAAGATTAGAATCAGTTGAGGAGGCATTTTAGGGTGGAAGGGATGTTGGTGTTAATGCCGCTGTGTGTGAATAATGGGTTTGAGCCAGGGGGGGATGGATAGTGTATACAGGAGGTGGAGGGAAGTGGGGCTGGCCAATGTGAGGGATCTGTATTTGGAGAAGAGTTCGCCAGTCTGGAGGAGCTAAGGGAGAGGGTAGAGCTGCCGAGGGGGAGAGAGTTCAGGTATCTGCAGGTTAGGGACATTGCGCAAAAGGTCTGGAGGGGGTTCCCTAGGTTGCTGGGATACACCCTGCTGAAGCAACTGCTGCTTCGGATGTGGAACGGGAGGGAAGAATTGGGGATATATACAAGAGGTGGCGCTGGGGGGGGGAGCAGGGAGGCGAGTGGGTGGTGAAGATCAAGGAGAAATGGGAAGCGGAGTTGGGAGGGGAGATCAATTGGAGAGTATGGAGCGCGGCACTGCGTAGGGTAAACGGGACCTCATCTTGTGCAAGGATGAGCCTGACACAGTTTTAGGTGGTGCACAGGGTGCATATGACTCAGGTGAGAATGAGTGGCTTCTTTCAGGGGGTAGCAGATGAGTGAGAGGGGTGTGGGCGGGGGTCAGCGAATCATACGCACATGTTTTGGATTTGCGGAAAATTCTGGATGGGAGTGTTGGTAGTCTTAGCCAGGATAATGGGGGAGGAGGTGGACCCTTTGGTGGCAATATTTAGGGTTTCAGAGAAGCCGGAGCTCATGGAGAGGAGGAAGGCCGATGTTATGGACTTCGTCTCTCTGATTGCACAGCAGCGAATATTGCTGGAGTGGCGGTTGGCATTGCCACCGCTTGGCTGGGTGACCTGTATGACTTCCTGCCGTTGGAGAAGATAAAATATGAGTTAAGGGGCTCTGCAGAAGGGTTTGAGAAAAGGTGTGGGGTGTTTGTGACCGTGTTTGAGGAACTGTTCGTCGCGAAGGACGGTGAAAAGGGGAAAGATTTGTACGGACTGTATAGTTGATTGCTGGAAAGTATGTTTCCCGGGGTGTTTGTGTTATAACCGGTTTTGCTACATGTTTGCAATAAAATACATTTTAAAAAAGGATATTGGAACTGGTATTGAATTCTCCTTGTGAAACCACTCAGCCTCATCAAGGCTATTGACAATCTCTAGGAAACTGAAAAGATCAAATCAGAATTGATGAAACATGTCTTATTTTTATTTGTTGTAGGGCAGACTTACAAATTGTCAACAGGAAAAATATATTTAATACATTTTGATGATACGCACTGTTCAAGCTCATGAGAATGGAATTCAAGAAATGTCAATGCCTAGTGTTTTAACAGATGAGGCAATAGAACAGGAAAAGTAGAAAGGGCTATGGAAATAGATTTTTTTGCAGCTTACGCTAGCAACTATTTGTGCAGGTGATAAATTATGCATACCTCTAAATACCACAGCAATCTAGTTATAAATGTATACCTTATGTATGATTATAGAGCTAATATATAAAACCTTTTAAATCCACAGACAACAGTAAACAGATGGACATTCAGGAGAGCATTAAAAAGACAGTAACTGACAAACCAGATACTTGCAGGATACCTTATTGAAAAAAAAAATCAAATGACAATTGAACCACAAAGAGAGCTAAAAGAAATTACATATAAACACACATTTGTTTCCAAAATCTTTTGTTTCAGAATGAACTAAATTTTTACAGGGCTTCAAACTGAGAGGAGCAAAGCATTTTAGTTTAAAGTCACTGATTCAGATTTTAAGACCAAGTTGAAATCATTTCTGTAGTAAAAGGCTGATGACTGGCTGACAGTTGCTGGGAAGGTTGCTTAAATAGAAGCCTAATCAGTAATGATTTTAAACCAGTTATAGGATAACCAGTTAATGTAAATATTGGACACATATTCCAAAATTTTCTAAACAAACACGTGCACCTCCACCAGCATCTCTATGATTTTCAAAATTTTAAATCTGCTTTGCATACAGCATCTAGAATTCACACAAACTGGTTAACTGACGGCAGCAGTCACTTTTCTTGACATTATGAAAACAGAATGCAGCTTTAACAATGCTGAATATTTAATACAGTTGATTGCTGTAATGTATTTAAAATATCAAATGTATTTCGAATGTCAAATGTCAGGATCAATTTGTAAACTCAATTTGTAACCTTTAAATGCAAGAACCAAGGCAATCACTCATGCCAATTTTCAGTAAACAGCAACTTTGAGGCACATCAAAAGTGGAACTATTCAAATTCCAATTCACGCAATGACATTTACTGTGATTTTACCAAAACCACATCAAACATGATAAACATCTCATTTAATAAAGCATCTAAATCTGCAGGAACTGAAAACTTGAATATCTAACTTTGGAATCAAAGATGTACAATTCCATGGCCGAGAGGGGGTCATGGCATAGATGGCGTGCAGCCGGCGACGTGGTCCGTAGGTAGTTCACCCAATAGATGGGGGGGGTGGGGCACGCCATACAGAGGGTGGTGAGATGGGGTGAGCGCACGCCCGACAGAGGGAGAGTGTGCACTTGACGGGGAGAATTACATTTAGTCAATGGCTTTATTTCAGATGCACAATCAGCTGGTTATGTTCATCTTACTACTGACTTCTGGTGACGGTGATGTGCTGAGCGGTCGCACATCAGGTGGCTCTCCGCCAGACCAGAATCAAATAGGCACTTTTCGGCAAATTTTGCACAAAGGTTAGAAGGCAAATTAACCTCAACAGCAAGAAGAAAGCAACCACACAAAAATGCCCGCAAATAGGAGCTTAAAGGGTCGAAGGGATGGAAGAAGTGGTGGAAAGGTCTACGAGCAGCAGGACCCACGAGTCAAAACGGCCCCGGCCACCCAGGAGAGAGAGAGAGACCAACAACCCAAGCATCAGCACCACAAGCATGCACTTTTGGAGGGTCCCTAAACAAAGGGAAACCCCGAAGTGCAGAGCGCACCCATGTGACGTACGCAGTTGCCGGCCATGTTCACGTTTGGTGCCCCCTGGACAAAGGGAAACCCCGGGATGCAGGAGTCCAATCTCATGGTGCGAACAGTGACCACAGCCATTTTGGACGGTCCCCTAACAAAGGGAAACCCCGGAGGCAGGAGTCCAATCTCATGGTGAGAACAGTGACCGCAGCCATTTCGGACGGTCCCCTAACAAAGGGAAACCCCGGAGTGCAGGGACACGTCCACCAGGTAAGTATGGTTGAACCCGCAGGAGCGGGGATACAAAACCCCCCAACCCCATCAGAATTATCACTTGGCATTATCACTTAACGGCCCAGTGAAAAGATCGAGAGTCTTCGCTCACTTAAGAAGTTTGAAAGCAGACATATTCTTCCTGCAGAAAACACACCCGAGGGAGAAGGACCGACCACGGGTAAGAAAGGGCTGGGTGGGACACACGTATCACTTGTGTTACGGGACGAGGGAAGAAGCCATACTGATTAGCAAGAGGATGAGGTTTACAGCATTAAGGACGGTTTACAGCATCCAAGGGGGACGTTATGTCATGGTCAGCGGTGTCCTGGATGGGGCACCAGTAGTTCTGGTAAATGTGTACATGCCCAACTGGGACGACACAGGCTTCATAAAAATGACCATGCCAGAAATCCCCGACATTGACACACAATGACTGATCATTGGGGTGACTTCAACTGTGTACAGGACCCACAGGCGGACCGATCGAACCACAGATCGGGGAAAAGGACAGGCATGGCTGGGGAACTTTGGGCATTCATGGAGCAAATGGAGGCGGTGGAACCATGGCGGTTCTTACATCCCGGTGAGAAGGAATTTTTGTTCTTTTCGCCGGTGCACAAAGCATACTCAAGGACAGATTTCTTTGCAGTGGGAAAATTGGTGCTTCCAGGAATATTAAGGACGGAATACTCCGCGATAGTTATCTCCGACCATGCTCCACATACATGAATATGAGGTTGTAGACGGGCCGTGCCCAACTCCCCACGTGGAGGTTGGATACGGACCACTTGGCTGATAAGGCCTTCTGTCAGAAAACATCACAGGCCATAGGCGAATACGTTACTAATAACCAGAACGGGAGAGTCTCACCTTCCACGTTCTTGGAGGCACTGAAGGCGGTGATTAGGGGAGAGATTAGAGCCTACAAGACGCATAGAGACAAGGAAGAGAGGGAGGTCAGGTAACAACTGATCGACTCCGTTCTGGAGGTCGACAGAACATACTTCGAGGCGCCAACCGTCGAGCTTCTGGCGAAGAGGAAAAAGCTACAAATGGACTTTAACCTGCTACCCACCAGGAAAGCAGTGCTCCAACTCCGCTAGACACAGGGGACCTTCTATGAACATGGAGAAAAGGCTGGCCGTCTACTGGCTCACCAGCTGAGAAAGCAGGCAGCCATGAGAGAGATAGCCCAGGTGAAGAACAGCAGCGGCAGTCTGGTAACCAAGTGTTTGAGACCTTCTACCGAGGGCGACACACCTCCGAACCTCCCGACCGGGACACGGAGATGAAATGGTTCCTCGATGGGCTGGAAATGTCAGTCATGGGGGACGATGGGCAGGGGGAAACTGGAAGCACCAATAGGACTGGGAGAAATCATGGACAGCATCAGCCCCACGCAGGCGGGGAAGGCGCCGGAACCAAACGGGACATTAAAAAAATTCGCACCAGCCCTGATCCCACACCTACAGGATGGTCCCAGTCTCGTTAGAGAGGGGCACCCTGCGCTCCAACGCTAACACAGACCACAATATCGCTGATACCCCAAAAAAAGACAAAGACCCGACGGAGTGCAGATCATACAGGCCCATCTTGCTGCTCAATGTGGACACAAAGATATTCACAAAAGTCCTGGCTAGGAGACTGGAGAGCTGCGTACCAGAGGTGGTCACAGAGAACCAGATAGCTTTGTTAAGGGTAGGCAGCTAATTGTGAACATCAGGCGGCTGCAGAATGTAATAATGACCCCATCCGGGGAGAGAACACCAGAGGGGATCGTCCCCCTGGACGCAGAGAAGGCTTTCGATAAAGTCGAGTGGAACTACCTCTGACGCACTGGAGCGGTCTGGGCTAGGAGCAGGGTTCACCGTGTGGGTGAAACTCGTACAACATCTCCAAGGCAAGCGTTCGGACCTACACCACCAGCTCGGAGGCACGAGGCAGGGATGCTTACTGTCCCCGTTCCTGTTCGCCCTCTTCTCTGCGAGCATAAGCTGGAAAGGCAACCAAAGAGGGGCAGAGAGCACAGAGTTTCATTATGCGGATGACCTGCTCCTCTACGTCTAGGACCCACAGAATGGCCCGAAGCAATCATGCAGCTCCTGGAAGAGTTTGGAGCCTTCTCGGGCTACAAACTCAACCTGGCAAGAGCGAGGCATTCCCGGTGAACCCGATCGGGGACGGACATTGCTGGAGGGACTTCTATTCAAACCTGGGGATCCAGATAGCCCATGACTGGACACGGATCCACAAGTGGAATCTGACCAGTCTGGCGGAGGAAGTTAAAAAGGACCTACAGAGATGTGATGCACTCCCGCTTCCCCAGGCGGGGAGGGTGCAGATGATCAAGATGAACGTACTGCCAAGGTTCCTCTTCATCCCCAAGGCCTTTGTACATAAGGTAGACAAAATGATCATGGCATTTGTGGATGGGGGGTAAGAACCCAAGGATCCCTAAGTCGACACTGCAAAGGAGGAACAATATGGGCGGTCTGGCCCTCCCGAATCTACAATACCACCACTGGATCCACAGCGGAGAGGGTGAGGGGATGGATATGAAAACCCAACACGGAATGGGTGAGCCTGGAGAGGCCTCCTGCAAGCTCACGTCCACCCCCCTAATAAAGTACACATCCGGCCCAGTGAAGACATGGAACCAAATGAGGCAGTATTGACTCAGTTTAACCGGGATGTCCTCCATGGCCCCCATCTGCGTCAACCACAAATTTCCACTAGCCATGCTCAAAGCCACCTTTACAAAATGGAGACAGGTCGGGGGACCACGCAGTCAGGGACTTTTACATGGAGGGACAGACTCGCGACCTTGGGCGAACTGACGGAAGACCTGGAATTACTGACAGGACAGGAACTCATGCACCTTCAAATTGAACACTTTATCTGCAAGGAGATGTCAAGGTATCCCAGGGCACCGGGAGACACACTACTAAAGGAACTAATAAACACGGACAGTAAGGAGGTGGGGGAACTATGGGAACTTCTATGGATGGTTACTAGATAGGGCAAGACTACCACGAGACTAAGCCAGACGGTTAGGTGGATTAGCCATGCTAAATTGTCCCTTAGTGCCCAGGATTATGCAGGTTAGGTGGGGTTAAAGAGATAGGGAGGGGAGTGGGCAGAGGTAGGGTATTCTTTGAGGGTCAGTGCAGACTCAATGGGTGGAATGGTCGCCTTCTGTATTGTAGGAATTCTATGATTTGTAAACAACCATTATGCAATTTAAAACTACACCTTTCATTTCCAGTCTAAACTAGTTATTCAACTCTTGGAATGGCACAAAATGTAAAACAACTTCCAGAGTAACAACTTTAGTAGGTATATAGATAATACCTGTTATGACTTCCGGTTGCGGCTATGCGGAGCTAAGCCGCACATTCGGCAGCTCCCACTAAAACGGACTTTTGGGCTCTCCAGAGGAGCCCCAACGGCAATTTTTCGACGACTTCCAGTGTGGGAAGGTGATAGCAAGGTCCACCCCACATAGTATATGGATTGGACCAGGAGCGGAGCGATATAAAAAGCGTTTTTTGGAGCAGCGAAAAGTGCAAGGGAGAAAAACAAGATGGCGGCAGGCGGAGATCAAGTGGCATGGGTGCAGGACAATAACAAACAGAGGATAACAAAGAGAGAAATAAGGAAAGAGAGGATCAATTATGAAGGTAGGCTAGCCAGTAACATTAGGAATGATAGTAAAAGTTTCTTTCAATACATTAAAAACAAACGGGAGGCAAAAGTAGACATTGGGCCACTCCAAAATGACGCTGGTAATCTAGTGATGGGAGACAAGGAAATAGCTGAGGAACTAAATAAGTACTTTGCGTCAGTCTTCACAGTAGAAGACATGAGTAATATCCCAGCAGTTCAGGAGAGTCAGGGGGCAGAGTTGAATATGATAGCCATCACAAAGGAGAAAGTGCTAGAGAAACTAAGAGGTCTAAAAATTGATAAATCTCCGGGCCGCAGGGTTCAGTGTTGGGGCCACAGCTGTTCTCTTTATATATTAACGATCTAGATGATGGGACAGGGGGCATTCTGGCTAAGTTTGCCGATGATACAAAGATAGGTGGAGGGGCAGGTAGTATGGAGGTGGGGAGGCTGCAGAAAGATTTAGACAGTTTAGGAGAGTGGTCCAAGAAATGGCTGATGAAATTCAACGTGGGCAAGTGCGAGGTCTTGCACTTTGGAAAAAAGAAGAGGGGCATGGACTATTTTCTAAACGGTGACAAAATTCATAATGCTGAAGTGCAAAGGGACTTGGGAGTCCTAGCCCAGGATTCTCTAAAGGTAAACTTGCAGGTTGAGTCCGTAATTAAGAAAGCAAATGCAATGTTGTCATTTATCTCAAGAGGCTTGGAATATAAAAGCAGGGATGTACTTCTGAAGCTTTATAAAGCATTAGTTAGGCCCCATTTAGAATATTGTGAGCAATTTTGGGCCCCACACCTCAGGAAGGACATACTGGCACTGGAGCGGGTCCAGCGGAGATTGACACGGATGATCCTAGGAATGGTAGGCCTAACATACGATGAACATCTGAGGATCCTTATATTCATTGGAGTTTAGGAGGTTGAGGGGAGATCTAATAGAAACTGACAAGATAATGAATGGCTTAGATAGGGTGGATGTAGGGAAGTTGTTTCCATTAGCAGGGGAGACTAGGACCCGGGGGCACAGCCTTAGAATAAATGGGAGTCACTTTAGAACAGAGATGAGGAAAATTTTCTTCAACCAGAGAGTGGTGGGTCTGTGGAATTCATTGCCACAGAGGGCGGTGGAGGCCGGGACGTTGAGTGTCTTTAAGACAGAAGTTGATAAATTCTTGATTTCTTGAGGATTTAAGGGCTATGGTGAGAGAGCGGGTAAATGGAGTTGAAATCAGCCATGATTGAATGGTGGAGTGGACTCGATGGGCCGAATGGCCTTACTTCCGTTCCTATGTCTTATGGACTGGCCTAGAAAAGGAGCTGGCTAGTCAGCCGGGATGGGGGGGGGAGCCCCCCAATCCGGCTGATAATTTGGAATGTGAGGGGCCTGAATGGGCCGGTTAAGAGGGCCCGAGTGTTTGTGCTCTTAAAGGGACTGAAAGCAGACGTGGTCATGCTTCAGGAGACACATTTGAAGGTGCCAGACCAGGTCAGGTTAAGAAACGGATGGGTAGGACAGGTATTCCATTTGGGGCTGGATGCGAAGAACAGAGGGGTGGCAATACTGGTGGGGAAGCGGGTGTCGTTTGAGGCCAAGGCCAAGAATATTGTAGTGGACAATGGAGGTCGATACGTGATGGTGAGCGGTAGGTTGCAGGTGGTATTGGTAAACGTATACGTCCCGAACTGGGATGATGCTGGATTTATGAAGCGCATGTTGGGGCGTATTCCGGACCTGGAGGCAGGAAGCTTGATAACGGGGGGGGGGGATTTCAACACTGTGTTGGACCCAGCATTAGATCGCTCCAGATCTAGGACGGGGAAGAGGCCGGCTGCGGCCAAGGTGCTTAGGGGGTTTATGGACCAGATGGGGGGAGTAGATCGTGGAGATTTGCTAGGCCCCTGGCCAGGGAATTTTCTTTTTTTTCTCACATACACAGAGTCTATTCCCGGATAGATTTTTTGTTTTGAGTAGGGCGCGATCCCGAAAGTGGAGGGAACGGAGTACTCTGCCATAGCTATCTCAGACCACACCCCGCACTGGGTGGAGCTGGAGTTAGGAGAGGAGAGGGACCAACGTCCGCTGTGGCGTCTGGATGTGGGATTACTGGCGGATGAGGTGGTGTGCGGGAGTGCATTGAAAGGTATTTGGAGGCCAACGGCAACGGGGGAGGTGCAGGTGGGGGTAGTATGGGAGGCGCTGAAGGCGGTGGTCAGGGGAGAGTTAATCTCCATCAGGGCTCAGGGAGAAGAGGGCAGGGAAAGGGAGAGGTTAGTGGAGGAGATCCTAAGGGTAGACAGGAGATATGCAGAGGCCCCTGAGGAGGGACTACTTAGGGAGCGGCGAAGTCTCCAGACGGAATTCGACCTGTTGACCACAGGAAAGGCAGAGGCACAGTGGAGGAAAGCACTGGGGGCGCCGTACGAGTATGGGGAGAAGGCGAGCCGGATGCTGGCACATCAGCTCCGTGAGAGGATAGCAGCGAGGGAGATAGGTGGAGTTAAGGATAGCAGGGGAACTACGGTGCGGAGTGCGGTGAAAGTAAATGAGGCATTTAAGGACATTTATGAGGAGCTGTACAGATCTCGGCCCCCAGCGGGGTAAGAGGGGATGCGACGATTTCTAGATCAACTGAGGTTCCGGAGGGTGGAGGAGCAGGAGGTGGCTGGTTTGGGGGCGCCAATTGGGTTGGAGGAACTGGTTGAAGGACTGAGGAGCATGCAGGCGGGGAAGGCCCCGGGGCCAGATGGGTTCCCGGTTGAGTCTTACAGGAAGTATGCGGATCTGCTAGCCCCGTTGCTAGTGCGGACTTTCAATGAGGCAAGGGAGGGGGGAACCCTGCCCCTAACAATGTCCAGGGCGCTGTTCTCTCTGATCCTGAAGCGGGACAAGGACCCACTGCAATGTGGGTCTTATAGACCGATCTCGCTCCTGAATGTGGATGCTAAGTTGCTGGCAAAAGTGCTGGCTACGAGAATTGAGGACTGTGTCCCGGGGGTGATTCATGAGGACCAGACAGGATTTGTAAAGGGCAGGCAGCTAAACACCAATGTGCGGAGGCTCCTAAACGTGATTATGATGCCATCGGTGGAGGGAGAGGCGGAGATAGTGGCAGCTATGGATGCGGAGAAGGCCTTTGACCGGGTGGAGTGGGAGTATCTCTGGGAAGTGTTGCGGAGGTTTGGGTTTGGGGAGGGGTTTATCAGTTGGGTTAAGCTCCTATATAGAGCCCCAGTGGCGAGTGTGCCTACGAATCGGCGGAGGTCGGAGTATTTTCGGCTGTATCGAGGGACGAGGCAGGGGTGCCCCCTGTCCCCCCTGTTGTTTGCATTGGCAATTGAGCCTTTGGCCATGGCATTAAGGGAGTCAAGGAAATGGAGGGGGGTGGTCCGAGGGGGAGAGGAACACCGGGGGGGAGGAGCATGATTTAGCACACTGGGCTAAATCGCTGGCTTTTAAAGCAGACCAAGGCAGGCCAGCAGCACGGTTCAATTCCCGTACCAGCCTCCCCGAACAGGCGCTGGAATGTGGCGACTAGGGGCTTTTCACAGTAACTTCATTTGAAGCCTACTCGTGACAATACGCGATTTTCATTTTATTGGGTGTCGCTGTATGCGGACGACCTGTTGCTGTACGTGGCAGATCCAGTGGAGGGGGTGGTGGAGGTCATGCGGATCCTAAGGGAGTTTGGGGACTTCTCAGGCTATAAGCTCAATGTAGGGAAAAGTGAGCTCTTTGTGGTGCATCCAGGGGACCAGGGAAGAGGGATAGACGACCTACTGTTGAGGAGGGCGGAAAGGAGCTTTCGGTACTTGGGGATCCAGGTAGCTAGGAGCTGGGGGCCCTGCACAAGCTTAATTTGACGTGGCTGGTGGAGCAGGTGGAGGAGGACTTCAAAAGATGGTATGTGTTGCCACTCTCGCTAGCGGGCAGGGTACAGTCGATTAAATTGATGGTCCTCCCAAGGTTTCTTTTTGTGTTCCAGTGCCTTCCTATTATGATTACCAAGGCCTTTTTTAAGCGGGTAGGTAGGAACATCATGGGTTTTGTGTGGGCAAACAAGATCCCGAGGGTAAGGAGGGAGTTTCTGGAGCGTAGTCGGGACAGGGAGGGCTGGCGTTGCCGAATCTGGGTGGCTATTATTGGGCAGCCAACGTGGCGATGATCCGTAAGTGGGTAATAGAGAGAGAGGGGGCGACATGGAAGAGGTTGGAGATGTCGTCCTGCAAAGGAACGAGCCTGAGGACGCTGGTGACGGCACCGCTGCCGCTCTCGCCGACAAGGTACACCTTAAGAGAGAAATTAGGAGGGCAAAAGCGGGATATGAGATTGCTTTGGCAGATATGGCAAAAGAGAATCCAAAGAGCTTCTACAAATACACCATCTCGCGGAGCGTTAGAATGAGGTCGGTCAGCAGCAGCAGCAACCCAGGGAGGGGGGGGGGGGGGGTCTCTTTCGGGGGGGGTAAGAGATTTGGACGGGCAGGTGAGTTTTTTTCCCCTAGGGATACTTGTAAAAAAAAGCATATGGGAGGGTTAATATGTGCGGGAGAAACCCATTGAATAAGTTCTGTAGCTTGTTTGATTGATATGTTTATGTTCTGTTCTGTTCTGTTCTCTTTCTCTTTTCTGTTACGGGGGGGGGGGGGGGGGGGGGGGGGGTTTAATGGGTTGAAAATTTTTGTTGGACAAACTTTGAATAAACATATTTTTTTTAAAAAAGATAATACCTGTTACATCAGCTACCATACTATTAACTCCTAGATGTTTAAATTATTCCAGATTTTTTTTGTGCTAATGGTTTTAATTGTTTTGGTACAAGATAGCCAGAAGTCAGGGAAGATTAAAAGGCGAAATTAGCAGGGACCAAACAAGAGTCAAGGTAATTAGCTAAAACTCAGGTTGCAGTCATCAGTTTCCATCTCTGTCCTGTTTCACTATTAAAGCAATCACCATGACGTGGCACAGATAATCTTTTTATTTATAAATTTAGAGTACCCAATTATTTTGTTCCAATTTAGCATGGCCACCTACCATGCACATCTTTGAGTTATGGGGGGTGAAACCCACGCAGATATGGGGAGAATGTCCGAACTCCACACGAACAGTGACCCAGGGCCGGGATCTAACCTGGGTCCTCAGTGCTGTAGGCAGCAGTGCTAACCACTGTACCACCTTGCCGCCCTTGTCACAGATAGTTAAGTGCCTTAGTATATTGAACACTTTAATGATTTTGTCTTTGACCAATTGAATTTAATGTGGCTTTTTTTTTTTAAATCTGAAAAATGAACAGGCATTTGATATGTCAGAAAAAAAATCTCAATTTTTAAACAAATTATACAATTGGCATTGATAATTTAATGTATTCACATATCATCTGAAAATTAGTGAAGTGTTCCCCAGCTGATTCACAGAGGCAAATGGGATGCAGTGTATTAAGTTAGGAGAGATTAGAGTAGGCATGGCCAAAAGGTATGTTTTAAAGGAGAAAAAATGGATTTAGGTGCAAAGGTTGTGTGGGGCTAAGACAACATGGAGAAGATACAAAGCAGACAGAATCAAAAGAGGAGCACAAAGGCATGATAAGTTACAGATGTGTATTTGGAAAAATTGGAGTTGAGTACAGGTGCAGACCAGTCAATAAATAGTGAAGATCAAAATCATGAACCCCACCACAAGCTTTGCCTCCGAGTCAAGGACTTAATATCTCTCTAGACAACTGTTTGTTTGTAACATTGGTGTCATATTTGATCCAGAGATGAACTTCTGGCCAAGTATCTGCATCGTCACCAAAACCACCCATTTCCATCTCCATAACTTATGCTCTGCCTGTGCTTATGTCCCTTATCCATGCTTTTATTACCTCTCTCTCTCGACTATTCCAATGCACTTCTGCTGCCTGACATATTTGAACTTCAATAAACTTGATGATTTCCAAAACGCTGCTGTCCAATTCACCCATCATCCGAGGTTGCTGATCGATACAGGCTCCCAGTCAAGCAAAGTCTCCATTTTAAAATTCTCAATCGTGTTTTCAAATTCCACTCCTTACCTCCAATCTTCTACAGCTCCATAATCCTCAGAGATACCAATGCTCTGCTAATTCTGGAATCTTGAAAATCCTCGATTTTACCCACTCCATCACTGGTAGCCATGCCTTCAGCTGCCTGAGCCCGGAGTACAAATTCTTTCCTAAACATCTCTGCCTCTTTAGCTCTTCAACCAAGAAACGCCTGAGCACTACTGCCTCATGGCACCGAGGACCCGGGTGCGATCCCAGTCCTGGGTCACTGTCCATGTGGAGTTTGCACATTCTCCCAGTGTCGACGTGGGTCTCACCCACACAATCCAAAGTTGTGCACGTAGGTGGATTGGCAAACTAAAATTGCCCCTTAATTGGGAATTTTTTTTTTTTTAAAAAAACAAGAAGCACCTAAAGATCTACAACTGGTTATTTGGTCATCTGCCCTAATATCACCTCCCCTCATGTGGTATATTTTGTTTAAAAATGTAGTATTCCAGTGAAATGAACCAAGAGCCGGTGCAGACTCGATGGGCCGAATGGCCTCCTTCTGCACTGTAAATTCTATGAAACATTTTGTTTAGTGAGATCCTATCAAAAGTGTTTTTAAAAATTAAAAATCTTCTCTCGCCCTTCCTTGGGTGATGCCATGGATAACTCTGCCAATATTGTAAAAGCAACCATAACCATGTCACATACCTTACATCCCATGCTAAATAACTTTCCTGTTTTCCATCCCTGTGAAGGGATCTTTAGAATCAATGATTACAGCAGAGGGAGGTCAGTCATTCCTGAGTCCATGCCAGCTCACTGCAAAAGCAACTCAACTAATCCCACCCCCCTGCTTTTTCCCCATAACACTAAAAATGTTCAACTTTCAGTTATCCAACTCTCAGGTAGTACATTCCAGATCCCAAGCACTCACTGTAAAAATGGTTCCTTTCAGGTCAGTCGTGCTTTTGGTGCCTTCTGGTTCTTGACCCTTCTGTAATAGGAACTCTTTCTCCCTATTGACTCTCTCCAGGCCCCTCATAATTGAGTACTTACATTAAATCTTCTCTCAATCCTCTTTTTCTGAAGGAAACTATCCAAGTCTCTCCAATCTATCAATGTAACTAGAGTTCCTAATCCCTGGAACCATGCTTATAAATTTTTCTGCATCCTTTTTAATGCCTACACAATTCATGAGGAGCGAAGGAGAGCATGCCAAGAGCACCAGGCATATGTAAAAATGAAGCGTCAACCTGATGAAGCTACAAAACACAAGACAACTTGCATGCTAAACAGCGGATGTAGACAGTGATCAGCGATCACCGGTCAGAGCGGAGCTCTGTAGACCAGCCACATCCAATCACGAAAGGCAGTGGGCAATTGAACAACTAGGAGGAGACTTCCACAATTACCACCATAGTCAATTATGCAGGAGACCGACACATTAGCGCAAAGTATTTGCAATCATATTCAGCCAGAAATGATGAGTAAATGACCCACCATGGCCTCCTCCCGAGGTCTCCAGCGTCTTCGATGCCAGTCTTCAGCCAATTCAATTCACTCCAGGTGATATTAAGAAATTGCTGATGGCTGCAAAGGCTATGGGCCCTGACAATATTCCAGCAATCGTGCTTGTGACCCAGAATCAGCTGCACACGTCATCAAGCTGTTCCACTACAGGTACAACACTGGCAGCTACCGAGCAATGTGGAAAATTTCACCACTATGTTCTTTGTGCAAAATGGTCAAATCTAACCTCATCAATTACCGCCCCACCAATTTATTCTCAATCATCAGGAAGTAAAAGAAAGGGTCAGCAAGGGTTTCAAGAGGAACTTACTCAGCAATAACCTGCTCACTGGCACTCAGTTTGGGTTCTGCTAGGACCATTCCGTTCCTGAACTCATTTACAGCTTTGGCTCAAACATGGACAAAATAACTGAACTCAAGAGATGAAGTGGGAGTGACATCATGGCAACATTTGACCAAGGGTGGCATCAAGGCTCCCTAGCAAAACTGAAGTCAATGGGAATTGAGGAAAACGCTCCACTGGTTGGAGCACAAAGGAACATTATTGAGGCTGTTGGAGATCCATCATCTCAGCCCTTGGACATCACCAGAGTTCCTCTGTGCCCTCTACCCAATCGTCTTCAGCTGCTTCATCAATGACTTTCCCACCATCATTAAGGTCAGTAGCAGAGAGGCTTGCTGATGGTTGCACAATACGTAGCTTCATTTCATAGAATCCCTACAGTGCAGAAAGAGGCCATTCAGCCCATCGATTCTGCACCGACCCTTCAAAAGAATCCCCCGCCCTATTCCTGCGACCCCACCCGAAGGGGCAATTTAGTATGGCCAATCCACTAAATCTACACATCTTTGGACTCTGGGAGGAAACTGAAGCACCTAGAGGAAACACACGGAGACACGGGGAGAACATGCAAACTCCACACAGTCACCCAAGGCCAGAATTGAACCCGGGTCTTTGGTGCTGTGAGGCAACAGTGCTACCACTGTGCCGTAATATAAAAATATTGTTACCGATAAATAAAAACATCACAAGTCACAGGTGGCATTTCTTAATTATCCACTTTGTATTCCAAACCTACCATCCATTTAAAAATACTGGTTTGAAAAAGTTCAAGTTTAGGTTTCAAACGTACCATATGCTACTCAAAACCTAAGTGAAACAAGTGCCTTCAGCACTAGCACCTGCATTGCACATGTTCCCGTTCACAGTTTTGTTACAGGGCATGTCTTTTAGTGTTGACTCTAAGCTCACGTGACTCTTTCAAATTAAAGAATCATCTTTCCAACCCACCAGTCTCAAAATGTTACCTGCTACCGGCAGCGACAAATTAAACTAGAGCTTCCACAATTCCTATTTCTTGTCGGAAATATATTTTCTATTGAACAAGCGAAACAATTTTTAACTATTTGTAGGAAACTCAATTAGGCACCCGACCCACTAAAATAAATAGTTCCATACCTTTAGCAAAGAAAAACATCCCAAGGCACTTCACACCACACAAGGAAATATTAGGATAAGGAGCAGAAGCTCAGTCAAAGCAGTAGCTTTTAAGCCATGTCAAATGGAAAGCTATGACCTATGGTGGAACAATTAAAATCAGGGATGCCCACGAGGCCAGCACTGGAGGCACTCAGAAATCTTGGATGGTTATAGGCTGATGGAGCTTCCAGAGATAGGAAGAAAATCTATGCAGGATTTGAAAACAAGGACAGGAATTTTAAAATGAAGTGATGCCTGATTGGGAGATCAGCAGAAACATGTGTTCTGACAGAGCCATGATAATGAGGCTCAACCTTTAAAAGGTTTCGCCTTCAACTACCCAATGATTGATACTAGAAATTATGAGGATTGAATTCTTTCAATTTGCAGCAGTAAAAGTGTCATCTAAATTTATGGTTTCCTTTTTGGGCCGAGTCAGGGAGAATGACAGAATTGTGCCAAGAACATTAAATTCACTCATCTGACTACCTTCCTTCTCCTTCTGAAATGGACAAAGTACACACATCATGACCTGTACCTAAATTCAAACTAAGTTCCGCTAAACCAAAGCATTCAACCTCTAAATCAGAGAACGCAATGCTGACATTAGGTAAATGACGATGGATCTAATCTAGTTCTAATATTTACAGTGAAACAAAACATTCCACTACTAGTTAGGTTAGTATCACCATTAATTTTACATCATTCTATTTCCTGTACCTATTTATGAACATAAAAGACACAAGACTAACATTGACCAATAAAACTCATATAGGACCGCCCTCTCAAATCAATACACCATTTAATTACTATTTCACTACTAATGATCCATCTTGCATCATTTGTTGCCCTCAACTGATAACCCTACATTGTTTATGTCTTTGTACAGTAAGAAGTTTTACAACACCAGGTTAAAGTCCAACAGGTTTGTTTCAATGTCACTAGCTTTCAGAGCGCTGCTCCTTCCTCAGGTGAATGAAGAGGTATGCTCCAGAAACATATATATATATATATATATATATATAGACAAATTCAAAGACGCCAGACAATGCTTGGAATGTGAGCATTAGCAGGTGATTAAATCTTTACAGATCCAGAGATGGGGTAACCCCAGGTTAAAGAGGTGTGAATTGTGTCAAGCCAGGACAGTTGGTAGGATTTCGCAGGCCAGATGGTGGGGGATGAATGTAATGCGACATGAATCCCAGGTCCCGGTTGAGGCCGCACTCATGTGTGCGGAACTTGGCTATAAGTTTCTGCTCGGTGTTTCTGCGTTGTCGCGCGTCCTGAAGGCCGCCTTGAAGAACGCTTACCCGGAGATCAGAGGCTGAATGCTCTTGACTGCTGAAGTGTTCCCCGACTAAAGGGAACATTCCTGCCTGGTGATTGTCGCGCGATGTCCGTTCATTCGTTGTCGCAGCGTCTGCATGGTCTCGCCAATGTACCACGCTTCAGGACATCCTTTCCTGCAGCGTATGAGGTAGACAACATTGGCCGAGACGCACGAGTACGTACCACGTACCTGGTGGGTGGTGTTCTCACGTGTAATAGTGGTATCCATGTTGATGATCTGGCACGTCTTGCAGAGATTGCCATGGCAGGGTTGTGTGGTGTCGTGGTCATTGTTCTGAAGGCTGAGTAGTTTGCTGCAAACAATGGTTTGTTTGAGGTTGCACGGTTGTTTGAAGGCATGTAGTGGGGGTGTGGGGATGACCTTGGCAAGATGTTCATCTTCATCGATGACGTGTTGAAGGCTGTGAAGAATATGTCGTAGTTTCTCCGCTCCGGGAAAGTACTGGACGACGAAGGGTATTCTGTCGGTTGTGTCCCATGTTTGTCTTCTGAGGAGGTCGGTGCGTTTTTTTGCTGTGGCGGGTTGGAACTGTCGATCGATGAGTCGAGCGCCATATCCCGTTCGTACGAGGGCATCTTTCAACGTCTGTAGATGTCTGTTACGCTCCTCCTCGTCTGAGCAGATCCTGTATATACGGAGAGCTTGTCCATAGGGGATGGCTTCTTTAATGTGTTTAGGGTGGAAGCTGGAGAACTACTTACATTACAATAGTCTGAACCTCAGCTAGCTGTAGTCTACAAACGCTAGGTTGTGTCTCCACTTGCCAATTCTCTCTCACCCTACTTTTAAGCTATTAACACAATATCACTCGATGCCTGTGTCTATGTATTTACATTGTGTATTTATGTATGCCCAATGTTTTTTTTTGATTGATGGAATGATCTGTCTGCACCGTACACAGAACATTACTTTTTATTGTACCTCAGTACACGTGACAATAAACAAATCCAATCCAATGTAGCAGAATATATCTGCACCAAAAGTTAAGAGTCTAAATTAGGGCAAGGCCAATTTTGATGGTATTAGACAGGATCTTTCAAAAGTTTATTGGGGGAGTCTATTGGCAGGCAAAGGATTGGGTGTAAGTGGGAGGCTTTCAAAAATGTGTTAACAAGGGTTCAGGGTAAGCACATCCTTGTTATAGTGAAGGGTACGGCTGGTAGAAGTAGGGAACCCTCGTTGACTCGGGATATTGAGGCCTTGGTCAAAAAGGAGGCAAAAGACATGCATCAGCAGCTGGGATCAAGTGGGCCCCTTGAAAAGTATAGAGGTTGCTGGAGTAGAGTTAAGAGAGAAATTAGGAGGGCAAAAGCAGGATATGAGATTGCTTTGGCAGATATGGCAAAAGAGAATCCAAAGAGCTTCTACAAATACACAAATTAAATAACGGTAACGGCAAAGACATGAGGGAGGAGCTGGCCAGAGTTGATTGGAAAAGGAGACAAGCAGGGAAGACAGTGGAACAGCAATGGCACGAGTTTTGGGGGGCTCCTCGGGAGGCACAGCAGAAATTCAACCCAAGGAGGAGGAAACATTAAGGGCAGGACAAGACATCCATGGTTGACGAGGGAAGTCAATGACAGCATAAAAGAAAAAGAAAAAGCATACATAGTGGCACGGATTTGTGGGAAGCCAGAGGATTGGGAATCATTTAAAAGCGAGCAGGAGTCAACTAAAAAAACAATAAAGGGAGAGAAGATGAAATATGAGTGCAAGTTAGCTAGTAACATAAAAGAAGATAGGAAGAGTTTCTTTCAATATATAAAAGGTAAGAGAGAGGCAAAAATAGACATTGGACCACTGGAAAACATGGCTGGAGAAGTAACAATAGGAAACAAAGAAATGGTAGGCGAACTGAATAGTTACTTTGCAGCAGTCTTCACGGTGGAAGACACCAGTGGGATGCCAGATCTCCAGGAGAATCAGGGGCAGAGGTGAGTGCAGTGGCCATCACTAAGGAGAAGGTTCTGGGGAAACTGAAAGGTCTGAAGGTGGATAAGTCACCTGGACCGGATGGACTACACCCCAGGGTCCTAAAAGAGATAGCTGAGGAAATTGTGGAGGCATTAGTGATGGTCTTTAAGGAATCACTGGAGGCAGGAAGGGTGCCAGAGGACTGGGAGGTGGCGAATGAAACACCCCTGTTTAAGAAGGGAGGGAGGCAGAAGACGGGAAATTATAGGCTGGTTAGCCTGGCGGTCATTGGTAAGATTTTAGAGTCTGTTATTAAAGATGAGATCGTGAAGCACTTGGAAGTGCATGGGAAAATAGGACCGAGTCAGCACGGCTTTGTCAAAGGGAGGTCATGTCTGACAAATCTGTTAGACTTCTTTGAGGAGGTAACAAGCAAGTCAGACAAAGGAGAACCAGTGGACGGGATTTATTTAGATTTCCAGAAGGCCTTTGACAAGGTGCCGCGTAGGAGGCTGTTAAATAAGTTAAGATCTCATGGTGTTCAGATCCTGGCATGATTAGAGGATTGGCTGACTGGCAGCAGGGAAAGAGTGGGGATAAAGGGGTCTTTTTCAGGATGGCAACCAGTGACTAGTGGTATGCCTCAGGGGTCTGTGCTGGGACCACAACTTTTTACAATATACATTAATGATCTGGAAGAAGGTACTGAAGGCACTGTTGCTAAGTTTGCAGATGATACAAAGATCTGTAGAGGGACAGGTAGTATTGAGGAAGCAAGGGGGCTGCAGAAGGACCTGGACAAGCTAGGAGAGTGGGCAATGAAGTGGCAAATGAAATACAATGTGGAAAAGTGTGAAGTTATGCACTTTGGAAGGAGGAATCTAGGCATAGACTATTTTCTAAATGGGGAAATGCTTCGGAAAGCAGAAGCACAAAGGGACTTGGGAGTCCTTGTTCACGATTCTCTTAAGGTTAATGTGCAGGTTCAGTCGGCAGTTAAGAAGGCAAATGCAATGTTAGCATTCATGTCAAGAGGGCTAGAATACAAGACCAGGGATGTACTTCTGAGGCTGTATAAGGCTGGTCAGACCTCATTTGGAGTATTGTGAGCAGTATTGGGCCCCATATCTAAGGAAGGATGTGCTGGCCTTGGAAAGGGTCCAGAGGAGGTTCACAAGAATGATCCTTGGAATGAAGAACGTTTGAGGACTCTGGGTCTGTACTCGTTGGAGTTTAGAAGGATGAGAGGGGATCTTATTGAAACGTACAATATACTGCGAGGCCTGCATAGAGTGGACGTGGAGAGGATGTTTCCACTTTTAGGAAAAACTACAATCAGAGGACACCATCAGCCAGAGGGTGGTGAATCTGTGGAACTCTTTGCCGCAGAAGGCTGTGGAGGCAAATTCGCTGAGTGTCTTTAAGACAGAGATAGATAGGGGTTATGGGGAGAAGGCAGGAGAATGGGGATGAGAAAAATATCAGCCATGATTGAATGGCGGAGCAGACTTGATGGGCCGAGTGGCCTAATTCTGCTCCTATGTCTTATGGTCTTATGGGTCCTAAAGGACATGGCTGCTATACTGTCTGTGGCAGGTGTTCAGGAACCAACAAGAGGGAAAAATATACTTGACCGCATCCCCACTAACCTGCCCATCACAGATGCATCTGACCATGACGGTATCAGTAGGAGTGACCATCACACAAGTGCTTGTGGAGACAAAGCCCTGTCTTCACACGGAGGATACCCTCCATTGTGTTATGTGGCATGACCACCATGCTAAATTAGATTGACTTTGAGCAGATCTAGCAACTCCAGACTGGGCATCCACGAAGCACTGTGGACCATCAGTAGCAGCAATATTGCATTCAATCGCAATCTGTAACCTCATGGCCCAGCATATCTCCCACTATACCATTACCATGAGGCTAGGGGGTCAACACATGTTCAATGAAATGAAGGAGGGCATGCCAGGAGCAGCACCTTGCACAACGTTCGA
Source organism: Scyliorhinus torazame (assembly GCF_047496885.1). Lineage (NCBI taxonomy): Eukaryota > Metazoa > Chordata > Chondrichthyes > Carcharhiniformes > Scyliorhinidae > Scyliorhinus > Scyliorhinus torazame. The sequence continues at coordinate 185,936,909 of NC_092718.1, forward strand.
CACCATTCGCGCACTGCTTCAGTATCTGAGAAGTCATGTCCAAATGCAACAAGATCTGGACAATATCCAAGTTTGGGCTGACAATTGGCAAGTAACATTTGCACCACACAAGTGTCAGACAATGACCATCGCCAACAAGAGAGAATCTAACTATCACCCCATGACGTTCAATGGCATTACCATCACTGAACATCCCCCCCACTATCAACATCCTGGGGATTATCATTGACCAGAAACTCAATTGGACTAGCCATACAAATATCATGGCTACAAGAGTAGGTCAGAAGCTAGGAATCCTCCCCAGAGTATGTCCATAATCTACAAGGCACAAGTCAGACGTTTTATGGAATACTCTCCCCTTGCCTTGATGGATGCAGTTCCAACAACATGCAAGAAGTTTGACACTATCCAGGACAAAGCAGCCCACATGATTGACATCCCATTCGAAAAGCATTCACTCCCTCCATCACTGATGCACAGCAGCAATGGCATGACGCACTGCAAGACCTCGCCAAAGCTCCTTGGACAGCACCTCCCAAACCCACAACCACTACGATCAAGAAAGCCAAGGGCAGCAGAAGTTCCACTCTAAGCCACTCACCATCCTGACATGTAGATATATTGCCGTTCCTTCACTGTTACTGGGTCAAAATCCAGGAATCCCCTCCCTAATATCACTGCGTGTATACTACACCAAATAGGAGTGTAGTGATTCAAGAAGACAGCTCACCATCACCTTTTCAAGGACATTTAGGGATGAGTAATGGATGCTGGCCTAGCCAGTGATGCCCACATCCCTTGAAATAATTTTTAAAAATAATTAGTTCAGTTGTTAGCTCCATATGTACCATTACATATCAGACATGTTGGGGAACACAGGGTTCAGTGAGCGGGAGGAACTGAAGGAAATCAACATTAGCAGAGAAAAATGGTCTTGGGAATTTTTTTTATTTTAAAATGTTTTTATTCTCCATTTTCACATTTTCCTTCAAAGTTGACACCCCACCCACAGACAGTAAATGGTAACAAATGCAAAATCAATCCCCTTAACAATAACAACGATCCCATCCTCCCACCACCCCAAACAACGGCCCATCTGTCAATACATGCATCCAATAAAACAAACCCTCCCACAGTGGAAACAAAAAACAAAGGAGAAAAAGAAAAAGGAGTCCGGTACCGCTCATGGTCACCATTAACCTATAGAGTGCACTCCCCTTCGCCCCCCCCCTACACCCAACGCCATCCAACCTCTGAAAGAGTACCGTACATGATACCCAAGAGTTGTAAACACCCCCGCCCCCCTCCAATTCCTCCCGTCCACTGCCTCCTGTAAAACTCCTCCCCCCAACCTTGGTTCCTTCCCCCCAACCTTCCACCCCGGCGAGAGCACTCGGACCTTGTTCTGCCAGGCTCCGATGGCCGCAGCCCCTCCCCCCACTCCCGTTCACTGGCTGGCTTAAACCAGCCAGCGTGGAGGCTCCCGCCCGGGTCCCTTTCCCCCTTGCCCGGCACTAGGAAAGCCCAGCAATCCCCTTTTAGCACACAAACCCCACATATCCACCTACACCCCAAAGAGCCCTCATTTCGAGTGAAAGCCCCATCACTTCCCTTGTCCAAATATATACAACATTGGCTCCTTTAGCCCATACACCCGCACGCAGTGAAACAAAAAAGAAGAAAATACAGTCCTGAGGTTACATAGGCACATGGCCATTTCTCAAATATGCCACAGTCCTTCTGCCTTCGCAAACTCCTCCGCTGTTTCCGCTGTTCCAAAATAAAAGTCCTTGAGCTTGTAAGTAACACTCAGCTTCGCTGGATATACAATGCCGCACTGCACCTTGCTAATGGACAGTGCCCTCTTCACCCAGTTGAAGGCAGCCCACCTCCTCGCCAGCTCCACCGTAAAGTCCTGGTATACACGGATACCAGCTCCAGCCCACTGCACCACCTGCTTCTGCTTGGCCCAGCACAGGACCTTCTCCTTCGCACTGTACCTCCGGAAGCACAGTCACTACCCTTGGCGGCTCACTCGCCTTTGGTACAGGCCTCCACGACCGGTGAGCCCGATCCAGTTCATATCGGGATGGATCCTCCCCCTCCCCCAATAGTTTTGCCAGCATCGCGGCAAAATACTCAGTCGGCCTCGGTCCTTCAACTCCTTCGGGCAGCCCCACAATCCTCAAATTCTGTCGCCTGGATCTGTTTTCCAGGTCTTCCATTTTTCCTCGCAGATCCTTGTTTTTTTGGGGTTTTTTGGTTTTTGTTTTTAAAATATATTTTATTAAATTTTTCAAACAAAATGTTTCTGTTTTTACAAATTAACATAGAAATAATACAATAACTAGTAAATAACATTATTTAAATATAGTGAACTAACAAAATAACAAAAATAGTGCTCCCCACCCCACCCCCGGGTTGCTGCTGCTGTCACTCTATCTACCCTTAACGTTTCGCGAGATAGTCAAGGAACGGTTGCCACTGCCTGGAGAACCCCTGAGCCGATCCTCTCAAAGAACAAAGAACAAAGAAATGTACAGCAAAGGAACAGGCCCTTTGGCCCTCCAAGCCCGCGCCGACCATGCTGCCCGACTAAACTACAATCTTCTACACTTCCTGGGTCCATATCCCTCTATTCCCATCCTATTCATGTATTTGTCAAGATGCCCCTTAAATGTCACTATCGTCCCTGCTTCCACCACCTCCTCCGGTAACGAGTTCCAGGCACCCACTACCCTCTGCGTAAAAAACTTGCCCCGTACATCTACTCTCAACCTTGCCCCTCTCACCTTAAACCGATGCCCCCGAGTAATTGACCCCTCTACCCTGGGGAAAAGCCCCTGACTATCCACTCTGTCTATGACCCTCAATTTTGTAGACCTCTATCAGGTCGCCCCTCAACCTCCTTCGTTCCAGTGAGAACAAACAGAGTTTATTCAACCGCTCCTCATAGCTAATGCCCTCCATACCAGGCAACATTCTGGTAAATCTCTTCTGCACTCTCTCTAAAGCCTCCACATACTTCTGGTAGCGTGGCGACCAGAATTGAACACTATATTCCAAGTGTGGCCTAACCAAGGTTCTACACAGCTGCAACATGACTTGCCAATTCTTATATTCAATGCCCCGGCCAATGAAGGCAAGCATACCGTATGCCTTCTTGACTACCTTCTCCACCTGTGTTGCCCCTTTCAGTGACCTGTGGACCTGTACTCCTAGATCTCTCTGACTTTAAATACTCTTGAGGGTTCTACCATTCACTGTATATTCCCTATCTGCATTAGACCTTCCAAAATGCATTACCTCACATTTGTCCGGATTAAACTCCATCTGCCATCTCTCCGCCCAAGTCTCCAAACAATCTAAATCCTGCTGTATCCTCTGACAGTCCTCATCGCTATCCGCAATTCCACCAACCTTTGTGTCATCTGCAAACTTACTAATCAGACCAGTTACATTTTTCTCCAAATCATTTATATATACTACAAACAGCAAAGGTTCCAGCACTGATCCCTGTGGAACACCACTGGTCACAGCCCTCCAATTAGAAAAGCATCCTTCCATTGCTACTCTCTGCCTTCTATGACCTAGCCAGTTCTGTATCCACCTTGCCAGCTCACCCCTGATCCCATGTGACTTCACCTTTTGTACCAGTCTGCCATGCGGGACCTTGACAAAGGCCTTACTGAAGTCCATATAGACAACATCCACTGCCCTACCTGCATCAATCATCTTAGTGACCTCCTTGAAAAACTCTATCAAGTTAGTGAGACACGACCTCCCCTTCACAAAACCATGCTGCCTCTCACTAATACGTCCATTTGCTTCCAAATGGGAGTAGATCATGTCTTGAAGAATTCTCTCCAGTAATTTCCCTACCACTGAAGTAAGGCTCACCGGCTCAGCAATTTCCTCTCCAGCCTCCTTCAGTATTCTGGGGTAGATCCCATCAGGCCCTGGAGACTTATCTACCTTAATTTTTTTTTTAAGACACCCAACACCTCGTCTTTTTGGATCTCAATGTGACCCAGGCTATCTGCACACCCTTCTCCAGACTCAACATCTACCAATTCCTTCTCTTTGGTGAATACTGATGCAAAGTATTCATTTAGTACCTCACCCATTTCCTCTGGCTCCACACAGATTCCCTTGCCTATCCTTCAGTGGGCCAACCCTTTCCCTGGCTACCCTCTTGCTTTTTATGTACGTGTAAAAAGCCTTGGGATTTTCCTTAAACCTATTTGCCAATGACTTTTCGTGACCCCTTCTAGCCCTCCTGACTCCTTGCTGAAGTTCCTTCCTACTTTCCTTATATTCCACGCAGGCTTCGTCTGTTCCCAGCCTTATAGCCCTGACAAATGCCTCCTTTTTCTTTTTGACGAGGCCTACAATATCTCTCGTTATCCAAGGTTCCCGAAAATTGCCGTATTTATCCTTCTTCCTCACAGGAACATGCCGGTCCTGAATTCCTTTCAACTGACACTTGAAAGCCTCCCACATGTCAGATGTTGATTTGCCCTCAAACATCCGCCCCCAATCTATGTTCTTCAGTTCCCGCCTAATATTGCTATAATTAGCCTTCCCCCAATTTAGCACATTCATCCTAGGACCACTCTTATCCTTGTCCACCAGTACTTTAAAACTTACTGAATTGTGGTCACTGTTACCGAAATGCTCCCCTACTGAAACGCAACGCAAACCAGCAACCTACTCTCAACGTAAATTTTATTCGTTCCAGCTTTATGAACCCTGCCATGTGTTTATCCAGGCCTCCACGCCAGGGGGGTTTCGCTTCCTTCCACATGAGTAAAATCCTACGCCGGGCTACTAGGGACGCAAAGGCCAGAATGTCGGCCTCTTTCGCCTCCTGCACTCCCGGCTCTTCCGCTACCCCAAATATCGCTAACCCCCAGCCTGGCTTGACCCGGACCTTCACCACCTTTGAAATCACCCTTGCCACACCCCCCCAGTACTCATCCAATGCCGGACACGGCCAGAACATGTGTGTGGTTCGCCGGGCTTCCGGGCTCAGTCTGAAGTCTTCGCCTTTCTCTATATAGTCCTTCGTCTGGGGCCTCCGCATATCTTTTATCCACCCTCAAAATCTCCCCCACTAATCTCTCCCTTTCTTTGCCCTCTTGTTTCTCCTTGTGGGCTCTAATAGAGATCAGCTCTCCTCTAACCACCACCTTCAGCGCTTCCCATACTGCCCCCACCTGAACCTCACCATAGTCATTGACCTCCAGGTATCTCTCAATACACCCCCGCACCCTTCCACAGACCCCCGCATCCGCCAGTAGTCCCACATCCAGTCGCCAGAGTGGGCGCTGCTCCCTCTCCTCTCCTAGTTTCAGATCCACCCAATGCGGGGCGTGGTCTGAAACGGCTATGGCCGAATACTCCGTTCCTGCCACCTTCGAGATCAGTGCCCTACTCATAACAAAGAAGTCTATTCGGGAATATACCTTGTGGACGTGGGAGAAAAAGGAAAACTCTTTAGCCAACGGCCTGGCAAATCTCCACGGATCCACTCCCCCCATTTGTTCCATAAATCCCCTAAGCACCTTAGCCGCTGCCGGCTTTCTCCCGGTCCTGGATTTAGACCGGTCTAGCCCTGGATCCAGCACAGTGTTGAAGTGCCCCCCCATTACCAAGCTTCCTCCAGGTCCGGGATACGTCCCAGCATCCGCTTCATGAATCCCGCGTCATCCCAGTTCGGGGCATATACATTCACCAGCATGACCGCCTCTCCCTGCAATCTACCACTCACCATCACATATCTGCCCCCGTTATCCACCACTATGTTCTTAGCCTCGAACGATACCCATTTCCCCACCAGTATCGCCACCCCCCTGTTTTTCTCGTCCAACCCCGACTGGAATACCTGTCCCACCCATCCTTTTCTTAACCTAACCTGATCCGCCACCTTCAAGTGCGTCTCCTGGAGCATGACTACGTCCGCCTTCAGTCTCTAAGTGCGCGAACACCTGGGCCCTCTTAATCGGCCCATTTAGGCTTCCCACATGATCAGCCGGATTGGGGGGCCGCTCGCCCCCCCCCCCCCCCCGCCTTGGCCCGATTAAAGCGCGCCCTCCTTCTCGCCACCTCCGCGCTCCAGTCCTGATACACTCATATCACCGCATTCTCCCACTTGCTACTCCGTGCCTTCTTGGCCCAGCTCAGGACCGCCTCTCTGTCCATGAAGCAGTGGAATCTCACCACTATCGACCTTGGTATTTCACCCGCCTTTGGTCTTCTCACAAGGACCCGGTGCGCTCCTTCCACCACCAGGGGGCCCGTTGGGGCCTCAGCTCCCATTACCATATGGAGCACCGTGCTCACATAAGCCCCAACATCAGCTCCCTCTGCTCCTTTGGGGAGACCTAAAATCCATAGGTTCTTCCTCCTCGAGCTGTTCCCCAGGGCTTCCAGCCTTTCTATGCACCTCTTATGTAACGCCTCATGCGTCTCCGTTTTTACCACCAGGCCCTGCATCTCATCCTCATTCTCGGCTGCCTTTGCCTTCACTCCATGGAGCTCTATCGCCTGGACCTTTTGTGTTTCCTTCAGTCCCTCGATTGCCAATAACATCGGCGCCAGCACCTTTTTCTTTAGTTCCTCCACACATCGTCGGAGGAATTCCTGCTGGTCCGGGCCCCATGCCATCTGGGCTCCATCCGCCGCCATCTTGCTTCTCCCCTTCTCTTCTCTGCCGCTGCTCCAAAGGATCCTTCGCAATCTGGCCACGACCAGTGGTCCTTTCCATACACACACCGGGGAGGGGGGGGACTTCCTTCGTCACCCCACACTGGGCTTGGTTTTTTAAAAAATCCGTTGGAGCCCAAAAGTCTGTTAGAACGGGAGCTGCCGAAACGTGCGGCTTAGCAGTGCATCGCCGCAACCGGAAGTCCCTCGCAGATCCTTGTTAATCTCCATCACCTTCCGCACCTACTTCCCCATCGAGGTATGTTGATCACCGTGCTGCAATAATGTCTCCTCCACTTCCTTCAGCGCCTCCCCTTGCTCTCGCACCTCCGCTCGCCACCGCCATCGGGAAATCGCCTCCTCCACCAATACACTCAAAACCTCCCTCATCTCCTTCCTCATTGTCTCTATGTATTTTGTAAACTGCCTTTCGAATTCCGCAGTCATCACCGTAGTTATTTCTTCAGCCGTAAGCAATGCGCCCTCCCCTGGTGCTCCAGCCTCCATTTTCCTTGGTGACCCTGTGGTGACCTTTCCACTCCCCGATGGACCTTCAGCTGTTTTTTTTTTTTTTTTTACAGCCGTTCTTTTGCTCACCCTCGACATTTTCCTTTACTGTGCCTTCTCCCTCCTTTTGCCGGCTCCGTGGACCCTGGGACCGGGCTTAAAGCCCCAAAAATGCCATTCCCTCCATTGTGCGGCTGCCTCCTGCCCGGCGTCACCGGAAGAACTGGTCTTGGGAAATTGATGGGATTGAAGGCTGATAAATCCCCAGGGCCTGATAATCTGCATATCAGAGTACTTAAGGAAGTGGACTTGAAATAGTGGATGCATTGGTGGTGATTATTCAGATTCTATAGACTCTGAAAGTTACTATAGATTGGAGGACAGCTAATGAAACCCCACTATTTAAAAAGGGAGGTAAAGAGAAAACAGGCAATTACAGACCAGTCAGTCTGACGCCAGTAGTCAGGAAAATTCTAGAGTCTATCAAAGATTTTATACCACTTTTAAAATAGTGGTAGAGTCTGACAGAGTCAGCATAGATTTACAAAAGAGAAATCTTGCTTGACAAATCAACTGGAATTTTTCCGAGGTTGTAACTAGTAGAGTTGATGAGGGCGAGCCAGTGGTTTATTTGCACTTTCTGAAGACTTTCGACAAAGTCCCACATAAGATATTAACATGTAAAATTAAAGTGCATTGGGTTGGGGACAGCTTATTGAGATGGATAGAAAACTGGTTGACAAACAGGAAACAAGTAGGATTAAATGGGTCTTTTTCCGAATGGTGGCAACAAATGACTTGGGGTACCACAGGGATTATCATAGATTACCATAGAATTTACAGTGCAGAAGGAGGCCATTCGGCCCATCGAGTCTGCACCGGCTCTTGGAAAGAGCACCCTACCCACACCTCCACCCTATCCCCATAACCCAGTAACCCCACCCAACACTAAGGGCAATTTTGGACACTAAGGGCAATTTATCATGGCCAATCCACCTAACCTGCACATCTTTGGACTGTGGGAGGAAACCAGAGCACCCGGAGGAAACCCACGCCCACACGGGGAGGATGTGCAGACTCCGCACAGACAGTGACCCAAGCCGGACTCGAACCTGGGACCCTGGAGCTGTGAAGCAATTGTGCTATCCACAATGCTACCGTGCTAAAATGATAAGGCATTCAACAAGTTGCCATAGTTAATAGGCCAGATAGCTCATGGAGTTGGTGTTATTATTTTTGAACATGGGTATAGGATTGTTAGAGAGTGGGCATAAACTGGGATTTTTCAAGTTGGCAGGCAGTGAATTGTACCATGCTACAAGGCTTGACCTTGGCTATTTACAATCTATATTAATGACTTAGATGAAGAGACAGGGTATGAATCAAAGTATGCTGATATCAAACTAAATGGTAAGACAAGTTGCAGGTAGAATACATAAATGTTGCAAAGGATTACCGACAACTTAAATGAATGGGCAACAAGATGGCAAATGGAGCATAATGGCAGCAAGTATAGTTGCAAGAGTAGAAAATCAGAATTTTGTTGCAAATTATGTTCAAAGAAACTTGGGTCATCTTGTACAAGGAATGCAGACGGTTAGCATGCAGGTACAGCAAGCAATGAAAAAGGCAAATGGCATGTTGGCCTGTCCTGCAAGAATAAAGACGTCTTACTATAATTGTACAGGGTTTTGAGGAGATCGTATTTTGAATAGTGTGCGCACTTTAAGAAAGGATATACAGCAAATTGGTCTCTGGGGTGAGAGGGTTGTCTTATGATGAGCAACTCAGTAAATTAGACTTATATGCTCTGAAGTTTAGGAGAGGCAATCTCACTGAAATCTGGAAAATTCTGAAGGGGCTCAATTGGGTAGGCACCAAGAGATTGTTTCTGCTGGTCAGAAAATTTAAAATACGGTGGGGCAACGGTCTCGCGATAAGGGCAAACAATTAGAATTGAGAGGAGGATAAATTGCTTCACTCAAAGGGGTTGTGAATCTTTGGAATTCTCTACCCAGAAAATTGTGGATATTTTGAGGCTGGGATAGAGAGAGTTTTGGTCTCTCAAGAATTAATGAAGATGGGGAGCAGGCAGGGAACGGATTTGAAACTGAAAATCAGCCATAATCATACTGAATGGTGGAGTCGGCTTGATGGGCCATATGATCTACTCCTCTTATTTATTTTATTCTTGGATAACATTAGGTTTGAATCAACTGTACCTGGCACATTTATCTTTACTATCTGCTAAAAATGTATTCAGTTACCCGTCTTTCTACATGAAAACAATCCCGGTTGGTTTAAATCTCTCTTGTAACATCCACGTGCTAGGTGAAACAATGACCTTGAATTTGTAAGCAAATTTGGGGTTCTTAACTTATAACATTATATAATTCATACAAGTACATTTCAAAACTCACTTCTGCAACTTTAGGTGGAACCCCATCTCCAAGTACTTCCCTGACAAAGGCTTGTTGGCTCATATAATAAGAAAGTCCACTGGTTCTCTTGAAGGCATCTTTTAATCTTTTCAGTTCTATATCTGTAACTGTATCAAAGGAAATATCAATTAGTCTACATGTACTGCGCAAAACTGAAGATTGGAATCAACATTATAATTTTTTGGGGGTTATATTAATATTTTAAAAATACAAGAACTTACTGGCGATTAGCTACTTTCATGGGAGAGTCTTGAAAATGGAAAGCATTCAAAGGCTATAAATACCCACCTGTTGGAAGCCTTCTCGTGGCCATTAGCCATTGCAGGATGCACTTAAGAGTCAGAGTTTTTACAGAACAGAAAGAGGCCCTTAAGCCCATTATGTCCACGCCAGCCATCAAGCACCTATCTACTCTAATCCCATTTTCCAGCACTTGGCTCATTTCACATGCTCATCTAAATATTTCTGAAATGTTGAGGGTTTACCTCCTCTCCACCCTTCAGATAGTGAGTTCTAGGTTTAACCACTCTCTAAGTGGGAAATGCTTTTCCTCACATCTGCTCTAAACCACCTGCCCCTTACCTTAAATCTATGCCCTGTGGTTATTGAACCCCTCCGCTAAGGGGAGGAGTTCCTTCCTATCCACTCAATCTCTGCCCCTCCATTTTGTACACCTCAATCAGGTCCCCACACCCTCAGCCTTCTCCGCTCTAAAGGAAAACAACTTCAGCTTATCCAGTCTCCCAAGAGTTGAAACTCTCCAGCCCAGGCAACACCCTCTGCACCCTCTCTGGTGGACATTGCAATATATTTTTCACATATATCTCGTGTTCACCTCCCAAATTCACTTTTAATTTAAACTTCCCACCACTATTTCTTCTCAGTATTTAAAATACTCAGCAGAATGCCCTTCCAAATCCTGAAACAGCAATATTTTAATTCCAAAATAGCTAGTCTAGTGAACTGTATGCCAAGGAGACAGAAAAGCCTTGCTAAGTGTCCAATGTTTAACATTCCGATTTCACCCTACCTCATACGTAACTGTAAAACCTCAATAAATAATAATAATAACCTTTATTGTCACAAGTAGGCTTACATTAACACTGCAATGAAGTTACTGTGAAAAGCCCCTATTCGCCACATTCCTGCGCCTGTTCCGTTACACAGAGGGCGAATTCAGAATATCCAACTTACCTAATAGCAGGTCTTTCGGGGCTTGTTCCACAGGAGCATCCGGAGGAAACCCAGACACAGGGAGAACGTGCAGACTCCGCACAGACAGTGACTCAAGTCGGGAATCGAACCTGGGACCCTGGGGCTGTGAAGCCATAGTGCTAACCACTATGCTTCTGTGCTGCCCACGTTTTAGAGTTCATGCTATTAGGGTTCATCATATAAAGACTGCTGATATTTTCATTCAGCTGTCTGCAATAAGAAAACAAAATTTGTGTTCTCTTTTGCATTATGTCCACTTTAATAGTTTTTTTGAGCCTTGGTCAGGCCCTTTTTTTAAATAAATTTAGAGTACCCAATTCTTTTTTCCAATTAAGGAGCAATTTAGCGTGCCCAATCCACAAACCCGGCACATCTTTTTGGGTTGTGGGGGTGAGACCCACACAGACACAGGAGAATGTGCAAACTCCACACGGACAGTGACCCGGGACCGGGATCGAACCCGCTGATAACCAATGTGCCATCGTGCCACCCCGATGTCCACTTCAACTGTGACAGTACATTTAAAGATGTTATACTTCTTAACAGAGGGAGAATTTTGAGTTAAACAGGAACCTCCATAACAAAGGACAGCAATCTGGTACATGGATAAAACTATTTCATAACAGTCCCCAAACCTTGGTCTTGCATGTGAAATACTGTAACATTCTTGGAACAGAAAAGTTAATGATAGTATGATACAAATAAGTAAGAGAGCCAGTTCAGCTCACTTGGTTAGATAGCTGGTTCATGATGCAGAGCGAGGCCGGCATGTGCAGGTTCACTTCCCGTACCGGCTGAGGTTATTCATGAAGATCCTGTCTTCTCATTTTGCCTCTCACCTGAGGTGTGGTGATCCTCAGGTTAAATCACTACCAGTCAGCTCTCCCCCTCAAAAGGAGAAAGCAGCCTATAGTCATCTGGGACTATGGTGACTTTACATTACATTTTACAAATGCATTCAATGAAATCAATCTCACATTAGAAAGCTGACTTGCATTGAATGGTATGCATGGACATTGGTGAATAATTATCACGATTATGTAAACTCAATTCTAGTTGAATCATTCAACTATCAGGATGGGTGGCATGATAGCAGTAGTTGCCACTGTTGCTTCACAGCGCCAGGGTCCCAGGTTCGATTCCAGGCTTGGGTCACTGTCTGTGTGGAGTCTGCACGTTCTCGCTGTGTCTGCGTGGGTTTCCTCCGGGAGGTGCTCCAGTTTCCTCCCAGAAGTCCCGAAAGACGTGCTGTTAGGTAATTTGGACATTCTGAATTCTCCCTCTGTGTACCCGAACAGGCACCGCAATGTGGCAACTAGGGGTGTTTCACAGTAACTTCATTGCAGTGTTAATGTAAGCCTACTTGTGACAATAAAGATTATGATAGTGAATTGGATGGCACGTGGTAATTTTTCATATAACAATTCCGATATTCCTATTCAACAGTGCGCCAAAACAATTCTTGTACACGTAGTATCCTCCATTTTGCCTTTCCTGTGTGCCCATAAAGAACAATTTTACATTGACAGATCGTTGCAGGCCAAAGTTTCTTCGAATTTACCCCTTTATACATCTAATGGCCATCTTGATTACTATCACATGCCTACCAATTAAAAAATTTTACACTCAACTTGTCTATTACTGTGATCATTTTGAACACCTTTAATAAATCCCTTTTCAATGAAGGGATATCCAATGCAAAGCCTTATCCACCATGTATTAATAATAATCTTTTACGTGTCACAGGTAGGCTTACATTAACACTGCAATGAAGTTGCTGTGAAAATCCCCATGTCATCACACTACACCACCTGTTCGGATACACTGAGGGAGAATTCAGAATGTCCAATTCACCTAACAAGAACGTTTTTTGGTTCTTGTGGGAGGAAACCAGAGCGCCCGGAGGAAACCCACACAGACACGGGGATAACATGCAGACTCTGCACAGACAGTGACCCAAGCCGGGATAGAACCCAGGTCGCTGCCGCTGTGAAGCAACATTGCTAATGTGCTATTTTGGTGGTACTTGAAATGTGGTAACAGGTCTCTTATGTATATACATGCTCATGAGCAACGTGTTGTTACTAATAGTGGTATCGTTGGGAACAATGAGACAGATTAAGATACAAAAACTCAAATATATATATTTTTTAAGTCTATTCATATTTAATAAAGAAAATGAAAACCAATTGAAATTACATCCAACACTATTTTGAAATGTTGTTGTTAAAAATAACATTTTGGCTTGTGTCAATGCACGTGAAAACCCTATGCATGGTTCACAAAGCACCAGGTGACAGACTAGAAATAAAAACAAAAACATGCTGGAAATTCTCAGGTCGGGTAGCATCTGTGTGAACAGCTCTGAAGAAAAGTTATCTTGACCAGAAACTTGAACTCTTTCTCCACAGATGCTGCCTGGCCTGCTTGAGTATTTCCAAAATGTTTTTGTTCTTATTTGAGGTTCCCAGCTTCTACATCTTTTTGCTTTTGGTATTAGGTGACCAAGGATTGTTAGCCCAGTCACCACTGATTAACAAAGAATTTTAAACTAAAGTGGAAGAGTTCAATTGTCTACAATTTTAAGTAACAAATTTGGGGGAAATTAATAGTTTAAAAAAGACACAGGTTCTTATACTTATTTTTAAAATATGCAATCAAGTAAGACATTGCCACCAAATGAAATTTTCCCTAGTGAGGTTGAATCCTAAACTTGACTCCAAGGAGAGCATATTACCTAGCTGAGTCAGATAACAACGAAACAACTTACCTTTATATTGCACCTTTCACAACTGGAGGACATCCCAAAGCACATAACAATCAAGTACTCTGTACTTCTGAAATGTAGTCACAGTTAGGGTTTTTTAAAACTCTAATAGAACCTATTAATAGTACCTGTTTGTCACTGAATAGCTGTGAAATTAAGATATGTTCTAACCATAAGATTGTATTGTGACATCAACAGATTATGTAACTCCTATATAAATACTATCCTGTTTGCAGATACACCAAGTTTTTACTTCGAAATCCTGCATCATTGGGGCATATGCTTTTGAAGAAAGAGCTGTAGTATATATTTAGTTACGTAAACAGGAACGATGTGTGTTTTGAGATCATGGTAATAATCGACTGTGCAGTACACAAGTAGAGCGCATAATAACACCAACACATTATGCTTAGATGGTGGATGCTTAGATCTATAATTTTCTAGATGCCAATTCCTAACATCAAACTTATAATAAAATTAGGAAAAATCCAAACAAAACAAACCAGACCAAGCCAACATTAATTTGTCAAGTGAAAACTGGAACAAGTAGACCAAAACTCAGGGAGGTACCTCCATTTTACACAAACATCAGATCAGGACTCTGATTCAGTTGTATGTACACTTGAGCAGCAGGAATGGCACAAAAAGCCAAACAACAATGATACAATGGAGCTCGTTAAAGAAAGAATGGAGCACATTGGACTTCCGGTGGCGGCTATGAAGGAGTAGGTTGCACATTTGGTGGCTCCTGCACGGATCGGAACATTGGACCTCATCACGATTTTTTTGTCGGATCTGAAGTGGAAAATTGATATTGGATGCAACTGTGATGAGGAATCCTACATCAGTGCATGGAGAAGCGGACCAGGAGTGCTCGCAAAGGAAGAAATAGGCGAATGGAGAAAGCTTGGGCTGAGGCTGCAGCGGGAGAAAGCATGGCGGACGACCGGAGTTCTGACTCGACGACCCAGCGGTCGACAGAGCAGCTGATGCAGTTCGCCAAGCAGAAACAGGAATGCTTGAATCCAATTAAGGAATCGATTGCGCGGCTGGAACTCAGACTGGATGCTCAAGATCAGGCGATCCAGAACGAGGAGAAGGCACTGACTGAGCAGGAGGAGCACCAAGCTGCAGTGTAGTTGGAGGTAGGGATGCTGAGAGACCAGCAGAAAAGGCTCCAGGAGAAGGTGGAGGACCTAGAGAACAGGTCCCGCCGGCAGAACCTGAGAATCGTGGGTCTCCCGGAGGGATCCAAAGGAACGGACGCAGGGGCCTACGTAGCGGGTAATGTTCGAGAAGCTACTGGCTGAGGGGACGTTCACCCAACCCTTGGAGGTGGACAGGGTGCACAGAGCGCTAGTGAGGAAGCAGTGTGTAGGTGACCCACCCCCCCCCCCCCCCCCCCCCCCCCCCCCAGAGAGCAATGGCGGTGAGATTCCACAGGTACCTGGACAAGGAGTGCAATCTACAGTGGGCCAGGCAGACACGGAGCTGTAAATGGGAGAACAATGTCCTGCGTATATATCAGGATCTGAGCATGGACATGGCCAGGAGAAGAACAGGGTTCAATCAGATTAAATCAACCCTTTTTAAGAAGAAGGTAAAGTTTGGACTGCTGCATCCGGCCCCGTCTTTGGGTCACTCACGAAGAGCAGCATTTCTACTTCGAGTCACCCGAGGAAGCAATGGACTTCACTAGAAGGAAAGGGCTGGTAGCAGACTGAGGAGTTTGGACTGAACTTTGCTGCAGAGTTAATGTTTTTTTTTTTTTTAAAGTTTTTGTTTTTTGACATTACTTGCAATGCCTTCTGTATTGATTTGGGGTCTGCGGGCGAGCTGTGCGAGTTAAAATTTGCATTTCCACTGATGGGGGATGGAGGTGTGAATGGTAGATGTTGGATCTTCTTTTTGATTTTCTTTGTGTTTCTTTTGGGCAATTGGGTTGGGATTGTTTACGTTTGCATATGTGTGGGTCCGAGCGAGGGGCGGAGGGAACAATAGGTGGGAAAATGTCTGGCACCATGGGCATGGGCACCATCTCCAGCCCAAGCTAGCTGGGCGGGTTAGCTCACAGAAGTGCAGTGGGGGGTGAGCAGATGCGATGCTTGTTGAAGGGGGCTGTGTGTATAGTGCTGTTGCTGGGGGGGGGGGGGGGGGGGGGGGAGAAATGTTCTGCTGACAGGGGAGGGACTTTTCCTGTGGGACAACAGGGGGGTCGGGGACGGAGGCTGTCGGTGGGGCAGGCCTGCGGGTGCGTGGGGCGCGTGCTGGAGACTGGTCCAAGAAAGGTTTGGCTGATCGGGGGGGGGGGGCGATGACATGGAACATAAAGAGGGCTAAATGGGCTGGTTAAGAGGGCGCTCGTGTATGCGCATTTGAGGGGACCGAAGGCAGACGTGGCAATGTTGCAGGAGACACACCTTAGAGCAACTGACCAGGTCAGGCTAAGGAAGGGATGGGTCGGACAGGTTTTCCACTCGGGGCTGGACTCTAAGACTAGAGGGGTCGCAATCCTGATTAATGAGCTAATTCATTAGAGATGGGAAGAATAGTTGCTGGAGGGGTTGCCGGTGGTACTCGCGAATGTGTATGCGCCGAATTGGGATGATGTGGAGTTCATAAAGGAGGATGCTGGGGAAGATCACATGGGACTTTTAGCTGCTGAGGAGGTGTGTGGGCAGCTGACAAAATGTACCTAGAACTATCTGGAAGTCAACAACACGGGGGAAACTTCGGCTGCAGTGGTCTGGGAGGCGCTGAAGGCGGTGGTTAGAGGGGAGCTGATCTCTATACGGGCCCACAGGGAGAAGGCAGAGCAGAGATGGACCATAGGTCGACAGGAGGTAGGCGGAGACCCCAGAGGCAGGGCTTCTAAGGAAACGACAGAGGCTACAAGCGGAGTTTGGCTTGTCAACTACAGGGAAGGTGGTGGAGCAGCTGAGGAAGGCGAGGGGGGGCGATCTATGAATATGGGGAGAAGGCCAGTGGAATGCTTGTGCTGCTGCTTAGAAAGTTCAGGAAGTTTGGGAAAGTAAGGGGCAGGGATGGGAACCTGGTCGGAGATGCAGCTGGGGTCAATAAGGCGTTCGAGGAATTCTACAGCAGGCTGTATGAGTCGCAACCCCCAGCTGGGCCGGAGGGGATGTGGCAGTTCTTAGGGAGGCTGAAGTTCCCTAAAGTTGATGAAGAGTTGGTAGAAGTGCTGAGGGCCCTGATCGGGTTGGAAGAGATAGCAGAAGGGCTGAAGGCCATGCAGTCGGCTAAAGCCCCGGGACCGGATGGGTACCCCGTGGAGTTTTACAAAAAGTTCCCTGGGATACTGGGGTCACTGCTGATGAGGACATTTAATGAGGCAAGGGAGAGAGGGGGGCTTCCCCACATTATGTCACAGGCCACTGTCTCATTGATCCTGAAGCGGGATAAGGACCCGGAGCTATGCGGGTCCTACAGACCGATCTCCCTACTAAATGTAGACACCAAATTGTTGGCTAAGATCTTGTCAAGGATTGAAGACTGCGTTCCGGACATGATTGGGGAGGACCAGATGGGATTTGTTAAGGGGAGGCAGTTGGCGGCCAATGTAAGAAGGCTCTTGAATGTAATTATGATGCCCCCAGAGGGGAGGGATGTGGAGGTAGTGGTCGCAATGGCTGCAGAGAAGGCATTTGACCGGTTGGGATGGGATTATTTGTGGGAGGTACTGGGGCGGTTTGTATTTGGGTAGGGCTTCATTGACTGGGTCAGGCTGCTGTATCAGGCGCCCATGGCAAGTGTTTGGACGAACAGGCTGACATCGGGCTATTTTAGGCTGCACCGGAGGATGAGGCAGGGACGCCCCCTCGCCCCGCTGTTGTTCGCACTGGCCATAGAACCGCTGGCAGTTGCGTTGAGAGCATCAAGGGGCTGGTCCGGGAAGGGGGGGGGATACAGAGTCTCACTACACGCGGATGACCTGCTCTAATATGTGTCGGACGCGTTGAAAGGGATGGAAGTAATTTTGGGGATTCTGGGGGATTTTGGCCGGTTTTCGAGTTACAAATTGAACATGAGGAAAAGTGAGATGTTCGCAATCCAGGCAAGGGGAGGAGAGGTGATTGGGGGAGCTGCCGTTTCGAGTGGTAGGGGGAAGATTTCGGTACCTAGGCATCCAGATGGCGTGGGAATGGGAATGGATTCACAAGCTAAATCTGGCCCAACGAGTAGACCAAATGAAAGAGGATTTTTGAAGATGGGACGTGCTCCCGCTGTCACTGGCTGGGAGGGTACAGGCAGTGAAAATTGGGGGGGGGGGGGGTCGATGTGGGAGTGAGTAGGGGCGGCATCATGTAAGGGCACTAGCTTGGGGGCGTTGGTAACGGCGCCTCTGCCGTTCCTGCCGGCATGCTACTCCACCAGCCCCGTGGTGGTCGCGGCCCTGGGGGCAGTGGAGGAGACATGTG
Source organism: Scyliorhinus torazame (assembly GCF_047496885.1). NCBI lineage: Eukaryota > Metazoa > Chordata > Chondrichthyes > Carcharhiniformes > Scyliorhinidae > Scyliorhinus > Scyliorhinus torazame. The sequence goes on from NC_092718.1 coordinate 185,954,986, forward strand.
GGAGCAGAGGGAGCTTCGATCTGGTCTCCAATTTGCAATAATCATCGGTTTGTCCTGGGGAGGTTAGATGGAGGATTCCGGAGATGGCAGAGAGCAGGGATCGTGAGGATGGGAGATATGTTTATAGAGGGAGCTTTCCCAGCCTGAGGGAACTGGAGGAGAAATTTGAACTGACAGAAGGGAATGAAGTTAGGTACCTGCAGGCGCGGGAATTCCTACGCAGGCAGGTCTCAACCTTCCCGCTCCTACCACCAAGGGGGATACAGGACAGGGTAGTTTCCAGAGTGTGGGTGGAGAAGGGAGGATTTCGGACATTTATAAGGAACTTATGGGGTCAGAGGAAATGCAGACCGAGGAGCTGAAACACAGATGGGAAGAAGAGTTAGAAGGAGAGATAGAGGATGGTCTCTGGGCAGATGTGTTGAGTAGAGTCAACACGTCCACAACATGTGCCAGGCTCAGCCTGATACAGTTTAAGGTTGTTCACCAGGCTCACATGACAGTGGCCCGGATGAGCAGGTTCTTTGGGATAGAAGACAGATGCGCAAGGTGTGCGGGAGGACCAGCGAACCATGTTCATATGTTCTGGGCATGCTCGAAGCTCAGGGGATTCTTGCAGGGGTTTGCGGATGTCATGTCCAAGGTGTTGAAAACAAGGGTGGCGCTGAGTGCAGAGGTGGTGATTTTTGGAGTGTCGGAAGATCCGGAATTCCAGGAGAAGAAAGAGGCAGATGTTCCGGCTTTTGCCTCCTTGGTAGCCAGGAGATGGATATTATTAGCTTGGAGGGACTCAAAACCCCCGAAGTCGGAGACCTGGCTAACTGACATGGCTAGCTTTCTCTGTCTGGAGAAAATCAAGTTCGCCTTGAGAGGGTCAATGTTAGGGTTCGCCCGGAGGTGGCAGCCATTCGTCGATTTCTTTAGGGAAAATTAACGGTCAGCAGAAGGGGCAGGGGTTTAGAGTAGGGGGTTAGAAAAGGTGGGACCCGTGAGAGAGTAAGATGGCTTTTGCACTATGTTTATAATTGTATGTACATTGTTTCTTCTGTTACTGTTATAAAACCATAAATACCTCAATAAAATGTTTATGAAAAAAAAGAATGGAGCACATTAAAGAACATTTATGATAGTAATACGAGTGTTGCACTACTTCCAATCCCAGTAAATAATTCCCACTTTAATTACCTCCACAACATAACACAAATGTATTGTTGGATCCCCATGAAAATAAATCCAAATCTTTTGTCATGTTGAAAAAATTGACTTTCTGCTCAACAAAAAAGATCCTTCTACAAGTCACATGACCACAGGAAGCTGGAAACAACCAACAGAAACTACAAGAAAATAATTTCTCTTTCAGTCTGTGGAATCTCACACCTCAACGTACAGACCCCTTGTAACCAACAAAAGCAGAGGAAGTGCAGATGAATTGGCTCCCCAACCTGAACTATCACAAAAGAGAGAGAGCAAAACATATTATGCCTGCAGAGCTGCGAACATTGGGATTGTTCAGGTCCAATTCAAAGGGGACCATTGAGGAAACAATGGAATTCTGGCCAGAAGCACAGAAACTGATCAATTAGCTGCAATTAACCATTGGGTCCCATGATTCAAGCCTCTGGCCTTTTGGACAGTTATAACATTACATCTTAGGTCTCATGGGCAGTCTGCTGTTTAACATCCAACTGGTGAACCACCAGAAAGCAGAACTCCAAAGTTCTGCTTCTTGAAGCCCATGTCTGGTGGAAAACTTTTTAATCATTGCCTGCAAAATCGACCGAATCTCAGTGTACCTACTCCATCCTGTGGCCTCAACACCAACACTGGACTTCAGTCAGCTGAACTCTAGTTCCTATGTGAACGGTTTCCTCATTAGAGTCAAAGACTCTGGAAATCATGTGAGCTAATATTCATTTCTGTGTTTCTTGTACTATTACTATTCATTTTTTTCTATTCCCTCCATATTGTGCATTTGCAGTGGAGAGGAAGTTGCGAACACTCCTCCTCTGGCTTGTAATGTGAAGTTTGAAATAATCTAATCTTCTGAGTTAATCATAATGCAAGTTTCCTGCGAGTAATAAATTAGATCACACAAACAGAGGATTTGGGAAAACATGCCACAGCATACTTTAAAACCAATTCAAAACACCTCCTGCTTATGGATTGTTGATGCAAAGAAAGTAGTACAGTTTGCCTGTCAGTAACATTATTCTTGGTTTTCCATCCTTCCTTAAAAGTCAAATTTAAAAAAGTAATTCATATTATTGTTGGAATCTGAGAAACATGGCACAGTAGTTCACTGTTGCCTCTGTGTCAGAAACCAAGTTTGATTCAGACCTTGGGTCACTGTCTGTGGAGTTTTCACGCTCTCCGCGTGGGTTTCCTCTGGGTGTTCTGGTTTCCTCCCATAGTCCAAAGATGTGCAGGTTAGGTGGATTGGCCATGCTAAATTACCCCTTAGGGTCCAAAGATTAGGTGTGGTCACAGAGATCAGGCGAGGGCATAAGTAGGGTGCAGACGTGATGGGTCGAATGGCCTCCTTCTGCATTATCATGATTCTATCATTAGCAAAGCAGTATTATTTCCCATCCTCAGTTTATAATAAATTCATTTAATTACATTTCTCAACTTCTTTTTTGTTCAGAGGATGTAGGCTGGGCCAGCATTTATTGCCCAGCCCCCATTGTTATTACTAGCCCATCTCCTTCTTCAAGTCTGAGTTAATAGGTTCAGGTAGTCAGGGGGCCTTATAATCCTTCCATACCTCATTTGCACTCCTCTAAGAATGGTGGTAGGCTCGGTCATTGCAGGTAAAACTCCTGGGTATCGTTTTATCCTCTCTCTCCATTCCTTGATATTGAACTGCTCTTTGCTGATTCACCAGTTATGGTGATCAGTTGTTGTTTGATTTATCCTGCATTTGTTCCCCTGGGGTGAGCCAACGCAGTGCTTGCCTTCATAGTATTTTTTCTCTTTCATTGTGTGGCTCATCGCAACACACATGGAAGTTCACTTTTCAATAATGGAACCTTAATTTCCACGTGCTTCATAATCTTCCCAATTTTTGATTACTTTCTCCTTTTCCAGTTGTTTTCAAACTTATGAATCTTTTCACTCAGCTCAACAACACCTCTGCTAAGTTGAATTGTTTATGAGTGAGTTGTAAGTTTAACAACTATGCCTGGGCATTCAGTTCTTTTCAGAACCTTTCTCCAATTGCTCCTTAGACTTTCAATTCATTCATCAGATCTTCCATCTGTTCTGAAGAATTTACCTTCTCTGATTTTAAAGTCTGGATTTGCTCTTCGATACTGAACATCTCATCCTTCATGTTGTTCACATTGGACCGAATTAAGAGTAGATGATCAGTTTTGATTGCTAATTCAGCTTTCAACAACTATTTTGTTCATAGAATTTACAGTGCAGAAGGAGGCCATTCAGCCCATCGAGTCTGCACCGGCTCTTGGAAAGAGCACCCAACTTAAGCCCACCTCCACCCTATCCCCATAACCCAGCAACCCCACCTAACCCAAGGGCAATTTGGCATGGCCAATCCACCTAAACCACACATCTTTGGACTGCGGGAAGAAACCGGAGTACCCGGAGGAAACCCACATATACATGGGGAGAACGTGCAGACTCCGCACAGACAGTGACCCAAGCCGCGAATCGAACTTGGGACCCTGGAGCTGCGAAGCAACTGTGCTACCGTGCTGTGGGGGAGGGAAGCGGGGAGGAGGGGGCTGTTGATCAGCAATTCCTTCAGCTTTCCAGGATTTTGCACAATGCTTTCTGGAGACTTCTGATGCTCGAAACTCGTTCTTTTTTTAAAAATATATTTTATTGAAAATTTTTGGCCAACCATAACAGTACATTGTGTATCCTTTACACAGTAGTATAACAATATAAATAACAATGGCCAGTTTTATAAACAAGAAATAAATAATATATAAACAAAAACAAAGCTAAATGGCAACTGCCTTGTCCCAGATAAATATTCTCCAAAAATATGTTTTAACAGTCCAATATACAATTATCTATAACAACAACCTATACATGTTATACTTATATATTAACATCCCTGTGAATCCCTCTGGTCCCCCCCCCCCCCGGGCTGCTGCTGCTGTCTTCTTCTTTTCCATTCCATCTATCTTTCTGTGAGGTATTCGACGAACGGTTGCCACCGCCTGGTGAACCCTTGAGTCGATCCCCTTCGGACGAACTTAATCCGTTCCAGCTTTATAAACCCTGCCATGTCATTTATCCAGGTCTCCACACCCGGGGGCTTGGCTTCCTTCCACATCAACAGTATCCTGCGCCGGGCTACTAGGGACGCAAAGGCCAAAACATCGGCCTCTCTCCCCTCCTGCACTCCCGGCTCTTCTGCAACCCCAAATATAGCCAACCCCCAGCTTGGTTCGACCTGGACCCCCACTACCTTCAAAAGCACCTTTGTCACCCCCGCCCAAAACCCCTGTAGTGCCGGACATGACCAGAACAGGTGGGTGTGATTCGCTGGGCTTTTCGAGCATCTCGCACACCTATCCTCTACTCCAAAAAATTGGTAAGCCGTGTTCCAGTCATATGCGCCCTGTGTAACACCTTAAATTGTATCAGGCTTAGCCTGGCACACGAGGACGATGAGTTTACCCTACTTAGGGCATCCGCCCTCAGCCCCTCCTCAATCTCCTCCCCCAGCTCTTCTTCCCATTTCCCTTTCAGCTCATCTACCATAATCTCCCCCTCGTCTCTCATCTCCCTATATATGTCTGACACCTTACCGTCCCCCACCCATGTCTTTGAGATCACTCTGTCCTGCACCTCCTGCGTCGGGAGCTGCGGGAATTCCCTCACCTGTTGCCTCGTAAAAGCCCTCAGTTGCATATACCGGAATGCATTCCCTTGGGGCAACCCATATTTTTCGGTCAGCGCTCCCAGACTTGCAAACGTTCCATCTACAAACAGATCTCTCAATTGTGTTACTCCTGCTCTTTGCCATGTTCCAAATCCCCCATCCATTCTCCCCGGGGCAAACCTATGGTTATTTCTTGTCGGGGACCACACCGAGGCTCCAGTCTTTCCCCTATGCCGTCTCCATTGCCCCCAAATTTTCAGAGTAGCCACCACCACCGGGCTTGTGGTGTATTTCTTCGGTGAGAACGGCAACGTCACCACAGCTTGTAGGCAAGTCCCCCTACAGGACGCCTTCTCCAATCTCTTCCACGCCGCTCCCTCCTCTTCTCCCATCCACTTACATACCATTGAGATGTTGGCGGCCCAGTAGTACTCACTCAGGCTCGGTAGCACCAGCCCCCCCCCCCCCCCCCATCCCTACTACGCTGCAAAAATCCCTTCCTCACTCTCGGGGTCTTCCCAGCCCACACAACTCCTGATACTCTTCTCAATCCTTTTGAAAAAAGCCTTCGTGATCACCACCGGGAGGCACTGAAACACAAAGAGGAATCTCGGGAGGACCACCATTTTAACCGCTTGTACCCTCCCTGCCAGTGACAGGGATACCATGTCCTATCTCTTGAAGTCCTCCTCCATCTGTTCCACCAACCGCATTAAGTTTAACCTATGCAATGTACCCCAATTCTTGGCTATCTGGATCCCCAAGTAGCGAAAGTCCCTTGTTACCTTCCTCAGCGGCAAGTCCTCTATTTCTCTGCTCTGCTCCCCTGGATGCACCACAAACAGCTCACTTTTCCCCATGTTCAGCTTATATCCTGAAAATTCTCCAAACTCCCCAAGTATCCGCATTATCTCTGGCATCCCCTCCGCCGGGTCCGCCACATACACCAATAAATCGTCCGCGTAGAGAGATACCCGGTGTTCCTCTCCTCCCGAGTACTCCCCTCCACTTCCTGGAACCCCTCAATGCTATTGCTAGGGGCTCAATCACCAGTGCAAACAATAATGGGGACAGAGGACATCCCTGACTCGTCCCTCTATGGAGCCGAAAATACGCAGACCCCCGTCCATTCGTGTCCACGCTCGCCATCGGGGCCCTATACAGCAGCTGTACCCATCTAATATACTCATCCCCAAAGCCAAATCTCCTCAACACCTCCCACAAATAATCCCACTCCACTCTATCAAATGCTTTCTCGGCATCCATCGCCACCACTATCTCCGCTTCCCCCTCTGGTGGGGGCATCATCATTACCCCTAGCAGCCTCCGTATATTCGTATTCAGCTGTCTCCCCTTCACAAACCCAGTTTGGTCCTCATGGACTACCCCCGGGACACAATCCTCTATCCTCATTGCCATTACCTTGGCCAGAATCTTAGCGTCTACATTTAGGAGGGAAATAGGTCTATAGGACCCGCATTGCAGATGGTCTTTTTCCTTCTTTAGGAGAAGCGATATCGTTGCCTCTGACATAGTCGGGGGCAGCTGTCCCCTTTCCTTCGCCTCATTAAAGGTTCTCATCAGTAGCGGGGCAAGCAAGTCCACATATTTCCTATAAAATTCAACTGGAAATCCATCCGGTCCCGGAGCCTTCCCCGCCTGCATACTCCTAATTCCTTTCACTACTTCCTCTATTTCGATCTGTGCTCCCAGTCCCACCCTCTCCTGCTCCTCCACCTTAGGAAATTCCAGCCGGTCCAGGAAGCACATCATTCTCTCCTTCCCATTCGGGGGCTGAGCTTCGTATAAACTTTTATAGAATGCCTTGAACACTCCATTCACTCTCTCCGCTCCCTGCTCTATCTCTCCTTCCTCATCCCTCACTCCCCCTATTTCCCTCGCTGCTCCCCTTTTCCTCAATTGATGGGCCAGCAACCTGCTCGCCTTCTCCCCATACTCATACTGTACACCCTGTGCCTTCCTCCACTGTGCCTCTGGAGTACCCGTTGTCAGCAAATCAAATTCTACGTGTAACCTTTGCCTTTCCCTGTACAGTCCCTCCTCCGGTGCCTCCGCATATTGCCTGTCCACCCTCAGAAGTTCTTGCAGCAACCGCTCCCATTCCCTACTCTCCTGCTTTCCTTTATGTGCCCTTATTGATATCAGCTCCCCTCTATCCACTGCCTTCAGCGCCTCCCAGACCACTCCCACCTGGACCTCCCAGTTATCATTGAGTTCCAAGTATTTTACAATGCACCCCCTCACCGTTAGACACACCCCCTCATCTGCCATTAGTCCCATGTCCATTCTCCAGGGTGGACGCCCTTCTGTTTCCTCCCCTATCACCAAGTCTACCCAATGTGGAGCGTGATCCGAAATGGCTATAGCCGTATACTCCGTCCCCCTCACCTTCGGGATCAACGCCCTTCCCAAAACAAAAAGTCTATTCGCGAATAAACTTTGTGGACATAGGAGAAAAACGAAAACTCCTTACTCCTAGGTCTGCTAAATCTCCACGGGTCTACTCCTCCCATCTGCTCCATAAAATCTTTAAGCACCTTGGCTGCAGCCGGCCTCCTTCCAGTCCTGGACCTCTACCTGTCCAGCCCTGGTTCCAGCACCGTATTAAAATCTCCCCCCATTACCAACTTTCCCACCTCTAGGTCCGGGATTTGTCCTAGCATGCGCCTCATAAAATTGGCATCATCCCAGTTCGGGGCATATACGTTTACCAAGACCACCGCCTCCACCTGTAATTTGCCACTCACCATCACGTATCTGCCCCCGCTATCCGCCACTCTGGTCTTTGCCTCAAACATTACCCGCTTCCCCACTAGTATAGCCACCCCCCCGTTTTTCGCATCTAGCCCCGAATGAAACACCTGCCCCACCCATCCTTTGCGTAGTCTAACCTGGTCTATGAGTTTCAAGTGCGTCTCCTGTAACATAACCACGCCTGCCTTAAGTTTCTTAAGGTGTGCGAGTACTCGTGCCCTCTTTATCGGCCCGTTCAGCCCTCTCACATTCCACGTGATCAGCTGGGTTGGGGGGCTTTTTACCCCCCCCAATGTCGATTAGCCATCCCCTTTTTCCAGCTCCTCACCCGGTTCCCACGCAGCTGTGTCCCCCCCCAGGCGGTGCCCACCCCACCCCATTCCGGCTCCTCCCTCTCCCCAGCAGCAGCAACCCAGTAACTTCCCCTTCCCACCCCCCCGCTAGATCCCCCACTAGCGCAGTTACACCCCCCATGTTGCTCCCAGAAGTCAGCAAACTCTGGCCGACCTCGGCTTCCCCCAGTGACCTCGGCTCGCACCGTGCGACACCCCCTCCTTCCTGCTTCCCTATTCCCGCCATGATTATCATAGCGCGGGAACAAAGCCCGCGCTTCCCTTTTGGCCCCACCCCCCATGGCCAACGCCCCATCTCCTCCACCTCCCTTCCTACCTCCACCACCACCTGTGGAAGAGAGAAAAGTTACCGCATCGCAGGATTAATAACATAAAACTCATCTTTCCCCCCCTTTTCCCCCCCTCTTCGCCCCCCATACTCGCCCCACCACTTTGTTTCAAACGTTCTTTTTTTTTTTTTTTAAAATAACCCGCTTATTCCAAATTTTCTTCCACAATAAAAGTCCACACCTCATCAGCCGTCTCAAAGTAGTGGTGCCTCCCTTGATATGTGACCCACAGTCTTGCCGGTTGCAGCATTCCAAATTTTATCTTCTTTTTGTGAAGCACCGCCCTGGCCCGATTAAAGCTCGCCCTCCTTCTCGCCACCTCCGCACTTCAGTCTTGATATACGCCGATCACCGCGTTCTCCCACCTACTGCTCCGAGTTTTCTTTGCCCATCTAAGGGCCATCTCTCTGTCCTTAAAACGGAGGAATCTCACCACTATGGCTCTAGGAATTTCTCCTGCTCTCGGTCCTCGCGCCATCACTCGGTATGCTCCCTCCACCTCCAGCGGACCCGCCGGGGCCTCCGCTCCCATTAACGAGTGCAGCATCGTGCTCACATATGCCCCGACGTCCGCTCTTTCTGCACCTTCAGGAAGACCAAGAATCCTTAAATTATTCCTCCTCGCGTTATTCTCCAGCACCTCCAGTCTTTCCACACATCGTTTATGGTGTGCCTCATGCATTTCCGTCTTCACCACCAGGCCCTGTCTCTCGTCCTCGTTCTCGGCAGCCTTTGCCTTCACGACCCGAAGCTCCCGCTCCTGGGTCTTTTGCTCATCCTTTAGCCCTTCGATCGCCTGTAATATCGGGGCCAACAGCTCCTTCTTCATTTCCTTTTTAAGTTCTTCCACGCAACATTTCAAAAACTCTTGTTGTTCAGGGCCCCATGTTAAACTGCCACCTTCCGACGTCATCTTGGTTCTTGCTTGCCTTCCTTGCCGCTGCTCCAAAAGATCCACTGCAATCTGCCCACTTTCCCCTCCTTTTTCCATCTGTATCCAGGGGGGGATTCCCTTCTGGTTTACCGCAGTGCTTCTAACCATTAAAATTGCCGTTGGGGCTCTTATTAAGAGCCCAAAAGTCCGTTCCACCGGGAGCTGCCGAAACGTGCGACTTAGCTGGTCATCGCCGCACCCGGAAGTCGAAACTCGTTCTTTTTTAATTGAAAATCCATTTTTTTAGCTTAAATTATACTGCAAGTTCATCAGTTTAGCATATTAAGTCCTCTTTCAAGTGTTCTGCTTTCCATGAGCAACATTCCTGTGTTCTCATCAGTTCTTGGTTTTCTTTATTTTTTTTAATTTAGAGTGCCCAAATAATTTTTTCCAATTAAGGGGCAATTTAGCATGGCCAATCCACCTACCCTGCACATCTTTGGGTTGTGGGGGCAAAACCCATGCAAACACATGAAGAATGTGCAAACTCCAGTTGGTTTTCTTCATCAAACACATCTTTCGTACAGCAAGTTGAATCTTACACTGATCAATTGTTTCCTTAACAGAGTATACTTCCTCTGTGCTATTGTTCATGCCCTAATTCTGTAATTGTGCTTTTGTGAATTGCTTTTGAGACTCCTCGTACTCTTCTGTGAGAACTTCCACTTTCTCCTGCTATTCTAGGTTCTCAACTTTAATCTCTTCATATAATAATAATCTTTATTAGTGTCACAAGTAGCTTACATTAACACTGCAACGTGGTTACTGTGAAAATCCCCAAGTCGCCACACTGTGGCACCTGTTTGGGATATTGAGGGAGAATTCAGAATGTCCAATTCACTTAACAAGCACGTCTTTCGGGACTAGTGGGAGGAAACTGGAGCACCCGGAGTAAACCCACGCAAACACGGGGAGAACGTGCAGACTCCGCACAAAGTGACCCAAGTCTGGAATTGAACTCGGGTCCTTGGCAGTGAAGCAGCAGTGCTAACAACTGTGCTACCATGCTGCCCATATGTCTCCTTGGAAATGTAATGTTTGTCCAAATTTTCTTTAAATGTCCAAACATTTTCTTCAGCTATACAGTCTCTTTCTTGTTCCTCTGCCATCTCAAATTGTTGTTTGTTAAGGTCTTGAACAGTTTAATTAATTGTGCCTTTGATTCATTGAGACTTTGTGTCTCATGCAGTTTCAAAGGTATATTCTCAACTGGAGTCTTACATATCAAATCCTCCAGTTCAGTTCTGATACCAACATTTTCCAGCCTTATTTCATTTTCCTTTTGTCCTTCCAACAGAGATCCTAAACTGTAACCTCTGGTCACTCTCAGAACTTGCTTTATCCTAGAATTTAAAAGCTTTCTCTTTCATTCTGTCTGCCATCTCTGCACCTTGGGGATTAAAGCTGGACTTCTGCTTGGACAGTCCTATGGTGTCCTCTGCTGCAGTGAGGATTTAACATTCCTCACTTCAGCTTGCAAAGCTTTCTTTGGGGCTTCTCCCTGCCGATTTTCCTCTGCATGTCTGCTTCCCTAGTTTTCCTTCAGGTCAGAATGCTTCATCAAATGTTTTAGTTTTGCAGGATTTTAAGTTTTTCTCTGTATTTTGGGGGAGATTTTATTCACTGCCATGTTGTACGGTGTTGGATATTGTTCAATGGGTCTTAATGAAGTCATCATAGTCTTAGTTAGGTTAAATGCATTTATTGACCACAAGAACAATGTAAATATATACAGTAAAGGGATAAAGCTGGACGCTGTCTCCATTCTTGCTTGTGCACATGGCTCTGTCCAACACTCAACTCACCCCCAAATGTGGGTCATGTGTTCCCCTACATGACTGTACTGTACTCAGTCTCATGTTTACCCTATATGTGACAGACCCTTATATTGAAAGTCCCATACCAAAGGTGGCTGAAAAACTCAAGGCTCTAAGAGTTTTTAATGGCATAATAATAATCATTGCTAACAACTCCTCTGGTCTGAAACATTTTAATTGTACATGTGTGGTTTCATTCTCTCAATTATTGTTGCAGACTTGTTAAAATACTTCACTTTTTACTGGTTTGTATCTTTTATCTCATCCTTCATGCCTACTGCATTCCCCATTTTGCTTTCTCAACATTATTTTCTATTTGTAAAACACCTCAGAATTCTGTCCTGTGAATTATTCAACTATTCATCAACCAATCAGCTGGAAAGATAATTCAATGTGTACCAGATAAAAGACTACACACCCAGTAGTTCTGCCCATCATGGGATTCTCTTTTTATGTTGCCATAAAAAGTCCCACAATTGCCACACAGATGCCCTAGTGATGTTTACAATGGTCCCTGAAGTACTCATAACACTGGACTGAGCACGTGCAGCCTCTCATGCACCATGCATGCCCTGGAGCTCCCTGGGTATGCCGGGTAGTGTTCCTTGACCTTCGTCTGGAAACTACCCCAAAGACAGGTAAATTTTAATTTCATAAGGTATTTTGGCCCCCTTTCGAATTAATTACCCCCAATGTTTTACCCCTTCCTTAGCCCTGCAATTTTCTTTCCATGTATTTATCCAATTTTCTTTTGAATGTTACTACTGAAACTCATTCTCACCTGACTTTTAACAAATGCTTTAAATTTGTTGCATAGACTTCAGCTGGTGAAAATAGTTTAGTCTCATCTACTCTATCAAAATTCTTCATGATTCCAAATCTCAAAAATTGTGTTATGTAGAAAAAAGGAAGTCCAGTAGATCTTTCGAAGTCAAGACTAAAGTGACTGACCGCAAATCGTGATACAGTGTAACCAGAAAAGAGGGATTGGCAGTCATAGGAATGTTGCTATTTTACTTGGACTCAATTCAAAGTCTTCAGTTTTTGTTTCCCTTTGCTTGTCACATCTGAGAGGAAGGAATATATATTTATCCAAATGTCCTTCAATTTTGTCAACACAACCACACAAAAGTGGAAAATAAATTCAAAATACTTTGGATACAGCACAAGATTTCACCTTTACACAAAATGAATACAAATATTTGTCATTGCTTAACAATACAAATCACCAACATAATTGCATAGTACTGCATTGACAAATCCTTCAGAGCAACTACTTTGAAGCATCTTCCTGCCAGGCAAAATGAAAATAGATTTGCAATACATTACTGAGTGTAAACGATTGTTAAAAAGCAATAGAAATTGTATTGCAATACGTTGATTGGTTAGACTTTCTACTGTAGCCAAAATATCCCAATGCAAATGTCCAATTAGAACAATAGCTACGGGGGGCAGCATGGTGGCACAGCGATTAGCATTGCTGCCTCATGGCGCCAAGGACCTGGGTTTGAGCCCAGCCCCGGGTCCATGTGGAGTTTGCACATTCTCCCCGTGTCTGTGTGAGTCTCACCCCCACAACCCAAAAAGGTGTGCAGGGTAGGTGAATTGGCCACATTAAATTGCCCCTTAATCGGACAAAAAACAACTGAGTACTCTAAATTTATTTTAAAAAACAATAGCTACAGAAATATATGATTTACACTTTTTGCCTCAGCAATTGCTAATTAAGATTCAATACCTCATTCCAAATTTGATAACACTCTGGTGACAATGCAAATGCCACAAAATGATTGTTAAACTGTGAAATGCCTGCTACAACTTGGAAATCAAATGTAAATGTTTAAAACATAGTCAAATATAAAATTGACAATTTCCTTCAAATCCGTGACATAATAGCCAGTTGTCTGTCACCAGGTTAACTTCTGCCAGCCACAAATCTAAGTCCCACATAGAGCGAAAATGTATTTTTAAAAATCACTTCAACGTTAAAATTTTCATGCCTTTGCCATCTATTGGAAACACAAATGATTAATTATATTTGATCTGAATGGACAAAAACTAAAGTTAGTTTGCCTGAGGACAGTAATGGAACTTTGCAGTTTGAAAAAAAAAGTTGTGCAGTTTAAGGGAATGCAGTAATCACCAAGCCAGATAATAGCTTCTGCAGGGCTAAATGGTGCTCTCCCCAGAGCCCTTCACTGAAATTTGTCAGAAGGCAGTCTTCAATAATGTGAGTCATTGACTGCCACAGTTGCAGTCCGGGTTCCCGGCAAGGCCCCACTTGTTCCAATTTGCTGCACAAAGGCCTTGGTCAGTGCGGAAATGGTTGAGGAGGGCCCAATGTTGGTGCGGCATGTTGAAGCCAGATGTGGAGCTGTGGGATTTGTGATGAGGAAGCGGGTTTTAAATGGTGGCATATTGGTTCCATTCCTCCTGCCATAGGGCCTCCGCAGTTATTCCTAGGCATGGAAGTCTTAGCCATAAGGCTGGTATGATGGAAGGCATGCAGCAGGGCGTTTGTAAGGTCCTTGTGTAGCAGCTGGTGTAAACCTTCTCCAGTCGATTTCTTGTTGCAATCCTCCTGTTCAGGACTGGGAGCCAGCGGGTGAGTTGTTCGGAGGGTACCCGAGATGATTAGCATTGTAGTGCTGAATTGGACATCTACAAGACTGTTTGGGATGAGTTGTACCATACTGCTGCATAGCGCTCTGCAGTCCAGTAGACAATGACAAGAGCGGAGGTCCTTAAGGTTTGAGCATGTGCCACCCAATGATGTTCCAGCAAATTTCTTGAGGAGGTTGCTTCACATTTTGATCTTTGCTGCTGTCTTGCTCAGATGTTTTTTGTATGTCAATCAAAGGTAACACAAGATAAACAGGATGTTGTGATTCAGTCTCTTGGCATTCAAGTGTCCAGTGTTCATGTCATGCCACCTATCAATCCCCAGTAAAACCCAGGGACGCCAACAATTTTACAAGCAAACCAAATTCAGCATGTTTAGGCTTCAAGAATCTCGGTTTTACTGCATCCAAAACCAGCAGCAATAGGAATTCTTGTAGATCCCTCACCGTCTAGCCTGCACTCCACGCCCTGCAATTCAACACAGAGGCTAACTGTCGCCAAACGACAACTAATCGGCAGTCTCGCCCAGCAACATGCAACTAGTGTGATCTGTATCCAAGAAACACACACCCGATCTGATGAAGCTAAGAGATACAAGATCAACAGCTTTGATTTGATATGCAATGCTGCGCATCCAAAGCATGGTCAGGCCACACATGTTCAATCGACCATGACCAAGGTAGCCTAGCTCTTTCACTGAGCACATTGATATCACGATTGTGGCTTACAAGTTCGCAAATAGCCCCCCAGCACCAGCTGGGACAAACATGTTCTCCCTACCCTATCACACGTGGCTATCTATAACTGAGACTTCAACAACCATCACACAGGCTGGGGCTACAATGAGGTTGACACTGATGACACAGTTTTTAAATTGGACCCCACAGAATGGCCTCTATCTTAGCCATGACCCCAAACAGCCAGGAATTTTGCACTCTGCAAGATGGAGGTGAGACTCCATAACTCCATGAGGAATTTGAACTGGAGGCTTGTATGCCACCTTGGAGTATCACAGATACAAGTAGTCAAGCAACCGCTAACACCAAGCTGACCATTTGTAAATGCTATCAAAGTAGCAACCTGTATCCTTCATTTGGTAACGACACCCTGGAGAAAGAAGGGGAAAAGCAGATAAAGACTGAGTGGAGATCCTTTTGAAGGCATTACAATTTCAAATCATTCCCTGAACCCTTCACTGCAGTGGAATTGGAAAACGCGTTACAAAAAAAACCAAATCAAGCTATGGCAACATTTTTTTCCCAAATTCTTCCACAGAAGAGTATTTCCTTTGGTAAGCGAGTGTCAGGAATTCTGATTACATGATCAGCCCAACTCAGTTATCAGTCTTATAATGGTGTGGATGCAAGGCATCCCAGCTGGGGTGAACACCTCAAATGTCCGGTATTTTATCCTGCCATCAAAGTTTCACAGCTCAAGCGCTTGAGCTTCTTGGCATGACGCTCGTACACAGTCCAAGTGTTATATGCATCGTGGGCAGGACTATTAGAACATAGAAAAATACAGCACAGAACAGGCCCTTCGGCCCACGATGTTGTGCCGAACCTTTGTCCTAGATCAATCATAGATTATCATAGAATTTACAGTGCAGGAGGCCATTCGGCCCATCGAGTCTGCACCGGCTCTTGGAAAGAGCACCCTACCCAAGGTCAACACCTCCACCCTATCCCCATAACCCAGTAAACCCACCCAACACTAAGGGCTATTTTGGACACTAAGGGCAATTTATCATGGCCAATCCACCTAACCTGCACATCTTTGGACTGTGGGAGGAAACCGGAGCACCCGGAGGAAACCCACGCACACACGGGGAGGATGTGCAGACTCTGCACAGTGACCCAAGCTGGAATCGAACCTGGGACCCTGGCGCTGTAAAGCAATTGTGCTATCCACAATGCTACCGTGCTGCCCTCAAGAACAAATTAATCGACACTATATCATTCTACCGTAATCCATGTACCTATCCAATAGCTGCTTAAAGGTCCCTAATATTTCTGACTCAACTACTTCCACAGGCAGTGCATTCCATGCCCCCACTACTCTCTGGGTAAAGAACCTACCTCTGACATTCCCCCC
The DNA here is from genome assembly GCF_047496885.1 of Scyliorhinus torazame. Classification (NCBI taxonomy): domain Eukaryota; kingdom Metazoa; phylum Chordata; class Chondrichthyes; order Carcharhiniformes; family Scyliorhinidae; genus Scyliorhinus; species Scyliorhinus torazame. The sequence goes on from NC_092718.1 coordinate 185,970,765, forward strand.
CCAATATCTTCCACCATTCACCTTAAATTTATGCCCCCTTGTAATGGCTTGTTCCACCCAGAGAAAGAGTCTCTGACTGTCTATCTATTCCCCTGATCATCTTTTAAACCTCTATCAAGTCGCCCCTCATCCTTCTCCGTTCTAATGAGAAAAGGCCTAGCACCCTCAACCTTTCCTCGTAAGACCTACTCTCCATTCCAGGCAACATCCTGGTAAATCTCCTTTGCACCTTTTCCAAAGCTTCCACATCCTTCCTAAAATGAGGCAACCAGAACTGTACACAGTACTCCAAATGTGGCCTTACCAAAGGTTTGTACAGCTGCATCATCACCTCACGGCTCTTAAATTCAATCCTTCTGTTAATGAACGCTAGCACACCATAGGCCTTCTTCACAGCTCTGTCCACTTGAGTGGCAACTTTCAAAGATGTATGAACATAGACCCCAAGATCTATCTGTTCATCCGCATTGCCAAGAACCCTACCGTTAACCCTGTATTCCGCATTCATATTTGTCCTTCCAAAATGGACAACCTCACACTTTTCATGGTTAAACTCCATCTGCCACTTCTCAGCCCAGCTCTGCACCTATCTATGTCTCTTTGCAGCCGACAACAGCCCTCCTCACTGTCCATAACTCCACCAATCTTTGTATCGTCTGCAAATTTACTGACCCACCCTTCAATTCCCTCATCCAAGTCATTAATGAAAATCACAAACAGCAGAGGACCCAGAACTGATCCCCGCGGTACGCCACTGGTAACTGGGATCCAGGCTGAATATTTGCCATCCACCACCACTCTCTGACTTCCATCGGTTAGCCAGTTCGTTATCCAACTGGCCAAATTTCCCACTATCCCATGCCTCCTTACTTTCTGCATAAGCCTATCATGGGGAACCTTATCAAATGCCTTACTAAAATCCATTTACACTACATCCACTGCTTTACTTTCATCCACATGCTTGGTCACCTCCTCAAAGAATTCAATCAGACTTGTAAGTCAAGACCTATCCCTCACAAATCCGTGCTGACTATCCCTAATCAAGCAGTGTCTTTCCAGATGCTTAGAAATGCTATCCCTCAGTACCCTTTCCATTACTTTGCCTACCACCGAAGTAAGACTAACTGGCCTGTAATTCCCAGGGTTATCCCTATTCCCTTTTTTGAACAGGGGCATGACATTCGCCACTCTCCAATCCCCTGGTACCACCCCTGTTGACAGTGAGGACAAAAGATCATTGCCAGCGGCTCTGCAATTTCATCTCTTGCTTCCCATAGAATCCTTGGATATATCCCGTCAGACCCGGGGGATTTGTCTATCCTCAAGTTTTTCAAAATGCCCAACATCTTCCTTCCTAACAAGTATTTCCTCGAGCTTACCAGTCTGTTTCACACTGTCCTCTCCAACAATATGGCCCCTCTCATTTGTAAATACAGAAGAAAAGTACTCGTTCAAGACCTCTCCTATCTCTTCAGACTCAATACACAATCTCCTGCTACTGTCCTTGATCTGACCTACCCTCGCTCTAGTCATTCTCATATTTCTCACACATGTGTAAAAGGCCTTGGGGTTTTCCTTGATCCTACCCGCCAAAGATTTTTTATGCCCTCTCTTAGCTCTCCTAATCCCTTTCTTCAGTTCCCTCCTAGCTATCTTGTATCCCTCCAGAGCGCAGTCTGAACCTGGTTTCCTCAGCCTTACGTAAGTCTCCTTCTTCTTCTTAACAAGACATTCAACCTCTCTTGTCAACTATGGTTCCCGCACTCGACCATCTCTTCCCTGCCTGACAGGGACATGCATATCAAGGACACGTAGTACCTGTTCTTTGAACAAGTCCCACATTTCACTTGTGTCCTTCCCTGACAGCCTATGTTCCCAACTTATGCACTTCAATTCTTGTCTGACAACATCGTATTTACCCTTCCCCCAATTGTAAACCTTGCCCTGTTGCACGCACCTATCCCTCTCCATTACTAAAGTGAAAGTCACAGAATTGTAGTCACTATCTCCAAAATGCTCCCCCACTAACAAATCTATCACTTACCCTGATTCATTACCAAGTACCAAATCCAATATGGCCTCCCCTCTGGTCGGACAACCTACATACTGTGTTGGAAAAGCTTCCTGCACACACTGCACAAACACCACCCCATCCAAACTATTTGATCTAAAGAGTTTCCACTCAATGTTTGGGAAGTTGAAGTCACCCATGACTACTACCCTGTGACTTCTGCACCTTTCCAAAATCTGCTTCCCAATCTGTTCCTCCACATCTCTGCTACTATTGGGGGGCCTATAGAAAACTCCCAACAAGGTGACTGCTCCTTTCCTATTTCTGACTTCAACCCACACTACCTCAGTAGGCAGATACTCCTCGAACTGCCTTTCTGCAGCTGTTATACTATCTCTAATTAACAATGCCACCCCCCCCCACCTCTTTTACCACCCTCCCTAATCTTATTGAAACATCTATAACCAGGGACCTCCAACAACCATTTCTGCCCTCTTCTATCCAAGTTTCTGGGATGGCCACCACATCGTAGTCCCAAGTAACGATCCATGCCTTAAGTTAACCCACCTTATTCCTGATGCTTCTTGCGTTGAAGTATACACACTTCAGCCCATCTCCATACCTGCAAGGACTCTCCTTTGTCAGTGTTTCCTTCCCCACTGCCTCACTACACGCTTTGGCGTCCTGAATATCGGCTACCTTAGTTGCTGGACTACAAATCCGGTTCCCATTCCCCAGCCAAATTAGTTTAAACCCTCCCGAAGAGTACTTTGTTCAAAGACTTACTCCGCTTCATTCTCAGAAGGATGTTAAGAGTCTGACAAAGGTTACACTTGTTTTGGCAATTCTTGTGCATGTCTTGTTGTTAATACAGACAGTTCAAAAAAGCGTGCTGCTGAAGTCAACTTATCCAAAGGTAACAACATATCGAGAAGGAATTCATACTGCATTGCATGTCTAGCTCTGAACGGACAGCATCAGCAAACAGGAAAGTGCAATTTATGTCCTTGGAGACCTTGATCTTTGCCCAGGGTCTTCTTAGATTGAGCAGCTGTCCATCCATGCAAAATTTATTTTGGTCTTTTCAAGGTCCATGGAATCTTGCGCCATTATTCTATTAAAGAATGCCAAATTGACAATTTTAAACAAAAGTGATTGGTTCCTAACCAAATCGCACCAAAAACCTGGGGTCTGGTCAGGATCATAACAAGACCATTGCTGTTACAACTCCAACTCTGGCCCCCTTTCCACACCTGGTGATTTGCACCAACTCTTGTGTTGAAGTCACCAAGAATTATTAGCCTGATCGCTTCTGTGCCAAAGTCAGACAAATAGTAGAGGGCATCATAGAATTTATCTTTGAACTTTTGGAGTTGATCAAATAGGGGTGTACACTCTGATGAGAGTTGCTTGCCTGTTGTCTAATAGTGCTTAAACTCCCCGTGCACGACGAGCAACACCACCCTTGGAAAGGCAGTGTTCGTCTTTTATATGATCACTCCAAAAGAACGTCTAAAGCAGCTGCACATCCTGAGGTAATCAGGTCTCACTGAGGGAGATGACTGGGATGTCATACAAAGCCAACTTTCTATTTAAGAGTTATTTTCTCAGATCGAAGGGCTGTGGTATTGTCCATGAGGATTTGCATGTTCCATGCACCAATGGTGACATATGTCACCTTTACTTTATTTTTAGAGACTGGCTGTGCTTATGGTATCCCTCCAGTTATGGCCTCCTGGCCAGAGAGATGAAGTAGACAATGTCTAGGGAACTTTTTCTCAAACTAGGGAGGTGAAGATTGTGGTCCTCAGAAAAGTCTGTTCAGTCAGTCAGGGCGCTGCCAAGTTCTACTTCCTTCCAGTGAACATCCACCCACGGCCTTGACGAATGTGATATAAAATAGTTACTTTAGAGATATTAGTTACTGTAATGATAGGCCAGTCTAATCCTGGTGAGTTCACAGACAAAGGATTTCAGACCGCATGGCAAAGCAAAGGAAGAGGTGTGTCCACCAAAGGAGGAGAAAAGGATGCTGGGTAATAGGGGCCAGAGGAAGGGATTGGAAGTGAGCCAATTAGAGTGTATGGATAGGTCAGGAGGGGTATAGGATGACCTATGGGAATCGTGTATGTGAAACTTGATGCCAGTTGTGTGAGTAGTAGAGATCCCTTTGTCCTACAGACTAACTTGATTCCAGAGGTGTACAAAGCATGATGTGCTTTGTACTTGCTGTGAATTGAGAAAGGCTTGCAAGCCAAATAAAATAACTAATGCTGTACCTGCAAATCCATCTCGACTTTTATTGAGGCCAGACTGACGGGTAAAGAAATTTGGGATTTGTCAGCTTGAGCCGCCAGTGTGCAGGTTCACAGCTGCAGCTCCCAGTGAATTCATACCCGCTGCTACATCATGCTCATTGCCCCAAGAGTTGTGACGGATAGCCAATGAATGACAGAAGATAAAAAGACGAGCATGACTTGTGCATGAATTAGATTATAGTGAAGAAGAGTTATGCATCATCAGCCTCAACCTCTTGTCCTGACCTATCTAAAACAAATCTAGACAGCTGAGGAAGCAGTGGGTGGTTAGGATTCAATAGCTTCTGTTGATGGGCCCAATAAAAGGTTCCTAGAAGTTTGAGCTAATAAGGTCAACAGATGTTGAGTATTCATTTGTTGATTATCCTCAGATGTGTATACAAAGATGGGTTATCCAGCACTGGGAGTGGAGTCAGTTCTGCAATAAACAGTCTTTACCAAAAGCATCCTAGTCTCAGTGTCTTCTTCACAACTTGGGGCTTCTCTGTCACTGGTAGCAGAGAATAGTTGCCAGAAAATGAAGTTTGGAGACCAAGATTTACTTCCAGACAGAGGGTTAGAATAGGAGTCAAAAAAGAGATGACTGTAATTGGAAACTGAGAAAAGATGACTGAAAAAGTTACACGGTGGAAGGATATGCTTTCCCACAACTCTGTTGTGGAAAAATGAAGTCAAGGCATGGATATTGGTTCCGTCTCTACTGAAAAAAACCCAGGAATAGTTCAGGTATTTTTGCTTCCTGCCAGATGTAAGATAGACTGCAAAGTGTTCTTTGAATTTGACACTCAGGAACTGAACAATGATGAAGGTTTAGACACACTCTTAAAATTCACGAATAATATTTATCGCTTATTGAATGCCTTTTGAGGTTTGGTCGGACATTGATGAATTTAAGAAAATTGATGATTTCTTTCCATGGAAGAAAAAAAAAAATCATGCAGTTTACTCCACTACATACGACTGCAGCAATTCCACTTCAATTCAGTAGTTGCCTTTGAATTATTGGACTACGCTAGTATATCAAACCTGACTCTCGGTTTTAACCAGAGACAGATCGAAAGAGAAAAAAATGTCCGAAGCCTTAAAAATAAAATTCTGGGTGGCACAGTGGTTAGCACTGCTGCCTCACAGCAGCAGGGGCCCGGGTTCAATACCAGCCTTGGGTCAATGTCTTTGTGGAGTTGGCCCTTTCTCCCACTCTCTGCATGGGTTTCCTCCCACAATCCAAAGATGTGCAGGTTAAGTGGATTGGCCATGATAAAATTGGCCCTTAGTATCCAGGGATGTTCAGGTTGGTGGCGTTACGGCAATAAGGCAGGGGAGTGGGCCACGGTAGCGCACTCTTTCAGAGGGTCGGTGCGGGCTCGATGGGCCAAATGGCCTCCTACACTGCAGGGATTCTATGGAAAGCTTTCATTTCCAACTGCTTGTATGGCGCAAATGGGCTGTTCAGCAGTGACACCAAAGATGGACGATACAATGGTAGCAGCTTTGGGACAGTTCAAATATAGGGCCTAAATGTCTATACATAAAGAATAACAAAATGTACCAAGAACTGAAACCCCTTTGGGAGCAATAAGTCGACGGGGGAGTTGGGCAATTATGGAAGGAGGGTGAACCCCAGGAAACACCAAGTGTTTCAACAGATGCTTCAAATTCGACAAATTATTATGCATTAAATTGTTCAAAAATGAAAAACATGGGTTCTGAGACAACACATGACATGGAAGATATGAATGGCGAGGTCAACAATACTGACCAATCAGAAGGAATCGTATTGGTCACCAGAAGTTTCAGTCCGGTAACGAGCATGAGCTTTTCAACAATTTATCTTCTCATTCAAACACAACATTTTCACACAACACAGGCAAGACCAGCATTTTTGTATGTTTACTTACTTCTGCAGAATAAAATTGGAGAATAATGTCTCCATTTCCCTCGAAGGGAACAGAATCAGTTCAGAAACAGTCAAGAAATTGCTTCATTAGCATTATGGCTTCATTGTTGGCCAAACAAATGAAGTCAATTTAAAAGTCAAATCGCTAGTAAAACACATGAAATGATCGAAGGGAAAATATACCAATAGAGAAGTGATAACTAGGCATTAAAAAGTTGCAACACATTTGAACATTTAAGTTTCGAAGCAAGCCCATTCAGAATATTAGCTAAATCTCAAGTATGTTGCAGTTTTCATACAAATGTATCCTTTGAAAACACAACCGAAAACGAGAGGAGTTCAAAGCTTCTAGTTGTCGATTTGTAACCATCAGGGTCAGAGTTTTATTATGCAGTTTTGCAATACCAGACAAGACAAGATTTTAAAAAAAATTTCAATTGTTAACTCCTGAGCTGAACCAGCATCCCATCCTAAAGAAACTATATTTTATTCCAAAACATGGGAAGCTCCTTCGGCACACGCTGTGTTGAGAGAGGCCGGAAAACGACCAGTTGCTATCGATGATTAACCGTTTGCTCTTTAAAATGTTAACCATGAACATTCGTTCAGTTTGATGAGGGAAAATTAACACTTAACACCCCCACCTTCGATTAGAGCAGCACCCTCTCGCTCGCTCTCTCCCCCCTCCCTCCCTTCCTCCCTCTCTCTGAACGGGCTGGGCAACAAATACGTTGCGGGTACAGCTAAGCACATTAGAACAGAATTCATCGAGAAGTGACAGTTTACTGCAGAACTAGCTGGTGTCCACAAGTCTGCGTCACTCTGGGCTGTGGTGACCGCTATAAGGTATTCAAACTTCGTCGTAAACACGACATTAAAAAGGTAATATCCTGGTTGCTTCAGTCAGCCCCTTAGGCTCGAGAGACTAGTCGGTTAGGAGCGTGTTTTTTTTCATAAAATATTAAAGGGGCTTTTTTTTTAAAAAACTGTTAGATAATAAATCTGCTGCTATTATGTTTCAAAATTCACAAATGAACCCCACACTCGTACAGATGCAACGTTGTACTGGAAATTACTCCCTTGGCAGGCAAGCGGTGAGAAGCCGCTCGATGTCATGGAAACGCCCGAAACCCCATTAGGGGTTCAGTAAATTCGGGCAATCGATCACAGTCATTGAAAAATAGATTTCTCCCCATTTCAGCGACCTGCCGTTTCAAACAAGCCAGGGTCGAAACTCCTGATAACACAGACCAGACCCGCCCTTCAACGCCAGGTCTTCTACACGTACGCTTAAAACCAAGAGTACTTTATTTAAAAAACGCACGGGGGACAAACGGAGGCGAGCGCGCACGTTCCCCCAATTCCTCCTTTGTGGTGGATTCAGGCATTTTTAAACCTGGATTTCAAAAAATAACAGCAAATCAGTGTCGTGTACGAAAAGTCCACCCCCGCCCCGAAGGGACGGAGTTTCCCTGCCTTCACGAGCGCCCCACAAGCATCCCTGCAATCGTGGCGGAATGCCACCTCGAATGACTTACACTGCTCAGAGGAGGCAAACCCGCGGTTTAACCACCGGCTTCAAAATATTAGATATATTTTGTTAAGAAAACAAACAGACCAAAACCGCCTCAGAGCTCACCTCGTTTCACCGCTTCATCATAGGACAAAAAACCTATCCTTGACTCCTTAGCGCCCATATTCCCCTCATTTCAGTGTTATTGTTGTGGGTGTTGGTCTTCGCCGCCGCCTCTTTCACTTTATTTCCCTCCTTCAGTCTCTACTTTTCTCCCTCAGTCGAAGGCCGGCCTCAGGTTTGTCCACAACCTCCATACTGAAGTCACATGACCAGCGCGCGGCGTCACGTGGTGCCGACAACAACGGTAGCGCCGCCGAGCCCCCGGGGGGGGGGGGGGAGGCGCACGCGCACCTTGGCCTTCGTGCCCCTCCCCCTCATAGAGGCGCATGCGCACTTCGGCCATCGTGCCCCTCCCCCTGGAGGCGCATGCGCACCTCGGCCTTCGTGCCCCTCCCCCTCATAGAGGCGCATGCGCACTTCGGCCATCGTGCCCCGCCCCCTGGAGGCGCATGCGCACCTCGGCCTTCGTGCCCCTCCCCCTGGAGGCGCATGCGCACCTCGGCCTTCGTTCCCCTGACCTCCCCACCCCCCCAAGAGGCGCACGCGCACCTCGGCCTTCGTGCTCCTCCCCCCCCACCCGCCCCTAGAGGCCCACCATCCGGGTTATCGTTGTGATGTGCCGCCAAGTTGTGAGTGTTTCCCCGAGAGGTCTTCTTTCTCCCCCGAGTCGGGGTGGTCGCTACCAGAAGGGCAACTTCGGTCGTTTTTGCCTCTTGAAGTTTTATCTTAGCTGGCCTGCTGGGAGGCGATGGACGAAACGTACCAGAGGTGGCGCGAGGGCTTTCTGTTTCGCACCAGTTCAACTGAACTGTTGTACGTGATGCCTGACAAGAGTGGCAGAAGCAGAGTCAGTGGCAACTTTCCAAAAGGGAATTGGATAAAGTATTGAAGAGGCAACATCTGCAGGGCTGTAGGGACAGAGCAGGGTTGTGGTGTTGGATAGCTCTTTCAAAGTGCCAACTTGAGTACCTACCTGTGCTGTGTTTCTATGGTATTACAAATCTTTTAACGAGTTGAGCAGGGATTCTATGCAGCTTAACATTTCTATATTATATTGAAGAAGAAAATATCTCAAGGAGTTGCTGTAATGAGCAGCCTTGTATTAAGTAATTGAGTGACTAACTTATGACAGATATAACCAATAATATAGCTGTCAACATGAAATACAGTGTGAAATATATATATAATGTATTTTCAATAGATAAAGTTCATAGAGGGGACAAATGTCATTGTATCGTGTAAGATTGCAACATCTGTGTTTGAGTGAAGAAAATCTCTTTTAGAGTGGCTCTTTAAAGTTATTAAGATAATAATCTTTATTATTGTCACAAGTAGGCTTACATCAACACTGCAATGAAGTTACTGTGAAAAGCCTCTAGCCGCCAGGCTCCAGTGCCTGTTCGGGTACACTGAGGGAGAATTTAAAATGTCCAATCACCTAATAAGCATGTCTTTCAGGACTTGTGGGGAGGAAACCGGAGCTCCCGGAAGAAACCCACACAGACACTGGGAGAGCGTGCAGACTCCTCACAGACAGTGGCCCAACCCGGGAATAAAACCTGGGACCCTGGTGCTGTGAAGCAACAGTGCTAACCACTGTGCTACCGTGTCTTAAAAGTACAGTCCAGTAGTGGATTTCTATTTTTTTTATGATATGGTGACCTTAGTTCCTGAGGTTATCAATGAAATTTCATATGTAGCAAATTTATATGCCAATCTTAAAAAAGTAAAAATGGACACAACCCCACAAACTTGATTACTCAAGAATGGCCCTGACATGTTAAAACAATTAGTTCTATGGGTTGTGTAACAAGCAGTAGGGGTAGGCATATGCAACATTTCTTTGTAACATTTGTCCAGCATAACTGGCAGATCATATGTTTAAGCCCCAACGATTTACATACTCAACAAAGTTCCCATGGCACTATTCAAAGCAGAACAGTGCATTTCTCCTTGTGTCCTGGATAATATTTATCCTCCAAATAACACCACCAAAATAGATGCACTGGTTATTTATCTTTTTGCTGTTTGTATTGCTCAAATTGGCTGCCATATTTGTTTATAAAACAATGACAATACTTCCAAAGTAATTCATTAGATATGCTCAGTAACATCACCGGGCTGCAACTCTTTCTCAGCCCGTCTGCTGCTAAAGCTCTCATCCAGTGCCTTTGTCAAATCCAGACTTCATATTCCAATGAGCTCTTGCTCAGCCTCTTCTCCATGCTCTGAACTTCAGCTTATCAAAAACTCTTGCCCCTATTCCATCCTAAAATGTGGAAGGCAGAGAAAATTGCAAGGTTGAGGGGACAGCAATGAATATAGGTGAGGACATTTATATTGAGGGAGAAAGCATGAATGCCAGCTTTTCCCCTTTCACTTTTTCCATTTTTCCCCTTCCCTCCGTTGTCAGAAATTTACTTCCCCCTGTTTTGAATTGATGCCCCTTTCCCCACTCCTTAAAATTTTTATCCCTTTCCTCTGCCCTCGCGTTTCTCATTTACCATCATTCACTTCTTCATCCTTTCCCTCTGAATCCAGACCATCCCAAACATTTTTCTCCTTGTCAGCAGTGTGTCCATCTTTTGCCATTCATTCTGCCTTTCCCTTAATAAGTATTCAGCTCTATCCCCTGCCATAAGTTTCCTCCTTCTCGATTCTTGCTTTCTACCATTTTCCTTACCTTTGCTTTGCATTCTGCCCCTTTCCTTCTACGTTTCCTTCCGTGGCAACCATTTCCTTCACCATTTACTTCAAACCAGATCCATTATCTAATGCTTAAGAAGTGTTGCTCCTTGCCAGTGCCAAGGCCATCTCTGCGTACTGGAGGTTGGTAACTTCCATTCTTGTGAGCGTTCTCACCTTTCTCTATAGATGAGGCGATCTAGTCCATTAGCCCTAGATCATTGCTGTCAGGAGTTGAAAATATATCGTGCATTGGCCATTAGATTTAGGAAGATGAAACATGAAGTAGATTTGTGCCTTCAAATGTTGACACATTCATGGGACCCCTACAATGCTGACTGTCCGCATGAAATGCTGATAAATTGCACAAATGGGAAACTAACACATAGTAGCTGAAGACATAATTATAGCCCATTCTGCATTCGTACCATGTTCAAATTTGATTTTGTACATCACCAAAAGTTAGCATGTTTTGTTACTTTTGAAGTTTCTACTTTTCTGAATCTTCCTTTTGCATTTCAATAATATGTTGTTCCTTGGTCAAGTTAATAAATAATGTTATGAGCGAGGCGTTTTCAGAACCCTAAAATGTATCATGGAGTTCAACCAACCTCTCCCTTTAATGGATTTGTTGCATTTCCGAGTACACGGCTGGTCCCCTAGGTGTGGTATTTCAATTATGGACATGTGGGTTTTTAAACACAAAACACTGTTTATTCCATGAACTCAACTTAACATCTTAAATAAACATTGGATCTCTTAACACCCCTTACTTCAAAGATAACTCAGAAAACATTGCAACAGTAAATACTTCCTTAAAATGTTTCTTCAAACTTCCAAGAAACTTAACACCTTTAAACAGTATCACATCAGGTTAAAGAATATATATAGTTTCTGTAGAATGGCAGAGATATATGAGCTTGGTTGATTTCAGCTCCAGCACCTTGCTTTTCTTAATGCAGCTCTCTGGAACCCCACAGACACACCCAAACTGCTTTCTCAAACCTGGCTTTCTACTTTTTAATCAGCTCACAGCAAAACAGCCAGGCACTTTTAAACTGCTCTCAGCAAAACCAGCCAGGTTCTTTTCAAAACTGAAACTAAAAACCAAACTGCAAAATGGCTGACCTGAACTGAGCTCCACCCACTCTATGACATCACTGTTTTCTTAAAGGTACATTGCTTAAACATCCATGTCTTAAAGGTACCCTCACATGACACCTCCCCCCCCCCCCCAAGAAAAAAAAACAACCCATCAACTTCAAGATGGCTTCATTTTTCACTTTTGCACCATCCACTAAGAAATGTACACAGTAAATATACTTTCTCATTTAAAAAAACAAACACATGCAAACAGGCATAATAATATAGTCCATTTTTCTTTGCTCTTCTTCCTCCAACCGAAATCCTTCTTGATTGACAGTCTCTTTGAACAAAGTCTCTGCACGATCCATCCATTCCTCTACTCCTCGGCATTTCTCTTCAGAATCAGATAATTCAGTTCAATCTGACCACAGAGTCCCTTGCAATTCTCCAATACAGGAGCATTGGTGATCACAGCTTTCAGGCAGTCAAATGCCTGTTGAAAGTCCGCTATCCATTGACATTTTTTAGGTTTCTTTAGCAAGTCCATCAGTGGAGTAATCACGCCACGAAACCTTTGCACAAAGGTTCGATCAAATTCATTCATGCTAAGAAATCGCATTATTTCCCTTTGTCTTGATGATAACGGAAACTCCGCAAGGAAAGTGATTCGGGCTTCTCCAAATTCACTTTCAGCGAGGTTCATCACCAAACCCGCCTCCTGAAGTCGATCGAAGAACTCCATACGATGTTTTAAATGTTCTTTCCATGTCTGGAAGGTGTAAATAAAAGCAGATTGTCCCACTTTCTCCATGCAATCCTTCAATGGTGGGACAGGATAAGAGTCCGTTCTTGTAACTGCATTCACCTTTCTATAGTCCACACACAACCATTGGGTACCGTCTGATTTAGGTACCATCACTATGGGTGAGCTCCATTGGCTGCAACGCACTTCAATTATGCCATTCTTCAGCATACACTCAATCTCTCTGTTAACCTGTGCCAATTTTAAAGGATTAAGTCTATATGGATGTTGTTTGATAGGAACAGCATTTCCCACATCTACATCATGTATAGCCATTTTAGTACTTCCCAATTTATCTCTACAAACTTGCCCATGTGATATCAATAACTCGGGTCAGTTTGTTTTTCCTCTGGAAGGTAACAACAATTCATCCCAATATTTAAGAACATCCTCATTTTCCAATTTAATTTGAGGTATGTCAAATTCACTTAATTTCTTTTCAATCTGATACGGTCCACAAAACCTAGCTTTTAAAGCTAGTGGTAACAGCACTAAAACTTTATCCCCACTGGGATAACTACGAACTTTGGATTTCTTGTCCGCTATCCGTTTCATCACATTTTGTGCAACTTTCAAATGTTGTCTAGCCAATTCACCTGCTCTATTTAATCGTTCCCTAAAGTTTGACACGTAATCCTATAGTGTAATTTCCGATTTCTCACCCACCAATTTTTCCTTAATCAATTTAAGTGGTCCTCTTACCTCATGACCAAAAATTAGTTCAAATGGACAAAATTTGGGAGACTCATTAGGTGCATCCCTAATTGCAAACAATACGAATGGGATTCCTTTATCCCAATCCTCTGGATAATCTTGGCACTACGCCCTCAACATTGTCTTTAATGTCTGATGCCCCTTTTCTAACGCTCCCTGCGATTCTGGATGGTACGCAGTTGATTTAAATTGTTTTATTCCTAAGCTATCCATAACTTCTTTGAATAACTTTGAAGTAAAATTTGTTCCTTGATCCGGTTGAATTTCTGTGGGTAGTCCATATCTAATAAAGAATTGGAGTAACTCCTCCACAATCCTTTTAGCTGTAATATTACGTACTGGAATAGCCTCTGGAAACCTAGTAGACACATCCATTACAGTCAAAAGAAATTGATTCCCACTTTTTGGTTTAGGAAGTGGTCCTAGACAATCGATTAGGACCCTTTTAAAAGGTTCCTCAAATGCTGGAATGGGTATTAAGGGCGCTGGTTTTATCACTGCTTGAGGTTTCCCTATCACTTGACATGTGTGACATAATTGCAAAATTTAACTACATCTTTATGTAGTCCAGGCCAATAAAAATGTTTCTGGATTTTAGCTTGAGTTGTCCTTATTCCCAAATGACCTCCCACTGGTACCTCATGTGCAACTCGCAACACCTCCTTTCTATACCCTACCGGCAATACTACTTGATGAACTTCTGCCCACTTTTCATCCGCCCGCATATGTACGGGTCTTCATTTTCTCATCAAGACGACATTTTTACGGTAATAACACTCTGGTATACTCTCAGATTCCTCTTCCGTATATGCTTTCCGATATATCCGTTTTATTTCTACATCTTTCTGTGTAACTCCGCCAATTTTCCTGAATTAAAAATATCCGTCTCATCCTCCACCTGTTCTTGTTCTTTTTCAACCATCTGATCAAAAATCGTTTCTGATAATTGCACTTCAACTTCAACTTCATCTTCACTCTTTGATTTCTCCTCTTGTCTTAACCTGTGACTTTGCAAAATCCCAGGATATTCGTCCTTCAACACTTCAGTTGACTGATTTTCCACTGGCTTATGAACCACAGTAGGCATCACTCCCACCTGCGATCCAGCTATATCATTACCCAAGATAAACTGTATTCCTGGACAAGATAATTTATCTATTACTCCTACTACCACTTCACCACTCTTCACTGGACTTTCCAACCTTACCTTACATAATGGAACGCTACTCCTCTCACCCTGAATTCCACATATCACCACCTTTTCTGGCAACATTCTTCCCAAACTACATAATTCCTCATCTCTTACCATTAAAGATTGACTAGCCCCTGTATCTCTTAAAATTGCGACTTCTTTACCTGCTCCTCCTGATACACATGAGTAAACTTTACCCACACAAGTAAATTCTTGAAAGACAACTGGCACCTTCTTAACAATTACTTCTTGAACAGGCTCATATGCACTTAAGATGGATTTCTTCACCTCATACTTTCCAGATGCCTCCTCCGGTAGTGATGCAAACACTTCACTAGCTCTACCTACCAGCTTTGTTTGAATCAGTAACACCCATATGTCCTGTGGCCATTTCATTTGTTTAGCTACCTTCTCAAATGAAATGAAAAAGGCTTCCGCTTCCTTCTCGTCAAACCTTGGCAATGCTTAGACATATTTAAATAGATTCCCACCAAGCCTTCGACTATGATGCTCTTTCTCACTATCCTCATCACTATCATCCAACTGTACGTTTCCCTTTATGTCTGCCAATTTTAACTGATTGTCATGTTTCATGGCCATTTTCTGAAGTTCAAACTCCCTCTCTTTATCTTTCTCCCTGATCTGTATCTCCTTTTTCTTTTTGTTCTGCTAGGGCTAGTCTTTTCTCCTGTCTTCTCTCTCCTTTTCTTTTTCCTCTCTCTCTCTTTCTCTTTCTTTTTCCTCTCTCTCACTCTCATATGCCAGCCGCTTTAATTCTTTCTCATGTTCCATTTGTTTAATTTGCAACTGAATTTTTGCCATTTCCAATGAGTCAAACTCTATCTCAGGCAACTTTAAATGCTTAACCACCGCCATAATTACCTCATCTTTTCGCATTTTATCAGGTAATGTTAACTGCAATGTTCTTGCCAAATCTAACAGTCTGCTTTTCGTTTCTGTCCGTAAAGTACTACGTGTGACATTCTCCACCCCAAAAAACTTCTGAGCCTCTGAAGGAGCCATTGTTCACAACACTCTCCCCACTTAAACTAAAATACCACACCGGAAAAGCAACAATCCTTCACTGTCTTTAAGTTCACAAAAGCCAATCCAATAGATAGACTTTTATCCCGGACGAGCCACCAATTGTTAAACATCCATGTCTTAAAGATACCCTCACATGACAATAACAATATTCAGGATCGAAGAAAACACTGTAATCAAATGTCTCTTGGCTGAAATCCCTTTCTTCAGCATTGAGATACAACTCTACATTTGTCCAATGTGGTGTACTCTACATTGGAGACTAAACAGAGACTGGGTGACCGCTTTGCAGAACACCTTCGGTCCATCGGCAAGCAGGAACCAGACCTCCCTGTTGCTTGCCATTTCAACTCACCGTCCTGCTCTCATGCCCACGTGGCTGTCCTTCACCTGCTGCAGTGTTCTAGTGAAGCCCAGCGCGAACTAGAGGAACAGTACCTCATCTTCCGATTAGGCGAGTTACAGCCTTCCAGATTTAACATTGAGTTCAACAACTTCAGTCTGTGAACTTTTTCCTCCACCTTCACCCGATTTTTATTTCTGTCAATTCATTTTCATTTCTTCATTCAGGCACAATTGCACAGTGGTTAGCACTGTTGCTTCACACTGCCAGGGTCCCAGGTTCGATTCCCGGCCTGGTTCACTATCTGAACGGAGTCTGCACGTTCTCCCCATGTCTGCGTGGGTTTCCTCCGGGAACTCCGGTTTCCTCCCACAAGTCCCGAAAGACATGCTGTTAAATAATTTGGACATTCTGAATTCTCCCTCGATGTACCCGAACAGGTGCCGGAATGTGGCGATTAGGGGCTTTTACAGTAACTTCATTGCAATGTTAATGTAAGCCTACTTGCGACAATAAAGATTATTATTATTATCTGTTTTTCTCTCACCGTTGTCCCCCCCCACACTTGGACCATCTGTACCCGGTTCCTAGTTGTCCTCTGACACACTGCTCACCTTTGTTCTGCCATTAACACATTCTGATCTCTTAATGTGCCCCCATCAGCACCCTTCTTGGCCTTGATCATCACTATTTCCATTCCCTTTGTATTTCTGTCCACAACACCTTTGTCAATCTCCACCTGTTGCAGGACCTCTATCCAGCCCCACTGCTCCACCCCCCCTCCACCCATAGATCTGATATATAAATCTGATCCTATTTCCAGTTTTCTCCAGCTTTGACAAAGAGTCATCCAGACTCAAAACTTTAGCTCCCTCCTCTCTCTATAGATGCTGTCAGACTTGCTAAGATGGTCCAGTATTTTCTGTTTTTGTCTTCATTGGTTTTGTTTTTTATGTAAATGTAGTAGATTACACAAAACAAAGAAGCCTTAATCTGATTGTGGGTTCCAGGGCTGTGAGATATATTGAACTTTAAATTATCTTTTTACTGACTGGAGTATTTCATTTTTTGTTTTGATGAAATTGATCAGCTCCTTTGAAAACCAAATAAAGGATGTGTGGAAACCTGCAATATTTTATTTACTATTGTTCCAATTGCAGGGATAGTAACAAGTCACAAGATTTGTAATAATGATTATGAAAAAGTACAGCATAAAATGACAAAGAGAAAGAATTGATCTTGTAAAAAATCTTTGGTGCCAATAAATTATTGGGAAGCGGTGTTTGGGATAGTGGGGGCCAAAGTCAGGCCAAATCCTATGGTGGTAGTCTTTGGGGTTTCGGAGGAGCCTGAGCTGCTGGAGGGGAAGGGGGCCAATGTAGTACCTCTCTGATTGCCAGCGAAGGATTCTGTTGTATTGAAGGTCGGAATTGTTGCCGGGGGTGGTGGCCTGGCTGAAGGAATTGTGTGACTTTCTCTGGCTGAAGAAGATTAAGTTCGAGTTGAGGTCAGAACAGGGTTTCGAGGTGCAGTGGAGGCCATTCATGACTTTATTTGAGGAGCTGATTGTCGCGGGGGGGTGAGGTGAGGGTTTAAAAGGGGGGAAACTGTACAAACTGTTGACTATGCTTTGATGAACTATGTATTTTGTTGATGTCATGAATGTTTGGAATAAAATATATATTTTTTTTAATTAATTGTTCTCTTCCTAAAGATCATACCATAGATATGAATAAAGAAGGTAATTTAACCTACCTTCATTTATTTATCGAGAAAGAATCTACAGTCCTTCCAAGATAACATTCAACTTTTTAAATAAATACTACTCTATATGATATTCCTTTACTCTTTTATGTGAAGGAGAACTTCCTGATATCAGTCTTAACTTTGCTCGTCACTGTTCTGAACTTCTGCCTTCTTGTCTTTCTGTTCTGATTTAATTTCAAGTATTGTTCTAGATCTAGATTAACCTAATCTATATTGTTTATCATTATATGCTTCTCCAAGACCTGAAATATCCAAGCTCCTCTCGCTCTTAATAATTTGCTCCTCTGACATTTGAGCTCAGTCTTGTGCCTCTTCTTTGCACCATGCTTAATACTTAAATGCCGACTTCCGGTTGCGGCCATGCCTGGATAGGTCGCACGTTCGGCAGTTCTCGCCAGGAACGGACTTTGCGCTCTCTAGAGGGGCCCCAACGGCACTTGTTCGACGGCTTCCAGTGTGGGAAGGTGACAGCAAGGTCCCCCCGACAGTATATGGATTGGACCAGGAGTGGAGCGGTGGAAAAAGGGATCTTGGAGCAGCGAAAAGTGAGAGGGAAAAAAAGCAAGATGGCGGCGGGTGGAGACGAAGCAGCATGGGCGCAGTGGTCGCAGGAGCAGCAGGGGTTTCTTAAACGCTGCTTTGAGGAGCTGAAAACCGAAATGCTGGAGCCAATGAAGGCGGCGATTGAGAAGTTAGTGGAGACCCAGAAGGCCCAAGGGGCGGCGATCCGAGAGGTGCGGCAAAAAGCCTCGGAGAACGAGGACGAGATCTTGGGCCTGGCGGTGAAGGTGGAGGAACACGAGACGCTGCACAAGAGGTGGGTGGAAAGATTTGAGGACCTGGAGAATAGGTCGAGGAGGAAGAATCTTCGGATTCTGGGTCTCCCTGAAGGAGTGGAGGGGTCCGATGCCGGGGCATATGTGAGCACGATGCTCAATTCGCTGATGGGCGCGGGAGCCTTCCCGAGGCCCCTGGAGCTAGATGGTGTGCACCGGGTCCTGGCAAGGAGACCCAAAGCCAACGAGCCGCCAAGGGTTGTAGTGGTGAGGTTTCACCGCTTTATGGACAGAGAGTGTGTCTTGAGATGGGCCAAGAAAGAGCGGAGCAGCAGGTGGGAGAACATGGAGATCCGAATATGCCAGGACTGGAGTGCAGAGGTGGCCAAGAAGAGAGCTGGCTTTAATTGGGCTAAGGCGGTGCTCCATCGGAAGGGGGTGAAGTTCGGTATGCTGCAGCTGGCGCGATTGTGGGTCACATTCCAGGGTCGGCACCACTATTTTGAAACGCCTGAGGAGGCTTGGAGCTTTATGCAGACTGAAATGTTGGACTCAAATTGAGGGTTTGTTGGTGTGGGGGATGTTTGCTGTATATATGGTTTAACTACGTGCAGGGAATGTTCCCTTGGTTGGGTACTGGATGGGGATGGGTGAAGGGATTTGATGGGGAGACTGTGGGAGAGTGTGGGCGTCGGTGTTGGAGGCAGGGGAGGCCCGGGGATGGGGAATTGAGGTAAGGCCACAAAAGGAGCTGCGCCAGAGGGGGCGGGGCCGGCTCAGGAAAGCGCGGGCTTTTTCCCGCGCTAGGGAAGGACGGAGGTGGGGGTCGGAGGGGGGTGGGGGCGGTACTGGAGAGGAGCGCACACTGACTGTCAGGGAGGAGGGGGAGGGGGGAATCCTACACTAGAGGGGTCGATGGGATGGCGGAAGAGGCCGGGGTCAGCAGGAGTCAGCTGACTTACGGGAGTGTTATGGGGGGAGCAAAAGAGCTAGATATGGATCTAGCGGGGGCGGGGGGTGTGGTTTGGGTTGCTGCTGCATTGGCCAAAGGGGAACTGGAAATAGGAGAGGTGGTCGGGGCGGGGGTCCGCCGTCTGGGGGACTGGAGGGTGCGGGAGGTGCGGGCACGTGACTGGCTTAGAAAAGGAGATGGCTAGTCGGCAGGGGGGCGGGGGGAGCAGCCCCCCAATCCGCCTGATAACTTGGAATGTGAGGGGCCTGAATGGGCCGGTTAAGAGGGCCCGAGTGTTCGCGCACTTAAAGGGACTGAAGGCAGACGTCGTCATGCTTCAGGAGACACATTTGAAGGTGGCAGATCAGGTCAGGCTAAGAAAGGGATGGGTAGGACAGGTATTCCATTCGGGGCTGGATGCGAAGAACAGAGGGGTTGCAATACTGGTGGGGAAGTGGGTGTCGTTTGAGGCAAAGAATATTGTAGTGGATAATGGAGGTCGATACGTGATGGTGAGCGGTAGGTTGCAGGGGGTGCGGGTGGTACTGGTAAACCTATACGCCCCGAACTGGGATGATGCCGGATTTATGAAGCAAATGCTGGGTCGGATTCCGGACCTGGAGGTAGGAAGCTTGATAATGGGGGGGGGATTTCAACACTGTGCTGGATCCAGCATTGCATCGCTCTAGGTCCAAGACGGGGAAGAGGCCGGCTGCGGCCAAGGTGCTTAGGGGGTTTATGGACCAGATGGGGGGAGTGGATCCATGGAGGTTTGCCAGGCGGGAGGGTGCATCGAGAGATATTTGGAGGCCAATGACAACGGAGAGGTGCAGATAGGGGTAGTCAGGGAGGCGTTGAAGGCGGTGGTCAGGGGAGAGTTGATCTCCATCAGGGCCCACCGGGAGAAGAGAGAGGGCAGGGAGAGGTTGGTGGGGGAGATCTTAAGGGTGGACAGGAGATATGCAGAGGCCCCCGAGGAGGGACTACTCAGGGAGCGGTGAAGCCTCCAGACGGAGTTTGACCTGTTGACCACAGGGAAAGCAGAGGCACAGTGGAGGAAAGCACTGGGGGCGACGTACGAGTATGGGGAGAAGGTGAGCCGGATGCTGGCACACCAGCTTCGTAAGAGGGAGGCAGCGAGGGAGATAGGTGGAGTTAAGGATAGCGGGGGGAATACGGTGCGGAGTGCGGTGAGAGTAAATGAGGTATCAAGGACTTCTATGAGGAGCTGTACAGATCTGAGCCCCCAGAGGGGGAACAGGGGATGCGCCGATTTTTGGATCCACTGAGGTTCCTGAGGGTGGAGGAGCAGGAGGTGGCTGGTTTAGGGGCGCCAATTGGGTTGGAGGAGCTGGTTAAATGATTGGGGAACATGCAGGCGCGGAAGGCCCCGGGGCCAGATGGGTTCCCGGTAGAGTTTTATAGGAAATATGTGGACCTGCTAGGCCCGTTGCTAGTGAGGACTTTCAATGAGGCAAGGGCGGGGGGGGGGGACCTTGCCCCCGACAATGTCCGGGGCGCTGATCTCTCTGATCCTGAAGCGGGACAAGGACCCACTGCAATGTGGGTCGTATAGACCGATCTCGCTCCTCAATGTGGATGCTAAGTTGCTGGAAAAGTGCTGGCTACGAGAATTGAGGACTGTGTCCCGGGGGTGATCCATGAGGACCAGACGGGATTTGTAAAGGGCAGACAGTTAAACACTAATGTGCGGGGGCCCCTCAACGTGATTATGATGCCATCGGCGGAGGGAGAAGCGAAGGTAGTGGCAGCTATGTACGCGGAGAAGGCCTTCGACCGGGTGGAGTGGGAATATCTTTGGGAAGTGTTGCGGAGGTTTGGGTTCGGGGAGGGGTTCATCAGCTGGGTCAGGCTGCTATATAGAGCCCCGGTGGCGAGTGTGGCTACGAATCGGCGAAGGTCGGAGTACTTTCGGCTGTACCGAGGGACGAGGCAGGGGTGCCCCCTGTCCCCCTTGTTTGCATTGGCAATTGAGCCTTTGGCCATGGCACTAAGGGAGTCCAGGAGATGGAGGGGATTGGTCCGAGGGGGAGAGGAACACCGGGTGTCGCTGTATGCGGACGACCTGTTGCTGTATGTGGCAGATCCAGTGGAGGGGATGGCGGAGGTCATGCGGATCCTAAGGGAGTTTGGGAATTCTTGGGCTATAAGCTCAACGTAGGGAAAAGTGAGCTCTTTGTGGTGCATCCAGGGGACCAGGGAAGGGGGATAGACGACCTACCATTGAAGAGGGCGGAAAGGAACTTTCGGTACTTGGGGATCCAGGTGGCTGGGAGCTGGGGGGCCCTGCATAAGCTCAATTTGACGCGGTTGGTGGAGCAGATGGAGGAGGATTTCAAAAGATGGGATATGCTGCCACTCTCGCTAGCGGGCAGGGTACAGTCAGTTAAAATGATGGTCCTCCCGAGGTTTCTCTTTGTGTTCCAGTGCCTTCCCATTGTGATTACCAAGGCTTTTTTTAAATGGGTAGGTCGGAGCAGCATGGGTTTCGTGTGGGCAAATAAGACCCCGAGGGTAAAGAGGGTGTTTCTGGAGCGTAGCAGGGACAGGGAAGGCTGGCGCTGACAAATCTGTGCGGCTATTATTGGGCAGCCAACGTGGCGATGATCCGAAAGTGGGTAATAGAGGGAGAGGGGGCGGCGTGGAAGAGGTTGGAGATGGCGTCCTGCAGGGGTACGAGCCTGAGGGCGCTGGTGACGGCACTGCTGCCGCTCTCGCCGACAAGGTACACCACAAGTCCAGTGGTGGCGGCAATGTTGAAGATCTGGGGGCAGTGGAGACGCATTGGGGCGAGGTGGGAACCTCGGTTTGGTCCCCGATTCGGGAGAACCATCGGTTCGTCCCGGGAAGGATGGATGGGGGGTTTCGGAGCTTGCATCGGGCAGGGATTAGAAGAATGGGGGACCTGTTTATAGATGGGACGTTTGCAAGCCTAGGGACGCTGAAGGAGAAGTTTGGGTTACCCCCAGGAAATGCGTTCAAGTATATGCAAGTGAGGGCGTTTGTGAGGTGGCAGGTGAGGGAATTCCCGTTGCTCCCGGCACAGGGGATTCAGGACAGGGTGATTTCGGGTGTATGGGTCGGAGAGGGCAAGGTTTTGGCGATCTATCCGGAGATGAAAGAAGAGGAGGAGGCCTCGGTAGAGGATTTAAAGGGCAAGTGGGAGGAGGAGTTTGGGAAGAGATAGATGAGGGTCTGTGGGCTGATGCCCTGAGTAGGGTTAATTCCTCTTCCTCTTGCGCCAGGCTCAGACTAATACAATTTAAGGTTACTCACAGAGCGCATATGACAGGGGCGAGGATGAGTAGGTTCTTTGGGATGGAGGACAGGTGTGGGAGGTGCTCGGGAAGCCCGGCGAATCACGTCCACATGTTCTGGTCGTGCCCGGCACTGGATGGATTCTGGAGGGGTTTCCCGAGGACTATGTCCAAGGTGGTGAAAGTCCAGGTCAAGCCAAGCTGAGGGTTGGCACTATTTGGGGTAACGGATGAGCCGGGAGTGCAGGAGGCGAAAGAGGCCGGTATCCTGGCCTTTGCGTCCCTGGTAGCCAGGTGGAGGATCTTGCTATTATGGAAGGACGCAAAGCCCTCCAGTGTGGAAGCCTGGATAAATGACATGGCACGGTTCATTAAGCTGGGGAAGATAAAGTTTGCCGTGAGAGGGTCTGTGCAGGGGTTCTTCAGGCGGTGGTAACCGTTCCTAGACTATCTCGCGGAGCGTTAGGAGGAGGTCAGCAGCAGCAGCAACCCGAGGGGGGGGTCTCTTTCGAGGGGGGTATTTGGGTGGTTGGGGAGGGGGCTTCCCCAAGGGTACCTTTGAATGTCATATGGGGGACACCCAATGTATAAGTTTTGTATTATTTTCGAATGTTGTGTTTGTGTTTTTTCTTTTTGTTATGGGGGGGTTGTTAAAAAGTTTTGTTGGAAAAACCTGAAAAACATATTTAAAAAAAAAATACTTAAATGCCTTTCAATGACATAATGGAAAGCAGAGAAGTATGGTTTTGATTGTCAGTGACTTATTCAACAACCTTAACCTGTATACTGCCGTCTTCAATTTTACTCAACTGTTCTGAGCAGGCAGTATTTGAAGCTGGTAGGGTCCTTCGCTAAATAAGCAGGTTGGGATTTGATGACGTGGTTAAGTCCTGAAAGTAATTATAACTCTGGCCTGACTGGGGAAGCCATGGGGCTTTCCCACCAGGTGAAGAAAATGGGAATGGCAAAACTTATTACCTGCATTTTCGCTGTTGCTTGCTGACCATCTGCCAGTTCCTGCCCCTTTCAGAAGGACTGTTACGGGGAATCATGAACGTCAACCTGAAAATTATATTGCTCAAGTCTTACTCTGCCACTATTGAAGAGGCACCAGAGTTTGGTACAAACCTTGCCCACCTGCCCAAATTTCACTCTTAAAATTTATAATAGCTGTAAAGGCACTTTTCTTATTTTGAAAATAAACATCTCTGCTTCCTTAAAAACTACAAAATGTATTAGCTTGGCCATTGCACAGTTTGGAAGAAAATTGAAAGACTTGAACATTCAAAGTTAAGAGACAATGCCGAATGGAAGATTGAAAATAACTATCATCTCCATTTAGTAACAGTTTAGTTTGGGTCTCCAATACCACCAGGATGTGGAATAATTTTGTTTGCTTACTCTAAATATGTTTATTTCTCAGTCAGTACTTGACCTGTTGGGAACATTCCAGCATAGACTGCCCTTTTATTTACAAAACATTGTTAAACATTCATGTAAATATGATGTGTGTCAGATTAAATATTTAAGGATGATGCACTTTTTGTTAGTAATGTGTAAATTTTAAGTTAAATGCATCAACATTTATTACCTTATTTTAGATTTCAATATTATACACATTACAAGAAGCTTTCAAATGAGGATTGAAAATTACACACGCTAAAAATCTTGCTGTTGTGTATGATAGTGGATGGAAGAATTCTTTGGTAATACTGGTAAATCTGAAATAGTGCCCTCTTTTGGATGTTTAGAACAGCATTGGGCTCCAAGTTTTTTTTAAAATCGGGGTTAAAAGTAAAAACTGGAAGATTTAGCAAATTATCTTCTCCCCACTAGACATATCCATTAATTTCAACAGTTAGCTTGTATGGGTAATGACTTGAGTATTAATATGTGTAGCAACACCTTTTACTTTGTTAAGAGCTCTGAAGGTTTATTTATTTCTGTAATGTGCAGGGTGTTAGATCTGCCATTTGAATATATCCTGCAAAAGGCAGATCTAGAGTACTCAAAACATTGCTGAGAAAAAACCTTAACAGAAATGTTGGATTTTTTTTAACATCCATGTTCTCTCTTTCTAGGCAGTGGTTTCACATGCATGCTCATATATTGAGTCTACCAATTGTACTCCTCACCCCTGGCAGTAGGAATACAAACTCAGAAAGAGACAAAACAACTCTTGAAGCTTAATTTCCACAAATTAAGCAATCAAACAGCTAGCCTCACTGAAGCAAGCAGAACATTTTTACATCGGCCATGGTGTAACTCTTCTCCCTACTATGTATGTGTGTGTATCAATATTTGTTGTATGGTTTCCCACTTTAACAGATAAGCTGTGATCAAACTATATTCAACAAGACAAAATTTGGAAAAATGAAGAAAAACAGAGAAGGAACAAGATACAAGAGCAGCAAGCTTGCCATACTGTGATCAGACATGGATTTGAAGCCACAGCTCTCCATAAAGTGAGCTTTCAATGTTAGCAAAGCATAAACAAAGCATAAAAATAAGTGAAATACTGTGGATGCTGGAATGTGAAACAAGAACAGTGGATGCTGGAAAAACTATGCAGGTCTGGCAACATTAGGAGCAAAAGCAGAGTTAACATTTTGCGTCCTTTAACTCTTCATCAGAAAAACAAAGCATATCTGTGCAGTAAAAGGCTGAATCTGAGACTTTTGATATATTCCTAGCCACTCAAACATATGATAGTGCCCTGGAATAAAAGCGGTGTTGACAGCAGCTTGAGTCCATATTTGCTTTTGCAAAGAAACATGGTAGAAATCTAAGGATGAAAAACAGAAAGAGTGGCAGTGAAATAAGAAAAGTGGCACTTTTTAAATATTCTTCAATTTGCATTCATCAGGAATGGAACCAGACAGGATGTGAGTATTGCAGGAGATGGTTTTGTGATTTAAAAACCCATTCAATCCCTGTCCAAACTCATTTGCATTCAAGTAGACTTGGAGTGAACGTTGCAGTTCTAACACCTCATTAACATTGGAAGATTGCTTTCTAAGTGACATTATACATTTATAATTTTGACCTCCCACCGGTACCTTCTCCATCTATGCCATAAGCTAAATAAAGCAGTATCATAAATCACAGAAGGCTGAGGACTTTATTTCCTTATGTATTGGCCTTGAAGTAGCTTTTGGAACATTTTACTAACAGCATGACCACTCTACATAATCATATGAAATAATTAATGAAAAACATGTAAGCTTTACAGACGGCTTAATCATTAGCAGTTACACGTGCATGCAGGTAGAATGCTGGGGTTTGTACCATTTCACTTGCTTAAAAAGTATTATTCACTCAAACTAATTTTATACGCTTTTAAAGGAGATCGGTAACAGGGAAATACTTCAAAATTGGCTGAAGCAAACAGGAGGCAGGTTGATGGGCTTCTTGCTACCGCTTAATTCCTTTTCTCCATCGTTAAAGTTTACATTGATGAGAAAGTACTATCAATCATGGGTCAATCTGAAAATCCTGGGATTCATTGAAGTTCAATTCTAAGGAACATTCTTGGTAGTGGCAAATGACTTTACATGCTTATTTACACTGCAGCGGGGTAAACGTTCTAAACTACGTTCAACAGACTATTGTTGCATCTGTAAAGGTGAGTCCATAAAGTCTGCTTCCATTATGATGAATACAGTAAAACGTCTTACAACACCAGGTTAAAGTCCAACAGGTTTGTTTCAAATCACTAGCTTTCGGAGCACTGCTCCTTCCTCAGGTGAATGCCACTGGAAGGCAGAATGAGAAAGAGTCAAAAGGAAGGTGACTTACATGTACATATGTATGCATAGGAGTTTGCATAATTTTCTTGATATAAACTGCAAAGGAAAATAACATGGTGCCTTGTGAGGAAGGAGCAGTGCTCCGAAAGCTAGTGTTTGAAACAAACCTGTTGGACTTTAACCTGGTGTTGTAAGACTTCTTACTGTGCTCACCCCAGTCCAACGCCAGCATCTCCACATCATTATGATGAATATTCATTTACTCTAACAATAAAATGTAGTGTGTGCTTGAGTGTCACAATATGTGCTCATATTTCCAGTATTGTTTGGAAAACCATATCTTCATGGACTGTACTTTTTAAAATATGCAAGGACACTATTAGGATGCTTGGATTTCACCGAGGACTGTCAACAAGCATGTCTTTTCTACGAAATCCCACAATTTCAGCTACCTGATTAGCGTGGATGGGGGGGGGGGGAGGAGAAGAGCTGCTTGAACTGCAATTATTTGAATTGATGGGAAATTGGTTTAAAGGCAAAAGTAGTAATTTACTAGAAATCACCTGACCGAGGAGCTTTAGGTTTTAAACAAGTTTTAAACCTGTTGTTTTGAGCTCAATTTGGGGAATAAACTGACAAGGAAAACTGTCCTAACTCGTGCTCTCCCTGTCTTGCCTGAAATACCACGTGGTTATCAACCTGCAGCCAGAGAATCATCATCTGAGTATGACTTGTCTGCATTTGGAAACCTGCAAAGCTGAGACAAGAGGAATTGATCCAGCTCCATATTCTCCACACCAAAGCTCCGTTGCTGGGAACCTCCAGACATTTGCTGGGGCCAGCATCCAATATGAGCACAAAGGAGGCCTAGATCAGAGTTTCCCAAACCTTTCGAGCTGCAAAACCCCTAGTGATTTCCCAAGTGCACCAGGGAACCTCAAGCGTTCTCATAGGGGCCGATCGAACAGCCTCGTTGTGCCAGACCTGGGACGCGAAGAGGCTGTTCGATTTGCAGCACTCAGGACGCCTCGTGAGATTTAACGAGATTCTGCAAGACGTTGCGAGCAGTTAGCCTTACTTAAATATGTCTACGCTGGAGTCTCCCAAGGTCTGGGATCGAATGTTCACACAATCGTGGACCAGGTGTAATGGCACCTGGGGGTCTCCCAGGCCATCGGAGGCCCGGGAGGTGGTCGAGCTCAGGGCAGGGTGCTATCCTGGAATCCCTGATGCCACACGAGCACCCTGGCAGTGCTAGGCTGCTCAGGTGGCACTGGTAGTGCCAGGGATTGGGCCCAGATGTGCCCTACCCATATGAGGTGGAGTGCCCCTCTCACACTCATCACACACATGCCCCCCTCTCTCTCGCACACATGTCCCCCTCTCTCACACACACACACGCTCCCTCTCACACACACACACAAGTCCCCCTCTCACACACACACACACACACACACAAGTCCCCCTCTCTCACACACACAAGTCCCCTCTCTCACATACACAAGTCCCCCTCACACACAAGTCTGCCTCTCACACACACAAGTCCCCCTCTCACACACACAAGACCCCCTCTCTCTGTCACACACACACAAGTCCCCCTCTCACACAGACATAAGTTATCCTCTCTCATGCACACAAGTCCCCCCACCCACTCACACACACACACACGCACAAGTCCCCCTCTCACACCCACAAGTCTCCCTCTATCTCACACACACAAGTCCCCCTCTCTCACACACACAAGTCCCCCTCTCTCACACACACAAGTCCCCTCTCTCACATACACAAGTCCCCCTCACACACAAGTCCGCCTCTCACACACACAAGTCCCCCTCTCACACACACAAGACCCCCTCTCTCTGTCACACACACACACACACGCACAAGTCCCCCTCTCACACCCACAAGTCTCCCCCTCACACCCACAAATCTGCCTCTCACACACACAAGTCCCCCTCTCACACACACAAGACCCCCTCTGTCACACACACACACACACAAGTCCCCCTCTCTCACACACAAGTCCCCCCTCTCTCACACAGACATAAGTTATCCTCTCTCATGCACACAAGTCCCCCCACTCACACACACACACGCACAAGTCCCCCTCTCACACCCACAAGTCTCCCCCTCACACCCACAAATCTGCCTCTCACACACACAAGTCCCCCTCTCACACACACAAGACCCCCTCTGTCACACACACAAGCCCCCCCCTCTCTCACACATACATAAGTTATCCTCTCTCATGCACACAAGTCCCCCCACTCACACACACACACAAGTCCCCCTCTCGCACCCACAAGTCTCCCCCTCACACCCACAAGTCCCCCTCTCTCACACGCACTTGCCCCTCTTCCTCACACACACACACCCCTCTCAGACACGTACCTCCCTCACACCCATGTCCCCTCTCACACATGTTCCCACTCCCTCACGTCGCCTCTCTCTCACACACTCACCCCTCTCTCACGCACACTTAACACCTCTCTCACACACACTCATCCCCTCTTTCACGCACTCACCTCTCACACTTACCACTTCTCACACATACCTCTTTCACACACACCCCTCTTTCTCAGGCAAACTCACCTCTTCACACTCATCCCATCTCACACTCCAAGGCCTACTTTGGCTTCCCACTGCGGCACCCGCTCTGAGATTCGCTTGTGAGCCCCTCCCCCTCTCTGGCACCCACTCTGAGGCTTGCTCCAAACCCCCCCCTCTCCGAGGCCTGCTCCAATCCCCCCCCCCCTTCCAAGGCCCTTTTCAAACCCCCGCTCTTCCCACACCCCCAATGCTCCGGCGCGCTCCAAGTACCATTCTGAGGCCCTCTCTGCCCATCACTCCACTGTCTATGCACTTCTAATCAGAAGAAGCCTTAAACAAGCAGTTCCGCAGCATTTTTGAAACTTTACAAATATATTTCCAAGGACCCCTGGGAGACTCCCACAGACGCAGTGGATCCCAGTTTGGGAACCCTTTCCCTAAACCAACAGCATCAAAACCCTGTGAACGTTATCTTTTATGAAGCCTATCCTCCCAAATCCAACTCTGCAGAGGTCTGGGGTGAAATTCTCCGTTATCGGCGGAAAGTCCGCCGATCGGTGCAAAAAACGGCGCAAATCCGACTTGCGTCACGTCGGAAAAATGGGTCGAAAGTCTCCGGCCCAAAATGGGCTAGCAGCGACGTAACGGGATCCGCGCTTGCGCAGTGGTTCACGCCGTGCAGCGTCATACGCGCCACACGGCGTGACGGCTCATAAGGCCGCGCTGCTCCCCCCCCCACCCGACCGGAACACCCGACTGGATGGCTGGCCGCCGCTCAGCCCCGAGGTTCGAGTCACGGGATGTGGAGGCGCTCCTGGACACTGTGGAGCAGAGGAGGGACGCCCTGTATCCCAGGCACGGCCGCAGAGTTGCCCCACACCACAGCTGGTGTCTGTGGAGGGAAGTGGCAGAGGCCGTCACCGCTGCGGCCCTGACACCACGGACAGGCACCCAGTGCCACAAGAAGGTGAACGACCTCGTCAGAGCAGGCAGGGTGAGCCTCCCCCATATCCCCCCCCTCCCCCATATCCCCCCCTCCCCCATATCCCCCCTCCCCCATATCCCCGTCCCCCATATCCCCCCTTCCCCCATATCCCCCCTCCCCCATATCCCCAAGTGAATCCAGCCCTAACCTTAACCTCTGCAATGCACGCGCAACCGATGGCGTGCATTCATTTCATATACCTGCCTAACAGTGTTGCCTTTTACCCCTGCCACCCCCCCCCCCCCCCCCCCACAGGATAAGCGCGCACACAACAATAGGGAGCATATGAGGACTGGAGGAGGCCCCGCTGATGAGAGGCCACTGACCGAACACGAGGAAAGGGCCCTGGAACTGGCTGGCGGACCTGACGACCGGGAGGTTGCTGATGCAGAGGTCGGGGGCGTATCGGGAGCCACCGACAGCCCGTCCCCATATCCCCCCTCCCCTATATCCCCCTCCCCCATATCACCTGATCACTGCCTGATGTCGAACCATGCATGCTTCATTGTGTATCGCAGGACCAAACGTCCAGGCACCCATCCCCGCAGATGCAGACCGCCTGCAGGATGCCCCTCGGAGGCCACGGGAGACGGAGAGACACAAACCCTCCAGCATGCGACGCCCGCAGGATGCCCCTCGGAGGCCACGGGAGACGGAGAGACCCGGGACCCTCCAGCATGCGACGCCCGCAGGATGCCCCTCGGAGGCCACGGGAGACGGAGAGACCCGCACCCTCCAGCATGCGATGCCCGCAGGATGCCCCTCGCACACCACGGGAGACGGAGAAACCTGGAGCAACAGGGAGACGACACCCCCGTCACGTGCGGGAGCGACCACCCAGCGACGAGGGGGGCAGCCACAGGCCCCCGTCACATCCGAGCCAGGACACCACTACCCAGGACACCACTACCCGGGACACCACTACCCGGGACAGCACTGCCCAGGACACCCCTACCCGGGACAGCACTACCCAGGAAGTGCCAGGAAGTGACTCAGAGTGGTTGGGTGGAGACGAACCCCCACCCCAAAGTGCCATGGACTCAGAGTGGGACGAAGAGCACGACACAACGCCACTGCTGTCACCAACACCCTCCACCATCGCAGAAACACTCACCTCGGTTGGGCACTTTAGTGATGAGGCGCCTGGTACACTCACTGGTGCGCACAACACAGCCGTCCCGGTACAGCAGGTGGAGGTAGGAGCAGCAGAGGGGCCGGGCGGTCGGAGGGCAGCCCAGCCCAAGCGAACATCTGCCGCCCAGATGGATCCCGGGTTCCTGGAGTTACCACACCCACACATAGATCCGATGCAACCACCGACCCGGAGACGAGCGAAGAGGGTGACGGCCGGCTTGCGGCAGCTGCAGTCGCAGGTGGAGGAGTCCACCCGCGTCCAGGAGCTGGGAGTGGTGCCGGTCATGCGTGCCACCCAGGCCGACACCGCACGGGTGGCGTCCGCGGTGGAGGCAATGGGTGCGACGGTGTCAGACATGGGGAACGGTTTGCGAGGCCTGGGGCTTTCCGTGCAGGCGGCGTCTGTGGCCCAGGAAATGGCTGCCGTCCCACAGGAGGCCATGAGCCAGTGCCAGCACCAGATGGCAGAGGCGCTCAACGCCATAGCCCAGTCTCTGCAGGCCATGGCACAGTCTCAGCAGGCCATGGCCCAGTCTCAGCAGGCCATGGCCCAGTCTCTGCAGGTCATTGCTGAGGGCATCGGCGCCAGTGGCCATGTGCGAGCCGGCGTCGCACTGTCACAGACAGGGTTTGCCAACCCCCTGGGCTCCATGGCTGCAAACCTGCAGACCCCTGTCGATACCAGCACGGGCCTCCAGGACTCGCAGCGCCAGATGTCGGGGGGGCGTCGGATGGCCAGTCCGTTCGCATCCCCCACCCATGTAGAGGCCTGGGGGCCATCGGGCACCCCGAGGGAGGAGGAGGTGGTGTGGTCCGCCCCGGCTCCCCCTGTAGGGGAGGTCCCGGTACACCGCAACACCTCGGACTCCCCCCCCCCCCCCCCTTCCGTCCCAGGTGCATCGGGTGGGCAACGGGCAGGACAGGCTGGCAGCTCGCCATCCCAGTCGCCCGGGCCGCAGCCTGGCCCATCTAGGCCAGGACGCCCCAGGAAACGACCGCCAAAGGGATCCAGTGTCAGAGGGCAGGAATCACAGGAGTCCACCTCCAGTTCTGCTGTACCATCTGGGGAACCACGTAGACGTAGTCAAAGGGCCCGTAAGGCCAAACAATTAGACACTGAGTAAGTTGGCACGGGTGCAGGGCACAGATGAGTTTTAGGGGCTAGGGCACGTGCATGAACTCCTTTGGTTATTAAAGTCAATGTTACACCTACAGAAGCTGCCTTTGTGCTCTGTCCAAAGCGTGCGGGGGTGTCATGTACGTTGAGCGCAAGTGTGTGTGTGAGGGGTGGTCTTACCTCAGCCCCAGGTGAGTCTGCCCCCTTCCCCCTGGGCCGCCATCATCATCCCCCGGGCAGAGGACGGGACCGTGTGCTGCAGTGTCACAGCCGCATGCAGGGATGGTCCGGGTGGATGGTGGTACTGTGGTCATGGGTCAGACATAGTCCAACGATGTAGAGCCAGGAGCTCACCGCAGGGCGGGTTGTCATCATCCTCCATGGCCTGCAATAGCACGCGTCCACCCGCAACTGTGTGAGCCCGGCCCGTTGTGCCGCAGGTGGATCGGCACTGGGGGGGGGGGGGGTGGTGTGCATGCGGGTGGGGTGGGTGGGGTTGGGGAGGGGGGTGAGGGTGCTGGGTGGGTGGGGGGTGTGGGTGGTCGGCTGTTGCCATGGTGTGCGGTCTGCGGCCATACTACCCGATTCCCACGCCCATCTAGTCAGTGAAGCGGGCGGCTATCAGTCTGTCCCGTGCCCGCTGGGCCAACCGGTAACGGTGGACAGCCACCCGCCTGTGTCTACCCCGTCTGCCCTGACCATTACCCCCATCCCTCTCATCTGGGGAGGACTGCGCCTTTTCCTGCTGCTCCTCCACTCCGCCCTCCTCTGCCTGCGGCACATCGCCCCTCTGCTGGGCTATGTTGTGCAGGACTCAGCACACCACAATGATGCGGCCGACCCTATCTGACCGATACTGGAAGGAGCCCCCAGAGAGGTCCAGGCACCTGAAACGCATCTTCAGCACTCCAAAGCACCTCTCTATCACTCCCCTTGTCGCTACATGGGCATCATTGTAGTGGTTCTCCGCCTCATTGCGTGGCCTCCGTATAGGCGTAATCAGCCACGATCGCAATGGGTAGCCCCTGTCGCCCAGCAACCAGCCCCTCAGCCGGGGATGGCGTCCCTCGTACATGCCGGGGATGGATGACCGCGACAACACGTATGAGTCGTGTACACTGCCTGGATAACGGGCGCAGACGTGCAGGATCATCATGCGGTGGTCGCAGACCACCTGTATGTTCATCGAATAGGTCCCCTTCCTATTGGTGAACATGGCCCTGTTATCTGCAGGTGGCCGCATGGCGACGTGCATCCCATCGATCGCGCCCTGGACCATGGGGAACCCGGCCACGGCAGAGAAGCCCACGGCCCGGGCATCTTGGCTGGCCCGGTCCACAGGGAAGCGGATGTAGCGGTGCGCCATGGCATATAGGGCATCTGTCACTGCCCGGATGCACCGATGTCTGCGATATGCCGGACAGGTCCCCACTCGGTGCCTGGAATGACCCCGTTGCATAAAAGTTCAGGGCCACCGTAACCTTGACGGACACGGGGAGAGGGTGTCCCCCGCCAGTGCCACGCGGTGACAGGTGTGCCAGCAGGTGGCAGATGTGTGCCACGGTTTCCCGCCTCATCCGGAGTCTCCTGCATTCCCGGTCCGTGAGGTCCTGGTATGACTGCCGGGGCCGGTACACACGGGGCGCCCTCGGGTGCCTCCGTTGCCGTGGGGCCGCGAAGTCCTCCTCCCCCTCCTCGTCCTGTCGGTCAGGTGTCCCTCCAGCCTGGGCGGCTGCCGCCTGTCCCTCTGCGGCAGCCTGCGCCGCCTCTCTGGCACGCTCCTCCTCCTCCTCCTCATCCAGGGCAACATAGACATGAGCGGCTGCCGCCACGGCGGCCAACATCGCTGGATGATCGGAAAACATGACGGCCTGGTGGGGGGGAGGGGAACGACGACATGTCATCATTGCCCATATCCCCTCCTCCCCCCAGCCAGGTGGCATGGACCGCATGGGTCCAACTGTTGGAGGCTGGCACCTGGCCAGGTGGACCAACTCACTTGCCCTCGCATCCCCCTCCCCGGCACGGACCCCCCCATCCCCCTCCCCGGCATGGACCCCCCATCCCCCTCCCCGGCAAGGACCCCCCCCCCCCCCATCCCCCTCCCCGGCATGGACCCCCCCCATCCCCCTCCCCGGCACGGACCCCCCATCCCCCTCCCCGGCACGGACCCCCCCCCCAACCTCCATCCCGGCACGGACCCCCCCCCCATCCCCCTCCCCAGCACGGACCCCCTCCCGGCACTCCCCCGGTGCCTAGCCTACTCTAACCACACACCCCCCCGCACACACACACACACACACAACCCGAGACACACCTCTCCTCACGCATTCAGACTGCGGCCACGCCATCGCCTGCCCAGAGCCAACCCCCCAGGCCGTCACTCACCTCCACGCTGGTCAGCGTGAACCTGGAGCACAGGGTCACGCCGATGAAAAGGAGGTTTAATTTACGTCGACGTGAACGGTCATCACGTCAACGGGACTTCGGCCCATCCGGAAGGGAGAATATCGGCAGGCCGAAAATCGGCTGCCTTGCGCAGACCCGTGACCTTCTCCGACGGCAGCGGCGCCATTAACGCCCCGCCGACTTTTCTCCCTTTGGAGACTTCGGCAACCGGCGGGGGCGGGATTCACGGCTGCCAACGGCCATTCTCCGACCCGCTGGGGGGTCGGAGAATGACGCCCCAGGAGTGGGATTCTCCAGTCCCCTGCCGCGTGTTTCCCGGCAGTGCACCGTTTGCTGGCGATGGAATTTCCCATTGAAGCCAGCCACGCCGCTGGGAAACCAACAGTCGAGTGTGCGAGGGGATAAGTGAATCACAACTAGCGGAGAATTTCGGTCCTTGTGTGTGTGCGCGCACGTGAATGCTGGGGTATTTTTAAAAAAGGATTATGTTGTTACACTTTCAGAATACAATTGTATGTGTACCAGATCTTGTAACTTATTTTTTTAAAGTTTTGTTTTGTAATAAATCAGTTCTGAGTCAAACAGTAGTGGTAAATATTGGCCATTTTGGTGAGTGAGTTAAAGTTTTAAACTAATGAATCGACCTGCAACATAGTGGAACTTGATAAATGGTGCACTCCAACCATCCCCGTCATAACAATGTCTCAAAATTATGCTGGGAACAAATAAACTCACAATGGAATAGTGTCCTTCATTTTTATATCTTAAAGTACATTTGATGAAGTCATTCTGAATTTGACACGAGCAGGAGAAAGCTGAAGGTTTCTCATCTCTCCAAAGATATAATTAGGCTTCTTTTTGCAGTGTTGAAAAGTTTCAGTGAATGCAGATTTGCTGCAAACATTGCAGAGGAAACTGGATGAGTTCCTAAATTTGACTAATCTATCTACGAATAGAAAGTAGGTGGTTAAGGGCGAACGTATCATTGTGGTCTCGTGGAACTTCTTTGATTTTCTTGGTAGTTGAGGAGGAATTCCCCCAGAGCTTCTTTTTCTTAATTTAACCTATTTTTTGCCACTCCTGAGAGATTGTGCGATTGGTTAGTGTTGAATCCGCGGTAAGCAAGGAAGCATAGATGATAGGTAGAAATTAACTACGACACCTTCTTCGCAGCCTTCGACACGTCATCGATGAAGACGAACATCTTGTCAAGGTCATCCCCACACCCACACTACTTGCCTTCAAACAACCACGCAACCTCCAACAAACCATTGTTTGCAGCAAACTACCCAGCCTTCTGAACAGCGATCACAACACCACACAACCCTGCCATGGCAATCTCTGCAGGACCATCGACATGGGTACCACCATTACACATGAGAACACCACCCACCAGCTACATGGTACATACTCGTGCGACTCGACCAACATTGTCTACCTCATACGCTGCAGGAAAGGATGTCCCGAAGCGTGGTACATGCAGACGCTGCAACAACGGATGAATGGACATCGCGCGACAATCGCCAGGCAGGAATGTTCCCTTCCAGACAGGGAACATTTTAGCAGTCAAGCGCATTTAGCCTCTGATCTTCTGGTAAGCTTTCTCCAAGGTGGCCTTCAGGATGCGTGACAACGCAGAATTGCCAAGCAGAAACTCATAGCCAAGTTCCACACACATGAGTAAGGCCTCAACCGGAACCTTGGATTCATGTCGCATTACATCCACCCCCACCATCTGGCCTGGGCTTGCAAAATCCTACCAAGTGTCCTGGCTTGAGACAATTCACACCTCTTTAACCTGTCATTATCCCTCTCTCCAGTTGCTCCGGCTGGACGTGTAAAGACTTAATTACCTGCAAAGACTCTCATTCAAAGTATTGTATTGCATCTTTGACTTTGTCTATATATATGTTTCTGGAACCCACCTCTTCATTTACCTGAGGAAGGAGCAGTGCTCCGAAAGATAGTGATTCGAAACAAACCTGTTGGACTTTAAACTGGTGTTGTAAGACTTCTAATTGTGCTCACCCCAGTCCAACGCCGGCATCTCCACATCGGGGTTATAACAGTTAGTGATCGAGGGGGAGGTTGCTGGGGCTCAGGATGTGCATTAGTTGCATCATGACTGCAATGAGCCAGGTGGTCTTTTTCTGTTCTGTTTTTATACATTCATACATGTTCCTCTTCTGTTTCTTCAGGAATTTCCATAGACCTGTTGGAGTTCCAGAAGAAACCAGCATGTCACTGCACCCAGTGTTACTCTCTCATCGTTTGCAAGCATCAGCTGGAGTCCAATTACTTTGAGGGATTTAGATAGTTTGAGAAAGGAGCACAGGATGTAGCTCAAAATACCAGCAGTTAGCATCATGTATTGGTGACAGTAGAGGGGAAAAAACCTGCTGGCCTGAAGGCTAACTGTCGGCTGCAAAGCCATAGCATTGGATCTTGAATGCCTGATTATGAAAAGCACAGATGTTACCTGCAGACGCAAATGCTCAAGAGGTCCAGGGAAGTCTGCAACTCGCATCTGTGGTCTCCTGCACATTGGTTTCGTGGAGCTGTAACCCACTGTGGAATGTGAAAATTGCAGGAACTTCTGAAATTAAAAAGAATACCCTCCCTTAAGACAGAGCTCCTTCACACTGCGGAAGTATAGAGCAAGTTCATAGAATTTACAGAGCAGAAGGAGGCCATTCGGCCCATCGAGTCTGCACCGGCTCCTGGAAAGAGCACCCTACCCAAGGTCAACACCGCCACCCTATCCCCATAACCCAGTAACCCCATAACCCAGTAACCCCATAACCCAGTAACCCCACCCAACACTAAGGGCAATTTTGGACACTAAGGACAATTTATCATGGCCAATCCACCTAACCTGCACATCTTTGGACTGTGGGAGGAAACCGGAGCACCCGGAGGAAACCCACGCACACACGGGGAGGATGTGCAGACTCCGCACAGACAGTGACCCAAGCTGGAATCGAACCTGGGACCCTGGAGCTGTGAAGCAATTGTGCTATCCACAAGGCTACCGTGCTGCCGTGCTGCCGTATCTTTCATAAATGCCTAAACAGCTGGGATGGAGAGCTTGTACTCAAATATACAGCAGAAATTGGTGCTGATCTGAGATTTTTGGCTTTTTTGAATTTCAGTGCAACAGAGGTATGCCTCATAAAGATCAATAGACATGGCAAAGGAGTATACAGTAGCAGGTACCTGCCTGAAGTAGATATGAATGATTTCACATCATGATGCCACATCCATATACCTTCCCCTTCCAAAGATAGGTGTGCAGTACATCGGCAAGACTATCTAAATCTTGCAAGGTAACCCTTAAAAATGCCTTACAATGAAACTAACCTTTTAGCAATAGCCCTTTCAGATTCTTAATTCAAAATCCAAGAAATGTTACCCAAGAAATTGCCTTTCACTGCAAACAGACTTCTCAGAACCAAAACCCGCTAAGCGGCTTTCCGAAAACAGATTCAAACAAACTTCTTCATAAATTGCTTTTCTCAGTTCACAACTTCTCCCAGCTTTTCAGCATACTCCACCACAGAGAAGCTGATCATCCGTGTTCTTCACGAACACCGACTCCACTCCAGCTGGAAACCTGTTCTCATAAATACTTTCCCTTTCACGTTCGCTTTCTATTGCCTTCACAAATCCCTTTAAAACTCAAACCAAAATTAAAACATTTCATGTTTCTATATTAAGTCCATTTTGGATCAATAAAATTTAAAATATCTGCCCGTTTACTCACAACTCTCCTGTAAGATCTGGTAGTATGAACATTATCTTCTATTCGACTTATATTGCAAATATTATTTGGCTCAACATATAAATTGTGTCTGTGTGTGGGAATTTCTTTTGATAGTTAGGCTAATTGCTGGAAACATTTTTAAAATAAATTTAGAGTACCCAATTCTTTTTTTCAATTTAAGGGCAATTTAGCGTGGCCAATCCACCTACCCTGCACATCATTGTTGTGGGGGTGACGCCCATGCAGTCACGGGGAGAATGTGTAAACACCACACGAACAATGACGGACAATGGGCCGGGATCGAACCCGGGTCCTTGGCGCCACGAGGCAGTACCGCTAACCACTGCACCACCGTGCCATCCCTAATTGATGGAAACATAAGAGTTAGGTTGAATTTGGGGATTTAACTCTGGCAGCACATTGCTAGCATTCAACTTGGGTCATTCCAAATCAGAATTCCAGCTTCATTTAAAATTCAGATTTAACTTTCATCTTTTGGGTTAATTTTGCGATTTCTGCGGATGCAGTGGATACAGTAATGACCTATCCTGTCCTCTTTGATTGCCCTTGACAGTGGTCACTGAGGAGAGTAGGGCCTACTTCAGAAAATAAATGGAAGACTAAAAGAATTAATTTGTCAGCTGGCAAAAGAACATTTTAAAAATGTTTTCATTGAGTTTTTTGTGGCATATAAAACAAGGATAAGAGGTTGAATAAACTTGGTTTGTTCTCACTGGAACAAAGGAGGTTGAGGGGCGACCTGATAGAGGTCTACAAAATTATGAAGGGCATAGACAGAGTGGATAGTCAAGAGACTTTTTCCCAGAGTAGAGGGGTCAATTACTAGGGGGCATAGGTTTAAGGTGCGAGGGACAAGGTTTAGAGGAGATGTACGAGGCAAGTTTGTTTACACAGAGGGTCGTGGGTGCCTGGAATGCGCTGCTGGAGGAGGTGGTGGAAGCAGGGACGATAGTGATGTTTAAGGGGCGTCTTGACAAATACATGAATAGGATGGGAATAGAGGGATACAGACCCCGGAAGTGTAGAAGATTTTAGTTTAGACGGGCAGCATGGGCGGCGCAGGCTTGGAGGGCTGAAGGGCCTGTTCCTGAGCTGTACTTTACTTTGTTCTTTGTTCGAAGTGTGAAAAAACAGTGGGAGACAGAGGATAAAGAAAAATATTTACAGGCGGATGGTTTCCATTATTTACATACATACATCGTCGTTCTTTCTCTTGCATTATTTACAGTGGTGATTGCAATTTCCTGTTTTCTGTTCCCCGGTAGTTTTTTGGTTCTGGCTGTTTCCCCTGCCCATCAGTTGTCTTGCCTTCTTCCCTCATCTGTGCTTGTGCCCTGTTCCTGTTATGTTAGTGTGGTACTGCTTCTCATGCTTCTTTTATTTGGCATGGTTGGGTTCCATGTCTCCCTGCTGTTTTGTTATTCTCTTGACGTAGCATACGCTGCTTCCTTGATGTGCACTCTGACAAAGGAAGGTTCAGACTTGGAGATAGCTTTAACACGTTTATTAAACTATTAACAATTCTCCTACTTGGATTCGACGCTACTGTTAATCCTGCTATAGCTACTCAGACTGACAAACCAGTCTGCTACAATCCACGTGGTGGGTGTGATGTTCAATCAACCCTGTGTCTGTACTCACTGAGTGTCTCCACTGGAAAGAGACTGAGCATGTGCGATGTGTCCTTTTATATGGGTTGGTGTAATGCCCTCCTGTGGTAGTGTCACCTCTGTGTGTATTGTGACTGCCCATTGGTCGTGTCCTATCTTACTGACCTATTGGTTGACTGTCTGTGTGTCATGTCTCTGGTGTTCCCTCTAGTGTCTAGCTAGGTGCAGTGTATGTACATTAACCCTTTGTGTACTTACAATGATGTATATCACCACACCTGCCCCCTCACTCCCCTATTACCACCCCCCCCCCCAACTTCCTTGCTGTGTCATGACTATCCCCTCCTGTTCTTTGGCTTCTTAGTTGTTGGCTACAAACAGGTCTTGGAACAGCCGAGTGAATGGCTCCCGCAAATTTAATTTTCTCCATTTTGGAGAAATTCCGATAGGTCGGACAGCCAGTCTGCAGCTTTGGGTGGTGCTGCTAACCGCCAGCCGAGCAGGATTCGCCGGCAGGTGCCAAGGCAAGGACATCGGCCCTCCTCCCCATGAATAGATCTGGCTGTTCTGAGTACCCGAACACTGCCATTCTTGGGCACGGCTCCACCCTCAACCCCTCCATCTTGGACATTGCCTCGAAGAAGGCTGTCCAAAACCCAACAAGTCTGGGGCAAGATCAGAACATGTGGGCATGGTTGGCCAAGCTTCCACCGTTCACATTTCTCCTCCACCTCCGGTAAGAACCTGCTCATTTGGGTTCTGGTTTGGGGCTCTGTGAACTACATTTAGCTGCAACTGGCTTAGCCTTGCACATGTGGGGGTGGAGTTGACCCTGTGCAGTGCTTCACTCCACAGTCCCCACCCTATTTCAAACCCCAAGTCCTCCTCCCACTTCTCCCTCGTCTTGTCCAGTTGGGTATTGCTCCCCACCCTTAGCAGTCAACCGTACATGTCGCCACAGTTCCCTTTCCCTAGGATGTCTGCTTCCAACAGGTCCTCCAGCAGTGATTGTCGTGGTGGTTGTGGGTATGTCCTTGTTTCCCTTCGTAGGATGTTTTTGATCTGTGGTACCTTAGTTTGTTCTCACAGTCAGCTAGAATCTTTCTGTCAGTTCCTTGAGCGTTGTTAAGCTGTTGTTTGTGTAAAAGTCCCTGACTGTCAGCATCCCCCCTCCTGTCTCCACCTTTTGAAGGTGATGTCCATGATCGCCGACGTGAACCTGTGCTTGTTGCAGATGGGGGCTTTATCGGACATCTCAGTTAGCTCGAAATGCTGTCGCAGGTGGTTCCACAACCGGAGTGTTGCTACTACCACTGGGCTCACTGAGCATTTATTAGGTGGGGATGGGAGTGCCGCCATGGCTAAGACCCGGAGGATTGGCCATGATCGATGCATGGGGTTACGGGGATAGGGTGGGAGAGTGGCCATAAATAGAGTGCTCTTTCGGAGAGTCGGTGCAGACTTGATGGGCCAAATAGCTTCCTTCAGTAGGATTCTATGGAACACACGCGGAACTGTACTTTGACATGAGTCATTTTTTCTTTCAGGCAGTTTGTAATGATGTTTGACTGGGAGCCAAGCTGGATTTATGAACCTGGACTCGGGCAAATCCACTCTACCAGATTCAGATGTACCTTTTGTAAATTTGAGTTTGCAAATGGTATGTTATTTATTCAGGAAACATTTGAAAATCGTATTTTTCTCCATTGTGTATTTTCAGTATTTTTCTACAGTTTTCGCCAAATAGATAATTAATAACTGCAACTTATGTAAAATTATTTGAAAATCGATCATTGGGGAAAATCAAGAATTCAAATTGCTTCAGAAAAATGAATTAATTTGTCTATTTAATGTCATGGCCAAAATTTCTTATTTCAGCATGACTTTAATAAGTTGACCTTGCACAATCCTCCTCACTAACATTTCAAGACTCGTGCCAAAATTAGGTGAGTTGTCCCACCGACAAACTCAGTAATAGCCAGACAGAATAGTATCTTTTTAGTCAATGTAAGATACTCCTCCATCACCGTCTCTGAATATAACCTGCTGCACTAATTAATCTTCATTAGTGTCACAAGAAGGCTTACATTAGCACTGCAATGAAGTTGCTGTGAAAATCCTCAAGTCGCCTCACAAAGGCACCTGTTTGGGTACACTGAGGGAGAATTCAGAATGTCCAATTCATCTAACAAGCACGTCTTTTGGACTTATGGGAGGAAATATGACATGAAAAGAAATCCAAAACCTTATTAATTTGCTATTTAAAGAAAATTGACTTTCTGCTGAGCCAAAAAGGATGGCTGCTACAAATCACATGACCACAGGACCGGCCATTTGTTATGGAAACCACCAACAGAAATTACGAGAATTTCTCTCAGCCTGTGGAGTCTCATACCTCATTGTACAGATTCCTTGTTGTAATCCACAAAAGTGGAGGGTATACAGATGAATTGGCTCCCCAGCATGAACTATCACAAAAGAGAGAGATCAAAACTCATTATACTGGAACCAATGCTAATAGACGCCTTATCTATCTCCTCAGGGGAACAATGGATTCTAGTCAGAAACTGGTTGTTAAACTGCAATCAGCCATTAATAGGCCTCAATAGGCTTCACCATTACATCTGTGGCCTCACATGCGCTCTCTGTTTAACATCCAACTGGTGAACACCAAGGAGCAGAACTCCAGGCTGAACAACAACCTGCTCCTCAAAGCCCATCTCTGCTGGAAGATTTCCTACTATTGCTTGCAGAACTGACTCAGTCTCTGTGTACCAACTTCATCTTGTGGTATCAGCACCAACTGCAAAGTGAATTCTACAACTCCAGCAATCAGCTAACTCCTACCTGAAAGAACTCTTTGTTGGACTCTGATCCTGGACTCTGGAAACCATGGGAACTAACATTAATTTCTGTGGTTCTTGTACTGTTTTATTCATATTTGTAAAACTTTTTTTTCTATATCCCCCCATTAGTGTGAGCGTGTGCGTGGTTATGTGCGCGTGCATGTGTGATGGAGTGTGCAGTTGAGAACAGTCCAAATCCCCCCACCACTCCCCAGGTTTTGAATGTGAAATCAACCACCCTGAGGTAATCATAAAGCATGTTTGCTGCTAGTTATTAGTAAATTGGATCACACACACCAAACGAGGGGAAACCACACCACAACATACTTTAAAAATAAGTCAAAACACCTTCTGTTTATGGACAATTGGGGAGAGGAAAGAAATACGGGTTGCCTTTCTTTATCCTGTCTGTGACACGTAGTAGCATAGTAGTGTACAGTTGGGAAGGAGTTGTTCTAGAAATACACAACATTGTGATGATGAATTACTATTCCATGTTGAGCACCACTTGGAAGAAGCATTGAGAGTAACAACGGCCCAGAAAAAATCTGGGAAGGGGACTTTGATATCCTTTGATCTGGTAGCTCCACTATTGACTGAGGATATAGAAGCTACGGCAGGTTGAGAACAAACATAAGGGACAAATCTACATCACCAACCTACCTGTCACAGATGCATCAGTCTATTAGAGTATGATTAAGAGACAAAATTCCATCTTTACACTGAGGAATGTGAGTGGTGAGGAGTATGTTAAGAGGCTTCAATGTGATTTAGACAAGTTGAGTGAGTGGGCAAATACATGGCAGGTACAATATAAAGTGTGTAGTTATCCACTTCAGATGGAGAAATAGAATTGCAGAGTATTATTTAATTAGTGATAGATTGGGAAATGTTGATGTACATAGGGACCTGGGTGTCCTACTACACCAGTCACTAAAAGCAAGCATGCAGGTACAGCAAGTAGTTAAGAAGGCAAATGATATGTTGGCTTTTATTGCACGCAGATTTGAGTCCAGGATCAGAATCACAGAATTGTCATGGCGCAGGAGGCCATTTGGCCCAACTTGTCTGCACTGGCTTGGCAAACTTAGCGATATTCCCCTATATTTTCCCTGCACGCCTGCACATTGTTTCTATTCAAGTAATCATCTAATATCCTCTTGAATCCCTTTAGAGTGCCAGGCCCTCCAGACCTCAGGTAGCAGATCAAGGTCGTTAACTTTCTCCCAAGTCATGGGCAGCAAGCACAGGAGAGTACCTGGTAAAATCACTCAAAAGAGAGTTAAAAGAGCACCTAGCCACACTTGGGGTTCACACAAATGAATAGAATATATCTTATGTCTGTTAGATAGCTCAGTAAATCTTTTATTCACTGTTGTTGCTTCTCATTCCAATTCTTGGTTCCACGTGGGATCTCGTTTACATCTTTGCTCTCTCAATGGGCTTGAGGTGATTGACGAAGGCATGTCTATTCCATTCCTCAGCCTTGCCGATGTGCAGCTGGGTGCTGGATGATTGAGTGCAAAATGAAAGCGGCAGCATCTGGACTGATTAACGGTAAGGTTTTAGCAGAATCTTTCTGGAAGAGGAAGAAGGTTATAGAAAATGACAATGTATTGCTACTTCCTGAAGCTCTCCTGTGCATAGCTCATTGTGCCTTGTCTGTGGTCCAAGTAATCCACCGTCTTGCATCACCTGGTCAGCTGGCTCCTCCACATCCTGATTATCAGAGGAGTCATCGTGATGTGATGTCCTCCTTATCCAATGCCTCCCTCTCTGCGGAGCAGTTTGTGCAGAGCATAGCAGACCATAGATTATTAAAATATCATGACCAAAACAAATGGAATGCTGGCATTTATAACTGGAGGACTAGAATACAAGTGCTTAGAAGTCATGCAACAGCTATACAACGCCCTGGCTAGGCTACACCTGGAGTACTGTGTTGAGTTCTGAGCACCACAGCTGAGGAAGGATATAATGACCTTGGGTGGAGTGCAGCTTAGATTTACTAGAATGATACCTGGAGTCTCATGGTTAAATTATGAGGAGAAGTTACACAAACTAGGGTTGTATTTCCCAGAATTAAGTGTTTTGTTTTTAGGTTTTCAACATATTAAGGGGAACAGATAGGTTTGATGGATATAAATTACTTCTGCTGTTTGGGGAATCCCAGATTAGAGCCAGCCAGACCCTTCCAAGAGTGAAGTTCAGAATGCTTTTGCACGGAAAGGGCAGTAGTAGTTGGGAACTCTCTTCTGCAA
Source organism: Scyliorhinus torazame (assembly GCF_047496885.1). Lineage (NCBI taxonomy): Eukaryota > Metazoa > Chordata > Chondrichthyes > Carcharhiniformes > Scyliorhinidae > Scyliorhinus > Scyliorhinus torazame. The sequence continues at coordinate 186,015,711 of NC_092718.1, forward strand.
ATAACAGTTGGTGCTGGGTCAATTATTAACTGCATGTCTAGCGATTTTTTAACTATAGGTATTAAGTGATACAGGGCATTGTTAGGTCACAGAACAGTCATGATCTCATTGAATGGTAGATTAGGCTCAAAGGGCTAAGTGTTGGTACGTTCTGCAATTTTAAAGCTGGTTTAAAAAAACGTGCTGGAAGGCAGTACTGCCCACAAAACCGACCACGATCCCAGATTGAAATAATCAACAAGGTGAGTTTCGCCTATTGCTCTTAAAATTAAGCATTTGTTTGGCCCAAAGACATTAGTAGGTGCGTATTAAACGTTTTAAAATATTAACAAATATTGATCTACTATAAAACTGAGAGTGTGCACCAATGAAACTAGTAAATGGTCCAGTATAGTTTTATTAATAGTCATTTTCAGTGAATTAAAACCAGGTTACTCACAGGTCGCGAACTATAACTCTCCTGCTAAAAATTCTTACATTTTGTGATAACCCCATTTTCAGCTGTGGAAATAAAACTGCACCAGGTTATAATTTTTAAGTACATCAATGAATATTTTTTACTGCAAGAAAAAAGAAACTACTATTATGCTGCCTGATTGCACTGGTTCACGGAAGATTTTACATTTGTGATTTTGCAAAGTCGGTTTCAGCAGAGACCTGAAACACAACTTTGCTTCAGTGTCAATCTGGGTACAATTTGTGATCAGATGGCTGATTGCAGCCAAAGTGTAAACTCTAACCCACTCTCTGTTTCAATAATCCAGCAAATTAGTAAATTAATCAACTTGTATAACATATAATTCTGAATAGTCTATCTCCCGCCTGTATTCTGACTCGTCGTTATTCGAGATCCGGCCCACTATGGTCGTATCGTCAGCAAACTTGTAGATGGAGTTGGGACCAAGTTTTGCCACGCAGTCGTGTGTGTACAGGGAGTAGAGTAGGGGGCTAAGTATGCAGCCTTGGGGCCCTGGTGTTGAGGACTGTTGTGGAGGAGGTGTTGTTGTTCATTCTTACTGATTGTGGTCTGTTGGTCAGAAAATCGAGGATCCAGTTGCAGAGTGAGGAGCCAAGTCCGAGGTTTTGGAGCTTTGATATGAGCTTGGCTGGGATTATGGTGATGAAGGCGGAGCTGTAGTCAATAAATAGGAGTCTGATGTAGGAGTCCTTGTTTTCGAAATGCTCTAGGGATGAGTGTAGAGCCAGGGAAATGGCGTCTGATGTGGACCGGTTGCAGCGGTATGCGAATTGCAGTGGATCAAGGCGTTCTGGGAGTATGGAGGTGATGCGCTTCATGATCAACCTCTCGAAGCACTTCATTATGACTGAAGTCAGGGCCACTGGACGGTAGTCATTGAGGCACGTTGCCTGGTTCTTCTTTGGTACCGGTATGATGGTGGTCTTCTTGAAGCAGGTGGGGACCTCGGAGTGGAGTAGGGACAGGTTAAAGATGTCCACGAATACCTCTGCCAGCTGGTCCGCGCAGGCTCTGAGTGCACGACCAGGGATCCCGTCCGGGTCCGTCGCCTTCCAAGGGTTCACTTTCGGGAAGGCCAATCTGACTTCGGAAGCTGTGATGGTGGGTATGGGTGAATTATGGGCTGCTGGGGCACTCGCCAGCGGATTGTTGGTTACCTGCTCGAACCGAGCATAGAAAGCATTGAGTTCATCGAGGAGGGGTGCGCTGCTGCCAGAGATACTGTTCGATTTCACTTTGTAGCCCGTTATATTGTTTAGTCCTTGCCACAATCGCCAAGAGTCTGTCTGTGACTCTAACTTGGTTTGATATTCTCTCTTGGCATCTCGGATGGCTTTGCGGAGGTCGTACCTGGATTTCTTATATAGGTGAGGATCGTCTGTCTTGAACGCCTCAGATCTGTCCTTCAGTAGGGAGTTAATCTCACGATTGAGCCATGGTTTCCGGTTGGGGAACGTACGTACTGCTTTCTTTGGCACGCAGTCGTCCACACATTTGCTGATGAAGTCTGTGACGGTGGTGGCATACTCATTTAAGTTGGTCGCTGAGTTCTTAAATATGGACCAGTCCACTGTCTCTAAGCAGTCACATAAGAGCTCTTCTGTCTCCTCGGACCAGCACTGCACAACCTTCTTAGCTTGATTCTCCCACTTAAGTTTCTGCTTGTGTGCTGGGAGAAGGAGCACCGTCTTATGGTCTGATTTCCCAAAGTGCGGTCGGGGGATGGAACGGTTGGCGCCTTTGATTTTTGAGTAGCAGTGGTCAAGAGTGTTGTCGCCCCTGGTTGGACAGGAGATGTGCTGGTGGAATTTTGGTAGTACACTCTTGAGGTTGGCCTTGTTGAAGTCTCCGGCCACGATGAACAAGGCCTCAGGGTGTTCTGTTTCGTAGTTGTTTATTACTGTGTATAGTTCATCAAGCGCCTTCCTCACTTCTGCCTGGAGTGGGATGTAGACCGCTGTGATAGTGGCTGAAGTGAACTCACATGGAAGATAATATGGGCGGCACTTCACGGTCAGATATTCCAGGTCTGGGGAGCAGTAGGTCGCCAGGGTCGCCACATCCAAGCACCAGGAGGAGTTGATGAGGAGGCACACCCCTCCACCCTTCGCTTTGCCTGATGATGCCGTGCGGTCCGCCCGGTGAATTGAGAAGCCTTCAGGTTGTATGGCACAGTCCAGTGAGGCGGGGGAGAGCCATGTCTCTGTGAAACGGAGCACACAGCAGTCTCTTTCTTCCCTCTGAGAGGTAAGTCTGGCGTTAAGTTCATCCAGCTTGTTTTCGATCGCTTGGACGTTGCTTCAGTCTAACCTGCAGACCGCCGTGTTTCCCTCGCTTCCTCGGTCGGTGGCTACTGCTGGATGATCCTGGGATCCGATGGCAGATGGCAACTCTTGTGGAAGGTAGGCGGTCGCGTCTGGCGGGGTCCAGGGCGCTGTTTACGTATCTGGGGTCGCGACTGGCAGGGTCCCGGGCACTGGTTGAGGTAGAGATGTTGCTAGGGGGGCATGTTTGCGATCTGGATGGGTCCCGGCGTTCTGCGGGTGCGGGAATACCTTGCAGCGCGTTTGGGTCCGCGCGCGGGGTCTTCGCCGTATCGGGGGTCCTGGGTCGTGGGCAGGGGCTTCCTGAGGCAGGTTGGGCTGGGTCCCGTGGTCTGTTCCCTCCCTGGGCGCTCCTGGGGTCGGATCTTGAAGTAGGCCCGGTCGGGCCTCCACGTGGATTTTTCTTCCATCACCAGGTAGGTCGGGTTGTTGGGCAGGCCTCTCCGGGTCGGGTCGCTGGGTGGGCCTCTGGGGGTCACGTTGAGCTGGGTCTTGCCATCAGGAGTCGGGTCGGGAGCTCCGGGGACTGGGCAAGGCGATTCGGGGGCTGGCGGCGGTAGTTAGGCCAGGTTGGGAGCTCCGAGGTCCGGGTCGGCTCCAAATCGAGGTCAGAGCTTCACTTCTGGTTTGGGCCCGATCCACTTCCAGGTCGTGGAGGTCAGGTCGGGTCGTGTCAAAAGGTCTCCACGGGCCTCGGAGGATGTTCAAGCCTGGTAGTGACAACAATCTCTCCCTCAATGCCAGCAAAACTAAAGAGCTGGTCATTGACTTCAGGAAGCAAAGTACTGTACACACCCCTGTCAGCATCAACGGAGCCGAGGTGGAGATGGTTAGCAGTTTCAAATTCCATGGGGTGCACATCTCCAAAAATCTGTCCTGGTCCACCCACGTCGACGCTACCACCAAGAAAGCACAACAGCGCCTATACTTCCTCAGGAAACTAAGGAAATTCGGCATGTCCACATTAACCCTTACCAACTTTTACAGATGCACCATAGAAAGCATCCTATTGGGCTGCTTCACAGCCTGGTATGGCAACTGCTCGGCCCAGGACCGCAAGAAACTTCAGAGAGTCGTGAACACCGCACAGTCCATCACACGAACCTGCCTCCCATCCATTGACTCCATCAACACCTCCCTCTGCCTGGGGAAAGCGGGCAGCATAATCAAAGATCCCTCCCACCCGGCTTACTCACTCTTCCAACTTCTTCCATCGGGCAGCAGATACAGAAGTCTGAGAACACGCATGAACAGACTCAAAAACAGCTTCTTCCCCACTGTCACCAGACTCCTAAATGACCCTCTTATGGACTGACCTCATTAACACTACACCCTGTATGCTTCATCCGATGCCAGTGCTTATGTAGTTAGATTGTATATGTTGTGTTGCCCTATTATGTATTTTCTTTTCTTCCCTTTTCTTCCCATGTATTTAAGGATCTGTTGAGCTGCTCGCAGAAAAATACTTTTCACTGTACCTCGATACAGGTGACAATAAACAAATCCAATCCAATCCAAACCATTTAGTGATTCAAATTTCGAAACACCCATAGCTTGGGTTACAAGTTGCTGCTTGTTGTTCTCCCAGGCTGCAGTGTTGCCAGGTATGCTCAGCATTTTCCCATGTCGTACGTCTGCAGAAACTAGCTCCATGAATTGTTAGGAAGTTATAGCACATTATTATGAGGTTATATATCATGACAAGACTCCCTGGGGCAGTTACTTGATACTCAAAAGACTTGCTTTAGTCTCGCGTTTGTTCTTATGGCCTTTTTCCTCAGTTTGGGTGCCCTGTGTTCTGCTGACAATATTCACGGTATTTTATGCCTGTAAGGTGTTCCTAAATTTGCTGGAATAACTGGTTTTGGGCAGTGGTTCTCAAACTGCACTTCGTGAACACGTAGGTTTTTGTAATTATTTCCCAGTGGGTCTGCAGACTAAAGTGAAAATGCACATGAAATGGGTGTGGTGATTGCCAACAGGCAGGGCTAGACAAAGATCAAAATCAGGATAGGGAGACTCTGCAGTGAGAAATAGGCACAACCACCTCACTGATGGATAGATATATTTACCTATTTTCTTAAAAACACGAGTTACATGCAGCACTTTCATATTATAAGTATTACATAGTACCATATTTAGATGGAAGGCAGGTGGTGGTTGTGATTACCCTTGATTGTGAGGACCCTTCAACCAAACATGTTTGAGAAGCACTATTTTAATGGAAGGTCTCCTTCTGTACTGTAAAAGATAACCCTCCATAAATGAGCTCTTCCATTCATTTCATGATTAACTACATCCGGCCCGAATAAAAACATGATACATGCTGCCTTTGTTATACAAACCCTTGGCCTGCTTAACCCTACACAGATACAGGAGATTAAATGTCTTTTAAGGTTATATAACAACAGCTCTGGTACAAGCTACTACTGATGTTCCTTTGGTCAACCTGTCTCGTGAGTGATAGCATGATCTACTGCTGTAGCTAAACACAGCAGTATTACATGGAAAATAGAAGCAGGAGTAGGCCCTTTGGCCCTTTCAGCATGCTCCTCCATTCATTATGATCATGGCTGATCATCAAATTCAATACCCTGATCCCGCCCCCCCCCCCCATACCCCTTGATCCCTTTAGCCCCAAGAGCTATAACCAATTGCTTCTTGAAATTACACAATGGCCTCAATTACTTTCTGTGGAAGTGAATTCCACAGATTCACCACTCTCTGGGTGAAGAAATTTCTCCTCACCTCAGACCTAAAAGGTTTATCCATTATCCTCAAACTATGACCCCTAGTTCTGGGCTTTCTTTCTGAATCAACCTATGCGTGCCATCTAACCCCACCGGCTCAAAAGCGTAGTTTTCGCACAACGGCGTAACATCGATATCCCTTCTATCCTAAAGTGCCTCCTCAGCTGGTTCCAGACCTTCACCATGGATTGCACTGCAGGGCTCTCCGGGCGTTTCCTTGGCGCCATTGGCAATGCCGCCATCACCATAGCCTTCAAGCTGGACCTCCTACAGGATTCCTCCTCCATCTTAACCCATTCTGACCCTTCTCCATTCCACCACCGTCTCACCTTCTCCACGTTCGCTGGCCAGTAATAATGTAACAGGTTCAGCAATGCCAACCCACCCTTCTATCTCTGTAATAGGGTCTTCTTAACCTGTGGCACCTTCCCTGCCTATACAAAGTCTGAAATAATCATATCCAGTTTTCGAAAGAAGGCCTTCGGTACAAAGATCGGGAGTGTCTGGAATAAGAACAGAAACCTTGGCAGAATGTACACCTTCACCACTTGGACCCTCCCTGCCAAAGTCAAGTACAGTGTGTCCCACCTCTTCAGATCCTCCCTAACCTCCTCCACCAGTTTTGATAAATTCCATTTGTGTAGCATCGCCCATTCCCTCGCTACCTGAATCCTCAGGTATCTGAACCTGTCTCTGGTCACCTTTAAATAGCACCCCCCCCCCCCCCCCCCCTAGATTGACTCGCCGACCCACCTCGTTCACCGGGCTTACATTAAATTTTTATCCCAAGAATGCCCCAAACATCCCCAACAAGCCCATGATCCTCTCCATGCTCTCCAGCAGGTCTGAAACATACAATAGTAGATCGTCGGCATAGAGCCCCCTCGTAATCTCTCGCCACTCTGTTGACCCCCTAAGAGCCATTGCCAGAGGCTCTATAGCCAACGCAAACAGCAGCAGCGACAGCAGGCACCCCTGCCTTGTTCCCCTGTGCAGTTCAAAGTTCCGTGAACCCATTTCATTGGCGAGTGTGCGGACCATCGGTGCCACATATAGCAGGTGCACCCATGCCACAAACCTTTGCCATTTAATTAAGATGGTATGCGGCATAAGTTGGCTACAATGGACTGGGAAACATTACTAAAAGGAAGGACAGTGGACAGGCAAATGCAGGCATTCACGGAATTAATAGGTGAACTCCAAAAGTTGTTTATTGCTATTTGCCGCAAGAGTGAAAAGGGAACTGTGGCCAAACCATGGCTTACAAAGGAAATTTGAGATAGTATTAGATTTGATGAAGAAACATACAAATTGGCAAGAAAAAGAAAAAGACCTGGGGATTGGGAGCAGTTTAAAATTCAGCAAATGCGAGTGAATGGATTGATTAAAAAGGGGAAAACAGAGAATGAAAGTAAACTAGTGGGGAACATAAAAACTGACTGTAAAAGTTTCTACAGGTGTGTAAAGAGAAAAAGATTGACAAAAACGAATGTGTGCCACTTACAGTCAGAAATGGGGGAATTCGCAATCGGGAACAAAGAAATGGTTGAGGAATTACATTTGTATTTTGCTTCTGTCTTCACAAAGGGTGACATGAATAATGTACCAGAAGTTCTGAGAAAATTAAGCTTAAGTGAGGAGCTGAAGGAAATCAGTAGTAGTAGACGAATGGTTTTAGGGAAATTAATGGGATTGAAGACGGATAAATCTTCAGGGCCTGATAATCTTCATCCCAGAGTACTTAAGGAAGTGGCCCTAGAAATAGGCCATTTTCCAAAATTCTTTGGACTCTGAAATAGTTCCTATAGTTTGGAGGGTCACTAATGTAAGCCGCTAATCAAGAAGGGAGGTAGAGAGAAAACAGGGAACTATAGACCAGTGAGCCTAACATCGGTAGTAGGGAAGTTGCTAGAGTCCATTATCAAGGATTTCATAACATTGCATTTGGAAAGCAATGGTATAGTCAGAAAGTCACCATGGATTTACTAAAGGGAAATCATGCCTGACAAATCTACTGGAATTTTTTGAAGGTGCAACTAGTGGAGTTGACCAGGAAGAACTGGTAGATGTGTTTTATTTAGACTTTCAGAAGACCTCACATAGCAGATTACCTGTTAAAGTTAAAGTGCATGGGATTGCAGGTCGTGTCTTGAGATGAGTAGAAAGCTGATTAGCAGACAGGAAGCAAAGAGTTGGAATAAATGGGGTGCCCGCTGTCGCTGCTGCTGTTTGTGTTGGCTATAGAGCCTCTGGCAATGGCTCTTAGGGGGTCAACAGAGTGGCGAGAGATTACGAGGGGGCTCTATGCCGACGATCTACTATTGTATGTTTCAGACCTGCTGGAGAGCATGGAGCGGATCATGGGCCTGTTGGGGATGTTTGGGGCATTCTCAGGATAAAAATTAAATGTAAGGAAAAGCGAAGTGTTCCCGGTGAATGAGGTGGATCGGCGAGTCAATCTAGGGGGGGATGCTATTTAAGGTGACCAGAGACAGGTTTAGATACCTGAGGATTCAGGTAGCGAGGGAATGGGCGATGCTACACAAATGGAATTTAACAAAACTGGTGGAGGAGGTTAGGGAGGATCTGAAGAGGTGGGACACACTGTACTTGACTTTGGCAGGGAGGGTCCAAGTGGTGAAGGTGTACATTCTGCCAAGGTTTCTGTTCTTATTCCAGACACTCCCGATCTTTGTACCGAAGGCCTTCTTTCAAAACCTGGATATGATTATTTCAGACTTTGTATAGGCAGGGAAGGTGCCATGGGTTAAGAAGACCCTATGACAGAGATAGAAGGGTGGGTTGGCATTGCTGAACCTGTTACATTATTACTGGCCAGCGAATGTGGAGAAGGTGAGACGGTGGTGGAATGGAGAAGGGTCAGAATGGGTTAAGATGGAGGAGGAATCCTGTAGGAGGTCCAACTTGAAGGCTATGGTAATGGCAGCATTGCCAATGGCGTCAAGGAAATGCCCGGAGAACCCTGCAGTGCAATCCATGGTGAAGGTCTGGAACCAGCTGAGGAGGCACTTTAGGATAGAAGGGATATCGATGTTAACGCCGTTGTGCGAAAACTACGCTTTTGAGCCAGGGGGGTTAGATGGCACGTATAGGAAGTGGAGAGAAGTGGGGCTGGTTAAGGTGAGGGATTTGTACCTGGAAGAAGGGTTTGCCAGTTTAGAGGAACTGAAGGAGAGGGTAGAGCTCCCGAGAGGAAATGAGTTTAGGTACCGGCAAGTAAGGGACTTCATGCGGAAGGTTTGGAAAGTGTTCTCCAGTTTGCCGAGGTACCCCGTGATGGAGCGATGCTGCTTCTTCATGTGGAAGGGGAAGGCAGGATCGGGAACATATGCGGGTGGCTGAGAGAGCAGGGAGGTAAGCAGGTGGTGAAGATTAAGGAGAAGTGGGAAAGGGAGCTAGGAGGAGGTGTAAACTGGGGAGTGAGGCGCTATGAAGGTTAAATGCAACCTCCTGTGCGCAAGGATGAGCCTGATACAGTTCAAGGTGGTACACAGAGTATACATGACATGGGAAAGAATGGGTTCTTCCAAGGAGTGACAGATGAGTGTGAGAAGCATGGGTAACGATCAGCAAATCATGGTAATTTGTTCTGGGGTTGCAAAATGTTGGGGAGATTTAGGACGGGAATGTTCGCGGCGCTAACAAGGATAGTGGGCATGGAGGTTGACCCAGACTCATTGATGGCGATAATCCACCTGTGACTCATCCAGTTGGAGATTACTGCCCCTAGTACTGATTGGACTGTGAGTTAACCAGCACCAGTATAATAGGTCAGCAGCTGACAGAAAGGAGTGAAGACCCTGAGATGTGTAACCGGGTCAACAAAGATCAAAGAAACGTACAGCACAGGAACAGGCCCTTCAGCCCTCCAAGCCTGCATCGACCATGCTGCCCATCTAAACTAAAATCTTCTACACTTCCAGGGTCCGTATCCCTCTATTCCCATCCTATTCATGTATTTGTCCTGTGTAAACACTACTGTTATGCTGAATAACCGTCTTTCTTTTTAAAAAAAATAATATTTTTATTGGAATTTTTTCCTTTTTTTGCTCTACTGGCTTTTCTGCTGGGTGGCTGATACTTTCCCATCCTGCTTGGCAGTGCGGTCGGGGGGGGGAGGGAGGGGGGGTTAGCCTGGGGAGATTGTGAGTACTTTTGGTGTCCATTTGTTGGGGTTAAAAGGTCTTAGTTGATGTTCTTAAATGAGAGCCACCTTTCGTCCAACCACTCAGCTCGTGGCCGCCACCGGAAGTCCCGAATAAATGTCTTCCTTATGAACTCTTCAGACGCCCCCTTTTCTGTTTACTTAATTGGCGACGAGGATGTGTTGGAGCTGTCGGTCACCTTTTCCGAAATTTATTTTTAAAGAGTGTGGACTGAGGCACGGACTTTTCATTGCTGAGAGACCCTTTTTCGGAACCTGTATTGAAACAGCAGGTGAGTGCCAGGATGAGGATTGATTCCACCTTGTGGGATGAGTGTGCTGGGAGAGTTCTGGGGTCTAATGTATCCCCCAGTACTGGAAGCAAAGTCATCAGGACGACTTCTGGTGCTGGTCGCGCAACATTTTCATCTGTTTCCATTGGCCGGGTGGGGGAGCCCTCCGCTAAACCTGTTAATTTGTACTTGATCTCTGCGGCACGGTGACGGAGTGGTTAGCACTGCTGCCTCACGGCGCCGAGGACCCGGGTTTGATCCCGGCTCCAGGTCACTGTCCATGTGGAGTTTTCACATTCTCCCTGTGCCTGCGTGGGTCTCACCCCCACAACCCAAAGATGTGCAGGATAGGTGGATTGACCATGCTAAATTTCCCTGTCAATTGGGGAAAAGAATGATTGAGTACTCTTAAAAAAAAAACAATTAAAAAAAATTTATACTTGATCTTTTCCAGCACGAGTTTGTAGAATAGAAAGAAATAACATTTATTTCCAATTACATATATATATACAACAGCAGCAGCAGTACTCTCCTGCTGCTCACTCTTTTCTAGCTGATTCCATACTGGTTAGCTCTATTTATGCAGGGACTTTGCTCATGATTTCACCGCCCCCCTCATTGGGGAAGCATACTTCCTAAGGATTGTGGGATTGCCATTAGTCCCCAGCCAGTGATAAGCAGGCAGGTTATAACAGTCATATAAGTCCCCCAGCCAAGCCTACACCCCCGGTGGCGTTGCTGACCGCCACTCCAGCAGAATTCTTTGCCAGGCAATCAGAGAGGCGAAGGCCACAACATCTGCCCTCCATCAGCTCTGGCTTCTCCCAAATCCCAAATATCGCCACCAATGAGTCCGGGTCAACCTCCATGCCCACAGTCCCCTCTATACGTGCTATCCACGATACTTTCCACCTCATGGATGCTCCAGAATGTTCCCAGATGCCACACGGACTTCCAGGAGTTGCAGTTGGAGATACTTCCTACACGCATGCTGGTCATAGAATCTACAGTGCGGAAGTAGGCCATTCAGCCCATCCAGTCTGCACCGGCCCTTGGAAAGAGAACCCCACCCAAGCCCTCACCTCCATCCTAACCCAATAACCCCACCGAACTTTTTTTGGACACTAAGGGCGATTTAGCATGGCCAATCCACCTAGCCTGCAAATCTTTGGACTGTGGGAGGAAACCAGAGCACACGGAGGAAACCCACGCAGACACGGGGAGAACGAGCAGACTCTGCACAGACAGTGACCCAAGCGGGAATTGAACCTGGGACCCTGGCGCTAACAAGCAACCCCTGTGTTACTGTGCCACCCACTAGGAACTGGGAACTGGAAACATTCCTGGTCTTCCACATGGAGCAATAAGAGCAGATCATGGTTCGGAGCTCTCTTGCCATGTCTTACCCCTTTAAGTTAAATTAATTCTTTTCATATCAAACAATATCAACTTCTTCTTCCCTCTTTGTTATAGAATATTTTTCTGACAAACAATGGGTCACAGAATGATATCTTAACAATTATAACCAATAGTCGTAGTATCTACCCAACTACTCACCCAAACAGCTGTTGAGCTTTCATTGATTGATTGATTTGATTTAGTGTCATGTGTACCGAGGTACTGTGAAAAGTATTGTTCTGCATATAGTCTAGACAGATCGTTCCAAACATGAAAAAACATAGGATATACTTAAATACCCAATGTAAATACATAGACAGAGGCATTGGGTGAAGCATACGAGAGTGTAGTACTACTCAGTAGAGAAAATTTGTGAAGAGATCATTTCAGTCCATAAGAGGGTCATCTGGGAGTCTGCTAACAGCGGGGAAGAAGCTGTTTTTGAATCTGTTAGTGTGTGTTCTCAGACTTTTCTATCTCCTGCCTAATGGAAGCGGTTGGAAGAGAGAATAACCTGGGTGGGAGGGGCCTTTGATTATGCTGCCCGCTTTCCCAAGGCAGCGGCAGATGTAGACAGAGTCAATGGATAGGAGGCAGGTTTGCGTTAAGAACTGGGCTGTGTTTACGACTCTCTATAGTCATTAGGAGACTCATTAGGAGATGTAAACTTGCACTTCTCCCTTCCTTCAGTCTTTTAACCACCTGGGTTCTGCTCTTAGATTCACTTTTTCTTTACTCCTTTATACTTCTAGCTTTATTCCCTGACTGTTATGTCATTATTTAAGTTCCAACTATTTAAAGACAGTCCATAATATCAGTTACTCATCAACCAATCAGCTTACCACTTTCCTGTGACATCACGTTGGATTTTTCAAACTCAGCACACTGTCTGAACAGTGGCCGCAGATCAGGTGGTCTTTGCTGCCCAAAGGTGAGTGAGGGCCCCGAGCCTCGCGCTCCCTTTATCCTGAGCTCCAAGAAGAGTGTCACTCGCAGGTCTGGTAGTCTCCGCTGCCTTAACGTGCCCTAATTACAGTTCCTCATTTGGCCAGTAAGAGAAAATAAGACAAAGAAAACAACAAAAATATACGGAATTTGCACAAAACTGAAGTTATCTTTATGGAAATTAGAAAGGCTTAAAAAGCCACAGCCGTCACCTTCTACCTTCTTCATCAATGTCCACGCAAACTATATTGCCCTTATCAAATCACATTTAAATAAGTTCAATTAAAGCTTATCAGAATATTCAATACACAAAATAAATGAACAAAATTTTATTCCTGTTGGAGTAAAACCTAAGTTATAGCTTTTAATAAACCTACTCTCATTTTTGAAAATCCAATAGAACAATCAGAAAAATAACTTGTTTCGGCAACACAACAAATTGGATAAATCTTTATTATTTAGTGATGTAACTGCCCAATCGCCCAATTACTTTCAGGAAACAATTCAGCTTTATGACAATATTAATACGTATTGCCTTATTTTATTTAAAATGAATATGTATAAGATAAAATAAAATCTTATTTTCAAAAGTTTGAACTGCGGGCTGACAAATTCCCGATCAGCACAGCATGCCATTTGTGTAAAGCTACGAAACAATCGAGGACAACAGATTTGGTTTGCATTTTCATTGTAATGGGAACTATGACCATTTCCAGTAACTGATATTTTTTCAGCTTGATTACTTCCTTTTCTGAGTGCAGAACCAAAATTTATATTTAGGTGACAAAGTCGAAGATGATCACAAAGCTTAGTTACCGAGTGAATATGAAACGGTTCACTAACTTGTTGCATAGTTTAGCTGCTAATGAAGGATCATAAATTTACTGTCATCAAAGTTGAACAATTAAATCATTGTAATGTTATTAAGGGTTCAGATCCAAAGTTCTTCATGTTTGTTCCTTATCAAATTCCTCAGTATACATTAAAGCTGATTACAGTTGCCTGTGGGAAGGTGGTACAGGAGTCATAAATTGCTTTTACCCCGATTATTAATCTGTTCACCATTAAAAAGTGCACATTCACTCAGTTAGAAGAGTCAACAAAATCAATGTACCGAATTAGCTGAATTATTTCTAAATATTTTTTCAGTAGGTATTTTCATTCTGATACAAAGGGGCTAGATTTCATAGTTATCTGCCGTGGTTTGATGCAACTGGCTTACTGAGCTATTTTAGACAGTAGCAAAGAATTAACCCAGATTGCTGTAGTTCTGCAATCACATGTAGTCCAGACCGAGTAAGGATGATAGATAGGTGCCCTCCCATAAAGAACATTAGTGAACCGGATTTTAATTTTAATGACATTCCAGTAGTTTCGTAATCATTACCTCCACTATTGAATTTGGGCAGTGGTAATATTTTTGTCTCTGTTTGTTTGTCTGTTTCTCTGCGAACAATATAAAACATAGAACATGACAGCGCAGTACAGGCCCTTCGGCCCTCGATGTTGCGCCGACCTGTGAAACCACTCTAAAGCCCATCTACATTATTCCCTTATCGTACATATGTCTATCCAATGACCATTTGAATGCCCTTAGTGTTGGCGAGTCCACTACTGTTGCAGGCAGAGCAGTCCACGCCCTTACTACTCTCTGAGTAAAGAACCTACCTCTGACACCTGTCTTATATCTATCTCCCCTCAATTTAAAGCTATGTCCCCTCGTGCTAGACATCACCATCCGAGGAAAAAGGCTCTCACTGTCCACTCTATCCAATCCTCTGATCATCTTGGATGCCTCAATTAAGTCACCTCTTAACCTTCTCTCTAACGAAAACAGCCTCAAGTCCCTCCGCCTTTCCTCATAAGATCTTCCCTCCATACCAGGCAACATTCTGGTAAATTTCCTCTGCACCCTTTCCAATGCTTCCAGATCCGTCCTATAATGCGGCGACCAGAATTGCACACAATACTCCAAATGCGGTCGCACCAGAGTTTTGTACAGCTGCAACATGACCTCATAACTCCGAAACTCAATCCCTCTACCAATAAAAGCTAACACACCATACGCCTTCTTAACACCCCTCTCAACCTGGGTGGAAACTTTCAGGGATCTATGTACATGGACACCGAGATCGCTCTGCTCATCCACACTGCCAAGAATCTTACCATTAGCCCAGTACTCTGTCTTCCTGTTATTCCTTCCAAAATGAATCACCTCACACTTTTCTGCATTAAACTCCATTTGCCACCTCTCAGCCCAGCGCTGCAGCTTATCTATGTCCCTCTGTAACTTGTAACATCCTTCCGCACTGTCCACAACTCCACCGACTTTAGTGTCATCTGCAAATTTACTCACCCATCCTTCTACGCCCTCCTCCAGGTCATTTATAAAAATGGCAAACAGCAGTGGCATCAAAACAGATCCTTGTGGTACACCACTAGTAACTGGAGTCCAGCCTGAACATTTCCCATTAACCACCACCCTTTGCCTTCTTCCAACTAGCCAATTTCTGATCCAAACTGCTAAATCACCCTGAATCCCATGCCTCTGTATTTTCTGCAGTAGTCTACTGTGGGGAACCTTATCAAACGCTTTACTGAAATCCATATACACCACATCAACTGCTTTACCCTCATCAACCTGTTTGGTCACCTTCTCAAAAAACTCAATAAGGTTTGTGAGGCACGACCTACCCTTCACAAAACCGTGTTGACTATCTCTTATCAAATTATTCCTTTCCAGATGATTATACATCCTATCTCTTATAAACCTTTCCAATATTTTGCCCACAACAGAAGTAAGGCTCACTGGTCTATAGTTACCGGGGTTGTCTCTACTCCCCTTGAACAAGGGGACAACATTTGCTATCCTCCAGTCTTCTGGCACTATTCCTGTAGACAAAGATGACTTAAAGATCAAAGCCAAAGGCTCAGCAATCTCCTCCCTAGCTTCCCAGAGAATCCTAGGATAAATCCCATCCAGCCCAGGGGACTTATCTATTTTCACACTTTCCAGAATTGCTAACACCTCCTCCTTATGAACCTCAAGCCCTTCTAGTCTAGTAGCCTGAATTTCAGTATTCTCCTCGACAACATTGTCTTTTTCCTGTGTGAATACTGATGAAAAATATTCATTTAGCAACTCTCCTATCTCCTCGGACTCCAAGCACAACTTCCCATTACTGTCCTTGACTGGCCCTACTCTTACCCTAGTCATTCGTTTATTCCTGACATATCTATAGAAAGCTTTAGGGTTATCCTTGATCCTACCTGACAAAGACTTCTCATGTCCCCTCCTGGCTCTTCTTAGCTCTCTCTTTAGGTCCTTCCTAGCTAACTTGTAACTCTCGAGCGCCCTAACTGAACCTTCATGTCTCATCTTTACATAAGCCTCCTTCTTCCTCTTGACAAGTGTTTCGACTGCCTTAGTAAACCATGGTTCCCTTGCTCGACCACTTCCTCCCTGCCTGACAGGTACCTATTTATCAAGGACACGCAGTAGCTGTTCCTTGAACAAGTTCCACATTTCCATTGTGCCCATTCCCTGCAGTTTTCCTCTCCACCCGATGCATCCCAAGTCATGCCTCATCGCATCATAATTGTCTTTCCCCCAGATATAACTCTTGCCCTGCGGTATATACCTATGCCTTTCCATCACTAAAGTAAACGTAATCGAATTGTGGTCACTATTACCAAAGTGCTCACCTCCCTCCAAATCTAACACCTGTCACGGTTCATTACCCAGTACCAAATCCAATATGGCCTCGCCGCTCGTTGGCCTATCTACAAACTGTGTCAGGAAACCCTCCTGCACACATTGGACAAAAACAGATCCATCTAAAGTACTCGAACTATAGCGTATCCAGTCAATATTTGGAAAGTTAAAGTCCCCCATAACAACTACCCTGTTGCTTTCGCTCCTATCCAGAATCATCTTTGCAATCCTTTCCTCTACATCTCTGGAACTTTTCAGAGGCCTATAGAAAACACCTAACAGGGTGACCTCTCCTTTCCTGTTTCTAACCTCAGCCCATACTACCTCAGTAGACGAGTCCTCATCAAACGTCCTTTCTGCCACCGTAATACTGTCCTTGACTAACAATGCCACCCCTCCTCCACTTTTATCACCTTCCCTGAGCTTACTGAAATATCTAAACCCCGGCACCTGCAACAACCATTCCTGTGCCTGCTCTATCCATGTCTCCGAAATGGCCACAACATCGAAGTCCCAGGTACCAATCCATGCCGCAAGTTCACCCACCTTATTCCGGATGCTCTTGGCATTGAAGAAGACACACTTTAAACCATCTTCCTGCCTGCCGGTACATTCCTGCAACTTTGAAACCTTACTCATGACCTCACTACTCTCAACCTCCTGTATACTGGAGCTACAATTCAGGTTCCCAAGCCCCTGCTGAACTAGTTTAAACCCTCCCGAATAGCAATAGCAAATTTCCCCCCCCCCCCAGGATATTGGTACCCCTTTGGTCCAGGTGTAGACCATCCCGTTTGTAGAGGTCCCACTGACCCCAGAATGAGCCCCAATTATCCAGAAATCTGAAACCCTCCTTCCTGCACCATCCCTGTAGCCACGTGTTCAACTCCTCTCTCTCCCTATTCCCCGTCTCGCTGTCACGCTATGGGTGTGATTCTATGGCCTTGTTGCACCTGGCACCGATCCCGCTGTTCTCGGTGAATAGCGGGAGAGCCCGTAAACGGCGTTCGAACCGAGCTCCGAACCAATTATGATTCTCCCAACCTGAGGCACCTGACGCGATCTGGATTGTGTCCTCGCTGGGCATGAACATGACCAACATGTTTAAATGAATCTTAAAACTAATCAAAATATGCGCAGCTTGGGGGACTTCGGCATGTAGGTGGAAGTCGTACATTGGGTGGCTTTTGCTCGAGACTCTGGTTTTGGGATTTTAATGCCCGGTTTCAGGGACAGTTTTTGAATAAGCTGGTGCAGGAAGGCATAAGGAAGGTGTGGAATGTCTGAGACACAGAAGAAATCCGCTGGGAAGAAGGGGGCAAGCAAAGGTTTGCCGTCGGGTGAATGGATCAGACTGGCAGCAGGAAAGATGGTGGAGGCTGGGTAGCTGGGTGGGGGTGGCAAGTCAGACCGAGGTGATGGCCGGAGAATTCGAGAGGCAGTTCACTAAGCTGGAGGTGCTGCGGAGGGAAATGATGGCTGCGATTAAGGAGTGCGTGAAGGAAGCAATTGCCCCGGTGAAGGCGGCGGTGTTGAAGACATCGGCCGAGATACGGGAGCAAGGAGAGAAGTTGAAGGGGGTGGAGGAAGCTCTGCACAGCACAGTGACCAGTTCACCTCGATGGGTGAGGAGCTGCGGAGGGTGGCAGAGGCTAACAAAAGGCTCAGAGCCAAAGTGGAGGACCTGGAGAACAGGTCGAGGCGGCAGAATTTGCAAATTGTGGGCCTACCTGAGGGGATGGAGGGCTCGAGGTCAACTAAGTACTTTGTGAAGATGTTGGCAGAGTTGTTGGGGGAGGGGGAAGAATGCTCCCGGTATGGACAGGGCTCATTGGTCGCTCAGGCCGAAGCCGAAAGCAAATGAACCACCAAGGGCAGTTATAATTTGCGTCCACAAGTTTCACGTCAAGGAGAATGCGTTTTTTTTTAGTTGGTTGAATGGGGGAGGCTAGTTTACCTCTGTTATAGTCTATGGTTGGTTACAATTATATTGGGCTTCGGGGTTATGGCAGTTATCAACGGTGCGTTTTTTGCACTGGTGTTGTTTGTTTGTCTTTGTTTTAGGGACCAGGTCATGGGGAGGGGATTGGGAGGAAGAGGGCCTGGGCAGGGGCCTCTGCACTAGCAAGCGAAGGTTGGCTAGTGAACGGGAGTGTGATGGGGGGAAGGGCCGCAGTCATTGGAACCTGGTGGAACAGGTTTCGATGGGTTTGGGAGGTGTGAAAGGTGGAGGGGATGGGATCAATACTGGGAGAGGTGTTTGCAAGAGGAAGTGGATTGGGGATTCTGGGAGGGAGGGGTGAGGGGTTCGACGGTAACCAAGGGATTGGGTGGGTCAGGCCTGAAGGGCAGGTCCTGGGGTTATGATGATGGCAGATAGGAGGGGATGAGAGAGCCACGGTCAGAATAGTGACGTGGAATGGGAGGGGGTTAGGGGGCCAGTGAACAGATAGAGGGTTTTTACACATTTAAAGAGCTTAAAGGTCGAGTGGTGATGTTGCAGGAAACCCATCTGAGGGTGAAGGATCAGATGAGGCTTAGGAAGGATTGGGTGAGTCAGGTTTTCCACACAGGGTTCGGGGGGGGGTAGCAGTATTGGTGGGCAAGCGGGTGAGGTTTCAGATGGAGAAGGTGGTGGCGGACCGGGGGGGGCAGCTACGTGATAGTAACGGGGGCCCCAACTGGGATGATGCGGGGTTTGTGAAGAGGGTCCTGGGTGCCATCCCAGATTTGGATACCCACATATTGATAAAGGGGGGGGGGGTTGGAATATGGTGCAGGAGCCGAATGTGGGCAAGTCTCAGCTGTGCTCGGTGGGGAGGGTGGGGGGTGGGGAGGCGCTGGCGGGTTCACGAGGGAGATGAAGGAATGGACCCATTGAGGTTCTTACACCTGAGGGAACGGGAGTATAAACCTTTCTCCTCCCGGACACAAAGTGTATCGAGGATCGACATTTCATGGTGGGATAAGCGCTATTGGCAGGGATTAGTACGTCGGAGTTCTCAGCAGTCATGATTTCGGACCCTGCTCCACACTGGTTGGATGTGGTTTTGGAGAAAGGAATGGCCTAGAGGCCAGGGTGAAGAATGGACGTGGTGTTATTAGCGGACCGGATCGGGAAGGTAATCGAGGAATATGTGGGGTTTAATTGCACGGGGGAGGTTTCGCACTTGGTGGTGTGGGAGGCTCTGAAGGCGGTGGGGAGTGGGGAGGTGATCTCGTTCAAAGCCAAGGTGGACAAGGAGGAAAGAGAGGAACGCCAAAAACTGAAAGAGGAGATTCTGGAGGTAGATTGGAGGTACGCGGGGGACCTGGACCCGGGCCTCTTGGCCAAGAGGAATGAGTTACAGGTGAGGTTTGACCAGTTATTCAGAGGGAAAGTGGTGCGCCAGCTGAGAAGGGTGAGGGTGGGTTGTCTACGAGCATGGGGAGAAGGCAGGGCTGGCTGTCCTGCTCCGGAAGGAGGCGGCGACGAGGGAGATAGTTCAGGTATGGGATAAGATGGTAAAGTTGGTGTGGCTCCAGAGCAGATCAATAAGGTATTCGAGTAGTTTTATAAGGATCTATATAGGTTGGAACCACCGGGGATGGAGCGGGAGATGAGGGAGTTCCTGGATGGGTTGGAGTATCCGAGGCTGGGAGAGGAGGACAGGGCAGGGCTGGTGGAGCAGGAGGTGAAGGAGGCGATTGGGAGGATGCAGGTAGGGAAGGTGGCGGGGTCTGACAGGTTCCCAGTTGAATTCTATAAGAAATTTAAGGATACGTTAGCGCCGCTGATGGTGGGAATGTTCAAGGATGGGATAGGCAGGCGTGTCTTGCTGAAAACGATGGGGCAAGCTTCGATTTTGTTGCTGCTAACGAAGGATAAGGATCCAGTAGACTGTAGGTCATATAGGCTTATATCCCTACTGAATGTAGGTGCCAAGATATTGACAAAGGTGCTGGCGTTAAGGTTGGAGGGATGTCTTCCGAAGATGATTGGGGAGGATCAGACAGTGTTTGTGAAGGGATGGCAGCTGTTCTCGAACGTGAGGAGGTTGCTGAATGTTATCTTGTCTCCGGCAGAGGGAAAAGAGACAGAGGTAGTGGTGGCACTGGAAACAGAGAAGGCATTTGATCGGGTAGAGTGGGGGTTACTTGATGGCGGTATTGGAGAGATTTGGAACTGAGGTTTGTGGCGTGGGTGCGTATATTGTATAAGGAACCGATGGCGAATGTTCGCACCAACAGCATGAACTCGGGGTACTTTGCACTGCGCCAGGGTATGGGGCAGGATTGCCCTATGTCTCCCCTGCTGTTTGCATTTGCTGTAGAGCCCTTGGCCATCGAGCTAAGGAGCTCGGGGCTGTGGAAGGGGATAGTGAGGGCGGGGTGGAACATAAGGTGTCCTTATACGTCGATGATCTGTTATTGTATATCTCAGAACCAAGTACATCGGTGGGGAGTATAATGGAGCTGCTGCAGAGATTCAGGACATTCTTGGGGTATAAATTGAATTTAGGCAAGAGCGAGTATTTTATGGCCTCCTCGCTGGGGTAGAGGCAGGGGTGGGGGTGCTGCCATTCTGTTTAGTGGCAGCCCACTTTAGGTACTTGGAGGTGCAGGTTGTGCAGGTTGCCCAGGATTGAGAAGGGCTCCAAAAATATAATTTTACTAGTTTGGCGGGGTGAAGGCTGATCTGTCAAGGTGGGCCAAACCCCCTGTCGTTGGCGGGCCGGGTGCAGGCAGTTAAAATGAATGTTTTGCCGCGATTCTTGTTTTTCTGCCAGTGCCTGAAGGTC
This sequence comes from Scyliorhinus torazame, assembly GCF_047496885.1. NCBI lineage: Eukaryota > Metazoa > Chordata > Chondrichthyes > Carcharhiniformes > Scyliorhinidae > Scyliorhinus > Scyliorhinus torazame. The sequence goes on from NC_092718.1 coordinate 186,036,560, forward strand.
TTTTTACCAAGGGGTGGACAAGTTGATCCCCTCATTTATCTGGGGGGGGGGGGGAATTGTGAGGGTGGTCTTGCAGAGAGGACGACAGGCGGGTGGGGGGGGGGGCGGGGGGGTGTTGGCTAGATCTCCCACACTTGCTGTACTATTATTGGGCGGTGAAAGTGGAGAAGGAGGAAGAGGCCTGGTGGGTTAAGATGGCGGCAGTCTCATGCAGGGTTTCGGTGATGCGGGCACTGGCAACAGCGCCACGTCCGATGGCTCCAGGAAGGTACTCAGTGAGTCTGGTGGTGGTAGCCACATTGAGGATTTGGAGGCAGTTCAGGCAACATTTTAAGCTGGGGGCCGGGTCGGGGGGCTGCTGATTAGGGGAAACCATCAGTTCAAGCTGGGCAGGATGGATGTGAGGTTTTGGAGATTGGAGGGGGAATTAAGGAATTGTTCCTTTGGGGGGCGATTCTTGAGCCTGGAGGAGTTGGGAGAGAAGAATGGGTTGGCATAGGGGGAAAGGTTTAGGTACCTGCAGGTTCGAGATTTCACAAAAAAGGTTTCCCTGAGTTTCCCGATAGTGTCGGCCTCTTTATTGCTGGAGGCGGTGCTGTCAGTGGGAGGGCTGGAGAAGGGGGTTATTTCGGTGATCAACAGGAGGATCCTGGATGAGGAAAGAGTGTCTATAGATGGGATTAAGGCAAAGTGGGAGGAGGAGCTGGGGGGCATTGGAAGAGGGATTGTGGTGTGAGGTGCTGCAAGAGGGTAAATGCCTTGATCTCGTGTGTGAGGTTGGGGCTGATACAGCTGAAAGTCGTACATAGGGCGCACCTCACAAAATCAATGATGAGCCATCTGTCCGAGGGGTGGAGGATCTCTGTGAGCGATGTGGGAGGGGGCCCGCGAACCACATCCATATATTTTGGTCCTGCCCGAAGCTGGAAGGATTTTGGAGGATGGTTTTTCGCAGAATCGCTGGGGTCTTGCATGTGGATATGGAGCCCAGACCCCTTGAAGCCATATTCGGGGTGTCGGTCTGACCTGAGTTGCAGGCAGGGAGCGGATGTTTTAATCTTTACCTTGCTGATCACTTGTAGGTGGGTCCTGGTGGGGTGGAGGTCAGCCTCTCCACCCTGTGCCTCTGTGTGCCGAGGGGACCTGCTGGAGTTTTTAACCTTGGAGAAGGTGAAGTTTGAGCTGAGGGTGGGGGAGGAGCGGATCTACAATTGTTGGGATTTGTTCATTATGCACTTTCGGGAGTTGGTTTCCGTTGACTGTTGAGGGGAGAGGACCGGGTGGGGGTACGGTAGAGGGATATTTTGGGTGTGGGTGGGAATGTTCCTTTTTATATATTGCTGGGGTTCTTGTTTTTTATTTTGTCTGTTGAAAATGATGATAATTTGTCAAATAAAAACATTTTTTAAAAAATATGCGCAGCCTGGTCAAGGCTGGAGTCTCCCGGCACTCCCAATTCTCCAGCCCCACTGGCTCAGAGTGAGGCTGGCGTCAATTGGTCTGGTCTCCATCACCGGAGACCAGACGTGATGGTCACGCCAGGGGCTCAGAGAACATTGGAATGGTTGGGGACAAGACGGCACCTAAGCAGTGCCAAGGTGGCACCATGGTACTGCTAAGTTGGCACTGCAGGAGTGCCAAATTAGCAGCGCTAGGGTTCCATGGAGCACTGCCGTGGTGCCAAGGGACACTGTCAGGGGCCTGATGGACCCATGGGTATAAAAGGGGTTGGAGAAGGTGGGCATGAAAGGGTTGCATAAAGCTGGTGCCTGAAGGGGTGTATGAAGTGGGGGTGAAGGGGGGGTGGGGGTATGAGGGCATGAAGGGGGATATGAAGGGGGGCCTGGTGGGAGTTTGTTGGGGTTGCTGAAAGGGGTAGCCTTAAAGATTGGGAAACTCAGCGACCTGGGGGGTGGTGTGTGATGTGGATAAATGTGGGTTGGGAGTGGGGCCGGGTCTCCCTCATGCCTGCCTGGTGATTGGGGGGTGGGGGGGCGGGGGGGTGGGGTGCTGCAGACATTTAGTCATGAGGGGGTAGCTGACGCTGTGGGGTTGAGGGTATTGCCCATGTCAGTGGGTGGTTGTGATGTCCATGGGTGGGCGGGTGTGGGAGACCTTCAACTTAACTTTGAGATCTGGGTGCCCCCAGGATCTCCGAAGAGTCGGTCTTGCTGCCGTCTCCAGAAAAAACTCCAAGGGCGCGATTTACCGACCACGTCCCGCCAGAATCTGGATGGGATGCGGTCAGTAGATCCCGCGAGGAACATCTTCTGGGATTCCCGGTGGTCGTTACGCCTTGTGAGATCTACCGAGATCTCGCGAGACATTGAGATCTGGATCCTGCCCACAATAGGCCCTAACTCTGTAGTGTTTTCCTGATTCCCTTGCCCCAGCATATCTGAGGCAATGCAGGCTGGATTTGCTGGGTAGTTTTTGCTCTCTCTCCCATATTAAGATGGGGGTCAGGATTCGGACATCAAGCCAGCCAGAAATCCAGTCCACCTCACTAGCACAATGACACCGTTGGAATTTTGAAGCCAATTTGCTTATTGAACGGTGAAAAATATTAATGGATTATCCTTGTGCTGGTGTCAGCTAATGCAATGTTCCAGTATCACCAGATGAACAGTGTAAACAGCACACACATGAAATTCTTTTAATGAGTACAGTGGACATAAACTCTGGCCATTTCCAGGACTAATTGTTGCTATATTTTCATCTTGCAGGTGCATAAACTAGCATTTAGAAACTATTGCTCAATATTATAACTTGCTAATCATGATCAGTGTACATCAAAGTTAAATTATTGTATCAAATGTAAATTTTTAATTGAAGGACAAAAATACATTGAGATGAATATGCTATCGGACAATAGTATCTTGCAATAAGGTTATCATCTGTATAGCTTTGGACAGCTAGAAATTTAGAATTGAAGTTGAATCAGGCAGCACGGTACCACAGTGGTTAACACGGTTGCTTCACAGCGCCAGAGTCCCAGGTTCGATTCCCGACTTGGGTCACTGTCTGTGCGGAGTCTGCATGTTCTCCCCGTGTCTGCGTGGGTTTCCTCTGGGTGCTCCGGTTTCCTCCCACATCCAAAGATGTGCAGGTTAGGTGGATTGGCCATGCTAAATTGCCCTTAGTGTCCAAAAAAAGGTTAGGATGGGTTACTGGGTTACGAAGATAGGGTGGAGGTGTGGGCTTAGGTAGGGTGCTCTTCCCAAGGGCCGGTGCAGACTCGATGGGCCGAATGGCCTCCTTCTGCGCTCTTAATGTTCTATGTAAGTTTAAGTGAATTTAAAACCGAGTATTCCCCCCCCCTTTTTTTATGACATGGTGTTATCTGTAAAGATTATCATTGGCAAATGTAGCCCAAAAATTCAAACCAGGACTCCTCTCACCTGACCACAATTCTTGTGTCATTGTTCTGCCTTGGGCTTGACAGAAGATGATGGGGAATAAATTTGGATAGATCCCGAAAAAGTGCATGGGGATTGAGATGCACAATTGACCCACAGCCATTGATTGAGAAGTAGAAAGCACATACACTTTGTACTGCCTGCTCATTATAATAGTGTCTATGTGCAGCTATTTTTAACCACCCATTAATTGGCTGCACATGTCAGCCAGGGGGCCAAAACCAGAATCTCCTGGTAGCACTTAAAGCTCGCCTATACCTCTCATAGAGAAGGTGCATTGTAACTGGATCAGTGCTGGGAGTCATGCAGCAAGTGATTTTGATCTGGGAAATAGTAACGAATGGCACAACATGGGGAAGAGTGGGTTCCAATGTCTTTGGACACTGCACCCGAGGTCTTGGTGGAGCAGCTAGAAACAAGAAAGAAATTCCAGTACCTGCAGGAGGGCTGGGAGCCCTGCAGAACAACCGTCAAAAGGATGTAGGAACCGTTCGTTATAAAGATTGATGCCAGGAGTCAAGCCACAAGGGACATGGATGTTATGCTGCAAGAAGACCAATGACCCCACTTGATGATAATAATAATCTTTATTATTGTCACAAATAAGCTTACATTAACACTGCAATAAAGTTACTTTGAAAAGACCCTAGTTGCCACACTCCAGCGCCTGTTCGGGTACACTGAGGGAGAATTCAGAATGTCCAATTCACCTAACAGCACACCTTCCAGGACTATGAGTGGTCATGGTCAATGAATATGCCTTCAAATGCCAAGTGCGCCATTAGCCTAATCCACTGCTTAATTCACAATACCTCTGTTACTAACGTACCAACAATGCATATCAATCAGAACAAATACCTAACATTCGTATAAATCACCACACCCTCATAATCCTAGCACTACTGCAAGCCTTACACCATATCTCAGCTTGGAAAGAACGGTAAAGCTGAAACCATCAAAATTAATGATATCCTCTTATCTAATCCTCCTCCATACATCCCACTTTCCCTTCATCCACTATTTCTTCTCTCTTACAAGTTCCCGATGGTGTAAGGATTCACCATTACCAACCCTCACTAAAACCTTGTTATAATTTTTTTTATTTGGAGCTCCTCAGGCAATCATCTTCAATTGCTTCATCATGATCTTCCTTCCATCATAAGGTTAGAAATGGGGATATTCACTGATGATTGTACAATGTCTAGGTCTATTCGCAACTTTGCAGATAATGAAGTAGTAGTGTCTGTTGTAATGCTCTTGGTTAAAGAATGTGTTGGTTAAGGATATCTGCACAATCTTCTGTATAATAGCAGTAAGTTTTTACTTGTAGCTATACACCTATATAGAATAAAAAGTACAGGCAAGGAGATATCTCCCTGTCTAGATCTTAACATGTCTCTCTGCTCAACAACACTCACTCTAGGTCTGTGTGATGTGCCTTCTTTCATCAGTGTTTGTGTGGCACTCAGTCTCACATTAACCCTGTATATACCAGACCCATGTATTGTACCTTTCTCCCATGGATATCGAGATACATTAGTTTACTTCAAGTCTTACATTGTTATAAATTATATGAATTTACGCTATTGTTACAACCTTAATGCTATTTCTACATTATGGCTATTACAATATTATCATTCACAACATTCTCACTACCCTATGTCCCCTCTTCAAGTCCTTGAAGCTCGAGGTTCAGATGGTATGAAGGCCTTATAGACCCTTCCACATCTCATTTGCCAGTGGCTGGCTCTGTTACTCCTGGTCCTGGTTGTTGGCTTAAAGGTTGGACTGACATTTGAATATGATATTTTCTTTTCTTCCATTGCTTAATGTTAACCCACGCCTGGTCAGTTTGGCTGTTGAGTTGATCCATGGTTGCTGCTATTCTCGATCATTTCTCGCAGTGTGGATGAACTATTCGTCTCCATGACGCTGCTTTTTCTTCTTTTTCCATGTGGGCTATCTGAAAGCCCCCTTGAGGCTGGGGAAAACAGGTTCCTGTGGTGACAAGAAGGTTTAGTGGTATGCCCAGCTCTGAGTTTTTGTGTCGCTAGTGAGAGACTGTTACCAGGTTCCAGCATTCTTTATGGTTGTGGTAGGAGGTTTGGAGGTTATAGTGTGTGCCCACCGGTTGTTGTGCTGACCAGCTGTGCCATTGACTTCTTTGATGCTCAAAGCTTCTCAGACTGTGGATATTTCTCCAGTACCGCTTCCACTGGCGGTATGAACAAAGAACAAAGAACAAAGAAAAGTACAGCACAGGAACAGGCCCTTCGGCCCTCCAAACCTGCACCGACCATGCTGCCCGTCTAAACAGTAATTTTGCAGGCAGTAGGTTGGTCTGACCATTGGGGGAATTCCAGAACCTGCAATAATAATGGACAAACTGCTTCACAAAGGGAGGAGAGAGATCAAAGGTGAAGTCCGATCAGAATACTCTTTCATGTTCAAATGCATAGAACCCTGCTGTTCTGGCTGGTTAATGGCAGTAGTAGTCTTGAAATCTTCTCTGCCACCTGGAGGAGATCTAGGGTCACACAAACATCCTTGCTCAGGAGAGAGAAAGGCTGGTTACGGATTATGTACACCAGCTCAAAGACCTGTTTTCTGCCACACCTAGTGGCTCCAGAATCATGCTGATGACCGGGGAGTGTTTGTTGTTTGAAGCCAGAGGTCTTTGAGTCATGGTTCCCTGACTGGCACATTGTCACTCTTGCACCTGAATCTAATTTAAATCTGATATGGAGATGCCGGCGTTGGATTGGGGTGAGCACAGTAAGAAGTCTTACAACACCAGGTTAAAGTCCAACAGGTTTGTTTCGATGTCACGCATGTCACGATGTCATGCATGTCACAACCATGTGACATCAAAACAAACCTGTTGGACTTTAACCTGGTGTTGTAAGACTCCTTACTGTAATTTAAATCTGTTCAATAACCATTTACCAGGCTGTTTGTGTTCCAAAATGAAATTCACTCAAGAAACTTGGGTCTTCTGGGTTTTCGGTCCCGACCTTGTGGATTACCTTTTGATTATCTGTGTGGTGCTGGGATTTTGATTTGCACAATTTGTCAAAGTATCCCTGTCTGTTGCAGTGGAAGCATTGGGCTGTACTTGCAGGACACTGATCTCTCTTGTGAGGGCGCTTCACACCACAGCGCTGGCCAGGTCTGCTGGGCGGTTCAGAAAATGCATTCCCTGACATGGATTGTTCCTGCGTCTTCGTGATCCGATAAGCTGCACTGAGCATTGGATTTTGCCCCAAGTTGTATTCTCTCCCCTTAAGATTTGCCTGTGTTGCTCACATAGCTTAGACCTCCTAATTAGCTAGTTTGTCTTGCCTAGGGTAAGATCATTGTTAGCTTGTAGCAGGTCAGAGAGTGAATCGTCTGCAACACCCACCACAAATCTGTCTCACATGAGCTCAGACTTTAAATCTCGATATTCACACCACTGCGCCATCCTGTAGAGATAATTTATGATGGAATCAGTCGGTTCCCCATGCAGTGGACTCTCTTACTGAATTTAAATCTTTCCAATAATTTGTTGATCTAAAGTTGAAATAAACGTGAAAGGATTTTAAAGCCTCCTCAAATTTGGTGGATGACTCATTAATAGCTTGTTGTGCAATTACATCATCTTCAGTTGGCCCTACTGAGTAAAGATGTGTGCTTACGTGTTATTTTTCTGATTTTTTAAATTTAAACGAAACCTGAAGAAATGTAGTATTGCCAAAATCTTTTCATCCAAAGACTCCAATTTTGTGACTGGTTTGGGCCTTATGTGAGTCCCAGTGAAGTTGGAAGTGTGGAATTGAGAGAGCTTACAGGCTTGCAAAATGGTGTCACCTTTCACTGCAGAACAATAGATTTCTTGTACTTGCTGGCTTGGGTGAGCTTATAAAATGTCAGTGGCATGCTTCTGGAAGATGAATATTTAACAATGGTTGCCTAGTTGGCCGTCTGCTGACCTGATTTATTCATCAGTGTAGCATTGCATGTAATGAAGTGTTTAATTTAACTGCAAGCTTGTTGTTTATGGATTCAGTTGGTCATGAGGTTCTCAGTTGGTCATGAGGTTCCGGGACCTGGTGGCCTGCATCCTAGGGTATTAAAGGAGGTGGCAGCAGAGATAGTGGATGCATTGGTTATGATATTTCCAAAATTCCCTGGATTCAAGAAAGGTCCCGGTGGATTGGAATCATGCTAATGTAACTCACCTATTCAAAAAGAATGAGAGGCAAAAAGTAGGAAACTATAGACCGGTTAGCTAGACCTCTGTGGTGGGGAAGTTGCTGGGATCAATCATTTAAGGAGGAGATGACTGAACATTTGAAAAGGCAAAACTCAATCCACCATTGTCAGCATGGTTTTATAAAGGGTGAATCATAATGAAAAACTTGCTTGAGTTCTTTGGGGACGTAACCAGCAAGGTGGATAATGATTTTACAGATGGATACAGATAGGCTGGGAGATTGGGCCAACATTTGGCAGATGGAGTTTAATGTAGATAAGTATGAGGTTATCCATTTTGGACGAGAAAATAGTCAGACAAATTATTATCTAAATGGAAAGCAGATTCAAAATGCATCTGGGCAGAGGGATATGGGTGTCATTGTTCATGAATCGCAGAAAGTCTGTATGCAGGTACAAAATTTAATAAGGAAGTCAAATGGAATGTTTGCATTTATTGCAAAAGGCCTGGAGTATAAAAGTAGAGAAGTGTTGTTGCAATTGTTTCGGGTGTTGGTTAGACCACATCTGGAGTACTGTGTCCAGTTTTGGTCTCCTTATTTGAGGAAGGATGTGGTGGCATTGGGGGCAGTTCAGAGGAGATTCACCTAATTGATTCTGGTGATGAAAGGGTTGACGTTTGAGGAGAGATTAAACAGTTTGGGCTTATGCTCGCTGGAGTTTAATAATAATCTAATAATCTTTATTTGTGTCACAAGTAGACTTACATTAACACTGCAATTAAGTTACTGTGAAAAGCCCCTAGTTGCCATATTCCAGCGCCTGTTCGGGTGCACTTAGAAAGAATTCAGAATGTCCAAATTGCCTAATTTCGCGTCTTTCGGGACTTGTGGGAGGAAACCGGAGCACCCGGAGGAAAGCCACACAGACACTGGGAGAACGTGCAGACTCCACACAGACAGTGACCCAAGCCGGGAATCGAACCTGGACCCTGGCGCTGTGAAGTTATAGTGCTAACCACTGTGTTACCATGCTGCCCGCAGAAGAATCCACTGTGCAGATGAAATGAAGAACCTGAATCAAGAAGAGACATAGTCAAATCAAAAGATGGTGGACAAAATTCAGTAAAAAGGAAGAAACTACTGTATAAAATCAGCTTGGGGAATGGGAGTGAGGTGGTGGCCAGCGCCAGGAGGGACGTTCCCCACAGGAGGCTTCCTCTATCTTCACCCATTCCACCTCCGGCTCTCTCAACCAACCCCACACCCTCTCTATTCGCTGTACAGTGATAGAATAGGAGGTTCGGTAGCACCAAGATCCCCATATGTCACCTTCTTTGTAGGGCAGTTTTCCATATACTAGGGTTCTTTCCCACCCAGGTGAAGAAGGATTTGGGGATGAAGAAATGAAATTAAATGAAAATCACATATTGTCACAATTAGGCTTCAAATGAAGTTACTGTGAAAAGCCCCTAGTCGCCACATTCCGCCGCCTGTTCAGGGGAGGCTGGTACGTGAATTGAACCCGCGCTGCTGGCCTTGTTCTGCTTTACAAGCCAGTTGTTTAGCCCACTGTGCTAAACCAGCCCCTGTAATTGGGAGTGATCCAAATAGGAAGAGGAAACTGAGTAGCATGTTCATTTTTACCATCTGCACTCTTCCTACCAGGGAGAGCGGGAGTGAGTCCCACCTCTGTAGGTCCCTCTTCCTCCACCAGGCTGGACAGGTCCCAGTGGTGAGCTATCTGTATCCCCAGGTACCTGAACTTGTTTTGGGCCAGTTTGAACGGCAGCGTAACCAACTCTGTTCCTCCCCACCCAGGTATTCACCGGGAAGATTTCGCTCTTGCTCAGATTTAGCATGTATCCTGAGAAGGCTCCGAACTCCCTCAAGAGTTCCGTTATCTTGCCCATGCTGGCTAGGGGGTTTGAGATGTAGAGCAGCAGATCATCTGCATCGAGTGAACTCTGTGCTCCTGCCTCCTCTCTGATGCCTGTCCACCTCTTTGCTGCTCAAAGGGCGATGGCCGGTGGATCATTTGCCAGTGTGAACAGCAGCAGGGACAACGGGCACCCAGCCTCGTGCCTCTGAGCAGCTGAAAATATTCCGAGCTGGTGGTGTAAGTTTGTCCACTCGCCATGGCATCGCTCTACAGTAGTTTCACCCACGAGGTGAACACTGGCCCAAATCCAAACCATTCAAGCACCTCCATGAGGTACATCCATTCTACTCGATCGAAGACCTTCTCAGCGTCCAAGGAGATGATCATTTCTGGTGTCGCACCCTGGGTGGGGTCATAATCATGTTCAGCAGGCGTCTGATATTCGCCATGAGCTGTCTGCCCTTGACAAACTCGGTCTGATCTTCCGCAATCACTCTGGCAAGTGGCTCTCCAGTCGCCTCGCCAGAGCTTTCGCCCGGGCTTTGCCGTCAATATTCAGGAATGAGATGGGTCTACATGACCGGCATTCTATCAGGTCTTTGACTTTTTGGGGGATTAGTGAGATCGAGGCTGTGCCAATGTGGGCAGCAGGATCCCCCTCGACAGCGGGTCATTGAACATCGCCCACAGGTGCGGGGCCAGTGCTGCCACAAACATCTTATAATAATAATCATCTTTATTGTCACAAGTGGGCTTACATTAACACTGCAATGATGTTACTGGGAAAAGCCCCGAGTCGCCACATTCCGGCGCCTGTTCGGGTACTCAGAGGGAGAATTCAGAATGTCCAAATTACCTAAAAGTACACTTTTCGGGACTTGTGGGAGGAAACCGGAGCAGCCTGAGGAAACCCACACAGACACAGAGAGAACCGACAGACCCCGCACAGACAGCGACCCAAGCCGGAATTGAACCTGGGACCCTGACGCTGTGAAGCAACAGTACCAGTCACTGTGCTACCGTGCCGCCCTATAGAAATCCACCAGGAACCCATCCGTTCCCGGTGCCTTTACAGGCTGCATGGAATTAATGCATTCCATTATCTCTTCCAGCCCTATTGGTGCTTCCAGTCCCTGCCTCCTTTTCTCCCCAATGACTGGTATGTCCAGACCATCGAGGAACTGTTTCATGAGGTCTCCCTCCGGGGGCTCGGAGGTGTATAATCCCTGGTAAAAGTTCGCAAAGGCTCCGTTGATCTCACCTGGAGCTGTGACCACCTTACCATTCCCGTCCCTTACCTGTGCTATCTCTCCTGAAGCAGCCTGCTTCCTCAGCTGCTGTACCAGTAGGCAGCTGGCCTTGCCTCCGTACTCATAAAAGGCCCCTGTATCTGGTGGAGCTGGTTCACTGCTTTCCCAGTGGAAAGCAGGTCAAATTCCATTTGTAGCTTTTTCCTCTCTGCCAGTAGTTCCAAGGTCGGGGCTGTGGAGTACCACCAGTCCACTTCCATATGGAATCGATCAGCTGCTGCTTAGCCGCTCTTTCCTCCCTGTCTCTAAGCACGCTTTACTCCATTATTTCCCCTCTTCTCATTGCCTTCAGTGCCTTCCAGAACATGGAAGGTGAGACCTCCCCGTTTTGGTTGCAGGTTACAGAACCGTTGATGGCTTGTGATATTTGTTTCGCAAAATGCCTTGACGGTGAGGGGGGGCTGTGTCCAGCCTCTATGGGGGGCACTGCGTCTGGCCATCTCCAATCTCATGTCCAAGGAGTGTGGAGCGTGGTCTGAGATTACTAACGTGGAGTACTCCGCCCCACCACCCCTGGAAGCACCGACTTCCCCACTACATAGAACAGTACAGCACAGTACAGGCCCTTTGGCCCACGATGTTGTGCCGACCATTTATCCTAATCTAAGATCAACCTAACCTATACTCCTTCAATTTATTGCTGTCCATGTGCCTGTCCAAGAGTCGCTTAAATGTCCCTAATGACTCTGACTCCACCACCTCTGCTGGCAGTGCATTCCATGCACCAACCACTTTCTGTGTAAAGAATCTACGTCTGACATCTCCCCTATACCTTCCTCCAATCACCTTAAAATGATGTTCCCTCATGACAGCCATTTCCACCCTGGGAAAAGTCTCTGGCTCTATCCATGCTTCTCATCACCTTGTACACCTCTATCAAGTCACCTCTCTTCCTTCTTCGCTCCAATGAGAAAAGCCCTAGCTCCCTCAACCTTTCATCATAAGACATGCCCTCCAGTCCAGGCAGCGTATTGGTAAATTTCCTCTGTACCCTCTCCAAAGCATCCACATCCTTCCTATAATGAGGCGACCAGAAGTGGACACAATATTACAAGTGTGGTCTAACCAGGGTTTTATAAAGCTGCAGCAAAACCTCGTGGCTCTTAAACTCAATCCCCCTGTTAATGAAAGCCAACACACCATACGCCTTCTTAACAACCCTATCAAACTGGGTGGCAACTTTGAGGGATCTATGTACGTGGACCCCAAGATCCCTCTGTTCCTCCACACTTCCAAGAACCCTGCCTTTAACCCTGTATTCAGCATTCAAATTCGACCTTCCAAAATGCATCACTTCACATTTATCAAGGTTGAACTCCATCTGCCACTTCTCAGCCCAGCTCTGCATCCTGTCAATGTCCTGTTGTAACCTGCTACAGTCCTCTGGGTGCTCCTGTTTCCTTCCACAAGTCCCGAAAGACGTGCTGTTGGGTGAATTGGACATTCTGAATTCTCCCTCTGTGTACCCGAACAAGGGCCGGAATGTGGCGACGAGGGGCATTTCACAGTAACTTCATTGCAGTGTTAATGTAAGCCTACTTGTGACAATAAAAACTATTTGAAAATCCTCCATGGATCTAATCCCCCCACCCCCCATGTGCTCCATGAAGGTGGTTAATTATCTTGTCTTTGCTGATTTGGCTCCCATTCTGGGGCTGGATCTGTCTGATTTTGGGCTTTGTGCACAGTTGAAGTCTACCCCCATGATGAGTTGGTGGGAGTCTAGATCGGGGATTTCTGCCATTGTTTTTTAAAGAACTCTGCATTGTCCTAGTTTGGTGCGTATATATTTACAAGTACCACCAGGACCCCTTTCAGGATCGCGCTAACCATTACACACCGTTCCCTTGGGTCCGTCACCATGGTTTGTCGCTGTAAATGCTACTCTTTTGTTAAGCAGTGTGGTCACTCACCTTGTCCTTGTGTCAAAGGATGGCAGAAGGTTGACAGCTTCAAATTCCTACAATCTGTCTTGGTCCACTCATGTCGACGCTACGATCAAGATAGCACAAAAGCGTCTTTACCTCCTCAGGAAACTAAGGAAATTCAGCACGTCGTACCAATTTTTACAAATGGACCATAAAAAGCATCCTATCTGGCTGCATCACAGCTTGATATGGCAACTGCTCAGCCCAAGACCGTAAGAAACTATAGATAGTCGTGAACACAGCCCAGTCCATTACGCAAACCCGTCTCTCATCCATTGACTCGATCTACACCTCCCGCTGCCTTGGGAAAGTGGACAGCATAATCAAAGACCCCTCCCACCCGGGTTATTCTCTCTTCCAACCTCTTCCATTGGGCAGGAGATACAAAAGTCTGAGAACACGCACTAACTGATTCAAAAACAGCTTCCTCCCGCTGTTACCAAACTCCTGAATGACCCTCTTTTGGACTGAGCTGATCTCTCCAAGCATCTTCTCTACTGTCATAGCACTACACTCCGTATGCTTCATCCAATGTCTGTGTATGTATTTACATTGTGTATTTATCAAATGTCCTAGTTTTTTCATGCATGGATTGTACGCAGAACAATACTTCTCACTGTACCTCGGTACATGTGATAATAATAAATCTAAATCTAAATCTGATATGTCTGTCCCACACAGCTTTTCCTTACCCTCAGTCAGTCCTTCCCTTTTAAATGTGTTTCCTGTAAAAAGACTAATAATAATAATCACTTATTGTCACAAGTAGGCTTCAATTAAATTACTGTGAAAAGTCCCTAGTCGCCATATTCCGGCACCTGTTCGGGGAGGCCGGTACAGGAATTGAACCCGCGCTGCTGGCCTTGTTCTGCATTACAAGCCAGCTGTTTAGCCCACTATGTTGGCCCTCAGACTCTTAAGATGGGCAAAGATTCTGGATCTTTTCACTGGTCCATTGAGTCCCCTGACATTCCCCCCCCCCTACTGTAGGGTCAGCCATACTTACCTCATGGATGTGCCCCTGCACACCGGGGTTTCCCTTCGTTCATGAACCATCCCAGATGGCCGCCATCACATTCCTCTTTCCAGCCATCTCCATGTATGACCTGTTGTAACCCGCATTCTACCCTTCAACCCTTCCCCTCCCCCTCTAATTCCCCCCTTTTCGCTCTTCCACCCATGTGGTCCCCCCTTCCCTTTCCCCCTCCCTTCCCTTGCCTCTCACCCCCTGTCACCCCTGCCAGGCACTCTCTCCCTCCTGGGAGGCGTCTTGCCCCCACTCCTCTTGCCCCCATGCACCAGCTTGGTTGCTAGTGAGGTGGCTACCCATCTTGAAACAGATTCTTTTGTATCCATCCCATCTGATTCTCTAGCCAGGTACAGCATGCCAAACCGCACCTTGCCTTTAAACAGCGTGATTTTTTCCCTCTTAAATTTTGTCCAGTCCGTGGCCAGGTCCGCTCCAATGTCCTGGTACAAGTGGATGGTGTGTCCTTCCCACTTGCACGACCCCGTGCTTTTTGCTCGGCTCAGAATCTGTCCTTTGCCTTGGAATCTGTGAAGCCTCACTGACATTGCTCGGGGTGGTTCTCCTGACATGGGTCTCTGTCGGAGCAACATCTGGGGTCTTGGCAAAACCCTCCTTCCCAACCAGCTTTCTGAGCATCGACGCCACCAATTCTGTTGGGTTCGTCCCCTCTGTGCTTTCCGGTCGCCTGGCGATCCGTAGGCTCTGCCGGCGGGATCTGTTTTCCTGGATGTTTACCTTTCCATGCAGTGCCTTCTGGATTGTCACCAACCTTGCCACCTCAGCTTTGAGTGAGGCAATTTGCTCCCCCTGGTTTGTGGCTGCCTTTCCCAGGTTTTGCATCATTGCCTCCTGGACCCCAAGTTTCTGCTCCGCTCTGTCCATTGCCTCCTTTATGAGGACCAATGCGGCCTCTACTGCTAACTTCATTGCATCCATGAGGTCTTCTTTCACTACTTCTCTGTGCTTCTGGAGTTCCGTTGGGCTGAACTTCATTAGCTTCTCCATCATCGGCTGGGCTGGTGTTGGTGAATTAGTTGGGTCCGTCATGGGTGTTGGTGAAATAGTTGGGTCCGCTATGGGTGTAGGTGAATAAGTTGGGTTCGTCATGCTTGGTTCTGGGCCACCTGCTGGACTACCTGTTCTGTGGTCAAGATTTTCCACTCACTAACTTTGCTGTTTTTGCGGCCTGGTTGCTGGCTCGTCGGCATCCTGGTTGGATAAGTAGTAGATGAGGATTAAACTGGCGAACATTTTGCACTTTTGCTGCCCATTAGGCAGGTTTAAAAGGTATAAGCCAAAGCTTTTAAGAGAAAGCCACCTTACGTGTGACTGCTCAGCTCAGGGCCACCACCAGAAGTCTCTGAATTAGTAAAAGGGGTCTCTCAGGACTGGCTGCAGCCTGGAAGTTTAAAAGAATTTGTTCACCCTGGCAGGCTATGGACTGCAGGCGTGCTGAAGCTGGAATTCCAAAAGAGATTCTATGGAGTTTTCTGCTGCAGTAAGACTTCTGGCTTTAACATGCAGGTTTTTCTGGCTGAAGTTTTATATGGTATGTTTTGTAAGCATCTGTAGCGTCAGTTTGGGAACTTCTTTCAGTTCAGAATCCATTGAAGATTATCTTTTTCTTAGTTTTTCAGTATGCTTATGAGGTTGAGCCTACTTTGATCCTTAACTTTAACTATGCTGGACTTCCGGTTGTGGCTATGCGGAGCTAAGTCGCATGTTCGGCAGCTCCCGCCAGAAACAGAATTTGGGGCTCTTTTTAGGGCCCCCAGTGGAATTTGTTTGACGGTTCCCAGTGTGGGAAGGTGACCGTAACATTTCCCCGGCACTGTATGGATTGGACCAGGAGTGGAGCAGCGAAAAAAGTAGTTTTGGAGCAGCGTAAAGTGCGAGGGAGGAAAACCAAGATGGCGGCGGGTGTAGACCAGGCAGCGTGGGTGCAGTGGTCGCAGGAACAGCAGGAGTTTCTCCAGCGCTGCTTCACGGAATTGAAGGCAGAGCTGTTGGAGTCTATGAAGGCTTCGATAGACAAGCTGCTCGAGACCCAGAAGGCCCAAGGAGAGGCGATCCGGGAGGTGCGGCAAAAGGCCTCGGAGAATGAGGACGAGATCCTGGGCCTAGCGGTGAAGGTAGAGGCGCACGAGGCGATGCATAAGAAGTGACAGGAGAAGTTCGAGGACATGGAGAATCGGTCGAGGAGGAAGAACCTGCGGATTCGGGGTCTCCCGGAGGGAGTGGAGGGGTCGGATGTTGGAGCATACGTGGTCACGATGCTGAACACGTTGATGGGTGCGGAGGCCTTCCCGAGGCCCCTGGAGCTGGAGGGGGCCCATCGAGTCCTGGCGAGGAGGCCCAAGCCCAACGAACCGCCGCGGGCGGTGCTGGTGCGGTTCCACCGCTTCGTGGACAGGGAGTGTGTCCTAAGGTGGGCAAAGAAGGAGCGGAGCAGCAGGTGGGAGAATGCAGAGGTCCGGATATACCAGGACTGGAGCATGAAGATGGCCAAGAAGAGGGCCAGGTACAATCGGGCTAAGGCGGCTCTGCATCGGAATGGGGTGAAATTTGGAATGTTGCAGTTGGTGCGACTGTGGGTCACTTTCAAGGACCGCCACCACTACTTCGAGACCCCGGAGGAGGCGTGGACCTTTATCCAGGCCGAAAAGTTGGACTCGGATTGATGTTCGGTTGCGAGGGGATGTGTTTTGGGGGGATGTTCTGTTCTGTTTGGTACTGTTCTTTTTTGGGTGCTGGGTGGGGTAGGGTGAAATGGTTTGTAGTGGGGGTTTGGTGAGAGTGTGGGCATTGGTGGTTGGAAGAGGGGGCCCCATTGGGGGGAGGGGAGTCAGGAGTCCCGAGGTGGGGGAGCTGGGATCAGGCCGTGAAAGGGAGCTGCGCCAGAGGGGGCGGGGCCGGCTTGGTGGAAAGCGCAGGCATTTTCCCGCGCTCGGGAAGGAATGGGGTGGGGTCAGGGGTCGGGGTGGTGCTGGAGAGGATCGCCCGCTGATGGACAGGAGGGGGGGGAGATTCTCACACTGGGGGGGTCGATGGAGTGGCAGGAGCACCAGGGGTCAGCAGAAGTCAGCTGACTTACAGGAGTGCTATGGGGGGAGCAATGCAGCTGGGGGGGGCCTAGCTGGGCGGGGGGGAGGGCGGGGGGGGGGGAAACAAGGGGGGGGGGACACTGGGTTGCTGCTGCATTGGCCAAATGGGGAGCTGGAGCCTGAAGAGCGAGTCGGGGCAAGGGGTCTGCCGCTGGGGGGAACGGAGAGTGCGGGAGGTGCGGGCACGTGGCTGGCCTAGAAAGGGAGATGGCTAATCGGCAGTGGGGGAGGCGGGCAGCCCCCTGGTCCGGCTGATAACTTGGAATGTGAGAGGCCTGAACGGGCCGGTCAAGAGGGCCCATGTAGATGTGGTTATGCTCCAGGAGACGCATTTGAGGGTGGCAGACCAGGTTAGGCTGAGAAAGGGGTGGGTAGGGCAGGTTTTCCATTCGGGGTTGGACGAATCGAGGGGTGGCGATTTTGGTGGGGAAGCGGGTGTCGTGGCAGACAATGGAGGTAGGTACGTGATGGTGAGTGGTAAGCTGCAGATGGTGCGGGTGGTCTTGGTGAATGTGTATGCCCCGAAGTGGCACGATGCCGGATTTATGCGGCGCATGTTGGGTCGGATTCCGGACCTGGAGGCAGGGAGCTTGATAATGGCGGGGGGGTGACTTTAATGCGGTATTGGATCCAGAATTGGACCGCTCTAGGTCCAGGACAGGTAAGAGGACGGCGGCGGTCAAGGTGTTGAGAGGGTTTATGGACCAGATGGGAGGAGTGGACCCATGGAGGTTTGTTAGGGAGGGGACCAGGGAATTCTCTTTCTTCTCCCACGTCCATAAAGCCTACTCCCGGATTGACTTCTTCGTTTTGAGCAGGGCGCTGATCCCGAGGGTGGAGGACACGGAGTATTCGTCCATAGCCATCTCAGACCATGTCCCGCACTGGGTGGAGCTCGAGCTAGGGGAGGAGAGGGACCAGTGCCCGCTGTGGCGCCTGGAGGTTGGTTTGCTGGCGGATGAGGAGGTGAGCGGGCGGATCCGGGGGTGCATTGAAAGATACCTAGAGGTTAACGATAATGGGGAGGTGCAGGTAGGGGTGGTCTGGGAGGCGCTGAAGGCAGTGATTAGGGGAGAGCTAATCTCCACTAGGGCCCACAAGGACTGGAAGGAGAGGAGAGAGAGGGAGAGGTTGCTGGGGGAGATTTTAAGGGTAGATAGGAGGTATGCAGAGGTCCCTGAGGAGGGACTACTCAAGGAGCGACGAAGCCTCCAGGCCGAGTTCGACCTGTGGACTACCAAGTAGGCGGAGGTGCAATGGAGGAGCTGGCACACCAGCTTCGGAAGCGGGAGATTGGGGGAGTTAGGGATAAAGGGGGGAACACGGTGCGGAGTGCGGTGGGAATAAATGGGGTATTTAGAGACTTCTATGAAGGGCTGTATAGGTCTGAGCCCCCGATGGAGGACGGGGGTGATGCGTCGTTTTCTGGACCGGCTGAGGTTCCCGAGGGTAGAGGAGGGGCAAGTGGCGGGACTTGGGGCACCGGTAGGGCTGGAGGAGCTGACTAAGGGGCTGGGGAGTATGCAGGCGGGGAAGGCACCGGGGCCAGATGGGTTCCCAGTGGAATTTTACAGGACGTATATGGACCTGTTGGGCCCACAACTAGTGAGGACTTCCAATGAGGCGAGGGAGGGGGGGGGTCCTACCCCCGACGATGTCCAGGACGCTGATCTCGCTGATCTTGAAGCAGGACAAGGACCCTTTACAGTGTGGGTCGTTTAGGCCATTTAGCCTTTGGCGATCGCTCTGAGGGAGTCCAGGAACTGGAGGGGCTGGTGCGGGGGGGGGGGGGGGGGGGGGGGGGGGGAGGAATACCAGATATCGCTGTATGCCGACGACCGGTTACTGTATGTGGCGGACCCGGTGGGGGGGGATGCCAGAGGTGATGCGGATCCTCAGGGAGTTTGGAGACTTTTCCGGGTATAAGCTCAACATGGGGAAGAGTGAGCTATTTGTGATACATCCAGGGGACCAGGGAAGGGAGATAGACAAGCTTCCACTGAAGAGGGCGGAAAGGAGTGTTCGGTACCTAGGGATCCAGGTGGCCAGGAGCTGCGGGGGCCTGCACAAGCTCAACTTGACGAGGCTGGTGGAGCAGATGGAGGAGGAGTTTAAAAGGTGGGATATGCTGCCACTCTCCCTGGTGGGTAGGGTACAGTCGGTGAAGATGACGGTGCTCCCGAGGTTCCTTTTTATATTCCAGTGCCTCTCCATCCTGATCCCGAAGGCCTTTTTTAAGCGGGTCAGCAGGAGCATCTTGGGGTTTGTATAGGCGATAAAGACCCCGCGGGTGAGAAGGGTGTTTCTGGAATGGAGCAGGGACAGAGGATGGCTAGCGTTGTCTAATCTGTGTGGGTACTACCGGGCTGCCAATGTGGTGATGATACGCAAGTGGGTAATGGAGGGGGAGGGGGCGGCGTGGAAGAGATGGCATCCTGTGTGGGCACGAGCCTGAGATCGCTGGTGACGACACCGCTGCCACTCCCGCCGACAAGGTACACCACGAGTCCAGTGGTAGCGGTGACCCTCAAAATCTGGGGGCAGTGGAGACGCCACAGGGGGGAGGCAGAGGCTTCGGTGTGGTCCCCGATCCGAGAGAACCATCGGTTTGTCCCGGGGAGAATGGATGGGGAGTTCCTGAGCTGGCACAGGGCAGGTATTAGAAGGATGGGGGACCTGTTTATAGATGGGCCGTTTGCGAGCCTTGGGGCTTTGGAGGAAAAATTCAGGCTCTCCCCTGGAAATGCCTTCAGGTACATGCAGGTAAGGGCGTTTGTAAGATGGCAGGTGAGGGAATTCCCGCTGCTGCCAGCACGTAGGATCCAGGATAGGGTGCTCTCGGGGGTGTGGGTTGGAGAAGGCAAGGTCTCGGCGATCTACCAGGAGATGCAGGAGGAGGAGGAGGCCTCGGGGGAGGAGCTAAAGGGTAAATGGGAGGAGGAGCTTGGGGAGGAGATAGACGAGGGTGCGTGGGCGGACGCCCTGGGTAGGGTAAATTCTTCCTCCTTGCGCCAGGCTTAGCCTGATACAATTTAAGGTTCTTCACAGAGCGCTCATGACTGGGGCAAGGCTGAGTTGGTTTTTTGGAGTAGAGGACAGGTGTGTGAGGTGTTCTGGGAGCCCAGCAAATCACGCCCACATGTTCTGGGCATGCCCAGCGCTGGATGGGTTCTGGAGGGGAGTTGCGAGGACGGTGTCTAAGATAGTAAACACCCGGGTTAAACCGAGTTTTGGGGCTCGCACTATTTGGGGTATCGGATGAGCCGGGAGTGCAGGAGGCGAAAGAGGCCGGTATTCTGGCCTTTGCGTCCCTAGTAGCCCGGCGGAGGATTCTGCTACAGTGGAAGGAGGCGAGGCCCCCAAGCCCAAGCGTGGAAGCCTGGATCAGCGACATGGCAGGGTTCATTAAACTGGAGAGGGTCAAATTTACCTTAAGAGGATCTGTGCAACGGTTCTTCAGGCAGTGGCAACCGTTCCTAGACTTTCTAGCGGAGCG
This sequence comes from Scyliorhinus torazame, assembly GCF_047496885.1. Taxonomy (NCBI): domain Eukaryota; kingdom Metazoa; phylum Chordata; class Chondrichthyes; order Carcharhiniformes; family Scyliorhinidae; genus Scyliorhinus; species Scyliorhinus torazame. The sequence goes on from NC_092718.1 coordinate 186,056,922, forward strand.
TTAGGAGGTGGACAGCAGCAGCAGCAACCCGGGGGGAGGGGGGTTACTTTGTGTTTACTACTGTGTTTATTATCGTTTAATGGGGGGCTTGTATATTTGGGGAATACGTGACGTAGCTATAAGATGTTTATTTATGTGTTCTTTGTTTTTTCTTATTTCTGTAAGAGCTGTTTTTTTCTGTTTGGTTGAAAATATGTAAAAATGTGAATAAAAAAAAATATATTTAAAACTTTAATTATGCTGTAATGTTGTTGGTTACAGAATATGTGTGTTAAGGAAGTCTTTATAGTCTTCTCTATGCTAACAGCATGTCTTTACATGTAACTGTATACATACATATAGTAAAGGGTACAGGTGTTAGGACACCGGACAAGACCCCAACATTTGTTCGGATACTGGACGAGAATCCCAAACAATTTTTTTTCAATCTGTAAAAATGTGAAGAAAGGATACTTCACTCCAGGAGTGAAGACTCTGACCAGTAGGTGCCTTTTATGTTAAAACAAACTAATTTAAACACAGAATTAATCACATTAACATCAAAGAAATAGCTTTGCAATTATCAGTTAAACAATTCTTAAATAAATGGAAAAAACTTGGTAAATTACTATCTACACCGACCACTAAGCAACCCAATACAGTTCAAATGCTACTAATAAATAAAGTTAACATGACAGGTTTACTTGCTTAGCTGCGTGAGGTCTTTGGAGAGAGCTCCTTTCAAAAGCAGATCCAGTACACTTCTGCTCAACCTAACAGCATTTGGCAAAACTGCTGTTCAACTTAAAATATTGTAGCAAACTGCAACACTACAGACAGACCTGGCTCCTCACATTAATTACATCATTTGTATCCCACTAAGTTCCATGACCTGCTTAGCTAGAGCTAAACACCACTCCCTCATGAATTATCTGCACTCCAGGATATCTCAAGTAATCAAAACATATTTCCATTACCCTTTTATTTGCAACAAAGTAAGTGGTTGAAATCAATCATTACCTCACCTTTTATGATTTATTTAGCAGACACACTGCCTGGATGTATTTTAAACCAGGGATTTTTAACACCATTACTGCCACTAATATGAAATATAATATATATCAATTTCTACATTCATCACACAGGCCAGGAGCTATCTCGATATCTAGATCTTAACACGTCTCTGCTCAATATACTCTGACCCTTGGCCTGGATCATGTATCTTCTTACATCACGGCATGGGCAGTATTGGACTCACTCACACACTTAAGAGCTGCACGGTGGCACAGTGGTTAGCACTGCTGCCCCACACCACCAGAGACCGGAGTTTGATTCCGACCTCAGGTGACTGTCTGGTCTGCACGCTCTCCCCGTGAATGCGTGGGTTTCCTTCCGGGTGCTCCAGTTTCCTCCCACAGTCCAAGGATGTGCAGGTTAGGTGGATTGGGCATGCTAAATTGCCCCTTAGTGTCCAAAAGTTAGATAGGGTTACGGGGATAGGGCGGGCGATTGGAGGGCCGGTGCAGACTAGATTGGCCGAATGGCCTCCTGTTGCATTGTAGGGATTCTGTGGGATTAACGCTTCATAAACCAGACCCTTGATGATGCAGTGCCCACATGCAGCAAGATCTGGACAATATTCAGGCTTGGGTTGATAAGTGGTAAGTAATATTTGCAGGCAATGGCCACCTCCTTTTGACATTCAATGGCATTACCATCATTGAATTCTTAACATGTTGGGGAATTACCATTAACCAGGATCTTAACTGGACCAGCCACATAAATACTGAGGCTACAAGAGCAGTTAACTGGCTGCAATTCTATGGTGAGTAACTCTCCCCCTGACGCCCCAAAGGATTTCAACCATTTCAGGGGTGTGAAAGAATAGTTTCAATTTTCATGGATTTTCAATTTTCAGCTCCAACAACCCCCAAGAGTTTCAATACCATACAGAACAAGTTGCCCACTTAACTTGTACCCAGTCTAGCATACTTAATATTCACTCCCTCCATCAATAGCTGCCATTTGTACCAGCTATAACTTCATAGAATCATAGAATTTACAGTGCTGAAGGAGGTCATTCGGCCCATCGACGCTGCACCTGCCCCTGGAAAGAGTACCCCACCTAAGCCTACACCTCCACCCTATCCCCGTAACCCCACTTAACCTTTTTGGACACTAAGGGCAATTTAGCATAGCTGATCCACCTAACCCGCACATCTTTGGACTGTGGGAGGAAACCGGAGCACCCGGGGGAAACCCACGCACACACGGGGAGAACGTGCAGACTCCTCGCAAACAGTGACTCAAGCCGGAATCGAACCTGGGACCCTGGAGCTGTGAAACAACTGTGCTAACCACTATGCTACCATGCTGCTCCTGACTTGCATTGCAGCATCTTGCCAAGTCTTTTCGACAAGGAGAATGAGAACAGTTTTGAATGACAGAGAGACAATGTACGAGAATGGAGAGTAATTGGCTTACGGGATGAAATAACCACAAGTAATAAAAATAAATATTGTGTTTCTATAGTGCCTCCCACAACCACCAGACATCTCATAGCACTTTAGAACTGACAAAGTACTTTTGAAGTGTTATCACTGTTGTAATGTAGGGATAATACTTAATTTTAAACTTTGCCTAGTTTTGCTGTACAATTGATGTTTATTTCAGATAATATTGGATCTTTGAACCCACCAATTCTTGTCAAGCCATATTTTAATTAGGCACCATGAACAGTCTTCTTCGAGGCATTGTCCAAAGGGGTGGGGATGAAGGTGGAACCATGCCTGAAAGTGGCGGTTTTCGGAGTATCAAACCAGCCAGATCTCTTCATGAGGAGGAGGGCGGACGCCCTTGCCTTTGACTCCCTGATCGCCCGCCGTAGAATCCTGCTCGGCTGACGGTCAGCAGCACCACCTAAAGCTGCAGACTGGCTGTCCGGTCTCTCGGAATCTCTCCAAATGGAGAAAATCAAATTCACCATCCGTGGGTCGGAAGAGGGCTTCCACAAAAAATGTGAGTCATTCACCCGACTGTTCCGAGACCTGTTTGTGGCCAACACATAAATAAATAAATAGCTAGTAGCCAGGGAGAAATAGCCAGGACAAGAGAGAAAGAAGAAAGCGAGGGAGGACCTGGGAAGTGGAGGGGGGGGGCGGGGGTGGAGCAAGGTGAGGTAGCAAAACCCAGCAAGAAAGAATGGGGGGCAGCAGTGAAGAAGGAAGGAAGGGAGGGAGGGGAACAAAAAAAAGGAAGCCAGAATGGGAACAGATAAGAGAACAAAAACGGGGGGGGAGGAGAGCACAGGGGAAGGCAACAATGGCAACAACCACAACACGGCGAGAGAATTGCAAAGAAAAACAGGAAGGGGAAACAAACAATGGCCCAGTTAGATGATCGGTAAAAAGGAAAGAATAGAAGAGAGGGGAGGAAAGACCCCTCCTGTCCGGGTACATTTCCTAGAGTCTATGTGTTTTGGTTTGCAAGGAACCTGTATCCATAACTTGGACAAAACTGTATTTTAAAACAATTATTTAAAAAAAAGGAGGGCATCAGAGGGGTGGGTGGGGGGTGGGATAGGGAGGATTGAGCCAGGCGGTGATAGACTGCAAATTGAGAAGAAGCCTTTTTGTACTGTGCAATAAATGAAAACAAATGGCAATGTACATAATTTTGAAAATGCCATTAAAAAGATTTTAAAAAACAAAGCTAGGCACCATGAAATGGATTTTTTTTAAATCAAGTCAAGTGCTCCATCTAGTGCCTTTGCTAACTGGCAAAACTGACTTCCAATCAATGGTAAGTGTAATAAGTCAACGGAGGCATAAGTCCCGTCACCAGAATTCCTTTTATTTACAAACTCAACAGCTGGACAACCATGACCATCGCATTTGGAGTATTGCGTGCAATTCTGATCGCCGCATTATAGGAAGGATGTGGAAGCATTGGAAAGGGTGCAGAGGAGACTTACCAGAATGTTGCCTGGTCTGGAGGGAAGATCTTATGAGGGAAAGCTGAGGGACTTGAGGTTATTTTCTTTAGAAAGAAGGTTAAGAGGTGACTTCATTGAGGCATACAAGATGATCAGAGGATTAGATAGTGTGGACAGTGAGAGCCTTTTTCCTCGGATGGTGATGTCGAGCACGAGGGGACATAGCTTTAAATTGAGGGGTGATAGATATAGGACAGGTGTCAGAGGTAGGTTCTTTACTCAGAGAGTAGTAAGGGTGTGGAATGCCCTGCCTGTAACAGTAGTGGACTCGCTAACATTAAGGGCATTTAAATGGTCACTGGATAAACATATGGATGACAAGGGAATAGTGTGGATGGGTTTCAGAGTGGTTTCACAGGTCGGCGCAACATCGTGGGCCGAAGGGCCTGTACTGTGCTGTAATGTTCTATGTTCTATGTTCATTCAGTCTGCTGTCTACACCAGGAGTGCAGAGGATCTGACACTTCCTGTTACATACACAGAAAGGGGTTCCCTGATTGGGCCACTAATCAGGGAACTCGTATTCTAATTGGCCAATCTCAAAGGCCTGGCCTAAGTCATTACACCCCTCCTCCCCCCACAAAGTCCGAGGAGCCCCCATGGTCCTCATGACTCACGGGTCTCCTACTTTGTTTTTGTGCCGGGTCCGGCTCCTCCACTTCGGCCTCCGACTTAGTGGGATATAATGGCTAGGCGCCGTCTTTTCCGATGTGAGCGCCTGAGGGGCAGTTCGCACCTTTTCTCCGGCAGCAGGGGTACAGCTGCGGCATCATCCACGATGTCCATATCTGAGTCTGATTTCCTCACTTGTGGTTTTGGAGGCACGTGAATAGTTTGTTGGGGAGGACTCTCCACGGTCCTTGGTATGCTGGACTGAGTCAGCTCCAGAGGAGGAAACAAATCTGAGGCCCGCACCTGGTCCAGGTGTTTCTTTATTTCATGTTTTCCCACACGTATCTCATACGACAGGTCCTGTCCCGGCCTTGATTGTTCCTGCTACCCATGTTGGGCCATTAGCATAATTTCTGACCCATACATTTTCACCCCTGTTGAACTGCCTTTCTCGGCGAGTGTTGTTGTGGCCCCTGCATTGGGCGTCTTGGTGTCGCTCTATTCTGCCACCTAAATTCAGGAATAGTCGACTCAGCCAGGTTCGGAGTCGTCTGCCCACGAGTAGCTCCGCTGGTGCTATCGCAACAGTTTGGTGTCCAAAAATGCTGCTGACTGTTTCTTCAACCCAACTTTTAAGGTCTGGATGTCTCTCCCCGCCAAACCATTCGATGCCGGGTGGTATGGTGCCGTCCTTATGTGCCGAATGCCATTTGGCATTATAAATTTTGTGAAGTCCTGGCTGGTGAAAACCGATCCATTATCCGAAACTAACACCTCCGGGATACCATGAGTTGCGAACGAGGTGCAGAGTTTTTCCAACGGTTGTTGTTGAATTTGCAGAGTTCATTTTGTAGACGTCCAGCCATTTGGAATGGGCGTCCACTATTATAAAAAACATTGAACCCATAAACGGGCCTGCAAGATTGACATGAAGTCACGACCATGGACTACCTGGTCATTCCCATGGGTGCAGCAGGGCTGCCGGTGACACCTTCTGCCCTTGTTGGCATTCTTGGCACTGACCTACCAATGCCTCTATGTCTGTGTCCAGGCCCGGCCACCAGGCATAGCTTCTGGCCAGCATCTTTATTTTTGAGACTCCAGGGTGCCCATGATGTAGTTTAGCCAGTATGGCTCGACGGCCTTGACTTGGAACTATTACTCGAGCCATAGCAAGATCCCGTCTTCCACGGTGATCTGCTCTCTTCTGCTCCAGTAAGGGTGGAATTCCGCCTGGACCTGTCTTTCCATCTCCCCAGTTAGCACCATGTGTTTTATTTTTGATAAAACCGGGTCCCTTTGGGTCCATAAACAAATGTTTTGTGCGGCCACTGGAAGGGTGTCCAGGAAATGTAACGTCATTACCGTTTCCTCTATTTTGGGTACTAATGGCGGGGTGTCCGGTAATGGCAACCTGCTCAGTCCATCGGCGTTTGCCACCCAGGTTCCTGGCCGATACTCCAGTTGATACTGATACGCCACCAGTAGTAGGGCCCAGCGTTGGTTCCGGGCCAAAGCTATTGGTGGTATTGCTTTGTCTTCTTTCAACAAACCCAGCAATGGCTTCTGGTCTGTAATTATAGTGAATTTCCGCCCGTACAAGTACTGGTGAAATTTCTTCATCGCGAAGATCACAGCCAGTCCTTCCTTTTCGATTTGGGTGTACTTTTGTTCTGCTGCTGCCAGCGTCCTGGAAGTAAATGTTATGGGCCGTTCCTGTCCGTTTTGCCCTCTGTGTGCCAAAACTGCACCAATGCCATTTGGAGACGAGTCACAAGTGAGCACCAACTCGTTCCTGGGGTCGTAGTGTGCCAAGACGTACTCTGAGGAAAGCTGTTCTTTTATCTTCTTGAAAGCCCTGTCTTGGCGGACGGACCACCCCCAGGCTTGCCCCTTCTTTAGTAATTGGTGTAGGGGGTCCAAGCTGGAAGCTCTGTTCTGTATGAACATTCCGTAATATGTCACCAGTCCTAAAAAAACACCTTAACTCCTGGATTGTGGTGGGGGCCGGAGCACCTTTAATCGCCCTCACCCAATCCTCCAAAGGGTGTAGCCGTGATTTGTCAACTTTGTACCCCAGGTAGGTTACTTGAGGTGCTAGGAAAACACATTTCTCCCTCTTTAGGCGCACACCTGCTGCTGAAAACCTCCGAAGGACTTCCTCCAGGTTTTGCAGGTGTTCTGCCTTTGTTTTTCCTGTAATAAGGACGTCGTCCCGGTAAATAGCGACTTGTCGTAGCCCTTGCAATATATTCTCCATTGTCCTCTGGAATATCGCACAAGCTGACGATACCCCGAAGGGTAATCTTGTGTCCTGAAAAAGGCCCATCAGGGTGTTTATCGTTGAGAATTTTTGGAACTCTTCGTCCAGCTTGAGCTGTAAATATGCGTGGCTCATATCCAGCTTTGAGAATAGGAGTCCTCCAGCCAGCTTTGCAGACAAATCCTCAATCCGGAGAACTGGGTATTTGTCCAGTTGTGAGTAGCGATTAATCGTTTGTTTGAAATCTCCACAAAGTCGGACCGAGCCGTTCGGCTTAAGGATAAGCACCACGGAGGCCGCCCACTCGGCAAACTGGACCGGTTTTATTATTCCCTCACGCTCTAAACGTTTTATTTCCAATCGACTTTCTGCCTTAATGCGAAGGGTACTGGTCGGGCCTTGTAGAATTTTGGGACTGCCTCTGGATCTACATGCAATGTTGCCTTTGCTCCCTTTATTGTTCCGAGCCCTTCTCGGAAAACCTCTGGGTATTTGCACAGCAGTTCGCTCAGGCGGCCATTTTCCAGCTGGAAAATGTTTACCCAATCGAGCTGGATCTTTTAGCCAGTTTTGTCCCAATAAGCTTGGCCCCGCACCTTTCACTACCATTAAAAGCAGCCTAACCAGTTGCTCTCCATAAGCCACAGTTACATGTTGATGCACGATCAATGACCACGAAAGCGAGCTTGTAGTCCAACTGAAGGCTTTAATAAGCTAGATGTTTCCCCCAGCAGCTCAGGTACAGAATGGAGGCAGCTGGGGCGGCACGGGCTCTTATACCCCGCCTTACCGGGTGGAGCTACCATACTGCTTGACCAATGGGAAACATACAATATCTGCTAATGGTGTTCCAGCATTACCAGGTACCGTAACACCTCTACACAGACTACCACATACACACCTCTACACAGACTACCACATTTACCCCCTGTTAAAAAAGAGTCCGGCGGGGGTGGTGGCTTGATATTACAACATGGTAACGTGGTAGAAATTATAGTTATGGAGGTACCGTAATACCTCCGTACAGCGTTTTGTAACTATTTACAATTCTATTTACCATTTACAATTTATGATTCATAATTAAGTATACCCTTTAAAATAAAGAAATCAGTCGATTGGGGGCCCTGGTCGTCCTCCATGATCGTCAAAGCTTCGGTGGTGACTCCGGTGGAGGCTCAGGCGTCTGTGACTCCGGGAGCGTGGCTTCGATCTCTGTGGCAACTTCGACACCCCTAGACATGCTGGTGGGGAAAACAGTTGACCTGGAAGGGAGCGTCTGCGGGGTGCGTCAGTGGGTGGGGGGGCCTAGACGGGGCCGGCGGAAGGACCGACCCTCCTGTAAGGTGCACAGGTGGGAGGGAGGGTGAGACTGGTGGCTGGGGTGTGCGTGGGGCTTCGGCAGATGCCAGGTCTCGTAGGGAGACTGTATCTTGTCGGCCGTCGGGATACGCCATGTAGGCGTACTGGGGGTTAGCGTGGAGAAATGGACCCTCTCGACCAACGGGTCAGACTTGTGCGCCCGCACGTGTTTTCGGAGCAGGCTGGGTCCGGGAGCTGCCAGCCAGGTCGACAGTGAGGTCCCAGAGGAGGAATTCCTGGGGAAGACAAGGAGACGTTCGTGAGGTGTTTGGTTGGTTGTGGTACAAAGCAGTGACCGGATGAAGTGGAGGGCATCCGGGAGGACTTCCTGCCAGCGGGAGACTGGGAGATTCCTGGACCATAGGGCCAGTAGGACGGTCTTCCAGACCATTCCGTTCTCCCTCTCTACCTGTCCGTTACCCCGGGGGTTGTAACAAGTCGTCCTGCTCGAGCCGAGGCCCTTGCTGAGCAGGAATTGACGCAGTTCGTCGCTCATAGAGGAGGACCCCCTATCACTGTGTATGTAAGCGGGGAACACGAACAGTGCAAAGATGCTATGGAGGGCCTTGATGACGGTGGTTGCGGTCATGTCGCGGCAGGGGATGGCGAATGGGAACCGGGAGTACTCGTCAATCACGTTCAGGAAGTACGTGTTGCGGTCGGTGGAGGGGAGGAGGGGGCCTTTGAGGTCCATGCTGAGACGTTCAAAAGGACGGGAAGCCTTTATCAGGTGCGCTTTCTCTGGCCGGTAGAAGTGCGGTTTGCAGTCCGTGCAGATTTGGCAGTCCCTGGTGGCTGTCCTGACCTCGATGGAGTAGGGCAGGTTGCGGGTCTTGATAAAGTGGAAAAAGCGAGTGACCCCCCGGGTGGCAAAGTTCCTCGTGGAGGGCTCGGAGGCGGTCCACTTGTGCGTTGGCACATGTGCGTGGGATAGGGCATCAGGAGGCTCGTTTAGCTTCCCGGGTCGATACAAGATCTCGTAGTTGTAGGTGGAGAGTTTGATCCTCCACCGCAAGATCTTATCGTTCTTTATCTTGCCTCGCTGTGCATTAACGAACATGAAAGCAACCGACCGTTGGTCAGTGAGGAGAGTGAATCTCCTACCGGCCACGTAATGCCTCCAATGTCATACAGGTTCTACTATGGTCTGGGCCTCCTTTTCGACTGAGGAATGGCGGATTTCGGAAGATTTCATGGAATAGAATTTACAGTGCAGAAGGAAGCCATTCGGCCCATCGAGTCTGCACCGGCTCTTGGAAAGAGCAACCTACCCAAGGTCCACACCTCCACCCTATCCCCATAACCCAGCAACCCCACCCAACACGATGGGCAATTTTGGACACTAAGGGCAATTTAGCATGGCCAATCCACCTAACCTGCACATCTTTGGACTGTGGGAGGAAACCGGAGCACCCGGAGGAAACCCACGCACACACGGGGAGGATTTGCAGACTCCGCACAGACAGTGACCCAAGCCGGAATTGAACCTGGGACCCTGGAGCTGTGAAGCAATTGTGCTATCCACAATGCTACCGTGCTGCCCCGTGAAGCATGGAGGGTACGTGAGAAGAAGGCCACGGTCTGTCCGCTTGGTTGAAGGTGGCTGCCAGGGCTACGTCAGACGCGTCGCTCTCGACCTGGAAGGGGAGGGACTCGTCGATGGCGTGCATCGTGGCCTTTGCAATGTCTGCTTTGATGCGGCCGAAGGCCTGGCGGGCCTCTATCGACAGGGGAAAAGCTATAGATTGGCTCAGGGGACGGGCCTTGTCCACATAGTTGGGGACCCACTGGGCATAGTAAGAGAAAAACCCTAGGCAGCGCTTCAGGGCCTTGGAGCAGTGAGGGAGGGGGGAACTCCATAAGGGGGCGCATGTGTTCAGGGTCGGGGCCTATAACTCCATTTCGCACTACGTAGCCGAGGATGGCTAGGCGGTCGGTGCTAAACACGCATTTATCCTTGTTGTATGTAAGGTTAAGGATCTTTGCGGTCTGGAGGAATTTTCGGAGGTTGGTGTCGTGGTCTTGCTGGTCGTGGCCGCAGATGGTGACATTATCGAGATATGGGAACGTTGCCCGTAAACCGTACCGGTGAACCATTCGGTCCGTCTCGCACTGTAAGACCGAGACCCCGTTGATGACACCAAAGGGAACCCTTAAGAAGTGGTAGAGCCGCCCATCTGCCTTGAAGGCAGTGTATTTGTGGTCAGTAGTGCGGATGGGGAGCTGGTGGTAGGCGGACTTAAGATCCACCGTGGAGAAGATCTTGTAATGCGCAATCCTGTTTACCAGGTCGGATATGCGGGGGAGAGGGTACGCGTCCAGCTGCGTAAACCTGTTGATGGTCTGACTGTAGTCGATGACCATCCTATGCTTCTCCCCGGTCTTTACCACCACTACTTGAGCTCTCCAGTGACTGTTGCTAGCTTCAATGACTCCTTCCCTCAGTAGCCTTTGGACCTCTGACCTAATAAAGATCCGATCCTGGGCACTGTACCGTTTGCTCCTGGTGGCGACGAGTTTGCAATCCGGGGTGAGGTTCGCAAACAGGGAAGGCGGATCGACCTTGAGGGTCGCGAGGCTGCAGACAGTGAGGGGGGATACAGGGCCGCCGAATTTGAAAGTTAGACTTTGGAGATTACACTGGAAGTCTAATCCTAGGAGTGTGGCCGCGCAGAGGTGGGGAAGGACGTAGAGCCGATAATTTATAAACTCCCTTCCCTGGACTGTGTGGTTTGCTACACAAAACCCCTTTATCTCTACTGAGCAGGAACCGGAGGCCAGGGAGAATTTTTGATTAATGGGGTGGACGAGGAGAGAACAGCGCCTTACCGTGTCGGGGTGTATGAAGCTCTCCGTGCTCCCAGAGTCGATTAAGCAGAACGTCTCGTGCCCGTTGATTAGTACAGTTGTTGTCGCAGTTGAGAGTGTTCGAGGCCAGGACTGATCCAGAGTCACCGAGGCTAATCTCAGCAGTTGAGTGTTCTCTTCGGGTGGTGTGTGGTCAGCCGAGCTGGGGTCCTGGGAGTCCATCCAAGATGGCGGCTCCCATTGGTCGCACATGGCTGGGGGTGCACAAAATGGCGGCGCCCATCCATCGAACGTGGCGTCCGCGGGACAAGATGGCGGCGCCCGGGGGCCGCAGGTGGCCCTGGAGTAGGAAGATGGCGGCGCCCGCTGGCCGCACGGGGACCGTTGAGAGGTCTGTGGTGGCGGTCTGCATTCGCCGCCGGAGACCACGGCGACCGCACGGGCCTGGCATACCACCGCGAAATGGCCCTTTTTACCGCATCCCTTGCAGGTGGATGCGCGGGCCGGGCAGCGCTGCCGCGGGTGCTTGGCCTGCCCGCAAAAGTAGCAGCGGGGCCCCCCGGGTTTGCCAGGCTGCCTTGCAGCACAAACTTGTGGAGGGATGGGGGATGTTTCGGGGTCGGCAGCGGAGGGGTTCCACGCTGCCCAGGGGGCTGCCGCGCGATCGGGAACGTAAGCGCGGGCGTTCCTGGAGGCCACATCCAGGGAGCCTGCAAGGGCCCGTGCCTCCTTGAGGCTTAGAGTGTCTTTTTCCAGCAATCGCTGGCGGATTTGGGAGGACGGCATACCTGCCATGCAAGCGTCCCAGATCAAGAGTTCTGTGTGGTCGCTCGCCAAAACTTGTGGGCAGCTGCAGTTTCTCCCCAACACCAGGAGTGCGTGGTAGAAATCTTCCAGCGGTTCCCCAAGGATTTGTCGCCTCGTTGCTAGTAGATGTCGGGTGTAGACCTGGTTTGCTGGGCAAATATAATGTCCTTTTAGCAGCTCTATTGCTGCATCAAAGTCTTCCGCTTCCTCGATTAAGGTGTAAATTTCCGGGCTCACCCTCGAGTGCTGGACTTGCATTTTCTGTTCTCCCGTGGGTGTGTTTTCGTCCTTTCCGAGAGATCCTTTAAAACACGCCAGCCAGTTCTTGAAGACTGCCGCTGAATTCGCCGCATGCGGGCTGAGTTGCAGACACTCCGGCTTGATTCGGAGCTCCGTCCTTTTAAATCAAGCTTATTAAATTGATGCCCGATCAATGACCACTAAAGCGAGGTTGTAGTCCAACTGAAGGCTTTAATAAGCTAGATGTTTCCCCCAGCAGCTCAGGTACAGAATGAAGACTGCTGGGGCGGCACGGGCTCTTATACCCCGCCTAGCGGGGCGGAGCTACCATACCACTTGACCAATGGGAAACATACAATATCTACCAATGGTGTTCTAGCATTACCAGGTACCGTAACACCTCTGCACAGACTACCACACATGTATTGTGCCCAATACTCTCAGTGGGTCCCTGTGTATGTCCTCAGTTTTGCCGAGGTCCTGGTTAGGAATAAGGGTTGGAGTCCAGTGCGAATTTTATTGAATGCTGTTTCCCCTATCACTGATACGGCTGCTCCAGTGTCGGTTTCCATCAGTGTGGGACATCCATTCAACCTTATGGATAATTTAATGGTTTTTGATTTCACCATTGAAAAAAAAAATGGTCTATATTATTTTACCTGTTTGCGTGTGTTGTTTTTTTTGAACCGGTAAAGTGTTTTTACTGTGTGCATTTCTTAATTGATGGTGCAAAGGTGAAAAAATGAAACCATCTTGAAGTTGATGGTTTGTTTGTTTTTTCTTGGGGGGAGGTGTCATGTGAGAGCACCTTTAAGAAATAGATGTTTAAGCAATGTACCTTTAAGAAACGGAGCTGATCATATTACTGAAGTGATGTCAGAGGATGGGGGGAGCTGAGCTCACTTCGGCTTTTTGAGTTTCAGTTTGAGAACGCAGCTGGGAGTGTCTGTGTGTTTTGCTGTGAGCTGCAGGTAGAAAACACAGAGCTGGTCTGTTGATTTCTGCAATCCAAAGACTATAAATATATTGACCTAATGTGCTCCGATTTTTGAACGTTTGAAGTCTTTTAGATGTTTAAAGGAACAGTTTGAAGGATTATTTAGTGTTGTAGTCTTTTGGGGTTATCTTTGAAGTAATGGGTGTTAAGATATACAAAGTTTGTTTTTAAAAGGTTAACTTGAGTTCATAGAATAAACATTGTTTTGTTTTAAAAACCACTTGTCCATTTCTGTTGTATCACACCTGGAGAGTAGGCCGTGTGCTTTCCACACCACAATCTATTAAAAGTTGTGGGTCGGTTGAACTCCATGAAACACTTTGGGGTTCTGTAAACCCGGACCCATAACACAATTTAGTTGTTCCTCGTCGGAGGTAGGTGGGACTTCTAGGATGTGCATTCTCCTGTACCCCGGCCTACGTGACCTTCTCCAACATGATGGTTTTGGGCTTCTATTTCTCCTTTCTGGCTCTGATCTCTGGCAACAACTACAATATTTTGCTGGACGAAAGGCTGCAGGGGCTGCCATCTGTTGGGACCTAATTTTCCCTTGCTTGGGAGGGTTTCTGCGGGTGAGCCTGGTTAATTTAGTATCCGCGTTGTTCCTGAGGGTGGCTATGCAGTTGCCTATCCCCCAACGGTAGTCCCTTAACTCAGTTTCACCCTGTAACTCATGCGCTCCGCTTGCCGCTTTTTCCAAGGACAAAGCCAGCTGCAATGCTTGTTTGCAATCCAGCTCGGCCTCTGCTAACAGATGTTTCTGTATTGCTAAATTATTTATTCTACATACCAAACGGTCTCGAAGCATCTCATTTAGCGCCAGGACAAATTCGCAAGCCTCTGCTAATCGTCTTAATCTCGTTAAAAAGTTCGTAACTGACTCCCCTGTGTCTCGGAATGCTGAGTAAAACCGGTACCTTCGCAGGATCAGAGGTGGCTCAGGGTCATTGTACTCTTTTACTAAGTCCGTCAATTCCTGGAAAGTTTTCGTGTCTGGTGCCTCCAGAAAAGTGAGACTGCGCATAATGGCAAAGGCTGCTGGCCGACATGCGGTCAGCAGAATGAAGCTTTGCTTTTCATCCGGAATTGTATCGTTTGCTCTTACTTCATCCGCTCTACACATTGGGCCCAGTCTTCCACTGCAGGGTCAAAAGAGTCCAACTTTCCAAATAAAGGCATTTTCCCTGTCAGTAGCTTACCCTCAATATGCGGCAGCTGCTGACGAGCAGGTTTCTTCGGGTCGTTCCGTTTTCCTCGTCGCCACTGTAATAAATCCACGGAGGCAGAAGTCCCTTCACCAGTCTTTGTTTTATTTACAAACCCAACAGCTGAAAACCATGACCATTCAGTCTGCTGCCTACACCGACACTCCCTGTTATATACACAGAAAGGGGTTCCCTGATTGGGCCACTAATCAGGGAACTCGTATCCTAATTGGCCACTCTCAAAGGCCTGGCCTAAGTCATTACAGTAAGACAATTCGAGTTCTACAAAGTTGGGTAGAAATTATTCTGGGCCTATTTTTGCACCCATCTCAATGCAACATCTACTCAAACGGGTGGCTGAAATTGAGTGCCAGTTCTGCCTATGCAAGCATCTAGCCCACAAAAAAAATCTAATTTCAGACTTTGGTGAATTCTGGAAGAATGGGTGTTCAGGCAATATGATTGTGAGGACGAGGGTTGCAATATTAAGACTATGGAGTTATGGGAGAGCATTCTTGCATTCCTTGGTAATACAATAGGTGAATTTAAGTTTTAATAATAATAATCTCTATTATTGTCACAAGTAGGCTTACATTAACACTGCAATGAAGTTACTGCAAAACCCCTAGTCGCCACACTCCGGCGCCTGTTCGGGTACACTGAGGGAGAATTCAGAATGTCCAGATTACCTAACAGCACGTCTTTCGGGACTTGTGGGAGGAATCTGGAGCACTCAGAGGAAACCCATGCAGACACAGGGAGAACGTGCAGACTCCACACAGACTGTGACCCAAGCCGGGAATCGAACCTGGGACCTTGGTGCTGTGAAGCGACAGTGAACAAAGAACAAAGAACAAAGAAATGTACAGCACGGGAACAGGCCCTTCGGCCCTCCAAGCCCGTGCCGACCATGCTGCCCGACTAAACTACAATCTTCTACACTTCCTGGGTCCGTGTCCCTCTATTCCCATCCTATTCATGTATTTGTCAAGATGCCCCTTAAATGTCACTATCGTCCCTGCTTCCACCACCTCCTCCGGCAGCGAGTTCCAGGCACCCACTACCCTCTGTGTAAAAAACTTGCCTCGTACATCTACTCTAAACCTTGCCCCTCTCACCTTAAACCTATGCCCCCTAGTAATTGACCCCTCTACCCTGGGGAAAAGCCTCTGACTATCCACTCTGTCTATGCCCCTCATAATTTTGTAGACCTCTATCAGGTCGCCCCTCAACCTCCGTCGTTCCAGTGAGAACAAACCGAGTTTATTCAACCGCTCCTCATAGCTAATGCCCTCCATACCAGGCAACATTCTGGTAAATCTCTTCTGCACCCTCTCTAACGTTCCACCAACGTTTGTGTCGTCTGCAAACTTACTAATCAGACCAGATACATTTTCCTCCAAATCATTTATATCCACTACAAACAGCAAAGGTCCCAGCACTGATCCCTGCGGAACACCACTGGTCACAGCCCTCCAATTAGAAAAGCATCCTTCTATTGCTACTCTCTGCCTTCTATGACCTTGCCAGTTCTGTATCCACTTTGCCAGCTCACCCCTGATCCCGTGTGACTTCACCTTTTGTACTAGTCTACCATGAGGGACCTTGTCAAAGGCCTTACTGAAGTCCATATAGATAACATCCACTGCCCTACCTGCATCAATCATCTTTGTGACCTCCTCGAAAAACTCTATCAAGTTAGTGAGACACGACCTCCCCTTCACAAAACCATGCTGCCTCTCACTAATACGTCCATTTGCTTCCAAATGGGAGTAGATCCTGTCTCGAAGAATTCTCTCCAGTAATTTCCCTACCACTGAAGTAAGGCTCACCGGCCTGTAGTTCCCTGGATTATCCTTGCTACCCTTCTTAAACAGAGGAACAACATTGGCTATTCTCCAGTCCTCCGGGACATCACCTGAAGACAGTGAGGATCCAAAGATTTCTGTCAAGGCCTCCGCAATTTCCTCTCCAGCCTCCTTCAGTATTCTGGGGTAGATCCTATCAGGCCCTGGGGACTTATCTACCTTAATATTTTTTAAGACACCCAACACCTTGTCTTTTTGGATCTCAATGTGACCCAGGCTATCTACACACCCTTCTCCAGACTCAACATCTACCAATTCCTTCTCTTTGGTGAATACTGATGCAAAGTATTCATTTAGTACCTCGCCCATTTCCTCTGGCTCCACACATAGATTCCCTTGCCTATCCTTCAGTGGGCCAACCCTTTCCCTGGCTACCCTCATGCTTTTTATGTACGTGTAAAAAGCCTTGGGATTTTCCTTAACCCTATTTGCCAATTACTTTTCGTGACCCCTTCTAGCCCTCCTGACTCCTTGCTTAAGTTCCTTCCTACTTTCCTTATATTCCACACAGGCTTTGTCTGTTCCCAGCCTTTTAGCCCTGACAAATGCCTCCTTTATCTTTTTGACGAGGCCTACAATATCTCTCGTTATCCAAGGTTCATGAAAATTGCTGTATTTATCCTTCTTCCTCACAGGAACATGCCGGTCCTGAATTCCTTTCAACTGACACTTGAAAGCCTCCCACATGTCAGATGTTGATTTGCCCTCAAACATCTGCCCCCAGTGCTAACCACTGTGCTACCATGCCACCCTTAGAATGTGGGCATCAACCCCACTACCTCTCACATGCAAAGTGAGCGCTCTACCACTTGAGCTAAGTCCTCCTAGGCTGCAGCTTGATTTTGGTTGGTGACTGCAAGGGACCCTGAAGAATCTTGAGAGGACAGGTCTGCTGTCATTGGAAACACATTTCCCAAAGAGCCCTTCAACCGTTAACAGTACCCCTAAACTCATGCCCCTACATGAGAATGCCTCCACCCGCTCCCACATGGATCCCTCCCCCACTACCCACTTCCTGACCATTGCTATGTTCGCCGCCCAATAATAATTATAAAGTTCAGCATGGCTAGCCCATCCACCCTCCCCCCGGCCCCCCACCCGACACCGCTCCAGCACCCCCCCCGGCCCCCCGCCCGACACCGCTCCAGCACCCCCCCGCCCCCCGCCCGACACCGCTCCAGCACCCACCCCCCCGCCCCCGCCCGACACCGCTCCAGCACCCCCCTGCCCCCCCCCCCCCGTGCCTGACACCGCTCCAGCACCCACCCCCCCCGCCCCCGCCCAACACCGCTCCAGCACCCCCCCCCCCCGGCCGCCTGACACCGCTCCAGCACCGCCCCCCCGCCTGACACCGCTCCAGCAGCATCTTCTTCACCCGCGGGGTTTTACCCGTCCAGAAATCACCACATTCACCCTCTTGAAGAAAGCCTTTGTTCTAAAAATAGGAAAAATAGGAAATATGAACAGAAAGATCGGGGGGGTCACATTCACCGTCTGCACCCTCCCTGCCAGTGACTACGGGAGCACATCCCTCCTTCTGACGTCCCCTTCACCTGCTCCACCAACCGAGCCAGTATCAGCTTGTGCAGCTGCTCCCTCTCCTGCGCCACCTGGACGCCGAAGTACCAAACGTTCCCTCCCACCACCTTGAACGGCACCTCTCCCAGTCTCTTCTTCTGCCCCTCGCTTGGATCGGAAATACCTCGCTTTTTCCCATATTAAATTTATATCCCGAGAACTGGCCAAATTCCTCTAGGATCCCCATAATCCCTCTAATCCCCCCCCCCCCCCCTCCCCCCCCACAAGCAGATCCGAAATATACAGAAGCAGGTCGTCTCTGTACAACAAGAACCTGTGCTCCACCCCCCCCCCCCGCCCCGTACTATCCCCTGCCAGTCCTTCCGCCCTCTCAGTGCCATCGCCAGTGGCTCAATAGCCAAGGCAAAAAGCAGTGGGGAGAGTGGACATTCCTGCCTCGTCCCCTGATGCAGCCTAAAATAACCCGAGCTCACCCAGTTCGTCCGCACACTCGCCACCGGCACCTTATAAAACAGCCGGACTCAGTCCACAAAACCCTGCCCAAACCCAAACTGCCCCAGGACCCCCCACTCCATCCGATCAACGGCCTTTTCCTCATCCATGGCAGCCACCACCTCCACCTGCCGTCCCTTGGAGGGTATCTTTATCACATTTAACAGCCTTCAGATATTCGTTGTCAAATGCCTCCCCTTCACAAACCCCGTCTGGTCCTCCCCTATCACCCCTGGCACACAATCCTCTATTCTCGAGTCCAGGATCTTGGCCAATAGCTTGGCACCTACATTTAGCAGGGAGATTGGTCTATATGACCCACACTATTCCGGGTCCTTTTCCCGCCTCAGGATGAGAGAAATCGAGACCTGCAACATCGTCAGAGGGAGCACTCTGCGCTCCCTAGTCTCATTAAAAACCCCCTTACTAACAAGGGCCCCAGCACTCCCAAAAACTTATAGAACTCCACCGGGTACCTGTCCGGGCCCGGGGCCTTGCCCAACTGCATCGCCTCCAGCTCCTCCACCACTTCAACCAGCCCAATTGGGGCCCCCAGGCCCTCCATCAGCTCTTCTTCCACCCTTGGGAACTCCAATCCCTCTATAAACCGCCTCAGCCCCTCCACCTTGGGGGTTCCGACCCGTATAACCTGCTGCAGAAGTCCCTGAACAACCCATTCACCCCCACCGGGTCCAGAACTGAATTCCCCCCTTGCCCTTCACTTTCCCGATCTCCCTCACCGCCTCCTGCTTCCTCAACTGGTGCAGCAGCATCCTGCTCGCCCCCTCCCCATATTCGTACACCGCCCCTATCGCCCTTATCAGCTGCCCCACCACCTTCCCCGTAAATAGCCTCTGGGTCTTCCGAGTAACTCCTGTCCACCTGAAGGATCTCCTCCACTAATTTATCTCTGCCCGTTCCGTCTTCTCCCTTTGTGCCCGTATCGAGATGAACTCCCCTATCACCACTGCCTTCAACGCTTCCCATACCATGGCTGCCAAAACCTCCCCTATATTGTTTATCACTACATACCTCCAAATGGCCTACCTCACCCGCTCCTCTTCCTCCATCAACAGCCCCACATCTAACCTCATTGCGGGCGCTGCCCCCCCCTTACTCACCTGCACCCACCCAGTGTGGTGCGTGATCAGACACCACAATCGCCGAGTACTCAACATGCAACACCCCCTCCAGCAATGACTTAACTAAAATAAAGAAGTCAATTCGGGAGTACACTTTGAGCACATGAGAGAAGAATTAATATTCTTTCACTCTCGGCCTCCCAAACCTCCACGGATTCCCCCCCACTCCCCACATGTTCCATAAATCCTTTCAGCTCCTTTGCTGCTGCCGACGCCTTCCCTGTCCTCAAGCTGCAGAAGTCCCTGAACACCCCGTTCACCCCCAGCGTGTCCAGGACCGAATTCCCCCCTTGCCCTTCACTTTCCCAATCTCCCTCACCGCCTCCTGCTTCCTCAACTGGTGCACCAGCATCCTGCTCGCCCCCTCCCCATATTCGTACAGCGCCCCACTGCCTTCCCAATAGATAGGTTATATAGATCTAGCCGTAGATCTATAACCATATTAAAATCCCCTCCCATAATCAGCCGATGCAAGTCCAGATCAGAGATCTTCCCCAACACCCGCCTCATGAACTCCACATCATCCCAGTTCAGAGCATAAATGTTCACCAGCGCCACCGGAATCCCCTCCAATTTCCTGCTCACCATAAAATACCTCTCCCAGAGTCCGCCACTATACTTCCCACTTCAAATGCCACCCGCTCGTTAATCAAAATCTCCACCCCCACCCCTTGTTTTGGAATCTATCCCCGACTGAATTACCTACCCTACCCACCCTTTCCTCAACCTATACTGATCTACCACCCTCAGGTGTGTCTCCTGAATCATAGCCACGTCCGTCTTCAAGCTTTTCAAATGTGCAAACACACGGGCCCTCAACCCTCTCACATTCCATGTGATCAGCCTGGTTGGGGGCCACCCCCCCGCCAGTCAACCATAACCCGTCCTGGGCCAGTCTCCAGCCCACACCCCGCACCTCCTCAGGTCCGCCCTCGGGGCCTCACCGTCATCGACCCTCCTCTTCACACCTTTTAGAAGCCCCTCCCCTGTCAGCAGTTCACCCCCCTCCCCCCAACACAAAATAACAACCCCAACCCCCATCCACCCACTAACCATCTGCTCTCCCCCCACTGCGCTTCCGTGAACTAGCCCGCCCAGCTAGCCTGGTAGCCACTGCCCATTGCGCCTAGCATCCTACCCCGCTCCCCCCACTGATTCCCCTCACCCCCCCCCCACTCAACCATGCTCCCAGTGCAAACTTAATAACCATCACCCAACACAAATAAGAGCAATCACCACCCCCCATCAAGAAAAAACAAACACAAACAAAACAATGGCCCCGAACACAGCACAAAAGTGACCCAAACAAACTCCAAAGGAACAAAACGGGAACATCTCCTCCAAGGTTCAATGTCCTCCTTCACCAGTTCATTGCCTCTGACAAAATCCATTGCCTCCTCCGGTGTCACAAAGTAGAGTTCCCGACCTTTATATGTTACCCACAGACGCGCCACGTACAGCATGCCAAACTTCACCCCCTTCTTAAAGAGGGCCGACTTCACCTTGTTGAAACTTGCTCTCCTTTTAGCCAGCTCCGCACCCAGGTCCTGATCTACGCGCAGCTCATACCATCCCAGGTGCAGCGCCTCGTCTGCCTGGCCCATCTCAAAATCCGTTCCTTATCCAAGAACCGGCGCACCACCATCGCTCTCGGTGCGGTTGGCATGTCACTGACCTGAACTACCCCTTGATTGAGGGGCATAAAATAACATGGGGGTTAGCTCATAAATAATCAAAGTCATTACTGCCATTAATGGAACAAAAAAGAAAGAAAATCAATCAGTTGAATGAAATTGCTACCTGTGTAACATTTTCAACTTTACATGGGTTAACTTCATAGCATGCAAGCTAGCTAATTCCATGTTCATATGGTATTTATTTTGCCACAGTTTCTCTCTTTCTTACTCTCCTGTCCTCTGCTGTGGCATGTGCTGGGATATACTTCCAAAGACGATAGTACCTTTCTGGCACCTTGTCCAAGCGACTATTTTCCATGGATGGGTGAGATTGACCAACAGGAGCATAATGGGAAACACAAACATTTCCATAAAGTTGTCAAATTTAACAGCAAGGAAAGAGGCCATTCAGCCCATTGTATCCATGCTGAGTGATAAGGAACAATCCAGCCTAATCCCATTTTCAGGCTCTTGGTCCATAGTTTTGCAGGTTACAGGACTTCAAGTGCATATCCCCATAAATGTCCTCTCTACCCTCTCTAGTATAACCAGGTTTCCCAACAGTGAGGTGACCAGAAACCCATACTGTATTCCAGCTAACACCTAACTCGTGTTTTATTTTATAATTTAAGAATGGATTAATGATTGTTTCCATCTCTATCCCAGGAGTATCAAGGCAAATTGTATCCTTGCTGAAATAAATCAGCTCAACACTGTTGCTCTCTTTGGTTGGCTCTTCCTGTGGCTCTGTTTAATTATGTTTGCTCAAGAGTCGCCAGGTATCTTTCGACACTGCCACAAGGTTCAGAACCGAATACTGATTAATGACTCGATACACCAGTTAGTAAGTTCAAAAGCAATGCTCATTTATTTACACACAGTCAAATCTACTCATGCATAAACTCTACAAACTAAACTACCACTATTACTAAAGCCTATACTTAGCTTCGGGTGCCCACTCAGTCAGAGGATCAATGGCCGTTGCTCGGTTCTGAGGCTGCTGGGTTGAGCTGTTTACAGGGTAGCAACTAGGAGCGTCTATCTTATAGCGTGCGTTGACTTGGGTCTTACTTGGTCTGATGCAGCTGCTAGGCAGGTCTCTCTCTTCGGTGAGAGCCAAAGCCAAAGGAGAAAGATTCTCTCTTGGGAAATATCCTTTATACTAAAAAGGGCTTTGCGTGCTTTTGGGCGGGCCTTGAACTTGGCCTCAACTAATTGGGTCTTTCTCAATCAGTCGTATCGATCTTCCTCCAATAGAGGGGTTGTTCCCTGATCGCTGGGCGTGTCCTGGTGACCGTTGGTCTGCTTTGTCTTAGCTTCTTCTGGCGCCGGGGAGTCTGCCTTAACATTGTGTATCTAAATGTTTCCCTATTGTCCCCGGAGATGGCTCATTAGTATGTAGATTGCTTGGCAGTTTCTCTCCTGTCTGAGAGTTTAAGGTTCTAATCAACAGACAGAGCTTGCACCTGCTTGTTTCTTAGCATTGTCCAATTTTCCCTGCATTCTTTGCAAGTGTCCATTTTGTAATCGGGACGTGGCCATCCCAGATGGCTACACTCCTTCCTTGTGATCCTCAACGCGAAGTTTGAAGGATCACATTACTATGTCGTCTTCATCCTCTGACCAACCGGGGCACCCATACTTAGGCTCTATACTGTCCTATCCTATGCAACACAATTTTACCTAAACCATTTTAAATACATTCATTATCATAAAAACTCTACGGGGCACTATGGCATTAATACATGCATTACAGAAAAATAAAAAAACTGGAACCTCAACTCAATAAACTATCCACATTCAAACAATCTCAAAATACAAACAATCCAAAAATAATCTATACATCTTAAACTGTACAAAATAGCAGCACACAAATTTCTCTGGCCTGGCAGTCAGACACAGAGGTTTACATCTCTTTATTCCATAGAATACATTAAACAAAATGGATGCTCTTTAATCCGTCCCAATGGGTTCGGGGGTCTGGTGAAATCCGAAAACGGGGGACCTAAAACTGTATACCGGAGTGTGAGAGCGATATGGTCTCTTTCGCCATTTCCTAACTCTAAACGTTTGCACGACACTGCAAAGTATCGCCATCACTAAGAGTGCTTCGACTACATATGAGAGTGAGTACCAGGTGATAAACTTATCACACCAGGTCGGGGTATTGCTAGCTGTCGCTGGGCTAGTTATCTCGGGGTTCCGTGTATTGCAGGGGTGAGAATCATTTACGGTTTGTGTGGTAGGGGTCAGGGGGGTAGCGTCCGCGCGCAACTGAATGGATTCCACTAAGATCCTTGTGAACACGAAGGCTGTCTTCATCTTTGTCGGACTTCTTCTTTGTCTTCCTCTGGGGTTCCTGGGTTGCTGAGTTCTGTGAACACAAGCATAATTTCTGTTATTATCTTGCTTAAGATCTCGTATGTCTGTCTGTCTGTCCTTTATTGCCAATTTTCCTTTATAATTGGTCACCATCTGTGACTCCCTCATTTTTTTTAAAAACCGAATATTGGGACAAGACATCTAAGAAAAAAATACTGCCATACTGTGAGCCGCCTCGCAGCCTGTGAGATTTACCATCCCAGTGTTTGAGGATGTAAATAGCATAGGGAAGCAACCTAAGGGTTGCCGAAATCAAACAAAAGAATTTTGAACGTAACGAGCCAAAAATGGGATGCGTATGGGCCGCGGCGGGTAAGAAATGGGTGGAATCCCCGGGTAGGACAGTGATCAATGCCGTATGTGCTCTACCCGAGCGTAGCTGACCAGAGGGGGGTCCTCAGGCAGGGCGGGGACCAATGCCGTTTCTCCACTGCCTGAGCAACCGGCAAGAACGGGTAAGAATGTGGTCGTCGTGGGAGGCTGCCTCTAGAATTAGGAGAGCAACTATGAGTCGTGTTCTGTCGACAAACTAGTTCCTCTGAACTATTGTCTGGGGACAAACTTGTACCTTTAACAAGTTTCTGGGGACAAACTAGTTCCTCTAACAGCCAGGGGGCGTCAAAGGAGTGGTGACGTGGGGCTGTGAAAACCTTTCGGGTTTACGAACAACACTTAACATTAACACTAACGAACAAACATTCAACAAACATGGTGCAGGTTCCATCAGAAAGGACACTGTATCTCTCCATCGGTTCCTTTTTTCTCCATCATCTGGACACCTCACTGCTCAATAGCGAACAGGGTCGCAAAGGGATTTGTTTGGTGGGAGTCAGACTTGAAGTCATCATCTTCTCCCTGCTGACAAACTCTTGTCTGTAGGATCGCTGTGTGCATCTCTTGGAGTGTGCCTCCTCCTACATTCTGTGGGTCGGGAAGGGCTGCTACGACTGAAGGGTCGAGGCTTAGAACTGCGAGCTTCACTTGCTCCTTTTCGTCCAGGCTGTACATGGTTGACTGTTGTTTGACTTTCGTGAAAAATTGGTGGGGGTCTGATGTGGGAAGGAACGGTGTAATTTTTCCACACGCGTCCCGTAATTGGGCCATGGTTAATGGGGTTGTGTAAAGGAAGTCTGCTTCTCCTTCTCCTGTGGCCCTGCGGTGTGTGGTTACAGGATTCATGGGGGGGGTGTTCTGCCTGTTCGGTTGGGGGTTGGGGCGCTTTCCTTTTCTGGGGTTTTTCCTGCATACATGTCCCATGTACGTATCTATGGACAGTCTCGTTCAATTCCTGCCAATCGGGGCCATTTCCCTGATCTAATTGGGGTCCGAATGTACTTTGAAATCCATTTTGAATGGAAACCAGAGATTGCAATTCTGCAATTTGCTTCCCGCACTTTGCGTGGTCTACGGAGCTCTGCCTTTGTTCCATCGTGGAAGTATGGAGTGCTCGTAGGGCTGCTTTTAAATTATTGCACTGTTTCTGCAATTTCTCAACTTGCTGTTCTGTTTCTTGTCTTACCAAGACCGCACGTTGCGTGTCCTGATAGGCCTTATCATATTGCGTCTGAAAACTGTTCAAATGCACGAGACAAGACTGATGTGCCCTCTTGGCATCATCCACCTCTCTGTCCCTTGCTGCTAACTGCTCTTTTAAATCTCGATTCTCCTTCTCTACCTCACTCACATCTACTTCACTGGTTCTGTCTCTCTCCTCTATCTCTCTACAGAGCTTCCTAATGACCTCCTCTGTGTATCGCAATTGTGCCAAACAGGACACGATATCCATCGGCTTTCCCCAAGCTCTTCTTGTGGATCTCTGATGGGTTCTCCCTCCAAGTATGTCCTATACTCCCGGGTCCTGTTTCCTCATTATTGCAGAACTCACTCCAAAGGGGCCATCCTTTCCCTTTGAGATATTTCCTGATCTCATCTTCCCAAACGGGACACTGTCCTACTCTACTGGTCGCTGCGACCTCGAATTCCTGGGGGTTCATAAGGCGTTCCATTGCCTTCGTTGCCATTTTCTCTATCTAGGTTCTCTACTGAATTTGGAACAGGGGGTGATAAAGTGATGATGTAAACATGGGTACGGCTTACGCTAATTTCCGGCCTACAAAACTCTCGACAGTTTTACGCAACAAAATCTCTCAAATTTTCCTAATATCCCTGTTAGTATGCATGCATTAACACACTTCCGAATCTCAGAGGCTTGATCAGTACTGTTTTGACACGCTTGTGGTTTTTGTGTTTCCAATTGGATTCTCAATTCAAATTTTGGGTTCTCTCGGAGTGGTTAGGCCACTTCTAAGTCGAGTCCCATCAGATGTCGCCAGTAAATGTTGCTCTCTTTGGTTGGCTCTTAATTTGGCTCTGTTTAATTACGTTTGCTCAAGAGTCGCCAGGTATCTTTCGACACCGCCACAAGGTTCAGAACCGAATACTGATCAATGACTCGATACACCAGTTAGTAAGTTCAAAAGCAATGCTCATTTATTTACACACAGTCAAATCTACTCATGCATAAACTCTACAAACTAAACTACCACTATTACTAAGGCCTACACTTAGCTTCGGGTGCCCACTCAGTCAGAGGAACAATGGCCGTTGCTCGGTTCTGAGGCTGCTGAGTTGAGCTGTTTACAGGGTAGCAACTAGGAGCGTCTATCTCGTAGCGTGCGTTGACTTGGAACTTACTTGGTCTGCTGTAGCTGCTAGGCTGGTCTCTCTCTTCGTTGAGAGCCAAAGCCAAAGGAGAAAGATTCTCCCTTGGGAAATATCTTTTATACTAAAAAGAGCTTCACGCACTTTTGGGCGGGCTTTGAACTTGGCCTCCACTAATTGGGTCTTTCTCAATCAGTCGTATCGATCTACCTCCAATAGAGGGGTGGTTCCCTGATCGCTGGGCGTGTCCTGTTGACCGTTGGTCTGCTTTGTCTTAGTCTCCTCTGGAGCCGGGGAGTCTGCCTTAACATTGTGTATCTAAATGTTTCCCTATTGTCCCCGGAGATGGCTCATTAGTATGTAGATTGCTTGGCAGTTTCTGTCCTGTCTGAGAGTTTAAGGTTCTAATCAACAGACAGAGCTTGCACCTGCTTGTTTCTTAGCATTGTCCAATTTTCCCTGTATTCTTTGCAAGTGTCCATTTTGTAATCGGGACGTGGCCATCCCAGATGGCTACAACACCAATCTAATTTGTAATATGGAATCGTCCTCATCTGTTTGGCTCACAACCATAAACATTGAAACATTGAACTTTCAAGGGGCCACAACAGTGTGATTTTCTAAGTATTCCCTCCTAAGTTCTCCCTAAATACAGCACTCAAACGACTAATATCTTCTTTTTCTTTATTATCCCTTCATTTGAGCAACCAAATAATGTACATTTCATAAGTTAAAAATTGATCATTTGATTTATTATTTGGGTGATGTCCAGCCTACTGAAATGATAGTTGCTAGACTGAAAGATGGCAGTAGCTCAACTAAATCAATCAAACTGGCAAGTGGAACCTGCATCAAAGAGAATTCTTACTCCCCTCATGTAGGGGAAACGTGTGTGTGTGTGTGGGGGGGGGGGGGGGGGATGAGTGGCTAAAATTGAGTAGGCAAAGTATTTCTAGTGTTGCCACATCCCAGCATTTACTTGCAACATCTTCCCAAATACCTTTTTCGTACCCTGAAATTATTAGAGGGGAAGTGAGAGAGAGAGAGATCGGTATGATACAGGATGTGGGGGTAGAATGATGAGATTGGGGACAAAATACAGTCAGTGGGGTGGTGGGAAGAGGTATGAAAGCAAGAGGGTGGCAGAAAACACCAGGAGCTCAGAGGTTAGGAGACGGAGTGAATGAGAGGGTTTTTATTGATGGTTGCATAGGGCGTGAATGAAGCATTAAGCAGAATCTGATGCAATCAAACGGATGCTGGAAAAGGGCCACAGGAAGAAATGGAATGTGGGGGTCAGGTAGCAAATTTAGGCAAGGGGGCCAGAGTGCTACCATTCCATGTTCCTATATGTTGTTGCCGTGCATTTTACCAAAAACCTCTTCCTCTCTGTAACCTTAAAGTTGCTGGCACCGCTGCTGGATCCTTCCCTGCACCTGCCACACACCAGCATGCCTGGAAACTTGCCCGCCCACATCAAAGCAAGCCCATGGTCCAGAACCATGATCAGAAAATCCAGCCAAAGAGGAAAAGGCCAAAGAGAAGGGAAAGTGAGACAGAAGCAAAGGGGGAGAGTGACAAGAACTAAGAAATAGACGCAGTTGATGGAAGACGGGTAAGGCAAAAATTTACCTTGAGTAACCTCACAGGAGATCCATTGGTAATTTATAAAGGATGGTCACATATCAGCTATCACGTTTTATGAAAATGTCAATTTTGTCTAATTTGCCCCGGATTGCTGAAATGCCAATGATGGAACAACTCAGGTTACAACCAGAGAAAGCAGAAAGCTGCCAAGAGAATGTAAAAACTAACTATGAATCGTTAATCAATAAACTGCTGCCAATGGACAGCTGAGAACGAAACCAGTGAAAATCGCTCAGAATATTCAACAACAACCTGCATTTAAATAGCCCCTTTAATGTAATAACCTGTCCACAGGCACATCATAGGAGCATGTGCAGACTAATTTTGACACTGAACCACATAGGAGACGTGGAGACAGATAATCAAAAGTTTAGTCAAAGAGGTAGGCTTTAACAAAAAGTGAAATATGAAATAGAGAGATGGAGAAAATCAGGGCCTAGACAGCTGAAGTTATTTATTTTATTCATTCCTGGGACGTGAGCGTCACTGGCTACGCCTTCATTCATTGCCCATCTTAAATTGCCCTTTAGAAGGTGATGGTGAGTTGCCTGCTTGAACGGCTGAAGTCCATGAGTTGTAGGTATACCCACAGTGCTGAAGGGAGGGAGTTCCAGGATTTTGACCCAGCGACAGTTCAGTGATGGTAATGCCATGGAATGGCAGGGGGCGATGATTAAATTCTCTATTGTTGGACATGGTCGTTGCCTGGCACTGGTGTGATGTGAATATTACTTGGCACTTGTCAACCGAAGTCTGTCCAGGTCTTGCTGTATTTGGACGTGGATTGCTTCATTATCTGAGGAGTCGCGAATAGTGCTGAACATTGTGCAGTCATCCGCAAACATCCCCACTTCTGACCTTATGATGGTGGAAGGTCATTGATGAAGAAGCTGAACGTGGTTGTGCCTCGGACACTACCCTGAGGAACTCCTGCAGTGATATCTGAGATTGACCCCCAACAACCATAACCATCTTCCTTTGTATTGACTCCAACCAGGTATGACTCCAACCAGTGGAGAATCCCCTTCCCGCCCTCCGATTCCCTCTGACTCCAGTTTTGCTATGGATCCTTGATGCCATACTTGGTCAAATGCTGCCTTAATGTCAAGGGCAATCATTCTTACCTCACCTTTGGAGTTCAGCTCATTTGTCCATGTTGAACCAACACTGTGATGTGGTCAGGAGCTAAGTGACCCTGGTGAACCCCAAACTGAACGTCAGTGAGCTGGTTATTGCAGAGCAAGTGCCTGATAGTACTGCTGATGACCCTTTACTGACGATCGAGAGTAGAAGGATGGGGCAGTTACTGGTCAGGTTGGATTTGTCCTGCTTTTAGTACACAGGACATACCTGGGCAACTTGCCACATTGATTCCAGTGTTGTAGCCATTGTGGAACATGGCCACTAATGAAGGGGAGAAGGAAATTCTTGGTGCACAAGAGGCAAAACGTGGAGGAAAACAGAGGTCTTCCTTTCAGTTGCCATCTTGCTTTGTCAGTAATCTGAGGAGACACTAATTTTCAAACATGATAGATTTTGAAATTTTCAATCACTAGACCTAATTTGTAAAGCTGTGGGAACTTATAAGCAAATAACCAGCATCCAAAGTTTGGCAAACTGAACCACTAGATGTCAGGGTTTACAAGTATTTGGGTATCAAGGCAAGTAATGTTTTACATATCAAGAGAAAGTGAACCAAACAACTAGATATTTTGCAGAAGGTTCTGGACTGAAATGGTAGCTTGTATGTTCCCTTCGCAGATGTTACCTAACTAGCTAAGAGTTTGCAGCGGTTTCTCTTTTTGTTTTGGATTTGCAGCATGTCGGCTGGAACTTTGCAGACATTCACGGCGACGGGGTCTTCTGATCCCGCCGATGGCCACTATCGCCGCAGGTTTCACAGTGCGTTCAATGAGAAGCCCTGTTGACAATGGCGGAACCAGAAGATCCCGCCGCCAGCCAACAGCAGGCCAGCTCCACTGCCGCGAAACACACGGCAAGTTGCACGGAAAATCCCGCCCGTCATGTTTTTTGTGTTTTGTTTGGTAGATATTAATATTTTGTCAACAATACAATATTTGAAGGATAACAAACCATCCACTTATCCAAATATATCAGTTTAAATACTTTTCTTCCCTCCTTGCATCATCAGTGAACTGAAATCAAGACCCATTAGTAAGATTTCAGCGTTAATTCATTCTCTCCAAGATTTCAAATCAGTGAAACTTCGATCTTCCCTTCATTCTCTCAGGTACAGAGTTTATTTGAAAAATTTCCAATTGTGACACCTCCTAACCATCGCTGTCTAATTCACCTCATCTTCCATCTTACTTTTATCAGTGTTGAAAATTCCCTGCATCACAAGTCTTGGCCCTGCACCTAGGCTTCTGAATAGGCACTGTAATTCCAACTGTCAATCTACTGAACCTTGATAGCAAAAACAGGTTTATTATATCAATACAGCAGAATTCAAGATACATCAAATACTTCCAAGTTAGAATTTAATCCACTAATTTGTCACTGTTAGTATTGTGTTTTTTTTCCTAATTCAAGTTATTGGGATGCTTGGATTTACTCAATAAGCTTCATAAACAAATTCCTTGTTTTCTACAGGTGGGGCCCAGTTAGTATCAATTTTAAACTGAAACTTGGTGAGTTTTGTCAAGGCAACAGAGAGTCCACACCGAGTAGGTCGAAAAAACTTTATTTAACAATAACTGTTATTTACAGCTCCAGTAGTTCCCTACTGGGTCTTCTCAAGATGGCATCTTACTGACCAACTCTTATTTACACAAAGCCAAGTATTGTTAAGGGTTCCCCATCCCCTAATCGGGAAGCTCCTATACTGCAAGTTCCATGGGGTAGTTAATCATCCCTACCCCGTAAGACTCGTGCGAGTTATAATAGTGAGGTTAATATCCTTTCTCCTTTCCTGGCTGGGTGGGAATCAGAAGATTCAGACCCCAATGATCAGGACAATCAGGATGGGAGTTACTCTTTAGCTACCAATTGGCAGGGGAGGTTAGGAATAGGAAGACATGTGGGCTGGCAAAACATGTATAATGAATGAAATGAAATGAAAATCGCTTATTGTCACAAGTAAGCTTCAAATGAAGTTACTGTGAAAAGCCCCTAGACACCACATTCCGGCGCCTATTCGGGGAGGCTGGTACGGGAATTGAACCATGCTGCTGGCCTGCTTTAAAGGCCAGCTCTTTAGCCCTGTGCTAAACCAGCCCCTGTGCTAAATGCCAACCTGAATGCAATTTCAGGTCATTTTCCAAGCCTATGAAATTGGAAGATTGTGCCTATGACCCATCCCATATTCCATGCTGGATTTTAACCGTGGCCTATAAAAGCAAGTAGAAGCATATGCATACCAGCAATGTGAGCACAATAAATATCCCAGTAGGATCAGGGACTGATCATGTTCTGGACTCAAAGTGCAGCATCAGGCTGTTGTGAGAAGTGGACTACATCGTAATGAAAGAACAAACTCAGATGGGCAAGGGATAGTCCTGTTACTCTCGTATAAACTGTAACACGTGGCTCATTTCTTAAAGAGAATAATTCCTGATGTTTTTGTTTGAGGAGAAAATAATTTATCTGGACGTTAATAATTTACAAGATTTGGGAGTTTATACCTGAGCATTAAAATACCTTTAATTAACTAGAATGAGCTGGAAAAGTGCAATAGAATTTATAGCCCATGCTCTACTTTGACGTGGTCTTTTGAATTGTTCTGATTGCAGATCAGTCCGATAATTAATAGTGGGAATTGTGTTACAATATCATGGTCATGCTTAATGGATCAACATATAATCACTGATCAGGTGTCACTTTAGGTGTATGGTCAATTCTGGAAGGGTTTTCTGTTTGGAATGATATTGTTGCTTTTACGAGATAATCCAATTTATATAATCATCTCGAGATCTGAAAATGAACATGAAATACATTGTGATATTGGATCACAATCCAGTGAGGGTTGGCTTGCGCTTGAATTAATTTTAGTTGCTCCAGGCACTGCAAAATCAATAAGTCAATTCTGCAGCAGTTTGCTTTGATTTTGCAGAATAACTAGGAGGAAGAAGTGAGGCATAACATTTCTTTGAAATCTATTAAAAAAAACTGTGTGGGAGGCTTGTCTGCAAAACAAGCTTCAAATTAAAGCTTTAAAGGGCTCATGTGAATGTTCAGGAAGAGGTTTTTGGGGAAAATAGGTGAGATTTTCTGATAGGGGTGAAAACATGTTCCTGTCCGGAGTGGCGGGACTATCATCAGTGCCTAGTGCAGCCAAGCACCAGATTCTGAGGACTTCCTCACCGTGGCCACTGATCAGTGAATCAGCCAGGCCTAATGGCACAAATCTGATCTGTGAAATGTCGCTTCAAGATTTTCTTTAATTTGTTTCCAAGCCAGCTGAAGTTGGAAGATGCAGATCACCCACCCCAGAACCCCATGTCTCTATGATGGTTGTATGAGCATCCATGAAAGAGAGACTCTGAACTCCCCTTAGCCTTCTGTCATAAGAGGGTAACACTGCTGATGTCACTGGATTTTCCATGTGCTGCATCATAGATTGCAGTTATGAAACTGTTCAACATAATGGTGCAATGTGGATAATGACATCCTCCATCCTGCCTCCAGCTCCATACTACACTGTTAAGGCAGGGCCTTCAATGCCTGCATCGAAGTTTGATGCAGGGAAATAATTATTTTCAAAGCAGAACCCTTGAAATCACTAATCCCAGACTGTTAGCTCAGGCATGATGTAAGGTGTGCCAGGTATCTCAACTCATGCCGTGCCCCTTTGCTCACTGTCTAAACTTCCAACTTGTATTTGAACTGCTGTTGGGAGGGTGTGAGTAATGCTGTGTGATGTGTAATGCTGACCTGGGCCTGGATCATCATCTTCCAACAAATCAATGAGAGAAAAGGGGATGGCAGGTTGCATTGGTCTCTTGATGAGGGGATAGCACATCAGTTTACAATAAAAGTGACGGAGGACATGATTTCATGATACGTTTTGCAGACATTTAATGAGGAATGCAGGATGGTGAGAAAGAAGATAAATCAAAGCTCCTCAGAGCCAGTAGCAGGCTCCTGTCCTTTGCAATTTTAATACACTTGATAAATTCCCTCCACGGGGTATCCAGAGATCCTTCCACATATATGGTGTAAGGTTCATGTTTCTGGGGCATCAGCTGTTGCACCTCTGTTGTAATGGGCTGACTTTGCCGTACAACATTGTAAAAGATTCTATTTATTGTTATCATGACATGTAATAATACCCAAGTAATGATACTCTTATGATCATAGGTATGTAAATAGGCAGCTAGTTACAGGGAAGGGTTCTTGTGCATTGAATGCATGTAGGGATGCAAACAAAGAAGACATTTCAGGTGAAGTCCGGAGCTAGATGGTGCATCCTACTGCCTCATTGACATTCACAGTAATCGCGTAAAGAACTTTAGGGTGTGAAGAGAAATAATTGTCAGTGGAAAACATGCTGTAAGAGTGCATTAGTGAACAATCTGGCTAGTCTCTCCTACCTTACCTAACCTAATATAGTCATTAAACCTCTCCCTGCACTGTTTTGTTGAGCTTGCACTGGTGGAATTGGCAGTGACAATTGTGGTGACTTGCTCGCACTCACCTGGGGCTCCTTTTCTTGGGAGTGTGCATCTGTTTGTTTCAAAGATGGGACATCGCCTCTGTGTTATACTTTATGGCGGTCTCTCTCTCGCCCCATTAGAGAATTTAACAGCTTCCTGTCCTCCTACATGCCATTGGCATGCTGCACCTGTGATTTAACACCCCTAATTGATTGAGCATTTAATCAGAGGTACCCTTGCCGATAATATTTTTGGAACGTTAGTCTGGAAACCATGGCATGGGTCAGCATATAGATGACCACAAATTGCACATTAACCAATTGCTGGTTGGCTCACGCCCAATCAGAAAACTTAGGCTAAAGTTCTTAAAAAGTATGAAATAACTATTCTTGCTTGAGTCAGCGGTGGGAGTAGCTCGTTACTCAGATAAACCATGGAATTGCTGCCAAACCAGCTGGTGTCCCCATAAGGAAAAATTGTTTGGGTTTTGAAATGTTGTCAGTTTGATGTCACATCAGACTTTCTGTTGTCATGTGACTATGTCCTGAGGCTGTCTCTCTGCAGACAGATGTCTTATGGCAGTTCAAGAAAGATTTACAATGATAAAGCATTGAAGAAGCACAGCTTCCTTTAAATGTGAAACATGGTGTCAGGAGTGGGATTTGAACCCAGACCTCTATAACGGGATATGCTTAGAGAAATGGTCACCTCAATCGTACGTGGTGGATGTGAATGACCAAATATACTGGTGCAACAAATACGCACAGCTAGCGAAGCTGTTCTTTCACAGCAATCAGCTGGCAAGGAGGACAGGATTTCACCAGCTGAGTACAGACCTACCATCAATCCCAGAGGTTGACATTTCCCCACAACCACAATGGAACAGCAACAGTTACCACTCAACAAGGGCCACAGGAGCAACAGTCTCTGGACAAGGAAAAACATCTAGATGAACAGCCAATGTCAATACCATGATTACCATAGAACTCCGACAGTGCAGAAGGAGGCTATTCTGCCCAACGGGTCTGCACCAACCCTCTGAAAAAGCACCATATCTAGGCTCACTCCCCCACCCTAACCCCATTACGCCGCCTAACCTAGATATTTTTGGACACTAAGGGGCAATTAGCATGGCCAGTCGACCTAACCTGCACATCTTTGGACTGTGGGAGGAAACTGGAGCACCCGGAGGAAACCCATGAAGACACGGGGAGAAAGTGCAAACTCCACACAGTCATCCGAGGCCTGAATTGAACCCGGGTCCTTGGTGCTGTGATGCGGCAGTGTTAACCATTGTGCCACCATACTGCCTTATTAAGAGACCTGCATGAATTAAAGACTATGTATGCAATGCAGTTGCAGAGACAACCTAGTAGAAGAAACAGTTGTTAATGCATGAGAACTGTGGGTGTATAGTGAGTAATTTGAATAACTCAGAGTCACACAGGGTTGTGCATGCAAATGTGTCTTCTGTTTGCTAGGTAAAGGGGGCTGTTAGTAACTTTTTTTCAATGTGAAAAGGTGGGTGTTTGGGTTTTGAAATGTAATCAGTCTGATGTCACATCTGGCTTTCTGTAACCATGTGACTGTGCCATGAGGCTGGAGACAGACATCTTAAGGCAGTTCAATAAAGACTTGCAATGATAAAGCACTGAGGAAGCACAGCTGTCCTTAAACGTGAAACAGAAATAACATGCCTTTACCAATGTTCAGCCGCCACGTGTAAAGTTTAAAGATAAATTAAGAGTTTTGTGAGCTATGGTAGAAGACTGCCAATGTGCCCAAATTGCAGGGACATTGATCTAATATCAGTAGACTATAACTTCCCTTTTAAAAATTATTTCAGGATCTTGCCCATCCCAAATTGCCCTTTAAAAGGCAAGGAACATCTGTAGAAGCCATTCACTTTCAGAGAGAGACAAATGTGTTTGGTTGCTCTTCATTTTCGAGTAGGTTTATTTTGAGTTTCTACAAGAAACTTAATACTACATAGAAACAATTAAAATATAAGTTGTTTTCAAACTATATAGTGCCCTGGTTAATGTGCACCTTGAGTGAAGTATCAGGTTATAATCACTGAGACGCAAGGCAGATATTGAAGTTCTGGAGCCAGAGCAGAAATGCTTTTTCTTCCGTCACTGATACTGGAGAGATGACTGTATAGATGTGATGTGGAGATGCCGGCGTTGGACTGGGGTGAGCACAGTAAGAAGTCTTACAACACCAGGTTAAAGTCCAACAGGTTTGTTTCAAACACTAGCTTTCAGAGCACTGCTCCTTCCTCAGGTGAAATCATATAGATTTGTGCAACATAGTAGAGGTTTTGGAAAAGTTTAATCCAGAATCCTCCTTCTGGTGCTCGGTGATCATGGACCTCCATTGGGCTGGTTCATGATTATGTTTGGCAAAGTACTACAGTGGTTTGCCGTTGCCTTCTGTAGTGGGGCTGACCAGGAAACTCTCCTGCTCTTACCACTTACCCTTGTGTGTATTGGGAGGATTTACACACCGATAATAGAATTGTTTGACCACATTATTAATGTACCTTCCATGGCCATCACGTCCTGGCGTGGGACTTGAACCCAAAGGCAGAGACACCACCAATGCACCACAAGACCTCCCTGAACCCATATTATTGAAATTAAATTATGAAAGCAAGACTGCTTCAAACTAGTAAAAGACAAATTTAGGACTATTATTAGGAAGTTCGTTGTATAAATAGTAATCAATATATGGAATAGACTTTTAGATAGAATAGTTGAAACAATTTGATAGTGTAGTGGGGTTTGAGGGGGGACAGAGTGGTGGTGGTGTGGCATGACTGAGGTATACTTCTGGATGCATTAATTAAAATCGGCTCATCCATTTTGTAATTTTGCGATTTGATTATGTATAGATTGAGAATTATGAAATAATGAAAATGCTAATTATGTCTTCAATGGGACTGTTCACAGGTCTGACTCCAATGCACCACACTAAGTCATTAATTTGAAAATAGAAATTTGTATGAAGAATGAAAGTACTGTGTGAGAAAAGGTTAAAAAAGAGAAGGTAAGAGAATGAGCAGTTTTTAAAAAAGTAACACCATGCATAAGCAAAAGATGTCAATGCACAATTGGACCTGACTGTAAGAAAAATAACCAAGGAATTATGTCCAAGGTAGAAGTCAAACTGCAGGCATGAAGGATAAGTGAATCTATCTTTAAAAAATATATTTAAAGTGCCCAATTCAATTTCTTTTTCTAATTAAGGGGCAATTTAGCATGGCCAATCCATCTACTCTGCACATCTTTGGGTTGTGAGGGGTGAGACCCAAGCAGTCACGGGAAGAATGTGCAAACTCCACACAGACAGTGACCTGGAGCCAGGATTGAACCTGGGTCTTTGGCTCCGTGAAGCAGCAGTGCTAACCACTGCGCCACCATGCCGCCCCAGGATAAGTGAATCTTAATGCACATATTGAACTCTGGAAATAAAATATTCTATAGGAATGTGTAATACCTTAATTTTAAGTAGAACTACAACATGTTAACGGACTGTAAGTGGTATTTAGAACTACTTGAAAAATAAATGTAGGGCAGCACAGTAGCACTGTGGTTAGCACAGTTGCTTCACAGCTCCAGGGTCCCAGGTTCGATTCCCGGCTTGGGTCACTGTCTGTGCGGAGTCTGCATGTTCTCCCCGTGTCTGCATGGGTTTCCTCCGGGTGCTCTGGTTTCCTCCCACAGTCCAAAGATGTACAGTTTAGGCGGATTGGCTATCCTAAATTGCCCTTAGTGTCCAAAAAAAAAAAAAAAAATAAATAAATGTAGCGAAGCCATTTGTTGATCTTCTGCATAGGTTTTGCTGATTTCGAGTCAAGTAAAACGGTGTACTTCAGTTACTTTTTTGAACCATCGATTTTTGTGGTAATGACCTGGAACTTTCTGCACACAAGGGTGGTGGAAGGGGAAACAATCAATGATTTCAAAAGGGAATTGGATGGGCACTCAAAAACAAAAGGCTTGCAGGGCTATGTTGACCGAACAGGGGAGGAGAACTGACCGGATTGCTTTGCGGAAAACCAGCATGGACTCAATGGGCAAAATGGCGTCCTCTGTGCCACAAATGAATCTATTACACTGTTGTTGCTTTACATATTTAATATGATAAGCATTGTCCTCAGCACCTTTGCCTTAATGGTGGATAAATCTCAAACTTCAGAGTGCTTTGGTGCAGAGGGATCACAGTGTCCTCGTGCATGAATTGCAGAAAACTAGCATGCGGGTACAGCAGGTAATAAGGAAGGCAAATTGAATGTTGTCCATTACAGCTAAAGAAATGGAGTATAAAAGGAGGGAGGTGTTGCTGCAACTGTACATGGCATTACTGAGCCCACACCTGGAGTATTGTGTACAGTTCTGGTCCCCTTATTTGAGGAGGGATGTAGTGGCATTAGAGGCAGTTCAGAGGAGGTTCACAAGATTGATTCCAGAGATGAGGGTTGTCATGATATTCAGGTAAACATCATGGTGCAAGCATACATACATACTGATGGACAAAACAACGGACCAATCAATACACACACAACACCGCAGCCAATCACAGGCAAGAGCATACACACTATAAAACAGGGAACACGACACTTCCCGAGCATTCCAGCAGGAGACAGCTCAGGGCACAGAGCTCACAGCGTGCCACTCAGACATCCATCATGTGGTGAGTGCCACTCCAGGATAGTGTTAGGAATAGGTCCACAGATTCAAGGGTTATGATCGAACCTCAGTAACCAGTTTACCACTGTAAATAAATGTTAGTAAAACAACTGAGTTGTACCATTCGCAACCATGTTGGTTTGTCTGTGTAGCAGAGCACCCAACACATCATAGTACCAGGATTGGAACCCGGTAACTGTGGGATCTACCTACGAATCCTCAGGAATCTGCCATCCTGCGCCATGGACACCGTCAGCACGCCGCAGCCGCTACAAGTCACTGGAAACCTCGGCGTCAATTGGAAGCTGTTCAAACAGCGCTTCCAGCTCTTCCTGGAAGCCAACGAAAAGGAGTGCGCTTCGGACACCAGGAAAATTGCCCTCCTCCTCTCCACGGCGGGTCACACGGCATCCATGTCTACAACTCCCTGGTGTTCGCGAAAGGTGAGGACAAGACCAAGTACAAGACGGTTCTTCTCAAACTCGACCAACACTTCAGTGTCGAGGTAAACGAGAGTTTCGAGAGGCATCTCTTCCAGCAAAGTCTGCAGGGTAAGGATGAGCCCTTTCAATCTTTCCTTACACACCTCCGTATCTTCGCGCAGTCCTGCGGTTACGACACCACCTCCGATTCAATGATTCGGGATCAGATTGTTTTTGGGGTCACCTCGGGCACCCTACGCCAGCAGCTCCTCAAAATCAAAGGCCTCACCCTAGCCTCCGCAATCGAAGCCTGTTTTCTGCATGAAAACGCGACCAGCCGCTACTCCTAATTTCAAGCGACCGAATCGGCGTGGCAGGGGTCCTACGCGGCCGGATCGGCAAGGCAGGCATCCTACGAGGCCGAATGGGTCCAGGCGATTGAGTTCCTCCCGGCCCACGGCCCGGACGAGGGCGGCCATTTTGCACGCTTTCCGAGGCCTCCCGCGTCTGTGCGCGCCAAAACAGACGTCGACACAGAGGGACGTGATGCGCAGGCGTGCTTGACGCAAGTCCGAACTGCGCATGCGCGGTGGCACAACGAACGCCATGACGTCACGACGTGCGGCAACTGCGGAGCCACACATTTAAAGTGGCAATGTCCGGCAAGAAACCGACAATGCCTCTTCTGTGGCAAGGTGGGCCACGACGCTGCCTGCTGTCGAGCAGCTCAACCTGCCAATGTTCCCCAATTCCGACAACCTCGCAGGGACGTGTTTTTGTAAAAAAAGGGGGATGTCATGATATTCAGGAAAACATCATGGTGCAAGCATACATACATACTGATGGACAGATCAACGGACCAATCAATACACACACAACACCGCAGCCAGTCACAGGCAAGAGCATACACACTGTAAAACAGGGAACACAACACTTCCCAAGCATTCCAGCAGGAGACAGCTCAGGGCACAGAGCTCACAGCAAGCCACTCAGACATCCACCATGTGCTGAGTGCCACTCCAGGATATTGTTAGGAATAGGTCCACAGATTCAAGGGTTATGATCGAACCTCAGTAACCAGTTTACCGCTGTAAATATATGTTAGTAATAAAACTGAGTTGTACCATTCGCAACCGTGTTGGTTCGTCTGTGTAGCAGAGCACCCAACACATCAAGCGGTTTGTCTTATGAAGAGAGATTGAGTAGTTTAGGCCTTTACTCTCTAATGATCTAGAAGAATGAGAGGCTTACTAATTCATAGAATCATAGAATTTACAGTGCAGAAGGAGGCCATTCGGCCCATCGAGTCTGCACCGGATCTTGGAAAGAGCACCCTACCCAAGGTCTACACCTCCACCCTATCCCCATAACCCAGTAACCCCACCCAACACTAAGGGCAATTTTGGACACTATGGGCAATTTATCATGGCCAATCCACCTAACCTGCACATCTTTGGACTTGAGGTATATAAGATGATAAAAGATATTGACAAAGTAGATATAGAGCAAATGTTTCCTCTTGTGGGGAAATCTAGAACAAAAGGACATAATTTTAGGATAAAAGGTAGCAGATTTAAAACAGGTGAGGAGAAATTACTGAGAACCATGGAATTCCTACAGTGCAGAAGGAGGGCATTCAGCCCCTCGAATCAGCACTGACCCTCTGAAACAGCCTCCAGGCCCATTCCCCTGGCCTTTTCCGTAAACCCACCTAACCTGCACATCTTTGGACTGTGGGAGAAAACCAGAGCACCCAGAGGAAACCCATGCAGACACGGGGAGAACATGTAAAACTCCACATAGATAGTCACCCAAGGCTGGAATCGAACCGGGTCCCTGGCATTGTGAGGCAGCAGTGTTAACCACTGAACGGCCCACTTCTTTCAAAAGGGCGTGGATCTGTGGAATTGTTACCTGTATGGTAGGTAACATGTGCTACTCAATCCTTGGTTAGTGATGAGGTATTCTGACTCCCGATGAAGAAGATTCGAACTCTTCCAGTAGTAACAAAAGGTTTATTGAGTAACTACAACAATACTTACATGAGTTCTTTACTTCAACTTTGATACTAATGATAAGGTTAACAAGATCTAACTATGGTATCCATACGTAACTCCACTAGCCATCTAAACTAGTCTGCTGTTGCTTTATCACCGTGCACCCAATAGAGAGAGCCTCAATGTGGCTGCCTTTTATACCCCTGTTGGTCCGGCCCTCTAGTGATCATGTGATGCTACTGATTACACATTAACCCCTTGTGTACATGCACACATAGAGATCACCACATTCACTACCCTAGAGTCCGGAGGATGCTGGGACATTTAAGGTGCAGACAGACAGATTGTTAATTAATGGGTTGAAGGGTTATGGAGAACGGGCAGGAAAGTGGAGGTGAGGCCGAGAGGAGGTCAGTGGCGATCGTAT
This sequence comes from Scyliorhinus torazame, assembly GCF_047496885.1. NCBI lineage: Eukaryota > Metazoa > Chordata > Chondrichthyes > Carcharhiniformes > Scyliorhinidae > Scyliorhinus > Scyliorhinus torazame. The sequence continues at coordinate 186,097,748 of NC_092718.1, forward strand.
TGAATGGTGGAGCGGGCTTGAGAGGCTGAATTATCTACTCCTGCTCCTAGTTCTTATCTTCTTAAATTAACACCTACATTTTATTATCTGTGAGGCACGATCAATTTGGCTGGAGACGAAGTTGAATTCAAACTGAGGCTTTATTAGTATCTGAAGTGTGGCCTCCTACAGCAGCTGATGAAATGGCTGCGAGCTGAAGGCCATGCATATTTATATCCCGGCTCCTGGGCGGAGCTAGCATGCAGAGGCCCAGGTGAACCTGTAGTGCAGGTTCTACCGTACAACCCTAAATATAGGGACACAGTGATTTACCACATTCACCCCCTGTTAAAATTGAGTCCGGTGGGGATGGTGGATAACTATATACAATTCGCAATCTTTAATATTTCCAGAACAGTGAAAGAAAAATGTCTCTGGTCATCCGGTGGGCCGGTCAGAGGTTCAGCCGGTCCGGCGCCTTGATCATCCTCTGGGATCGACGAAGTGGAGCCGGCGATGTTGGTGCTGTCGTGCTCGAAGTTGACTCCGGGAGCGTGCCAAAATCCTCTTCATCAACGGGGGTGGGCAGGGGGAGGACGGACGGTCCTAGGGGGGGTGATGGGGGCGGCGGGGGAGGGGAGGGTGGCGCCGGGGGCGACGGGGATGGTGTGGGGGTGGAACCTGCTGGTGCCAGGTCCCTGAGGGAGACGGTATCCTGGCGGCCGTCGGCGAACGCCACGTAGGCGTACTGTGGGTTTGCGTGGAGCAGGTGCACCCTTTCTACCAACGGGTCTGCCTTGTGGAGCCGCACATGTTTACGGAGAAGCACGGTTCCCGGAGCTGTGAGCCAAGTTGGGAGTGATACCCCGGATGTGGGCTTCCTGGGGAAGGCAAAAAGGCGTTCATGTGGTGTACTGTTAGTAGCAGTGCAAAGTAATGAGTGAATGGAATGTAGTACATTAGGGAGGACCTCTTGCCAGCGGGAGGCTGGGAGATTTCTGGACCTTAGGGCCAGCTGGACGGCCGTCCATACCGTCCCATTCTCCCTTTCTACCTGTCAATTTCCCCGGGGGTTGTAGCTCGTCGTTCTGCTGGAAGCAATACCCCTGCTGAGCAGGAACTGACGCAGCTCATCACTCATGAATGAGGATCCCCTGTCACTGTGGATGTAGGCGGGGAAGCCGAACAGAGTGAAGATAGAATTAAGGGCTTTAATGACGGTGGCAGACGTCATGTTGGGGCATGGGATGGTGAATTGAAAACGGGAGTATTCATCGATCACACTGAGGAAATACGTGTGTCGGTCGGGGGAGAGGGCCTTTGAAATCCGCGCAGAGGCGTTCAAAGGGGCGGGAGGCCTTCACCAGGTGCACGCGGTCCGGCAGGTAGAAGTGCGGTTAGCACTCCGCACAGACCTGGCAGTTCTTGGTGATCGTCCTTACTTCCTCGACGGAGTAGGGTAAATTTTGTTCCTTAATGAAGTGGTTCAACCGAGTGACCCCTGGGTGACAAAAGCTGTCGCGCAGGGTCCAGAGTCCGTCTACCTGTGCGCTGGCACATGTACCTCGGGATAGGGCGTCTGGGGGCTCGTTGAGTTTTCCAGGGCGGTACTTAATCTCGTAGTTATAGGTGGAGAGCTCGATTCTCCACCGCAAGATTTTGTCATTTTTTATCTTGCCCCGCTGCGTGTTGTTGAACATGAAGGCTACCGACCGTTGGTCAGTGAGGAGAGTGAATCTCCTGCCGGCCAGGTAATGCCTCCAATGTCGCACAGCCTCAACGATAGCCTGGGCCTCTTTTTCCACGGATGAGTGCCGAATTTCGGAGGCGTGGAGGTTGCGGGAAAAGAATGCCACGGGCCTGCCTGCCTGGTTGAGGGTGGCAGCAAGGGCGATGTCCGATGCATCGCTTTCTACTTGGAAAGGAAATGTTTTGTCTACAGCGTGCATTGTGGCCTTGGCAATATCAGCTCTGATCCGGGCGAAGGCCTGTTGGGCCTCTGCCATCAGGGGGAAATGAGTGGACTGTATGAGTGGGCGGGCCCTGTCCGCATAGTTTGGGACCCACTGAGCGTAATACGAGAAGAACCCCAGGCAGCGTTTGAGGGCCTTGGGGCAGTGGGGGAGGGGAAGCTCCATGAGGGGGCGCATGCAGTCGGGATCGGGCCCCAGATCTCCGTTCTGGACCACATAGCCGAGGATGGCTAAGCGGTTTGTACGGAACACACACTTCTCCTTGTTGTACGTGAGGTTGAGGAGAGTGGCGGTGCGGAGAAATTTAGCGAGGTTGGCGTTGTGGTCCTGCAGATCATGGCTGCAGATGGTCACATTGTCTAGGTACAGAAAAGTGGCCTGCAAGCCGTACCGGTTGACCATTCGGTCCATCTCCCTTTGGAAGACCGAAACCCCATTGGTGACACCGAAGGGGACCCTAAGGAAGTGATATAGCCCGCCGTCTGCCTCGAAGGCGGTGTATGGCCGGTTCGATTTACGGATGGGGAGCTGGAGGTAAGCGGATTTCAGGTCCACCGTTGAGAAGACCCGGTACTGTGCAATCTGGTTAACCATGTCAGATATGCGTGGGAGGGGGTACGCGTCGAGCTGCGTGTACCTGTTGATGGTCTGGCTGTAGTCCATGACCATTCGATTTTTCTTCCCAGGCTTAACCACTACCACTTGAGCTCTCCATGGGCTGTTGCTGCCTCAATGACTCCCTCCTGAAGCAACCGCTGGAACTCGGACCTGATGAAGGCCTTATCCTGGGTGCTGTACCATCTGCTCCTAGTGGCGACGGGTTTGCAATCTGGAGTTAGATTGGCAAAGAGGGAAGGACCTTTAGGGTCGCGAGGCCGCACACAGTGAGGGGTGGTAAGGGCCCGCCGAATTTAAGGGTCAGGCTCTGGAGGTTGCACTGAAAATCCAGGCCAAGGATAAGTGCAGCGCAGAGGTTAGGGAGGACGTAGAGGCGAAAACCGTGGAACTCTATGCCTTGGTCTGTGAACGTGACCGTGCAGTACCCCCGGATTGCTACGCGATGGGATCCGGAGGCCAGGGAGATACTTTGATTGGTAGGGTGTACCTTTAGGGAGCAGCGCCTTACCGTATTTGGATGTACAAAGCTCTCGGTGCTCCCGGAGTCCAGTAGGCAGGAGGTCACGTGGCCGTTGACTTTCACGCTGGTGGATGCGTTGGTCAGAGTGTGTGGTCTGGACTGGTCGATTACCATGAATGCGAGTCGTGGTTGATCGTCTGGTAGTGAAGCGGCCGCTGCGTCGGGGTCCTGAAACGCCGTTGGTCTTCGTGTGCTGCGGGGTGGACAAGGTGGCGGTGCCCGGAGGTCGTGGGGGTCACAAAATGGCAGCGCCCCTGGAACGCACGTTGCGGGGGTGGAGCAAGATGGCAGCACCCATGAAACGCACGTGTTGTGCGGGGGAGAAGATGGCGGTGCCCATTGCTCGCACATGGCCTGGGGAGGAGGGGAGGGTAGCGGCGCCCATTGTCCGTGATCGGGGGGGGGGCGACTGATGCCGCTTAGCAAGCCTGGTGCGGGGAGAAGATGGCGGTGCCCACTGCTCGCACATGGCCTCGGGAGGAGGGGAGCATAGCGGCACCCATTGTCCGTGACCGGGGGGGTGGGGGCGACCGCTGCCGCTGAGCGGGCCTGGTGCGTGGGAGAAGATGGCGGCGCCCATTGCTCGCACATGGCCTGGGGAGGAGGGGCGGATAGCAGCGCCCATTGTCCGTGACCGGGGGGGTGGGGTGACCGCTGCCACTGAGTGGGCCTGGCACACCGCTACATAGTGGCCCTTCTTCCCGCAGGCCTTATAAAGGGCAGTCCGGGCCGGGCAGCGTTGGCGGGGGTGTCTTTGTTGGCCGCAAAAATAGCATCGGGGCCCCCCCCGAAGATCACTGGCTGGCGCGTAGCGCAGGCGTACTGGGTGGGTAGCGCCCCTGCTGGGGCGGCTGCCTGTGGGCCCAATGAAGCATAGGAGGAGTGGGCCGCACGGTTGGGGGCGTAGGACTGGACATTGCGCAGGGCGACCGTCATGGAAAATGCTAGTGTTTTAATCTCTGCAAGGTCGCATGTGGCCCCTTCTAGGAGCCGCTGCCTGATAACAACGGACCCAATCCCAGTTACAAAAGCGTCCCTCATAAGGAGATCTGAGTGCTCCTTAGCTGTAACGTCCTGACAGTCACAGTCCCGAACTAGTGGGATCAGGGCCCTCCGAAAGTCCTCGACTGACTCACCAGGTAGTTGAGTACGCGTTGCGAGCGTGTGTCTGGGGAAGAGCGTGTTTGTCTTCTGCTCATAACTCCCTTTTTGTCGAGTCATAGCGTCAGCGTAATTGGGCACATCCTGGATCAGCGGGAAGATTTTAGAGTTGAGTCTGGAGTACAAGATTTGAATCTTCTGAGCCTCTGGAACAGGAGTCAGCGCCACGTTGATATACGCTTCAAAACAAGCTAGCCAGTGCTGGAAGTCCTTTCTGGCGTCGCTTGCATGTGGATATCTGACATGTGGCCTCCTACAGCAGCTGACGAAATGGCTGCTAGCTGAAGGCCATGCATATTTATAACCCGGCTCCAGGGCGGAGCTAGCATGCAAGGGCCCAGGTGATTTACCGTACAACCCTTAATATAGGAATACAGTGGTTTACCACATCTGCAGCTTAAAATATACACAAGGATCCGTGGCATGTACCTTAGCGACTCACAAAGCCCCCAAGATTTAGATAAATATAAGGGATAATTTCTTGATCCAGTGCTGAAAATAGGAAAGCTATGTGTTCTAACAATAAAGCAACTAGATTGCAACCCTGATCCTTGAACTTTCTGCGACTTCAAATTCTCACACAGGATCAAACCCACAACAGATAATAAAGTTGTCTGGGAAAAAAAGACACTGCAGATTACTAGGTATGGTTTAAGATTCATCCACCAGAGGCAACAATGCTGAGAACAACTTTTTCCAAGTCTTAAGACTCATTAAATATGTTTGCCTGCAAATAAGAAATACTCGAGTGAAAGAGGGTGCAATTCATCCAATTATCTATTTTATTTCCCCAATTAACATTTGTATTTGAAGGACACACGAACAGTAATTCAGAATCGACAAAGAACCACACGAAGGGGCCATATGGTGTTGAAACGACAAGAAAGTTGCTACTTTATGGCCATGCATAGTGTAGGTTTACAGCTGCCAGTGAATCCTACAGACAGAGGAAGTGACGGTTCTAAGCCTGTAGCTGCCAGGAAGAAATAAGAGAGCGCAGCTCCTCCTCCTGAGCACTCAAATTAACAAATCGCGGCTGCAATTACCTGAGGATGGCGTGAGAATTCACTCGGGACGCTTTGATCCTGGCAACATGCTGCACGTTTATTTGTTTTTACAGTGTTGTGGTTAAGCGCGGTACCCAGATGTTGCGACGGACAGTGACGCTCCTTCATTCATTTCTGTCTAGGAAGGGAGTCGCTGAACATTAACGGCAGCGATACAAGTGAATTGCAGTTTAATGAATAAATGGTCAGGTGATTGAAGCCGCCGGGGATCACCATCCGAACCCATAAATGTTAATGTTAGTGCGCACATCTGCAAGATGAGTTTGAAAATCTTATTGTATGTGCCTAACGTCATCGGTAAGTGGTTTTTCTGCTACATTTTAAGTGTGGAAGGTGATGCACGGTGAGTTGTGAATCTGGTTTGAAGCATGTGATTGATGCACTTTCCACCCCCCCCCCCGGGGCGGTACGAGTTATTTATATGTTGTTAAATCCTATCGGCCACGATCTGCACCCTTTGGCAGGTTTAGAAAACTTTCACTCCATCCTTGGAGAATGCCCTTTAGAAATATGGGTGTGTGCCTCTTACTGATGTGCGATAACAGATTAACAGATAGCAGTTACAGGGGAAAACGTCAGCATATATGGATGAACATCTTTTTTCTTGGCCTCTATTCCCACTCTGAGAAATGACTTGTCTGTGCGATATATTGAAGTGAAGTTGTTCCTCAGAGTTCCTGGTTCAGGAGAGGCGCTTGAGGGCTAAAGCAAAAGGTTTCTGTTATTTTTTTGCAAATGCAAGGAATTGGACACGGAGAAGATTATTAAGATGGCAGTTTGAAAATATGTGAAACCTTTCGATACCAAACAAGTACATCATAAAATGTACACTAACATGTCCTGGGATCCCTTTTGTTACTCAAAGCTGCGTTCAAAGCACCTTTTTAGAATTGCTTAGTCATTAGGTAGCATTTATTAGGAGGTAACAGTTTAGCAGGAAAAACCCAAAATATCCAGTAAAAAAGAAAAGCAAGTTTTGGAAACATTAAACACTTTTTTAAATTAATTAAAATATGTGGGAAGTTACGATGGACTGTTCTTTCACACGGCATTAAAACTGAGCTCAACAGTAACACACATGTACTTTTCTGCAGGAGTCTCTGGGATACCAGATTAATTTCTATTTCCCACTTTCTCAGAGGCATTGGGTACAAATCTGAAATTCCCTTAGTTGGTCTCTGTTGTACCCTCAGTAACGACGCTTGGAGAGTAAAACGGTAAAGAAGGCTTTAATAAGCTAAGAACTAGCCTGGTGCCAAGATGGGTGCTAGTTGGGTGCCGCCCACAAGGCGGCCCCTTATATACGACTCCCAGGTGGGCGGAGCCGGAGTCCCCCAGGGTTCCAAGCTCGGTCTTAAAGGGGACATCACCTTACATGATAAGGGTACAGTAATACAGTAACCGTTCATCACAGTCTCTTAGCTGAAAAGAAAATGAAGATTAAATCTGGGATCTTCTGGTCAGTATTGCTCATCCAATACTATATGCTGTGCTTACCTGCAAAACTATGATTAGAGCTCTACAATTGTGCGTTTAGGAGGAATGAAGACAAAATGTACATTTCCTATTATACTGCTGTGCACCCAACTTCCACTCCTGGCCCCCATGTTAGGCAATATGATAAAAGGTACTTTCTTTTCAGTTGTTGCCTCTCTGTCCTTTCTGCCATTATCACCCTCTCCTTAAAAAAACATTGACCTCAAAGTCCACACAAACTTCCATGTTTTTGTCTCTCAAACCCTTTCCCATCTTTGTGTTCTGAGCACAGCTGATGTTAAATGCTAGGACATTCCAAATCCCAGAAAGGAAACTTGTAATGCATGCTCTCAATTGTATTTGCAATTTGGTATAATGTGAGGAAAGACTACATGAAGACCAGTGAATGTCCCAGACGTTTTTGTGGTGATTTTAAACAAAATAAATGCTTATTAAACAGTAAACCACACTGAAAAATCAACGAAAATATGCTTGACCACATTAATGGCTTTGAACAGTTTCTAAAATAGAGCCAGTTCAAAACCTCTCTCTCTCTCTTAACCTCTGAGCTAAACCTCCAAAAACAGAATCCCATAGATTTTAAACATTATGCAAAATCCAGCAATAGTTACCACACTAGGCACCTATAGCTTTTGTGAGAGTTTTTGATTTTAGGATAGAGACAACTGTCTTCTCAAGCGGGCTTTCTCGAGACACAGCTTGTTTGGAGTGGCCACAACTTGCTGCTATTGGCTGGTGGTTTCTAAACATTTCCCTTGCATAGGATAAATTTGCCTCTGATGTACTGTTTTTCCCTTTGATCTTCCTTTATTTGAACTAAACTTCTCAGAAGTCACTCTTAATTACCTTTGTTACGTGTGGTTACCTTTTATAATGTCAGTGTGAAAGTTGCCCCTATCTTCTCTTTTGGACTTTTACCATCTTTATTTTAACTTTGACATTCTATTCTCCATTGTTACCAACCTGCCTTCGGTAAACATCTGTTTACAGTGTTGCTAGGCTAATCAGCATTTCAAAACCTTAGTTCCATCAGCTCAGCCAACCTGCCTTTCTACCATTTGCATTTTAAAATAGTTTGTTTTCTTTAACTATACAACCACCAGAACAAATGCCCAATTATTGGATTTCCTGTTTTTTAATTTTACCACTATTTTCAATGTTTGGAACTCCATGTTTGAAGCCCTCCAATAAGGTTTCCGTCCCTGCCACCATACTGAAACAGTCCTCATCAAAGTCCTATGTGACTGTGATAAAGGTAAACGTTTCTTCCCTATCCTTCCCGATCTGTCTGAAATGTTTGATCACACCATCCTCCTGCCGTCCACTGGGTGGTACCACATTCACCCAGTTCCATCATATCAATCTAATCGTATCCACAGAATCACTTGCATTAGCTTTTCTTCCTGATATCACACCATTACCTTGGATGTCCCCCAAGGATCTATCCTTGGCCCCCTCCTAGTTCAGTCCCCACTCTAAACTTCTGTTTCCTAACTAATGATTCCATCCCTCTCCCTGGCAGTAATCTGAGATTAAACCAGTCTGTTTGCAACCTTGGTGTCACATTCAATCCCGAGGTGAGCTTCTGACTTCATATTTGTGACATCACCTAATCAACGCCCATTTCCACCTCCTCAACACTGCCCTACCTCAGTCCATCTGCTTCTAAAACCCTTGTTATGGTTAACTGGATCCTATCTGGTTGGTGAAGTTAACACATCAGCTTTCTTTGCTGGAGAGAGTTTATTGACTGAATAGGCTGGGACTATTTTCCCTGGAGTGTAGGAGGCTTAGGGGTGATCTTATAGAGGTCTATAAAATAATGAGGAGCATAGATAAGGTAGATAGTCGACATCTTTTCCCAAAGGTAGAGGAGTCTAGAACTAGAGGGCATAGGTTTAAGGTGAGAGGGGAGAGATACAAAAGAGACCAGAGGGGAAATGTTTGAATATGCCATTGGCTTTTCCTGCTGTCCCTATATTAGTGGCATTCCTCCATCAACTGACCCCTACTGATGTACATGTTACTCTAGTGCATACTTTGGGTAGTTGACTGTTCGGGTTAAATAGCCTTATCCTGTGCTTCAATCTCACTTTGTTCATATTCAGATATCCATAACCTGCACCTAGTAATTGTCCAACATGTGTATGAGAGGCGCATGGCACCTCTTCACTTTCTATTCCTTGCTCAGATTCTGTAAATGTATATCCAATGCCAAATAACCTCTAAGAATATACTTTAATAGTTTGATCCCCATGTTATCAATTACTAATGAGTAAAATTAGTAAAGGGACTTTCCTTTGCTGTGTTCATCACTTGTATTTTCACACATACTTTTAAATTCATTGTTGGCAATTCCCCACCCCAACATTGTCCATTAGAAGCTTAGCTGGTGCACCCAAACCAGTTCCTATTGATTTTACTATTACCTTGTCCCCAATTGCCTCTTTGCCGTTACTATATATTACCGTTAACAGACTGAATCTAGTTGCCATGTCAATTTAGTGCAAAAGAGAAACATTTTTGTCCTTATCCCATACCTCCAAAGTCCATTGCTACAACTTCATTACTGCCTCTTGCTAATGGGACATTCACTATGGGCTACTATGGTGTCCTCCTATATTTTCTACATAAATCACAATTCTCACTGATCTTTATTTATCATCCTTTACCCCTGCAACGCTTAAGTATTATTTTTACCCTATGACCTGGTGGATGGGCAAAATGCCAATGTAGTTTTAAAGCAATTTGCTTTACTTTCCTTTAAATTCCTACACTCTGATGACATCAACACTTCTTTAACATTGTGATTCAAAATGTTAGGTCTTGTTAAGGAGATACAATAATGTCCTGATTGTGTAAAGTCTGATATCCCAAAATCAATCGCCTTGGCATGTTCCATATCTAATTCTATTTGAGACTTTTTCATAGACGGTCTACTCAATAGTAAGAGGGCGAGATTCTCCGTTGTCCGATACCGATATTGTAATCGCCGATCTGGCGGAGAATCCACTTCGATGGCCAAATCGAGGCCGGCATTGTTTTGACTGTGGTCAGCCAAGCTCCGCCCCCTCCAAAATGGCGTCATCGCATTGCACACCAAACGGCGTTGCAACGCCGTTGGCGCGTCATCGGCAGGCCCTCCCGCAATGCTCCGCCCATGAAGGGCCGAGTTCCCAACCACGCGGGACATGTGTAGTCTCAGCGGTCAGGAACGCGGCATGGCGGCTACGGACTATGTCTAGCGCCGCCACACCCGGCCGGGATATGTGCCGCTGGCTGGGGGGGGGGGGGTCTTCTGTGAGGGCTAGGGAGACTGGTGGGGGATGGCCAGGGAGTGGCCTGTGGGATCACGGATGGCGAGTCGGGTCCTCGCACGGCTGTCGCCATGTTGTACTATGCGACCACTCCAAGTCGTCGCCATGGGCATGTGCGGCCAGGGACCATGCCATTCTCCGGCCGTTTTCGGCGTGGGAGTCGGGAGTCTCACCCGGCGCCGCTGCTAGCCCCTCACTGGTCCCGGAATCGGTGATGGTGCGGTGCCGGTTTTTGGGTTGTAAAACGCCTATGAATTTTACTTTATTCTCTCTTTCGTCTGCCAAATTTCAAGTGTTACAAACTACATTATTAAACCTTTCATATAATTTCATGTCCATGGTCCAAGCAACTTGGGAACCACCACCATATTCCACACAACATTCTCTTTTTGCCTATTCTGAAGCATGACCAGTATGCTGACAAGGCTGCATATATTACCAGCTTGAATTGTTCTGACAAAATGATAATGGAACTGTGCAATTGTCAGGATGATATTTTCCCCAATTATGCTAGGTGTCCAATTTCAATAATTTGACCCAGTGAAGTGATGTATGTTCCAGTCAGGATGGTGTAGGACTTGGATGACAACGTGCAAGTGATGGTATTCCCATGATATTGACGTCCTGCTTAGTGATGGGAATCAGAACTTCAGTGCAGAGGAAAAATCTTAATGTGCTATTACAGTACATCCTGTAGCTAGTATTTACTGCAGGCAGGTGTGCTGAAGTTAAATAAGCACTGGTTCAGACACAACTGGAATATTGCGGCCAGTTCTGGGCATCCCACTTCGAAGGGGTGCAAAGGATATTTACTAGAATGGTACCAGTGATTTTAAAAAAAAAAAAGTATATATATTTTTTGTGAAATGAGGTTGGAAAGACGGGTGTTCTTCTCCTTGGAGCAGAGAAGGTTAAGGGGACATTTGATAGAGGCGTTCAAAATCGAGAAGAGTTTTTTGATCGAGTAAATAAGGAGAAACCTTTTCCAATGGCTAAAACAGTGAGTAATCAGAGGACACAGATTTAAGGTAATTGGTAAATAATCAAAAGTAACATGAAGAAAAAACAATTACGGAATGAGTTATGGTTTGGAATGTACTGACTCAGGGTGGTGGGCACAATTTAGATTGCCCCATAAATTTATCTTTCAAGTATCTGTGGGGAAAGAGCAGGCGGGTTGGAATGATTGGATAACTTCCAGAAAAGCACACGTATGATGAGCTGATTGGCCGCGTCTGCTGTATTATTCTATGATTCGGAGGATGGGAATCCAGTTCATATTCAGTGGCAGAAAGGGTGGTCTAGTGAAGAACTATATTCCGGACAGCGCTTGAGTTTTTTGTATTTTGTTGTGAATTCATACGTCTCGGTGAGGGGTGAGTACTCAGTCACACTTCTGATCCAAATATTTTTTTTTTGGAAAATATTTTATTAAGGCTTTTATAATTTTGACATTTTAAAACAAAGACATCCAACACACACAAATACATCCAACACACACAAAACCCCCCTGATCCAAGTATTATACATGATGGAGTGGCTTTGAAGGGCCAGGAATTAAGACCGCTTTCTAGAATATTCAGCTTCACTTTGTTATTGCAACTGTGTTGATCTGACTGGTCCAATTTAGTTTCTGGTCAATAGTTATCATTAATATATTGATGGTGAACTTTCATCAATATAATGATGGTGAGCAATGATAGTGCTGTCAAAGACTGGGCAAGGTGGTTGGGATTCCTCCCGTTGGAACCTAGTGCTTGTATGGCCCAAAGATGACTTGTCCCTGGTCAACCCAACCCTGATCAGCCCACCACCCCATTCCATGACTTTATCATACAACTTAAAGTTGACATGGAATTGTATTGAACTACATGATGGGTTATATACTTTCACACGTTTTGTTACTGATTATGTGTGCCTCTCTTCACTGCCACATTTAAAAAGGAATTTCAATAGTTGGCACTGCCCTCGCTTTTCAGACTGGCTGTGCATGTGCAAATGGGGTCTCACGTTACCTCATTAAGTAGTTTAAGTAGGAGAAATCCTGTTAAGGAGGATGTTAAATGGGAAGTTGCAGAAATTTATAGAAAAATGGTTTAATCTTTCAGTATCATTTCCTACTTTTGGTTGAAACTTCTGCAGCTCCATAATTAGAATTTTTATTTAATCATTAACTCTGCCTGCCAAAATAAAGCAAATATACTTGGCAACAAAAAGTTACATTTGTATGTCACGTTTTAATATTGTAAAATCTCCCAAGGCATTTCACAAGAGCATTAACAAATAAAATTTGATACTGAACTTCATGAGGTATTAGGACAGATGACCAAAGGCTTGGATCACAGAGGTGGGTTTTAAGGGGTCTCTTTGAGGATAGTAAGTTAAGACCATAAGGAACAGGAGTAGATCATTCAGCCTTTCAAGCCTGCTCTGCCATTTAATAAGATCATGGCTGATCCGAGTTAGAGAGACGGAGAAATGTAGAGAGGAAATTCCGTAAACCATACAAGCACTAGGTTCTGTAGCAAGCTAAGGGCATGCTACCAATGGTGGAGTGATTAAAATTGGCTTGCACAAGAGGCCAGAATTAGAGGAACACAAAGATCTTGGAAGATTGTAAGGCTGGAGGAGGTTACAGAGATGGGGAAGGCTGAGGCTATGGAGGATTGAAACTGAATATAAAAAAAGACATTGCCAGATTGGAGCCAATGCATGTCCGGGTCCATGGGGATGATGAATGAACAAGCCTTGTTGAAAATTAAAATGAAAAAAATTAAGCTTGTATGTGGTGTAAAATGGGAGGTTGGCCAGAGGAACATTGGCATTGTCCAGTCTAGAGTTAGCAAATGCATGGATGAGGCTTTTGACAGTGGTTGAGTTGAGGGCTGGAATAGGGTGATTTTGCACAGGTGGAATTAGAAAGTGTAGATGGTGGAGTGGACATGTTGGAAACTCATCTACTGAATGAGTTTTGGATGTCGGACAAGGACAAGTTGTGTGACAAATCTGAGAGTGTGAAGAGATTGGGAGAAATGGTGATGAGGTGTCATTGGGAACATGATAGAACTTGACATTTGTGGATATTGTCACCAAGTGTAGTAAGTATGTCGATGAGAAATAGAAATAGGGCCAACTTAGAGCTGAAAATAAAGGCTTTAGTCAATTGGAGGAAATTCCTGCTGATCCATGACTGGATATCGGACAAGCAGACATTGATAGAATCCAGAGACTTAAGTGGTGGTGAGATGAAGCTGGGTCTTGTCAGTGTACATGTGTAAACTGACTTATTTTAGGATGATGTCACAGAGCAGCAGCATGTAGATGAGGAATAGTAGATGTAGATGATGGCTGGTTTAGCACAGTGGGCTGAACAGCTGGCTTGTAATGCAGAACAAGGCCAGCAGCGTGGGTTCAATTCCCATACCGGACTCCCCAAACAGGTGCCGGAATGTGGCGACTAGGGGCTTTTCACAGTAACTTCATTTGAAGCCTACTTGTGACAAGCAATTATTATTATTAGGAATAGGAGGGGGCCAAGGCTAGAGGTAATGGTGCGGGAAGGAGTTGCAGGAAATACGGGTCTACATTTAGGAAATCACAATTATTTATTAATTTTCTGAATGCAAATCCCCAAATTCAAGTGATAGCCTCCCCATTTTCTGGGTTTAAGGTAATTAATCGACTTTGTCTGTAGAGGGGACGCTCCTCAGGGAGGTGGTGGCATAATGGTATTGTAACTGGATCAGTAATTCAGGAACCCAGGGTAATGGCTTGGGGACCGTGTTCAAATCCCACCGCATCAGATGGTGAAATTTTGAATTCAATAAAAGACTAATGATGACCATGAAACCATTAATGTCCTCACCTGGTCAGGCTGGCATGTGACTCCAGAACCACAACAATGTGGTTGACCTTTTTTTAAAAAAAAAATGTCCTCTGAAATGGCCTAGCAAACATTTCAGCTCAAGGGAAATTAGGGATGGACAATAAATGCTGGCCAGTGAATACCACATCCCATGGACGAATTACAAATAAATGCACAGCATTATTTGTGTCTTTCCACAAGTGCATAAAGGGGTTTATATGGAGGCCCCAGCGGTGGAGGTTGTCTGCACAAGGGCCTTCACCTGCCCTGAACCAGTTTAGGAAGGACCATGCTGGTAGTTCAAAGCCTGCCATTCACAAGGAAGTTGTTATCAACTTCTGACTTATCCTTGATCCAAAAGATGTCTGCTCACGAAAGGTGAGCAGCTGAGATGGATTACCAGATAATCTGTTCTTGGGATGTTGACTTGTGAGATAAACATTTGCCAGGTCATTGTGGGAGTGCTGAGGTGCTGCACACATGCTTTTAGCCAGCTTATGTTTTATTGTCAATCAGCGAATGTGTGGCAGAGTGATGTTTGCGAGGACAGGAAGCCAGGGGTGAGGAGTTGAGCACAGAGTGATAGTTATGTCAACAAGAGTTATTCCCAGTGCCCTGACCAATATCTATTCCTCAATTAGCATCACAAAACCTAAATTAGCTGGTCATTACCACACTGTCAATTGTGGGAGCTTGCTATGCACAAATTTGGTGCCACGTTGTTTGCTTTTCAAAAGAAACTATGTAACCACATTCGTAAATGTTGGCAAGATATGGATATTAGCCTGTACTACCTTCGCAACCAATGCAGGTACTTGAGATCAAAAATCAGGGCTGCTCTGCTAGAGATGTCATCTGCCCTCTCAAGTGGGTGAAAAAGATCTCCTGGAGCAGGTCCTGGGTGCCCTGGCGAATGTTTATCTCACAAATCAACATTGTCATGATATGCAGACACACACATAATGATATACAGGCAGGCACAGACAAGCAGCTAATGGACACAGAGAACAGGACATGACCAATAAGCAGGCAGGACACTCAGGGGTGGGATCTGACTATAAAAGACACGAGGCACTGACACTCCACCTCTTTCCACTGATGAACATCTAGAGAGTCAGTCAAGGGTGTTGTTACAATCTCACACCTCCCCCACGTGACTAAGAGCTAGTCTGGTTCAGTCAGACAGAGTAACCACATTTAAAGTAGCAGAGAGTTGAACACACAGAGAACTGTGCTAACTGTGCTATTAGTTCAATAAACCTGATTGAATTAACTTCAAGGTCTGGAGTATCTTTTTGATCTAAGCTGCATCCAGTTGCAGCCAGTGTACCTAACATGGCAAACATCACAAGAACAGATTATCTGGTAATCCCGTTGTTATTTGTGGGAGCTCGCTGTGCACAAATTGGGTGCCATGTTTCTTGCTTTTCAAAAGTGACTTCAGTTCAAAAGTATTGGCTGAAATGTGCTTTAGGATGTCTGGTGATTGTGAAAGGTGCCATAGAAGTGCAAATCTTTAAAAATTGCCTTTGTTCTTATTCATGAAAATCTTGTACTCATCAACCCACTGTAGAGCTGGAATTGATGAGTTGGAATGAAATAAAGCATGAAGTACACAAACACCATGTTCACTCAGTATTCTGCTGTCAGTGTGCTCTGTCCTTTGTTTACAGGTTAATTGTAGCTTTTTTTTATAGTTTCTTGCCAAGTGTTCAATGTTTGAAGCAAATATATGGAAAATAATGGGTGAGAAACAATCCGTGTTGTTCAAACATCGTGTTCTTTAGAGAGTAGGAATGTTTTGTGTTGGCAGCACCATTCCATCTGATCTTTCAGGTATCTTTATAGCTTTTATGACCTCACAAGGCACCATGTTATTTTCCTTTGCAGTTTATATCAATTATGTAAACTCCTATGCATACACATGTACATGTAAGTCACCTTCCTTTTGACTCTTTGTCATTCTGCCTTCCAGTGGCATTCACCTGAGGAAGGAGCAGTGCTCCGAAAGCTAGTGATTTGAAACAAACCTGTTGGACTTTAACCTGGTGTTGTAAGACTTCTTACTGTGCTCACCCCAGTCCAACGCCGGCATCTCCATACAATGTTACAGACCAAGAGCTGGATTGTAAAATCAGCCAGAGCATCTCCTCCCTAGAACACGTGTCCTAGGGGCAGGAGTAGGCAATTTAGCCTCCCGAGCCTAACGCCCTCAATGTAATCCCATCTTGGCCTCCACTCTACTGTCGTGCCTGTTCTCCATAACCCTTCAACTCATTACCAATTAAAAATCTGTCTAACTCCTCCTTAAATTTACCCACTATCCCTGCATCTCCGCACTCTGCGGTAGCGAATTACACAGATTCACAACCCTTCAGGAGAAGTAGTTTTTCCTTAAATCTGTTTAATGCAGTTCACATCGACAGGTAAAGGTCTCCTCATTCTGCTAACTTTAAGGATTCCAAGTGAAATTATAGTTAAGCAGTGGCATTCTGGTTGCCAGTGTGAGTGAGTGCATTTTGCAAACCAGCCAGCGATTCAGCACTATAATTGTACTGATTTGCAAAATGGCCTGGAAAACAGTAAGAATGATGAATGTGGTAAACAAACAGTACAGCAGACCACCTGTTCCACTGAGGAAATATGGCGGATCTTTAACCTACGACTCACTGCTGCAGTTCCAAAATGAAAACACAAGAATCATGGTACCGCTGCTGTCTAATTTAGAGATTGGTTAAGAAATTCAGTTTGAAGGAGACAAACTTTAATGTATTCTGTTCAAATATATTTTGCTTTATCTTAAGTCTAAAAAGCTTTCGAGGTTATAACTAATTTCTACAGGTATTTTTGAAAAATCTATTATTGTGGAAGTAAATTTGAGGCAAACTTTAACTAAGTCCAGCCTATGTTGTTTCCAGGTTATATAAGGATACTCCTACTGCTGGTGTGCTGGTGGACTTTCAATTATCCAGTAGTATTTTTTCCCTGTTATGTGATTTCCATTATTCTTGATGGTGAGTATGCATCTCAAAATACTGATCCACAGAAGGAAGGAAAATAAACTGAATATGGCTGTGGTTGTTTCCTAACTTGGGGGTAGTAGCTCACAGATGTTGCTAGTTCACTTAATTACTGCGCTTTGCCGTGACATCTGTTGGTTTCATGTCCGTACTGCATGAACTTCCCTTTTGTGTTGGAGAAGAAATAAAACTTCCCCTGCAGGTGCTTGAAAAAAATCGCAAGAATATCAAACCATGGAAACCACCACCCAAAATGCATGTTTTGGTAGGAAAGAAAAACGGGGGGTGAAACTCTCCGGTATCGGCGCGATGTCCGCCGACTGGCGCCCAAATTGGCGCAAATCAGTCAGGCATCGCGCCACCCCAAAGGTGCGGAATGCTCCGCATCTTGGGGGGCCGAGCCCCAACCTTAAGGGGCTAGGCCCGCGCCGGACGAATTTCCGCCCCGCCAGCTGGGGGAAAAGGCCTTTGGTGCCCCGCCAGCTGGCGCGGAAATGACATCTCCGGGCGGAGGTGGAGCGTTAGCGGCCGCTGACGGCATTCATGCGCAGTGGAGGGAGTCTCTTCTGCCTCCACCATGGTGGAGACCGTGGTGAAGGCGGAAGGGAAAGAGTGCCCCCACGGCACAGGCCTGCCCGCGGATCGGTGGGCCCCAATCGCGGGCCAGACCACCGTGGGGGCACCCCCCGGGGCCAGATCGCCCCGTGCCCCCCCCAGAGCCCGCCGGCGCCGCCTTGTCCCACCGGTAAGGTAGGTGGTTTAATCTACGCCGGCGGGACAGGCATTTTAGCGGCGGGACTTCGGCCCATCCGGGCCGGAGAATCGAGCAGGGGGACCCGCCAACCGGCGCGGCCCGATTCCCGCCCCCGCCGAATATTCGGTGCCGGAGAATTCGGCAACCGGCGGGGGCGGGATTCACGCCAGCCCTCGGCAATTCTCCGACCCGGCAGGGGGTCGGAGAATCTCGCCCAGGCTTCCTTTCACATTTTTCCATTTTAAAGGAACTTTCCTTTTTTAGTTCAAAAAGTTTCAGTGAAATTACAGCAGCTTTTGAGGTCAAATCTATCACTCGAGAAATCTGAAATAAAAACAGAAATTGCTGGAAATACTCTGGGCAGCATCTCCTCTCGGGTTGATGACTGTTCCAGCATATTCTGTTTATACTTCAGATTTCCAGAATCCGTTGTATTTTGCTTTAGTAACCAATAGATCTGTTTCTAAAATTATCACCTGTTAATCCTGTGAATTTCAAATATTTTACTTCATAGAAAAATATAATACATATGCATAGAACAGCGTGTCCACAATTCTACCGTTTCCCTTTTCAGTCCTGTTCCGTCACCTACACCTTCATAGAATCATAGAATTTACAATGCAGAAGGAGGCCTTTCGGCCCATCGAGTCTGCACCGGCTCTTGGAAAGAGCACCCTACCAAAGGTCAACATCTCCACCCTATCTCCATAACCCAGTAACCCCACCCAACACTAAGGGCAATTTTGGACACTAAGGACAATTTATCATGGCCAATCCACCTAACCTGCACATCTTTGGACTGTGGGAGGAAACCGGAGCACCCGGAGGAAACCCACACACCCACGGGGAGGATGTGCAGACTCCGCACAGACAGTGACCCAAGCCGGAATCGAACCTGGGACCCTGGAGCTGTGAAGCAATTGTGCTATCCACAATGCTACCGTGCTGCCCTTGGAGGATGAGTTTAAAGTAAAGCATGTTTCCAGCATCTCGTGTTTCTGCCCTACTTAATCTGGTTCACAAGAGACACACTAGGTATCGGTTAAAGCACGCTGTTAGCCTTTTCTCTCGTGTCCTTGGAGCAGAGCTTCAGGAAACTTGATCACAATTACAGCACTAACTATAATTCCAACCAGTTCCGTTCCACCAACAGCTCGTGCATAGTGTTGGAAAAGCAGGAACCATTGCGTTATAGAACAATTTTGATCATGGGGCGAAATTCTCCGGAAACGGCACGATGTCCGCCGACTGGTCTCCGGTGCCGGAGACTTAGGCAAACGGCGGGGGCGGGATTCACGCCAGCCCCCGGCGATTCTCCGACCCGATGGGGGGTCGGAGAATGTCGCCCTATGTGTGCGCTCTTATTGTTCAATGGGGTGTGCATAAATATTTATCTAGATTTTCAAGTAATTACTTAGAACAGTGGTTAGCACAGTTGCTTTACAGCTCCAGGGTCCAGGTTCGATTCCCAGCTTGGGTCACTGTCCCTGCGGAGTCTGCACATTCTCCCTGCGTCTGCGTGGGTTTCCTCCGGGGGCTCCAGTTTCCTCCGACAGTCCAAAGATGTGCAGGTTGGGTGAAATGGCTATGCTAAATTGCCCTTACGGTTAGTTGGGGTTACGGGGATATGGTGGCGGTAGGGTGCTCTTTCCAAGGGTCCGTGCAGATTCGATGAGCTGAATGGCCTCCTTCAGCATTGTAAATTCTGTGATTCCTTTTACTGTGAGGCCACTTTAAGTATCCACTATTCTTCCAGTTGAGGGAATTTTATATCTTGTGCCATAAGAAGTTAGTGAATTTTGTACCTGTATTCTAATTCTACCATCACATTTAAGCTGCTTGTATCTTTTGATATTACATAAAGATCAATTGAGTCTTTTCTTGATCTTCCAAAGCTCTCCGATCGCTCCGTTTGAGCCAGTGCATTGAATAAAGGAAAGTTAAATTGTGTTGTGAAACCCAATGCGTTTCTGTTTGTCTCTTTTTAAAAACTGGAGTTCTAAATCCAGAACCATTGTAGTTGCTCTTGAATTGATGAAAGTTCATCAACCTGAAATGTTAACTGTTTCCTTCTCCCCAGTTGCTGCCTAACTTGCTGAGTATTTCCAGCTTATTCTGTTTTTTAAAAATCATAAATCTACTTATCCCAGCTTTGAAATTTTTACTTTGCCTGAGGGTGAGAAGAATCTGATGCCTGCTTGCTGACTCAAATAAAAGTGAATCAACCTGTCACCGATTGTGATGTAGTGTGTTGACGGTTTAATACATTGTTCCCATATCTCTGGAGATTGGCTGGGTGGTAATAAAATGAACAATATTAAGCAGTTAAAATTTGATGTGCAGAACTCTGCTGCTGAACTTTGCTTTTTCAGCAACCTTTGAGACACCACTTTCCCTGTGAAGCTGGAGACTTAAGCTCAAGTTAATGCAACATATTCTATTCAGTCAGCACATTGGCCTGTAGTGATTAGATATGTGGGGACCTGGTAAATGTATGATATGCAGACATTTAAAAAGCATGTGTTCTCAAAATCTGCAAAGCATTCCGGCTTTTCTTGTGAACAAAATGCAGAACCAAGAAGCTGGAAGGACTGCTCCAGCTAATGGGTGCGCAAGGGCTGCTGCAGGAGCAACGAAACTGCAGCACCACCACCTTGGAATAATCATCAAAGGCAAGAGGACTGATGTATCTTGCTTCATTAATTTCTGTGAAAACATAACCTTTCTCCCTCTAAACATATGACCTCTCATTCTCTTGCAAATACATTTTGTCCTGACCTAGAGTGGCATTGCATAAAGGACAGTGAGATTGATCAACTGCGTTCTCAAAGGATAGATTATTTTTTGACTGACTGATGATGAGGGTCTCACTATGCATGTGACCATCTGACTGATGGAATGTTGAGGTTATGTATTGTGAGAGTTGAAGGCTTTCACTCAGACTGAACACTTCAGAGAAGTTACCTTCAGTGCTCAGACTGTACATTGTACTCCACCTTGTGCCAGACAGTACATTTTCCATTGATCACTAATTAACAGACAAGTCAGTTATTGGCAGAGACTTTATTTTGGCATTGAATATATTAACAGATTCCAAATGGTAAAAGCTGAATGATACACAGCTGACTGAATTTTAAGGAAAACCAAGGAAATGCATGTATTAATAAAAAATATAGTTTAGATATTTATTAATTTTCTTAAGCATAACTAGAAGCTGAGCATAATTGGTGCAATGCTGACATTACCTGCTTAGATCACCCAGTGTGTATAAGGTTGGCCATCTAATGTAATCGTTATTAAACTGTATTTGTAATTTTCTTCCGTTCTGAAGTTTAATTGCCCCCTAATTATAGTGTATTCACATAATAAAATGTTTCAACCATTACAGGATTTGATGGGTATGCAGCTCGGAAGTTAAATCAGGTATCTGAATTTGGAGCTTGGTTTGATGTTGCAATTGACAACTTTGGGCGTACCATGTTATGGAGCTCACTCTTTTCGGTAAGTGCACAGTTGAGATGTGAAAATGAGATTGCTGTGAAAATTTGAGCACTTTTTAAATTAACTTCCACGGGCATTTCTTAAGAGTGTCTAGGTTTAACAAAAAAAAGGTTAGAAAAGTGCAAAGTAAAACTATAGAGAATGTACAGCATTAGAATTACCAGGATTATGAGATACTAAGACTATTTCCATTGCAGCAGAGAAAACACAGAGGTGATTTAATAGAGATTGCAAAATTTATAAAATGTTTTACTAGCATAAATGGAGGGAAACTTTTTCTTCTGGTAGTCACTGATGAAGCATTATGAATTTAACATCCTCACAAAGAGGGAGGAATTATTTTGTGCAGCGGATTATAGATCAACAATTGCCGCAGGGAATAGTTAAGGAACACTTTGCTTCCTTAAAGAAAACTATGTTTATCTCTCATAGCCCTATATCTTCTCTTGTTGCAAGGCAGTGGGAATAGTTTTCAACTGATGTAGGAAAGCAATGGTGTAGATATGAAGGCACCTCCCCCATACTGAAACGTAAACTTCAGTGTTATGAATGAAAAGAGCAGGTAAATTTATTATTTTAATGAAAATGTTTAATGTTTTCTCTTCCAGTGGGGACATTTTATAAGTAGCTTAGAGTGGTGTGTTTTAGTCTGTACACACAATTCCCTGGGAGCAGACTGGAAGACCAAGTTCGGCGATGGTCCTTGGTGGGTTCGGAAAACCATGGCAAATGGTAAGACAATTTTGATTTATAAAAAAAAAAAATTAGAAATTTTACTGGTGGAAATTTGCAAGTTCCAATTCTCCTTCAAACAACTTAAAACCTTGATCAGTGATGTTTCTAACCTGAACTTCAGGACTGATCTCCTATGATCAATACTTAGGGGGGGGGTGTGTCACCCAGGCAATCTGGGGGCTAGTGTGCTGTGGAGGGGGGTGGTGGAGGATACCCTCGGATGATCTCTACCGTTGTGGCCCTGGCGTGGTGGACCCTGCGATGTCCCCTTGGCCCACCGCGAGCCAGGTTCACGATTGCTGAGACCACAAATGAACCTCGCCCGCGTGATCCCCGGCCACGGGAAGGTGGAGCACAGGGTGCCGGGCCCACTAAATAGATGCAAATGGGTCATTACGACCCATTTTGCATTTATTTCCATTCTCTCGCTTGTGTGTGGTGTGGAACTCGTTCAGGCCGGCAGCGAGGGGTCGGAGCATGGCGTTCGAGTTGGTGCCTGGTGCCGTGCCAAATTTTGCCCTGATGCCAGATTCTCCATCCCATCTGCGAACGCATTCGCGGTGTCCTGGGGACGGATATCCCATCCTTGTTTATGGAAACTGAACTGAAAAGAACTGCAAGTATGTAAACTTCTGTTGTGAACACGAGGCTCATAGATTTTGTAAAACAAAGCATAAAAAAGTGAAGGGCATGAGCAGGCATCCAGCATTTGAAGGTGAAAAATGGAAGGAAGCATGGCGAGGCTATGTTTTCCCCACTTGCTGCACATACTGGCCTCACGCCTTCCCATTTCTGACCAGACATTTGATGGGTTGTTATGGGCCAGGGTTTTAGAGAACCCCAAAGTGTATCATGGAGTTCACTTTACCCACAACTTTCAATAGATTGTGGTATGGGGAGCACACAGCCCACTCTACAGGTGTGGTACAGCAGAAATGGAAAAATATTTTTTGAAGCAAAACAATGTTTATTCTATGACCCCAAGTTAACCTTTTTAAAACATACAGTAAACATCTGAGCAACCATTAATTCAAATACAACCCCCAAAGAATACAACACGAAGTAATCCTTACTTTCCTTTTAACATCCATAAGACATTAAAAAAACCTTTAACAGAAGCACATCAGGTTTAAATTCAGTACTGAGAACAGTTGTAACTCTGAATTTACAAAACGATCAGAGATAGTCTTTACATGGCAAATATAACAACATTACACATTCTGTGGCTGACTGCAGCTCCAACACTGAAACAAATCCAAAAAACACAGACTCACCCAAGCTTTTCTCAAAGTGAAACTAAAAGCTGACAGGCAGCCCAGTTCCACCCACACTCTGACATCACTGCAGTAATAAACACCCATTTCTTAAAGGTACACCCACTACAGGTATTCTATTAAAAAACACCCATTTCTTAAAGGTACTCTCACATGACACCTCACCCCAAGAAAAAAAAACCATCAACTTCAAGATGGTTTCATTTTTCACCTTTTCACTATCCTTTAAGAAATGCACACAGTACTTTTTCATTTCAAAAAACAACACATGCAAACAGGTATAAAAATATAGTCCATTTTTTGTTGTTCTTCCTCCAACTCTAATCCCTTTTGATTGACAGCCTCTTTGGACAAGAAGGTCTTTGCACGATCCATCCATTTCTCTACGTCTCGGCATTTCTCTATAAAGTCAGATACTTTAGTTCAATCTGATCACAGAGTCCCTTGTAATTCTCCAACACAAGAGCATTGGTTATCACAGCTTTCAGGCAGTCAAATGCCTGTTGAAAGTCTGCTGTCCACTAACATATTTGACGTTTCTTCAGCAGGTCTATCAGTGGAGCAATCACGCTACAAAAAGTTTGCACAAATGTTCGATCAAATCCACTCATGCCAAGAAATCGCATTATTTCCTTTTGTGTTGAGGGTATTGGAAACTCCCCAATAACTTTTGTTTTTACATCTCGTGGGACTAGTCGACCCTGTCCAAGTGTATGGCAAAGGAAAGTGACTTGGGCCTTTCCAAATTCACTTTTGTCTCGGTTTATCACCAAAGCCACCTCCTGAAGTCGATCGAATAACTCCTTCAGATGTTTTAAATGTTCTTTCCATGTCTGGCTGAAAATTACCAGATCGTCGATGTATACCGCACAATTGGGTAATCCTGAAACAACTTTGTTAGTTTTTGTTTTTTTAAATATATTTATTAAAGTTTTTTAACAACACAATTTTTTCCCTTTACAAACAATAACCCCCCCCACCCCCGTAACAAAATAACACAAGATCGCACGGAGCAAGATATATACATGGCAAAATGGTATATTTACATAGCTTTATACACTGGCTCTCTCCCGCACGTGCCAGTTTCCCTCACCCTTCATGTTATCTCCTGCTCATCCATCCCCCAAGCAATCCCCCATTTCCCCCCCCCCCCCCTCCCAGGGTTGCTGCTGCTGACCGACCTTCCTCTAACGCTCCGCGATATAGTCGAGGAACGGTTGCCACCACCTGTAGAACCCCTGCGCAGACCCTCTCAAGGCAAACTTAATCTTCTCCAGCTTTATGAACCCAGCCATGTTGTTTATCCAGGCCTCCAGGCTAGGGGGCTTCGCCTCCTTCCACATTAGCAAGATCCATCGCCGGGCTACTAGGGACGCAAAGGCCAGAATGCCGGCCTCTTTCGCCTCTTGCACTCCCGGCTCGTCCACTACTCCAACTATTGTTAGCCCCCAGCTTGGCTTGACCCGGACTTTCACCACCTGAGATATTGTTCCTGCCACTCCTCTCCAGAACCCCTCCAGTGCCGGGCATGACCAAAACATGTGGACATGGTTCGCCGGACTCCCTGAGCACCTTCCACATCTGTCCTCTACACCAAAAAACCTACTCAACCTTGCCCCCGTCAAGTGCGCTCTGTGAACCACCTTAAATTGTATCAGGCTGAGCCTGGCACACGAGGAGGAGGAATTAACCCTACCTAGGGCATCAGCCCATAACCCCTCCTCAATCTCCTCCCCCAGCTCCTCCTCCCATTTACCCTTCAACTCTTCTACCAGCGCTGCCCTCTCTTCTTTCCTCTCTTGGTGTATTGCCGAAACCTTGCCCTCCCCGACCCATACACCCGAGATCACCCTGTCTTGAATTTCTTGTGCCGGGAGCAACGGAAATTCCCTGACCTGTCGCCTCACAAAAGCCCTCACCTGCATATATCTAAAAGCATTTCCCGGGGGTAAATCAAACTTCTCCTCCAGTGCCCCTAGGCTCGCAAATGTCCCGTCAATGAACAGGTCCCCCATTCTTCTAATCCCTGCCCGACGCCAGCTCTGGAACCCCCCGTCCATCTTCCCCGGGGCAAACCGGTGGTTACCCCTGATTGGGGACCACACCGAGGCTCCCACTGCACCCCTGTGCCGTCTCCACTGGCCCCAGATCCTTAATGTTGCCGCCACCACCGGGCTCGTGGTATACTTTGTTGGCGAGAACGGCAGCGGTGCGTCACCAACGCCCCCAAGCCCGTTCCTTTACAGGACGCCATCTCCATCCTCTTCCACGCCACCCCTTCTCCCTCCATAACCCACTTGCGGATCATCGCCACATTTGCTGCCCAGTAGTAGCTCCCTAGGTTTGGCAGCGCCAACCCTCCTTGGTCCCTACTGCGTTCCAGGAACCCCCTCCTTACCCTCGGGGTCTTATTCGCCCACACAAACCCCATAATACTCCTGCCTACTCTCTTAAAAAAGCCCTTGGTGATCACGATGGGAAGGCACTGAAGCACAAACAGAAACCTCGGACAACTTTGTTAGTTAACCGTTGAAATGTGGCTGGGGCGTTTTTCATGCCAAATGGCATAATTTTGAATTGGTATATAGTATCTGGAATCACAAAAGCTGAAATCTCCTTCACCCTTTTGGATAAGGGTACCTTAAGTAAATCCAGTTTGGAAATGAAAGCTGATTGTCCCACTTTCTCAATGCAATCCTCCAAACGTGGGATAGGATAAGAGTCTGTTCTTGTAACTGCAGTAACCTTTCTATAGTCCACACACAACCATTGGGTATCGTCTGGTTTAGGTACCATCACTATGGGTGAGCTCCATTGGCTGCAACCCACTTTAATTATGCCATTTTTAAGCATACTCTCAATCTCTTTGTTAACCTGTGCCAATTTTAAAGGGTTAAGTCTATATGGATGTTTTGATTGGACCAGCATTTCCCACATCTACATCATGTATAGCCATTTTAGTACTTCCCAATTTAACTCTACAAACTTGCCCAAGTGATATCAATAACTCTTTCAGGTCAGGTCCGTTTTTCCTCTGGAAGGTAACTCAAACATTTATCTCAATTTTTAAGAACATCCTCATTTTCCAACTTAATTTGAGGTATGTCAAATTCACAGTCATGTGGATTTGGTTCGTCACCGAGTTAGAATCATTAAAACCTCCTTTTCTCGCCTTCCCTTCCAAAGTACCCTTTCATGAAATGAAATTAAAATCGCTTATTGTCACAAGTAGGCTTCAAATGAAGTTACTGTGAAAAGCCCCTAGTCACCACATTCCGGCGCCTGTTCGGGGAGGCTGTTACGGGAATTGAACCGTGCTGCTGGCCTGCCTTGGTCTGCTTTCAAAGCCAGCGATTTAGCCCTGTGCTAAACAGCCCCTTTAAGCATATTCACATGACACACTCGGTGAGTCTTCCTTCTATCTGGTGTTTTTACCACATAATTCACCTCACTTAATTTCCTTTCAATTGGATTAGGTCCACAAAACCTTGCTTTTAAAGGCTCACCTACCACTGGTAACAACACTAAAAACTCTATCTCCACTGGCAAAACTACGAACTTTGGATATCTTGTCTGCTACCCGTTTCATCACATTTTGTGCAACTTTTAAATGTTGTCCAGCCAATTCACCTGCTCTATTTAATCATTCCCTAAAATTTGACACTTAATCCAATAATGTAATTTCTGATTTCTCACTCACCAATTTTTCCTTCATCAATTTAAGTGGTCCTCTTACTTCATGACCAAAAATTAGTTCAAAAGGACTGAATTTGGTTGACTCATTAGGTGCATCCCTAATTGCAAACAGTACGAATGGAATTCCTTTATCCCAATCCTCTGGATAATCGTGACAATAAGCCCTCAACACGGTCTTTAATGTCTGACGCCACCTTTATAACGCTTCCTGCGATTCTGGATTGATTTAAATCATTTTATTCCTAAGCTATCCATAACTTCTTTGAATAACCTTGAGGTAAAATTTGATCCTTGATCCGATTGCATTTCTGTGGGTGGTCCATATCTAGTAAAGAATTTAAGTAACTCCTCCACAATCTTTTTAACTGTAATATTACATACTGGAATGGACTCTGGAAACCTAGTAGACACATCCATTACAGTCAAAAGATATTGATTCCCACTTTTTGTTTTAGGAAGTGGTCCTACGCAATCAATTAGGACCCTTGTAAAAGGTTCCTCAAATGCTGGAATGGGTATTAAGGGGGCTGGTTTTATTACTGCTTGAGGTTTCCCTATCACTTGACATGCGTGACATGATTGACAAAATTTAACTACATGTTTCATTTCATTTCATTTCATTTAGTCCAGGCCAATAAAAATGTTTTGGGATTTTAGCTTGAGTTTTCCTTATTCCGAAATGACCTCCCACTGGTACCTCATGTGCAACTCGCAACACCTCCTTTCTATACCCTACCGGCAATACTACTTGATGAACTTCTGCCCACTTTTCATTCGCCTGCATATGTAAAGGTCTCCATTTCCTCATCAAGACATCATTTTTACAGTAATAACACTCTGATACACACTCCGGTTCCTCTTCCGTGTATGCTTTCTGATACATCTGTTTTATTTCTACACCTTTTTGTTGTAACTCCGCCAATTTTCCTGGAACTAAAAATATCCACCGCATCCTCCACCTGTTCTTGTTCTTTATCAATCATCTGATCAAAAATCGTTTCTGATAATTGCACTTCAACTTAATCTTCACTCTTTGATTTCTCCTCTTGTCTTAACCTGTGACTTTGCAACCTTGTTACCACACAATCCGGAAAAGTCCCAGGATACCCGTCCTTGAACACTCCAGTTGTCTGATTTTCTACTGGCTTATCAACCACAGTAGGCATCACTCCCACCTGCGATCCAGTGATATCATTACCCAAGATAAACTGTATTCCTGGACAAGATAGTTTCTCTCTTACTCCTACTACCACTTCACCACTCTTCACTGGACTTTCCAACCTTATCTTATATAATGGAACACTGCTCCTCTCACCCTGAATTCCACATATTATCACCTTTTCTGGCAATATTCTTCCCAAACTACATAACTCCTCATCTCTTACCATTAAAGATTGACTAGCTCCCGTATCTCTTAAAATTGTGACTTCTTTACCTGCTCCTCCTGACACACGAGTAAACTTGACCCACACAAGTAAATTCTTGAAAGAGATCTGGCACCTTCTTATCAATCACCTCTTGATCAGGCTGTACAATCTTTTGCATCTCCTTCGCTTCACTTGGGCTTTCCTTTACCACTTTAACAAACCCCACTGTCTTATCCTGTTTTACTACATCAGCCTTCCCAGTGCTTTTCTTCAACCACCAACATTGTGAATTTACTTGACCTAGTTTATTCCAGTGAAAACATTTGAAACTTTTCATTTCGTTTCCACCCTCATGGATTTCTTTTTTAGTCTGAGGTACACTCCGCTTATTATCTCCCACCAGATCACCTTTACCTTTACTACTTGAGTGTTTCTCATGTCCCCAGTTTTTATCCCTCACAGGCTGAAACTGATGTCGGAAACCAAGCTTTGAGTTATGAACTAATTCATAATCATCTGCCATTTCTGCTGCTAACCTCACAGTTTTAACCCTCTGCTCTTCCCCATGAGTTCTCACTACGTCAGGAATTGAATTTTTAAACTCCTCCAAAAACATAATTTTTCGAGCTCAGGCACTCGTTCATATGCACCAAAGATGGATTTTTTCACCTCCTCGTACGTCCAAGATATCTCCTCTGGTAGTGATGCACACGTCACTAGCACTACCTACCAGCTTTGTTTGAATCAGTAATACCCACATGTCCTGTGGCCATTTCATTTGTTTAGCTACCTTCACAAATGAAATGAAAAAGGCTTCTACCTCCTTCTCACCAAACGTTGGCAATGCTTGGACATATTTAAATAGATCCCCATCAAGCCTTCGACTATGATGCTCTTTCTCACTATCCTCATCACTATCATTCAACTGTACGTTTCCCTTTACGTCTGTCAATTTTATCTGACTGTCATGTTTCATGGCCATTTTCTGAAGTTCAACCTCTCTCTTATCTTTTTCCCTGATCTGTATCTCCCTTTCTTATTGTTTTGCTAAGGCTATTCTTTTCTCCTTTTCTTTTTCCTTTTTATCTCTTTCTATTTCCTCTATCTCTTTTGTATTCATGCTGCTTTAATTCTCTCATGTTCCATTTGTTTAATTTGTAACTGAATTTTTGCCATTTCCAATGAGTCAAACAGTATCTCAGGCAATTTTAAATCCTTAGCCACCACCATAATTACCTCATCTTTTCGCATTTTGTCAGGTCATGTTATCTACACTGTTTTTGCCACATCTAACAGTCTGCTTTTAGTCTCTGTCCGTAAGGTACTGCGTGTTACCGTCTCCACCCCCAAAAACCTCAGAATTGTCCACAACACACTCCTCACTTAAACTAGAATACCACACCTTAACAGCAACCACAATATGCTTACCCCTCACTGTCTTTTAAGTTCACTAAGCCAATCCAATAGATAGACTTTTATCTCCCTTGAGCCCCAAATTTGTTAAGGGCCAGGGTTTTAGAGAACCCCAAAGTGTATCATGGAGTTCACCTGACCCACAACCTTTAGTAGATTGTGGTATGGGGAGCACACAGCCCACTCTACAGGTGTGGTACAGCAGAAATGGAAAAGTATTTTTTTTTTTAAAAAGCAAAACAATGTTTATTCTATGAACTCAAGTTAACCTTTTTAAAACATAGTGAACATCTTAGCAACCATTAATTCAAATACAACCACCAAAGAATACAACACTAAGTAATCTTTACTTTCCTTTTACCATCCATAAGACTTTAACAGAAGCACATCAGGTTTAAATTCACTACTGAGAACAGTTGTAACTCTGAATTCACCAAATGATCAAGAGATAGTCTTTATATGGCAAAGAGAACAACATTATACCTTCTGTGGCTAACTGCAGCTCCAACACTGAAACAAAACCAAAAAACCCAGAGACACCCAAGCTTTTCTCAAAGTGAAACTAAAAGCTGACAGACAGCCCAGCTCCACCCACACTCTGACATCACTGCAGTAATAAACACCCATTTCTTAAAGGTACACCCACCACAGTTCTTCTATAAAAAAACACCCACTTCTTAAAGGTACTCTCACATGACCGGATGTAACCACTTTAAAACAGTTGAATACAAATGGGGTTATCTCCTAATTCATTTACCTCTTCATTTTACGTGTCCTGCACCAAATGCTCATGAACTGCTTCAGCAAGTCTCTATTGTACCCTACTGGACTGACTGTCTGGCAGAGACCCAAGCAAGCTGCCTTCCCTACTGTTTTAAAGTGAATGCCATTAAGTGTTTTGCAAGATTAAATTACTAGCGTATTTTATGTGTTTTACCACACAACAATGTAAGCATTGACATATGGATGTACAACATAGCTCGTTCTTGCCAAAACCATGTTGATATTTCAATAAAATCTCATTTCAATATATATTTGTAGCAACACTTGAACAAAACCTGCTGAAAGTTCATGTAAAATATCAACCAACCAACCTTAAAGGGGAAAGATTTTTTTTTTTTAGCCATGTCCTGAAGTCACCCAGCATCAGATTTCTTTGACTGGATTTATTCCCAGCCATCGAGGAATGCTGCTCTTCAGCTCGTTGGCACTGTGTGTGTGGAAATTGCTCAGTGGCAGCTACTCTGATTTACTGTCAGTGATATAAAGTGTCTTGTCTTCACTCAGATTTTCCCAACTAAAACAGGGCAGAGAGTCGCATAAAGGTGTGGGACACTTCCATGCAACAGTGTGCTGGGAGATCAAATGTCGACCGTGAGGCAAACCGTCAATATGAAAGTTTGTAACGGATTTAATGCAAAATGAGGAGCTTATGGAGACTGAAAGCTAGGGGGCCATAAAAATGGCGAGAGAAAGAGAATGCGGGTTCAGGGTTGCCAGTGAGGGTTCAGAACCATGTTCAGAAGCGAAACTTTAGGCGCGAGATAACATGTAAGTTGTAAGTTGATTAGCTGGTGAGTATTGTTGCTTTGGGTAGGGACTGGGTCTAAACAAGAGACTGATTAAAAACAATAAAAAACATTAAGTGTTCATACATAATGAGTAGCTGGTCTTTTATAATGTTTATAATTACTTGCAAAGTGAGTCTGGGGAATTAATAATGGGGAAAAAAGGGAGATAGCAATGAATGAATGAATTTTTAAAATACTTGAGTACCCAATTCTTTTTTTCTAATTAAGGGGCAATTTAGCATGGTCAATCCACCTACCTTGCACATTTTGTGGGTTGTAGGGGTGAGACCCACTATGTACAAGCTCCACACAGGCAGTGACCCAGAGCCGGGATTGAACCAGTGTCCTCGGTGCCGTGAGGCAGCAGTGCTAACCACTGCGCCACCGTGCCGCCCTTCGATGAATGAATTAAACAAGTATTTTGCATCGGTCTTTACTATCGAGGACACATCCCAGAAATAGCTCTCAATCACGGAAACTCAGGAAAATTACAATCATGATGGAAGTGATATGGAGCAAATTGTTGGGGCTGTGGGCTGACAAAATTCCCAGTCTGGATGGACCTCATCCTACGGCCTTGAAAGAAATGGTTAGTGAAATGGATGCATTGGCTTTAATTTTCCAAAATTCCCAATAATCTATCCAGCTATGCCTTATACATGTTCAAAGACTCCTGACCCTCTGAGAAACAATATCTCCTCATCTGTCTTAACTGAGCGTCCCCTTATTTTTAAACAGTGACCCCTAGTTCTAGATTCTCCCATAAGAGGAAATATCCTCTCC
Source organism: Scyliorhinus torazame (assembly GCF_047496885.1). Classification (NCBI taxonomy): domain Eukaryota; kingdom Metazoa; phylum Chordata; class Chondrichthyes; order Carcharhiniformes; family Scyliorhinidae; genus Scyliorhinus; species Scyliorhinus torazame. The sequence goes on from NC_092718.1 coordinate 186,129,859, forward strand.
ACATCCACCCCATCAAGGCCCCTCAGGATCTGAAAAGTTTCAATCGAATCATCTCTTACTCTTCTACACACTAGTGAATACAAGCCTAACCTGTCCAACCTTTCCTTGTAAAACAACCCGTCCATTTCTGGGATTATTCTAGTAAACCTTCTCTGAACTGCTTCTAACGCATTTACATCTTTCCTTAAATAGGATTACCAATACTTTGTACAGTACTCCTGAGCAATGCGCTATACAACTGAAGCATAATCTCCCTACTTCTGTATTCAATTCCCCTCACAATAAACATTCTATTAGCTTTCCTAATGACTTGTTCTAGCTTTTTGTGATTCACGCACGAGGGCACTAGATCCATCAATCTCCGACCTCTGTAATCGCTCACCATTTAGATATGTTTTTTTTATCCTTCTTGCTGAAATGGACAATTTCACATTTTGCCCACATTATATTCCATTTGCCAGATTTTTCCCCATTCATTTAATATATCTCTATCCTTTTGTAGACTCCTTACGCCCTCTTACAACTACTTTCCTATCCATCTTTGTGTCATCAGCAAATTTAGTGACCATACCTTCAGTCTCTTCAACCAAGGAATTTATCTAAATTGTAAAACGTTGAGACTCCAGCACAGAGTCCTGTGGCATGCCACTCGTCACAGCCTCCCAACCAGAAAAGACCGGTTTATGCCAACTGTTTCCTGTTAGCTAGCCAATCTTCTATCCATGCCTATGTTACCCTTTATCCAGGAAGTGTCGTTGGTTGCAGCAACTGGCATCACTGTGGTTCATCCGAGGTTGGGAGCTTCTTCAATGTGTGATATCCATATGGTCACCCTACAGCTTAAGACTATGCAGGTAGTGAGGGAATAGGTGACCATCGAGCAGTCAAAAAGGAACAGGCAGACACTGCAAGATTCCCTTGAGTGCATCCCACTCTCCGATCATTGTTCAGTTCTGAATACTGATGAGTGATGGATCATCTGGTGAGTGCACAGCTCAGTCAATGGCACCAAGGGTGGCTCAGTTGTACAGGGGTAAAGAAGGAAGATTGGAAGAGCAATGATAGGTAATTTGATAGCTAGGGGAATGGATAAGCAGTGCTGCAGCCTGCAGATGTGCAGTGGTGTATTGCCTCCCAGCTGCCACTCAAGGATGTAATTGACCAGCTGCAAAGCATCCCGAGGCGGGAAGGGTGAACAGCCAACATTCATGGTTCATGTTGGTACGAATGACATAGATAGAAGGAGGGATGTGATACTGCTGTCATAATTTAGGGAGCTAGGTAGGAAATTATCAAACAGGATCTCAAAAGTAGTCATCACTGGATTACTCCATTACCTCAGGCAAGTGAAAATAGAAATAGGAGCATAAAGCAGATGAAAGGGTGGCTGGGAAGATGGTCCCAACACTGGGACTGGCCTGGGGGAGATGAATAGAGCTGGGACAGAATTTCTTATGGGGTGTTTTGCAAGTGCTCATGGGGAGGGTTTAAACTAGCTTAAACTAGATAATAGCAGAGAAATACCAAGGTGCACAAAATACTGGGAGGGAAATGTGGCACAAGATAGATAGAATAAAGAAACAGCAATTTGATAAATGGGGTCAGAGTAAAGGAAAAAGTAAGCGTCTAAATCAGGGTTAATGTGCATGTATGTGAATACAGGGAGTGTGGTGAATGAGATTAGTGTTACAGGCTCAGATTGCCATGTGGAAATACAACGTTGTGGCTCTAACAGAGACCTGGTGTAAAGAAAGACAGAACTGAGTGTTCAGTACTCTTGGTTACAAGCTTTTAAGGGAAGAAAATGGGGAGGAATGGCAGTGTTGTTTAAGGAGCAAGTTACAGTGCTGGAAAATGAGGATGTCCCAGAGGGGTCAAGGACAGGAACTAGTGGGAAGGATGTAGAGGAACAAATTTGCAAGGAAATAAGAGATGCAACATTTAGAATATTTATAATTGACGACTTTAATTATCCAGATATTGATGGAATAGTTGTAGTGTAAAGAGCAGACAGCGTCGAGAGTTCCTAGAATGTGTTCAGGAGAGTTTTTTACAGTGTGTTTCCAGCTCAATGAGAAATGAGGCAGTGCTATCCCTGTTCTTTGTTTTATGGGCCAGGGTTTAGAGAACCCTAAAGTGTATCATGGAGTTCACCTGACCCACAACTTTTAATAGATTGTGGTATGGGGAGCACACGGCCCACTCTACAGTGCGGTACAGCAGAAATGGAAAAGTATTTTTTAAAGCAAAACAATGTTTATTCTATGAACTCAAGTTAACCTTTTTAAAACATAGTGAACATCTTAGCAACCATCAATTCAAATACAACCCCCAAAGAATACAACACTAAGTAATTCTTACTTTCCTTTTAACATCCATAAGACTTAAAAACACCTTTTAACAAAAAGGTAACTTCACTACGGAGAACAGTTCCCACGTTAAAATCAGCAAATGGACACTCATAAGCTTGCAGAGATTCACACACATCCTGCTGTGATTGCAGCTTCTCCAAAACTAAAATGAAACCAAACCCACCCTGCAGCAAAAAGCCTAAAGCGAAAGTAAAAAGCTGACAGACAGCCCAGCTCCATCCACTCTCTGACATCACTGCAGTAGTAAACAACCATTTCTTAAAGGTACTGTCACTACAGATATTTATATACATACCCATTTATAAACACCCATTTCTTAAAGGTACTCTCACATGACATTAGTAGCAACCTGCCTGATTGGCATTCCATCCTTCCATCCCCGATGCACAATGCAACAGTATGTAGATGCATTGCAGCAACTCATCAAGGTTTCTTACAACAGCACTCTACCATTTGGAAGGACAAGAGCAGTAGATGCATGGAAACATGACCACCCAGGAGTTACCCTCCAAGCCACACACCGTCCTGACTTGGAACTATATAATCATTCTTTCACTGTTGCTGGGTCAAAATCCTGGAATTCCACCCCGACCCCACATTGCCCGAACAACACTGAGTGTTCCTATACCATATGGTCTGCAGCAGTTCAAAAAGGCGGTTCATTATCACCTTTAAGGGCAATTAGGGATGGGCAATAAATGCTGGCTTAGCCTGCAATGCCTCAATCCACTGAAATAATTTTTTTAAAACTTGCTTTTAGGCAATGTTGGATTACCTTTTCTTTGGAATTTTGTGCCTCAATAAAATGTAAGTTTGTTTGTAAGCTGTGTTTTAATTCTTTAAATGCTAGCTATAGACTCTCTTCTGCCACACTTTAAAAAAAAAAAAAAATTTTTTTTTTTTGGCCATAAAGAAAACACCCCAACAATATAAAACAGAAAAGAAAGCAGCCCCCCATAACATTCAACGGCAACCAACTCCTGAAGTGCAAACTAAATATATCCCAAGAATTGTAGAACCCCTCCTTTGCCCCCCTCGGCTCAAACTTCACCTTCTCCAGGGACAAGAATTCCAGAAGTTCCCCTCGCCAAGCCGAGGTACAGGGTGGATAGACTGACCTCCACCCCAACAGCACCTGCCTACGAGCGTTCAGGGAGGCGAAGGCTAAAACATCTGCCCTCGCACCCGCCCGCAATTCGGGCCAGTCCGACACCCAGAAAATGGTTTCATGGGACTGGGTTCCACATCTATACGCAAGACCCTCGAGTTATGCTAAATACCTCCGGCCAAAACCTTTCCAGCTTCGGGCAGGACCAAAACATATGTACGTGGTTTGCGGGGCCCCGCCGACATCGCTCACCGACATCCTCCACCCCCTCAAACAGGCGGCTCAGCTTTGATTTTGTGAGGTGTGCCCTATGCCTGACTTTCAACTGTATCAGCCCTACCCTTGCACACTAGGTTGAAGAATTTACCCTCCGCAGCACCTCACACCACAGTCCCTCTTCCATTGCCCTCCCAGCTCCTCCTCCCACTTCACCTTAATCCCCTCTATAGACACCCAATCCTCCTCCAGGATCCTCCTGTAGATCGCTGAAAGAACCCCCTCCCACTGACAGCACCGCCTCCAGCAACAAGGAGGTCGGTGCTATCGGGAAGGTCGGGAAACCTTGCTTGCAAAATCTCGAACCTGCAGGCACTTAAACTACCCCCCCCCAACCAATCCGTACTTCTCCCCAACTTCTCTAAGCTCGCTCTATTGTCTCCCAAGAAACAAGTCCTTCATTTCCTTGATCCCCCCCCTCTTGTCCCATCCTCCCTGATCCAGCCTCCAACTTAAATTTTGCCTAAGCTGCCTCCAGATCTTCAAAGTGGCCACCACCACCAGACAGCAGGGAAATCAAGGCCTGCCCTATTGTCTGTGGCAAGACACCCCTGCCTATCGCATCCTCGAACATTCACACCATCAGTGACACCAACCTATCGTTAAATTTCTTATAGAATTCCACTGGGAACCCGTCGGGTCCTGTCGCCTTCCCTGCCTGTATCCTCCCAATCACCTCCTTCATCTCCTGCTCCCCTACCAGCCCCTCCAAGGCTGCGCTATACTCTTCACCCAACATTGGGTTCTCCAACCCATCCATGAACTCCCTCATCTCTCGCTCCTCTCCCGGTGGCTCCTACCGATATAACTTCTTATAAAACTCTTCAATTATTTTATTTATCTGCTCCGTGACGACGATCAGCTTCCCCGTCTTATCCTGCACCTGTTTTATCTCCCTCCACGGGTCCACTCATCCCACCCCTCTCATGAGCCCAGCCAGCGTCTTTGCTTCCACTGACTGGGCCAGCAAGCGCGGCTGAGACCTATTCATCTTCGGTTCTTGCACCATATTCCAGTAACAACACCCCCACTATTAACTCGTGGGTATCCAAATCCGGAACGGCACCCAGTACCCTCTTCACAAACACTGCATTGTCCTAGTTGGGGCCATAAACACTCACCAGCGCCACCAACCTCCCCTCTAACGCCCCCGTCACAATCACGTAGCTGACCTCTGGTTCACCACCATCATCTCCATCCGAAACCTCACCCTCTTGCCCACCTATACCGCTACCCCTGAGCCCTACTGTTGCACCCTGAATCACCGAACCCTTCCTAAGCGTAACCTAATCTTTCACCCTCAGGTGGGTTTAATGCAGCATCACCACCTTTAAGCTCTTTAAACGTGTAAACACCCTAGACCTCTTCACCGGTCCCCCTAATCCCCTCACAGTCCATGTTACTATTCTGACTGGGGGTCTCTCACCCCCCTGCAACTCCTATCCGGCATTATCGCAACCCCGGGTCGCTCCTATTGGGCCTGGCCCACCCATTCCTTTGTTGCTGTTGAACCCCTTCCCAGAATCACCCCCATCCACTTCCTACTATCGATCCCATCCCCCCATCTTTCACACCTCCCAGACCCATCAAAACCTGTTTGATCATGTTCCAATGACCCAGATCCCCCCCCCCCTCCATGACCCAATCCCTGAAAACAAAGACACTCAACCAGAACCAGTGCAAAAAGCAACACCCCCCAGAAAACCTCCATAAGCCCAATATTCTCATACCCACTGTAGCAAAGGTATGCCCATCGACCAAACCCCCAACTGCTCCCCCCCCCCCCAAAAAAAAACAAACAACCTGAAACAAGAGAAGGCTGTACACAACGTTTAACCTCCCTGCCTTCAGTCCGAAGCCAAAGCCCAGTATCATCCCTCATTTCAACCCCAGTCCTTTGGCCTTCTCAAACGCCTCCACCACCTCCAAGTAGACAGCTCTCCAGTTATAGGTCACCCTCGGCTTCGCCGGGCAGACCACGCCAATCCTCACACCGTTGCTGGAGAGTGCCGCTTTCACCCGACCAAAGGCCGCCCACCTTCTCGCGAGCTCCTCAGTTAAGTCCTGATATATACAAATACCAGCTCCTTCCCACTTCACCTAACACCTTTGCTTCGCCCAACCCAGGATCTTCTTAACATGGAACTTGTGGAAACAAATTATGACCGCCCTTGGCGGCTCGTTTGCCTTCAGCTTGGGCCTGAGCGACCAATGAGCCCTGTCCAGCTCATACTGGAAGAGTTCTTCCCCCTCCCCCAGCAATTCCACCAACATCTTTGCAAAGTACTCAGTCGGCCTTGGGGCCCTCCTTCCCCTCAGGCAAGTCCACTATTCTTAAGTTCTGCCACCTCGACCTATTCTCCAGGTCCTCCACCACCCTCCGCAGCTTCTCCAGAGCCTCGAGCAGGATTTACCCAACTTGCGATTTCCACCTACACGCCGCTCCTGGATCTCCTGTCATACCTTTTTAAATGTAATTTTGCAATTTACAAATCTACCTCCTCTTTATAATGAGATTAATTAGTATTTTCTCAATGCACAATGAGAAGTAAAATAGCTCATTCACAAGTTGGTTCCTCAACATAGTTCTAGAAAACTATCTTGAATTGATATCTTTAGTGGATTAACATCCCTTTTCCCAGATTTGCAGCTTTGAGCAAGGAATCCCCTTGTTTACAAAGGTGCTTTTAATTTCTTTTATCTGGGAGCCACAATAATCCAAATATTTCAATAACCATAGAATTCCTGTCACGACCAAATGCTCAAAGATGGGTCATCCATTGTTAAGTTTCCTCACTTCTAACCCTGACCTTATTAAATAAATACAGGTTACCCTTTGAAACTGTAGTTAGCCCAGGCCTGTTTGAGAACTGCACTTGCTTCAGGTTACTCAGTTTCTCAATCATATGTTTCCATTTATCAGCATTTAACTCTTTTTTTTTCTCCTAAAACTGTTATTTTATAATTCATACGTTTTAGAAAATCAAAAAGGTATTCTATAAAATTATCACAGACATTACAAAATTGAACCATTAGGCTATTATTGTTACAAAATAATTTGCATAATTACTACACAAGGTAAGTAAATCATTTTAATTTGCACTGTTTCACTTCAGTGGCGAGTGACCATGAAACCATTGTTGATTGTAAAAGCCCATCTGATTCACCAAAGTCTTTTTAGTGAAGGGAATCTGCTATCCTTACCCAATCTGACCTACATGTGACTCCAGGCGACTCTTAATGGTTCTCTGAAATTGCCGAACAACATACCCCTTTTCAAGTGCAATCAGGGATGGGCAGTGCCACCCACATCCCGTAACAAATCTTAAGCAAATCAAAAAGTTGAACTTTTGATAATTCAAATTTTAGTTATTTCAGGAAATTTTCAGTCAAATTATTTGGTCTAATGATAATGTGCTCCCAACTGCATCCCATTCCCTCCCTTCACAATTTTACCTTCTTTCCCATATGAAAATGTTTTAAAACCAATTGGTCTGGATTGACATTTACAAATTTTTCAGGCGATCAATTCGAATTATTGGATATTACATTCTTTCATAAAAACTGTACTGGATTTTTAATGACTTCTGAATTTGGGTCCGGTCAAATATTTGAACACAAATTCAGGTCAAGTTCAAAACGTTTGTATTTTTGTGAAATTACATGGTTAAATGTGTAATGCCGTACCTACAGGTTTTAAGACTCCTGTCGGAGCATTTGCTATCTTTGGATTACATGTACTTCCTATTTGGCTGTATGGTTACCACAATCGACTTCTATCAGCAGCATTTATGATGCCTTACACATGGCAGTGGATTATAACTACATTTCTTGTAGCTGGAAGACTTCTATGTATGGCTGTGGAGGTAAGAGGAAGCTGATTTTTTTTTTTTAATTTAGAAAAAGACTTTTCCAGAGCAGTTAATTCAAATACTTCTGTTTTTATTATAGTTCTGGTGTATATGGATTCATATTATGTACCTTGTACGAAATGAGAAGGAAACCCAAGGAAAGTAATGGACTGATTATAACTCTGAAAGGAACATGATTTTTTAAATTCAGCATTTACAGAAAGGCGGCAATTTTTCAAGGTAACTGGATCCTGTAACATCATTAAGATCTAAGTTGTCACTGGAAATGGGTTGAGTACCATTTGCAATTTGGGAGAATTTCTTCTCTTTTTTTTTTTTTGCAGGGGTTTGTAGGAAGGGGGAAGAAAATATGTGATTAAAATTATTTTTTTCTCTCTCTTGAACCATTTTCTTATTACAACTAACAAATCACATTTGTGGATGTTTCTTTTGTAAATAAATGGATTTTGTGTTTTCAACTGAAACATAGGGTATTTGCTTTTTTTGTTAAAGGTTTCAAAAGCCTTAGTTACGGGTTTGTTGATACAGAAGGTTCATACTGCTTACTGAAATCGGTTGTACTTTGTTTAACCAAAACAGCAAATTCTTAATGTGGGGGGGGGAAGAGGAAGCTCTTTTAATGCAAGCACTATCTTCCATTGAAATAATGCATCAATTAAAACCATATTGGAAGATAATCTCAGGTGAAGATATGCTCCCACTTCTGGATTTGTGTTCATCGATGAGCAAAGTAGTAACTCCTGAGAACTCCCGACCAAACTGTGAGATCACCTCAAGTACCCAGTTAGACACTGCTACTTCATAATAGTTACAGTGCAACCCTAAATTGGGGAAAAAGAATATTTTAAAATTAGATTTACACTACAACTTCAAACAATGTCACATTTTTGCTTTGAATTGACACTGAAGTTGTGTAAGCTCAGAGGTCGGGTCCACTTTAAGTGGCGCAAGAAAGGCGGCAAGATAACGTCATAATGACAGTAACCAGGGGCATTTATTTTAAAATAACTTTCATATTTTGAATACTAGAAAATAGTTGTAGTTTAATGTCTCCGAAAATTAAAACAATAGTCATCCGGGAGCCGTGCTCGGCTCATGTGTCGAAGCATGGATAAAGTGAACTCAATCAGCATTGTACAAATAACAATGTCCAACTAATAGCTGCAGTGTACACGGGTGATATGCCACGGTGGCACAGTGGTTAGCACTGCTGCCTCACAGCAGAGGACCCGGGTTCGATCCCGGCCCCGGGTCACTGTCCGTGTGGAGTTTGCACATTCTCCTCGTGTCTACACGGGTCTCACCACCACAATCCAAAGATGTGCAGGATAGGTGGATTGGCCACACTAAAGTGTCCCTTAATTGGGAAAAAACAATGAATTGGGTACTTTAAATTTAAAAAAAAAATAGCTGCACTGTACCGTTAGTAAAATTCTTTCCGGTTTTGAGTCTCCACAATAAAAAAAAATGGCGTTGCTACTGAGGGCAACAGCTGATGCTGACTAATGATGAGAATCTTGATTGGTATCTTTTTCAGTACTGGGTGGCAAATGGGAAGCATCTGAGGCAGGATTTGTTTAGTATTACAATACACTTGACTGGTGCATTAATCACCCCGCTTGACCACAATACGCTGCAAAATGAATAGATATAGGAATGTATTATTTGGAGTTGCTCATTGTGAGTTGTAGCCTGTCAGCTAAGCATCTTGCCATTTGGTAGGGGTCGCAAAGCCCAAGTTGGTCAGAAGGAATTAAACCATAAATTACAACTTTTTTCTCATTGCCAACAGCTGTTTTCCTGTGGAGTTTGGAGACCAAAAACAGGAGAAAAATTTTAAATATCCGACAAGTCAGAAGTTAAAATTTAAAAAAAAAAAACTCACCCTTCAAGTTAAATTTTCCTTTGTCTTTTAAAATGGAAACAGAAACATATTTTTAAACATTTTTCCATTTGCAGATTGGGTCAAGCTATCCTAAAAATGAACACAATTTTCTCAATCTAGCAGGTATCTGAACTTGAATCTTGTGAAACAGAAACAGCAGGACACAAATCTCCACTACAGTTTTTAATAAAAGTAGCTTTTATTTTAAGTGCAAAAATATTCAGGTTTAAACTAAAATAACAACAATCCCTAGCTTAAACAGCAGAGATAGACAGCATTCCCAGTTGTTACCAGAAACACTACTTGAAGTGGATAAGCTGGGTTCACTCTGATCTTGAACCACTGCCAATCTATGCAATAAATGGCCGCTTAATCAAAATAGAGTTGGTGGAGGCATGAAGTGAGAAATGTATCTCAACCCTAAGAGGGAGAAATAATTAGTACAGAATCTTCAAGGTTACAGCATAAATGTTTAGATTGCAACATTCAAATACTCCAGCTAAAAACTGAAGCTTTTGAGTTTTAAACATTGAAGGCTAAACTGTGAAATGCTGCAAACAGGAATTGAGACTATATAAAAGTAAATTACAGCGGATGCTGGAATCTGAAACCAAAGAGAAAATGCTGGAAAATGTCAGCAGGTCTGGCAGCATCTGCAGGGAGAGAAAAGAGCTAATGGTGAGACTGTTGTGTACTATGCGTCTTTCTTCTACATTCAGGAAGGATAATGTTTATAGATTTCCACAGGAAACCTCAATAGTTGCAACAACTGAATCTGAAGTTATGAATTTGAGATTGATATTTTTGCTACATGTTTTTTGTGATTAATTGTAAATTGTTAATTTCAACAAGCTTTCCTTCACTTATTTATAGTTCATCTTGAAGTAATTGCATCTCTAATTTTGTTCTTTTTTTAAAAAGATGTCTTCCACTTAAGATAAAATGTAACATTTGTAATGATTATAGTGCAGTGAGTTTACAGGTTGGATTTCTCATTCCATTCAATTACAAACTTGAAGTGTACTGCTCAGAACTCTTCTGAAAAAGATGGAAGGAAAATCAAAAATATCTTCTCCAGACTAGTATGTCCTCCTTCTACAAGTTGGTAGAGGCATGGGTGTTATTTTAGAACAGGCTCCTTCTGAAATATTTGGCAGTGGAGGGGAGAAAGAGAATTTGCACCCAAGGGTCAATATTTTTTCTCTGCCATTTTAAAAATGTTGTTTTCAACAATCTACTGCAAATACAGGATGCTCGCTTTCTAGATAAATGTAGTCATTTTTAATGCACAAGGAAAACTGTGTAACCATTGTGAAATAAAAGCATTTATATAGCACCTTTCAGGTTCACAAAGCGCTGAAAAGCCAATGAATTACCAGAAGTGTTGTCACTACTGTAATGGAGGAAACACAGCAAGACCCACAAACTATGCAATAATGAACCACAATGTTGATTAGAAGAAAAATAGTGGCCAGAATAACAGGGATGCCCTTGTTGCTCTTCAGAATAGTGCCATGTGAACTTTTACATCCACCTGTGATGAATGTAAGAATTTTTTATATATATATATATATAGTATTCTATGTATTTGGTGCAATAAATGGTTAAAAGCCTGGTTTAGTGTCTGTGTATATATCTACTACACCGACTAAAGTTATTCATGAAGGCCCGCCTTCTGAACCTTGTCTCTCGACTGAGGGTAATCCTCAGGTTCCCCCTGCTTCCCCCCCCCCCCCCCCCCCCCGCTCTTACCAGCGGCTGGGTACAGACTCGATGGGTCAAAGGGCCCCTTTCTGCACTGTAAATTCTATGATTCTGTGGAGCAGATAATTAGAGACATTCTGTTTAAACTTAAATGAACCGGTCACGGCATTTGAGTGGGATAAGGATGATGTAACTAATGGGAGGAGCCAGGGGCTGAAGCAGTCAGGTTTTGAGCTAGCCCATGTAGATTTGACTGTGAACAGAGTAGCAGCTTTTGGGAAAAGCTGTTAAGAACAGTGGTTTGACACAGACAGAAATCCACAGGCTATTTCCTGATGGATCTCCCTCTCTCTCGAAGACATTTCTATTATATTCCGGTTTGCTAACCATTTCAAAGTGGGTTTTGAACTGAGATGAGGTTTGCTGGATTGGAGATAAAGATGATAGCAGTTAGGATGTTACGGTGTTTCATTTTATTGCGCATTGTTTAACTGGTAATATTGTCAGCTATTTCTTATAACATTAGTTTAATACTGTGTCAATAAAGTTTGTTTCAATATACCATATCCAAAATGTGTTCATGGAGTCACTGCTGAAGTGAAGTATCCTTTCCTCGCAGCTTTACAAATTTAAAAACATACTGGGAGCACGATTCTCCCAAAAGGTTTCGAAGTTAATTTGTGGCGGATTTTTTGGAGGTTCCCACCGGCTTGCCAGCGAGTCCCCCACCGCTATTCAAGGGCTTTTTGGCCCTGGGAAGTTTCTCACCGGTGTAGCCCACACTTTGACTTTTTTTTAGCACTAGAGAGCTGGACTCCGATCGGGCCACCATTTTGAAAGGGTGCCACGATCTCTTAAGTGAGCTTGTGGGTGCCCCCCCCCAATATCCCATCTGCAATGTCACCCGCCTACACTCCCCCCATCCCAAGTGAGGTCACCTCGCTATGGGGTCCCCCTTTTCAGGCCCCCCCATGCCCACCTACAAGCCCCCCCTTTCCAGGGCTCCCACCAGTCACTCCCAACTTCCCCGAGGCCCCTTCATATCTGCCTTGCACACTCCCACCCGTCAAACACCTGCTCCACCCTCCTTTCATGCCCCTTGGGCCTAGACCTTGGCAGTGTCATCCTGGCACCCTTGCACTGCCACCCTGACATTGCTCCCAGCTTGGCAGGTCCACTCGGGCACTTTGGCAGTATCAAGGCACCCACATTCTAGGGGGCCAACCTGCACTGACCCTGATCAAGCAGGAGCCTTCAATTGGCCGGGACCCCCCCCCCCCCTCTACCCCCCACATTTGTGGGGACCAGTGCTGAACTGCAGCTGACTGGGTCCTAGCTGGGAAGGCTAATGGATCACAGGTAACTTCGCCGAAGTCTGTTTAAAAACCGGCTTTGGTGTGCTCCACTTGCTCCCGATCCTGGTGGGCATGTTTCTGGCTTAGATGCCTCACGGGACTTGGATGAATCCGCGAGGCGTGAAGACTTCCAGGAAGCCCGCGAGAGGGCTCTCCCGGCATTCATAACGCTCAAGCGAGAGCGCAATGCGGCCGGTGGACCGTGCCCTGGATTTCTTTCCGGTATCCAAGCAAAGGTTGTGATCTGGCCCGGGATCGTAACACACCTAAGGAGGGAGATGGGACCTTATTCAATATTTTGTCCAAATGATGGCAGTTCAGTACTGAAATAGCAGTTTAATTTTTGTGCACTTATATAAGGTGATAATACTACCACCTGAACCATGATTGACAGTGTTGTATATCCTTTTTTTAATAAACTAGAGCTAAGGAAAGTTATCATCCTCCCAAATGATAGGCTGCTAGTAAAGAACCACTGCCAAGAATCTGTTGTGGTTTGGGCATTTTCAGGAGGTGGTCTCATATCAATGCAAAGGTAACTTAATTCAACTCTGGAAGTTCTTACACCAGGTTTTATTGGACGTAACTTTAAAACAGCTTTGATAAAACGTAGTTTTAGAAATAACTCAAATGGAATCATAGATTTCAAAGTTGGCAGTTGTGAATTTTAACTATTATGCAAGAACACTTGGCATTTATGGCAGCAGACAGCCATATTATTAAATCTGAAGGTTCAGATAACCACTGTAAAATACCTCTCATTACATATACCTCAGATTGCCAGCTTGTAATGCAGATAAAATTGCTTGGAATAAATGGCACTTTACAGAGATTTATTTATTTAAGACACAGCATTTTGATCTCAAGCCTTGGAGGGATACCAGTTTTCTTTCTTGAAATGACAAGTAATTAACATAATTCCAATATTTGTTTAAACTGAATGCCGATTGGCTGGGAGCACAGCCGTTGAATTAAGAAATACATGAGGCTGGATTCTCCGATTTTGAGGCTATGTCCGGATCTACTCTCAAGGTCGGTGTCACCCCCGCACCAATGCTCCTCCCGGTGGGGGGCTAACAGCCTCGCCACGTAAATCCCCCGGCTTCACCTGCAGCTAGATGGAGAATTGCCGGGTCCGTGCATGCGCCCGGCGGCGACCTGTGGCTGCCATGCTGTACAACATGGCTCCAGCTGCACGTGGACCCCGCCTGCGAGATAGTGCCCCCTGTAACTCCCCTCACCACCCCCGGACCACCAGCCCCCGCCGAAGCCCCCTTCACCAGTGGAACAGCTCCCCGGTGCCGGACACAGTCCGCAGCCGCCACGTGAGGTCCCTGGAAACACTGAGCACGCGGGACGGATGCCGTCAGGAAGTTGGCCCATCGGGGGCGGAGCATCAGGGGAGGGCCTCAGGTGGCACCCGGAGACCGTCCCAGCAGCGTTTGGTGTACTCATTACGCTGTTTTTTGAGGGGGCGGAGCATCCAAAAAACAGCACCGCCCCCCCCACCCCCGATTTCGGCGTAAAAACGGATTCTCCGGCCAATCGGCAAACGTGATTTTGGCGTCAGCAATCTGAGAATTCCGCCCAGGATGTCAGTCCCCTTGATTGATCTTAAGTTCCACTAAATGCTAATCAAGCTAGTTTGCAAAATGATTGTGAAACTACATTTCCTTGTCGCAGTTTTGACAAAAAGGCAGGAAGGAAAAGTCAAAAAACGACAGGGTGATGTAGCTTTTACTACGTGGTGTAGTGATATTGGCAGTGGACTAATAATCCAGAGACCCATGCAATGCTCTGGGGACCCAGGTTCAAATCCAACGGTGAATTCAATAAATAGATTTGTCTCAAGGTGACCATGAAACAATTCTGGTTCACTCATGTCCTCTCGGAAAGGAAGTCTGGCATCCTTATCTGGCCTGGTTGACGTGTGGCTCCAGATCCACGGCAATGTGGTTGACTCTAAATGTTCTCTGAAATGGCCAAACAATCCATTTAGTTAAAGGACAATTAAGGATGGGCAATAAATGCTGGCACAGCCAGCAATGCCCATGTCCCATGAATGAATTTTACAAAAATTGAAAGCAATCCTACTCATGGGACACTTCTACTAAAATAGTGCGTTGGTCCAAACTCCTAAATGTACAATTGGTAGGCTTAACACACAAGATATGATTGAAAAAGCACAATATTTAATCATTCCGCTTCACTTGATTCCAATAAGTTGCTTGTATAAATTCTTAAATGCAAAATAATTGTTGGATTGCAAACGCAAAAAAAGTGCTTATAACCATGATTGATGCTTGTGCCAGTTAATTAGGGCAGGGGGCAGCACGGTGGTTAGAACTGCTGCCTCACGGTGCCCAAGGACCTGGGTTCGATCCCAGCCCCAGGTCACTGTCTGTGTGGAGTTTGCATATTCTCCCGTGTCTGTGTGGGTCTCACCACCAAAAGATGTGCAGGGTAGGTAAATTCGTCATGCTAAATTGCCCCTTAATTTAAAAGAAAATCAGGGCATGAGAGGGAGTACATTTTCATAAAATTGAAACTCTAATTTACATGATCAAAAACAAATACCTGAAAATAATATTTTGATAAAGTAGTGATTACCAGTATATCGTGTAAGCCTTTGCCATGTAGTGTAAAAATACCATCTCAGGTCTTGGGAAGAGGATCACAATTTTGTTGAATAGGAATATGGGAAAAGGAGTAGTAGGCCATTTATGGACCTCAAGCCTGCTCCACCATTCAACTAGATCATGGCCGATTATCTACCCATTGATATCTTTATTAGCTAGAAATCTATCAATCTGTCTTCAATATACTCAATGAGTGAACCTATGTATCCCTCTGGGGTAGAGAATTTCTAAGACTCACCTTCAGTGATTACATTTCGTCTCATTTCACTCTTAAACATTCTACCCCTTATTCTGAGACTGTGTTCCCTGATTCTAGGTTCTAGACAGCCTTCCAAGCCAGGGGAAAACATCCTTGCTGCATCTATCTATCCTGTTGAGTTCTGAAAGAATTTTGTATGCTTCAATGAGATCACTTCTCATTCTTCTAAACTCTAGAGATTACGGGTACGGTCTCCACGTAGGACAACAATCCCAGGGATCAGTCTGGTGTATGAACATACATATACCACTCTGGCAAGTATATCCTTCTTTAGGTAAGGAAATCAAAACACTACACAATACCAGTATGGTCTCACCAAGACTATAATTACAGCAAGACATCTTTGCTCCTGTACTCAAATACTCTTGCAATAAAGGCCAACATACCACTTGTCTTCCTAATTGCTTGCTGCACCTTCATGTTCTCTTTCAGTGACTGATGAACAAGGACAACCAGATCCCATTGGACATCAATATTTTCCAATCCTTCACCATTTAATAAATACTCTATTTTGTTTTTCGTACGAAATGGATAACAAATTTTCCCCCCACATTATATTCCACGTGCTTGCCCACTCGCATAGCCTGCCTAAATCTCCTTGAAGTCTCTTTGCATGCTCCTTACAATTTACTTTCCTACTTCGTTTTCAGCAAACTTGGCAATACTGGTCCCCACATCCACATCATTGATAGGTTGTGAAGAGCTGGAAACCCAATCACTGTTCCTTGTGGTACCCCACTAGTCACATTTTGCCAACCCAAGAGTCACCTGTTTATTCCTACTCTTTTTAAAAAAAATGTCCATTGACCAATTCTCAATCAATGCCAGCATATTACCAACAATTCCATGTGCTTTCACTTTGTTTACTAACGTGTGGGACTTTATCGAAAGCCTTCCGAAAATAAAATACACCACATCCACTGCTATTACATCCTCAAAAACCTCTAAACTAGCTTCACAATTAATATTTATCTTTAGATAGAACGACATCACTTTCAAAGTTAATGTAAAATTCTATCATATTCTGGTCATTTTTCCCTCAAGACCTCTTTGCAACGAGATTATTAATTAATCCGTTCTCATTGCACAACACTAGATCTAAAACAGTCCACTCTCGAGTTTGTTCCTCAGCACATTGTTCTAGTAAACCATCTTGTATACCAGTGTTCTTCAAACTTTTTTTCCAGGGACCCATTTTTACCAACTGGCCAACATTCAGGACCCAACCTGGCCGACCTTCGCGACGCACGCCGGCCGACCTGCGTGACCCACCATTTTCTCTTACCCGGTTTGCTGCTGACAAAAATGGAGGAAATGGTTTTGTGTCCCTTTGGCCCTCGTACACGCTCCTCCAATGGAACCTGTTGGATGAAGGTGAAGCCTTCCGGTGTCAGAAAGTATGGAGTCTCCGTCTGTCCAAAGTTCTGCATTTTTTTTCCCTGTATAATTTTATCAAATGAAACCCCCCCGAATTTGTAAAAAAAAATTAAAATAAAATGAATAAAATAAATGAAAAAAATAAATGAAAATGAATAAATCCCCCCGAACTTGTAAAACAAAAAGCTGCGACCGTTAAAAAAAAAAGCGGCCGCTCCGCGGATGCGTGCCCGATCATCGGCGTGCATGCGCAGTGCGGCCGCATTTTTAAAACATGTTCGCGGCCATTTTGAAGGCCGCTTGCAGCCGGTGTTAACAGCCGGCTGCTGCGCGATCGGGAGCGCGCGACGGACGGCTCCGCGACCCTCCCGACACCCGCCTGCGACCCACCCACGGGTCGCGCCCCTGAGTTTGACAATGCCTGTTGTATACAATTCAGGTCTTTATCCTCCACAGCATTAGTGCTAATTAGATTTACCCGGTCTATATATAGATTGAAGTCCCCCATGATTACTATATTACACACACCTCTAATTTCCAGAACATACCATGCCATACATTACCACTATTTAGTGGCCTATAAACAACTACCAATATTACTCCCCTTCCTGTTTCTTAGTTTCAAACATCATCTACATCTTGATCTTCCAATCTAAGATTCAGCCTCACTAATGTACTAATCTAATTCATCAACAGCACTATCCTCCCTCATTTTTGTCCATCTTCCTAAATGTCAAATACCCTTGAACATTCTGTTTCTAGTCTCAATCACCCTGCAGCCACAACTCTGTAATGGCAATTGGATCATACCTGTTACTTCCATTTGTGCCGTCACTTCATCCATCTTGTTGAGAATGCGGTGTGCGCATGGGGGGCTGGTTGAGGTGGGAAATAGTGGGAAAGAGGGATTGGGAAACTGTGCACGTAAGCCACGTTGGCTGGATTTGGTTGTTGGTTTGATGGGTGTTATTTGTTTTTTCCTCTTAAAACTTGTAAAATTATATATGCCTTAATAAAATATATTTTAAAAAAGAATGCGGTGTGCATTCAGATAAGCGTGCCTTTAATTTTGACTTATTTTTGCAATCTCTGGCTTTATTTGCTGGCACAGTCTTAAGTTCACATGCTCTGTTCCTTCCTGCCACTCAGATTATCAATTCCATTACAGTTACCTTGCCTTGTCCTCCCTTTTTAATTTACCACATCTTTCCTAACCTAATCCCCCTTGCCCCACTATTGAGTTTAAAGCCCTCTCTACCACCCTAGTTTTACGACTCATTAGAACACTGGTTCCAGCACTGTTCAGTTGGAGACTGTCCCAAAGGTACAGCTCCCACTTTGCCCAGTACTGGTGCCAGATCCCCATGAATCTAACCCCATTTCTTCCTCCCCCAATCTGTGAGACACTTCAATTTGCTCATGGCTTAGGTAATAACTCAAATTGTCACCTTTGAAGTTCTTTATAATTTGGCCCCTAGCTGCCTATACTAAGCAGGGTCTTTTTCCTGGTCCTACCTATATCGTTGGCATCTACATTGACCACAACAACTGGATCCTCCCTCTCTCACTGCAAGTTACTGTCACCAGACAGGTAATACAGCTTTCCAGATCTGAACTGTGTCTATCTCGCTGACTATACAGTCCCCTACTACCATTACATTCCTATTACTTCCCCCTGCTTGAATTACATTGTGTATCACGTTGCCATGGTGAGTTCACCAACCCCCACTGCATACCCTGCTTTCGTCCATACAGGTTTCGAGAACCTCAAATCTGTTGGACATTTGCAAGGGCTGAGGCTCCTTCACTTTTGCCTTCTATCCCCATACCTGCCTCACTTGCAGTCACACCATCCTTCCCTAACCATGGATCAAACCAGACAACTCTATCCTAAAACGTCTTGGAACAAAACGTCTAGCTAACCTCCCCCTTTTTTGACATATTGCAGTGTCTGTATCTCAGCCTCCAGCTCAATGACTGACCCAAAGTTCTTCCAGCAACAGGCCTTTGATTCAGATATGTTTGACTTGGAACACGCAAGAGTTCACAAGCTTCCACAATCTGCAGCCACCACACATCACCTGCCCTGCCATCATTATAGTATTTACTCAATTATTTTAATTATTAAATATTAATTAATGTCTCTAGTCCTGTCTGTGCTAATATTATTTCAATAAATTTCTAGTCGCCCTGATTGAAATTACCTAAAGGTAAAACAGGAAATACACACCAGCCAATCTATTAAGCTTTACTACTAATAAAACCGTACCATTACAAAAGTCACCTCAGTTTTTAAAGATAACTTAAATACTTACCAACCAATCAACTACCTCTTTTCTTGTGAACTACCTGTTTTCTCAGAATGCAGTCTGGAGCCACAGATTGGATAGTTCTTTTAGGTGCTGCTGTCTGTTTCTGGATCCTTCTCTACCCCACTCTTTATGATGGTGAAAGTAACTAAAATAATGTTCAATTTCTGGCTATGTGCTTCCACTTAAATTTACTGCACAAAGTTATATAAATTAAATATAGAAGTTACCTGGGATGTGCAGTATATCTTTATACAAAGCAGGGTCAACAGCACACAGCAGATGTTTCACTGTTCCTCTGTTGAACTAACTCATCATAAATGTATAAAAATAAACTACTGACCACATACGGAGTTCATTATCAATGTGATTATTTGATTTTAAATCAAAATAACCGTTTAAGTTGCAAATATCCAAGTGTACAGTTACGATGCTACTATAAGTTTTAACTGAGAAGGCAAGTTTAAAATATCTTGACAAAACTAGAAAGGAACGCAGAAATTTTGGTTGACTGACAATATGCAACTACTGTAAACTAAAACATTTCAGGTCATTTTTGTAAGTGTCAAATATAGTTTCCAATTCAATGGGTTTTTTTTTTAATGAAAGAGGTCAACTGCAGCAAATAAAATTTCCAGTAATGCCCTATTCCAGCTGTTCAAAAAAACTAATGAATTACATAAGGGCAGCACGGTAGCATAGTGGTTAGCACAATTGCTTCACAGCTCCAGGTCCCAGGTTCGATCCTGGCTTGGGTCACTGTCTGTGCGGAGTCTGCACGTTCTCCACGTGTGTGCGTGGGTTTCCTCCCACAGACCAAAGATGTGCAAGTTAGGTGGATTGGCCATGCTAAATTGCCCTTAGTGTCCAAAATTGCCTTTAGTGTTGGGTGGGGTTACTGGGTTATGGGGACAGGGTGGAGGTGTGGGCTTGGATAGGGTGCTCTTTCCGAGAGCCAGTGCTGGCTCGATGGGCCGATTGGCCTCCTTCTGCACTGTAAATTCTATGAACTTGAACATTTTAGCTAAGAAAAATTTAATCGATAGAGCGCACACATCTGGTGGTACTAGCAACTGAAGAATTGGTAGCTGTGTCAAAATGGCCTGGGAAATCCATGTGAATGCAAAATATTTTGCACTTGCTGTTAATTAACAGCCTCTACAGTTTCAAACTTTATGACCACACTACCTTGTTCCAGAGTGTCCTGTACCATTCTGAAAATACATCACCCTTGTGGCAAAACTGAGTAACTGTTCCAGATAGCTTCCTACTAAATGCTCCTAAAACTGAACGTATTGATGACTTATTGCAAGCAGATCTATAGCAGCAGGGGTTTTGAGACAGCAATTTTAAACAGATAGTTTTACTCTAATGTTATACACTGGTTGTCTCCCCCGCATCCCCCTTCTGACCCTCAACCCTCAGTTGGGCTCTAAATAATTTCTGTGAACCATTTTGCATTTAAAATCTTCCTGGGCAAACGTAGGTAAAATGGCTTTTACTGCTAGTTACACCCTTGCACATGAATGAAATGCATTTAAGCATCCATAGGAAAGTAACCCGTATTTAAACATACAAATTAATTCAACAATCAACTGAGAAGCAAAGACTGAGATTGTGCATGAACACTATATTTAGCAGATCAATAATGTTTATAGTAGTACAGTTACAGAATATCACAATGTTTGTTACAAACATAAGCAATAATGGTTTGATGGTTGCACATAATGTTGGGCGCTGCAGCCTGTATGTCACTACACTAAAAGTTTCTGTACACAAATAATGGAATTATTAAAATGAAAGACAAAATTGTGATGTCATTTTATAAATTCAGCATGGCACTATTACATGGATTCCTGCTCAAGTATCTTTTGAGTGTCTTGTCTGTTGTTTTGCTTTCAAACAGCGGAGGCTGAATATGGTAATAGTGTTAAGCCATTGCTGTCAAAGCAATTCAGGAAAGTACAAAAATAGTACTGTTTAATTAAATGTGCAATAAAATGAATACCGTTGACCTTTTTTCATTTCCATATCCTCAAAATGTTATCAAAACTTTATTATTCACTTAATGCAGAACATGGCAACATTATTCCCAAAGAGGAATATAAGTTGAGTTTTAAAAAAAAGATGACACAAATGGTACCTAAAAACATCAGTTAGTGGTCCAACACTGAACTTGTGCACCACAAACCAACTTCTAGATATATCCTTTAATATTTCAGTTTAAAAAATGTGCACTTCAACAAACTCACTAAGGCCACTCATGCTATAGATACCTAGGAATATAATGACATACTGTAATGTACAGCAAACCTATCACAGTGCCCTTCAGGATGTCATTTTGCAATTGGTGATATAGCAAAATAATTAGGACTAACTGTGACTCTGTGGAGGCAGGCAGTGCAATGGCACCCATTAGCATACTTCACAGGGAACTGCTATATCTTTCAAGATGAAAAAAAAAATTCAGCCAATAGTCAGCAAGGCATGAATGTTTGAAATTCACTTCCACATCCTGAAATCATCTGATTATGCATTAAGGAATGGTTGGATTACTATTCAATGTGGTCAGCAGCAAATGGCTGGAAATATAATTAAAATAAAATTGTAAAAGGCTGCAGCTGCAAAATAACTTCACTTTAACCAATGTTTATGGCATTCAGGTGCCGAGACAAAACCTCCGTGTCATCAGCATTTGCAAACTTTACTAGACAATGACATGCCACGGCGACTGTTTCTGGTCAGTTCTTTCCTAGTCTTGTATCTATTACATGAATTTTTTCCATTACCATTACCTCTGAGCTTAACACCTAAATGAAAGTAATTACCCTAATGGTATTAAGTGTAGTTACTGGATTGTTTCACAGTATGCTTCTCCCTTGTAATCCAGGGAATAAAGACTGTACGTGACAATTTAATCCTGTTTGATCTTCAGCAACCCTGTCCAATTCCAGGCTGAGCTAAAAGGAACGATCTGACCACTTCCTCTGTGGATTGTGTACTGCCATTTACATCCTCAAGGGCATCACTGATGGCAAATTGTCGATCCCGCAGGCGGTTCCAGTTGGACAGAATGTTATGGTATTCAAATACTTTCTCAAAATTGCCAATAGAGTTGTACAGTTTGATGAGGCCCCTGTAATCATATTCCAGTCCGCTGTAACCTTCTCCAAATAATTTCTTTCCTGTATGCAAACACATAATACAAAAAAAAATGTTACTATTTGCCGAATGAACAAGACCAATTCTTTGAATTGTAACACAATCACGAGCACGCCTTTTGGATAAATTTGAGCAATGGAAATGATGGTTAATTTACTTTTGAACCAAGGTAACTACCTTTCATACATATATTGAACTTCATTGAAAATCTCAGTAGCAAAATTTTGGACCCGAGCACAGTGGGGGGGTGGGTATATTAGGAAAGGAGGATGACTATTTGGTTGACCAGGTAGAATTTACAATGAAAAGTCTGACAGGGGGGAAAAGGCAGTGGAATTTAGGGAAGTAAATCCAGAGAATGGAAGAGAGGTCATTGAGTGCACCAATGGTGAGAGTTGAGGGAGAGAAAACATTCAGCAGGAAGGGGAAATCACAGAATCCGTACAGTGCAAAAGGAGGCCATTCGGCCCATCGGGTCTGCACCGACCCTCTGAAAGAGCACCCTACCTATGCCCAATCCCTGCCCTATCCCCATAATCCCATATAACCTAACACTAAGGGGAAATTTAGCACATTCAATCCACCTAACCTGCACATATTTGGACTGTGTAAGGAAACCGGAGCATCCGGAGGAATCCCACGCAGACACGGGGAGAACGTGGAAACTCTGCACAATCACCCTAGGTTGGAATCGAACCTGGGTCCCTGGAGCTGTGAGAAAGCAGTGCTAACCACTGTGCCACCGTGGTGTGACGCTGGAGAGAAATGGGAATGTGATGAGATCATAGAGGAATTCAATGAGATGCACCATTGGGGGGCGGGGGGCTAAGGAGGTGGGTTTTGAGTGCAGCATGGAAGGAAACTAGGGATTAAACAGTGAGCTTCAAAAGTGTTTATACACAACCAAAACTTGATATAAGAATGACATTTAGACAGAGTGACAATTACTGTAATTAAAATAGTAATCGAGAACCACAAAAATGAACCACCCTGTACTATGAATAAAGTCACATAGGGAAAACATATACCTGTAGAAAAATAAGAGGAACCAAGACATGCTTTGACAGTTAAAGCCCTGTGGACACCGGAAGAGAAGCTTTCATAGGATATGCATTGGCTCCACTTAGAAAAGTTAGAATTCTGTACTTCAGATGATGATAATGTGGCTGATATTCAACACTATAAGAAGCCAAAGAGGGATAATGCACCATGGCGACAGTCATACAGAATGCCATAAGTAACTTTACCAGAATAATTTCACTGCCAAATGTGGGATGGAAGCCAGATCAAAGGGATAATAACAGGGAGGAGTGGTGGGAGAATAGGTACAGAGGTTTATAATCTGAACCAGAACCGTATAAAGGCGCGGTTGGAAGCTGGATGTTTTTTGGTTACAAAAACCTCTGATATTATTATGTTTTTTAGCAGCACCATCTAAACTTTCAAAAACTGAAATCATGAAGTGAGTCAAGTGGCCTGGACCACATTAATTTTCCACAGAAATCAATAAATATTCAATAACTGTGCAGTTGAAGAGATGAATGAAAAGTCAAAGTGAACGTAGGAAAGTTAGCAAAGCCAGTAGCTATGAAGGTGCTCAATGGCTCCTGGGGGAAATTATGCAGGAAGATACAGCATGCAATTGAATATTCTGTACAGGATATAACGTCAATAAACTTTAAAGCTTGACAAATGAAGTTAATATCCATAACTGAAAGGCGAACTTTCATGTGGCTTACGCAAAATGAAAACAAAGAACTTTTCTGATAACAACTTGGGACTTACTGGAAAGACCAATGGCTGGCTTTATAATTTTGAATGGATCAGACCAAAGCTCTGCTGAAGCATTTGGAACCACTTACAGTCAGAAATGCTGAATGGACTTTTCCAAGGTTCCCACTGAGGTAGGCGCCAGTCTTCAAACAATTTGATATCAAAAAAATGGCTAAAAGCACGAGATACAGCCAAGTCTATGGGCTTGACAATATAGCAGTTGTAGTACTGAAGGCATGCTGAAAGAACTAGTTGCGCCCTTAGCCAAGCTGTTCCAGTACAACTACAAGACTGGCGTTTAGACAACAATGTGGAAAATTGCCCAGATATGTCCTGTTCATAAAAAGCAGGACAAATCCAATCCAGCCAAATTCTGTCCGATCAGTCTACTCTCAATGATCAAAATGATAGGACATATCATTTACAGTGTTATCTGGTGGCACATACTCAGCAATAACCTGCTCACCAATGCACAGTTTGGGATCTGGAAGGGTCACCAGAGACCTCATTATAGCCTTGGTACAAACATCGAAAGAGCTGAATTACAGGGATAAAAGAGCATTATGGTGGCCATGAAGGATCATCAATAGATCACCCCATGAGCTTCGTGGAATATGAATTAAGTGTGTGGGAGCTCGCCCAATGGGGAATCAGCAGCGAGAGCTTAAAATCTATTCTTCAACCCAGGCCAATATTCTGTAGGGCTTGGACTTTTTAGTATCTTTAATTGGTGCTGGAAGATTGGCCTTTGGCGCAGTTATTGCACTGGTGTCGAGGAGTTCTTCAATCCTTTATTGTTGAAAACAAGCGGTTTCTCTGGGAAGAAATAAAATGCCTCTCTTCAGTAAACTTGAATCCCATGATGTAAGCGGAGAAGATTGGGCCTAATACATAGAGCGTATGCGTTACCTCTTCCGGGCTAACAATATTGAGGGAGATGAGAAACAGGAAATGATCTTGCTGACAGCAAGCGTGCCCCAACATTCAGCGTGATAAAAAAAGCTTGACCTATCCAGATGCTCCAAGACTTTTAACGAGTTAGTAGACTTGGTAAAAAATCACCATCACCCGAAGTCCTCTGTTATACTCCAGGGATACCGCTTTAACGTGGCAGGGTGAACCCGTCACCAAATCTTCGGCCAGATTACGGAAATTGGCAGAACATTGTGAATTCAGACCATCCCTGACCGAAATGTTAAGAGCCAGTTTGGTAGGTAGAATAAATAATGTGATGACTCAAAAACGTTATTGGCAGAACCCAATCTGGATGTTTTTAAAAACCCCATTGAAATAGCTCTATCACTGGAACATGCAGAAAAAGGGACTCAGGAGCTACAAGGAGCATGAGACAGAAATGTCCTCCGGTTAGGGGGAGGAGCCTTGTGTAAAAGTGACCATTCCTCAACTGAAGGCACCTATTTAAGAAAGATGCAAAATAGTCATTACAGGACCGGAGCTCAATTCTCGTCATCTGACAGTCAAGGGTATGGAATGATGACCCCAAGGATGCAAGGGGAACTGCTCTGGTGGGTTGCAGATGTCAGATGATGGACTACTGTAAGCACTGCCAAAGGGCACAGCCGAGACAAAATTATAGGAATAGGTAAAATGCATGCTACTCAGTGAAGAAGCCAGTACAGGCTCACATCATGCAGGTATACCCACTTCCAGAACTGGGACAATGCAACTAAATCATATCACCATCCATGAGGAAATAAGAACCTTAGAAATGGATATAGATAGATTAGGAGAGGGGCCACAATGTGGCAGATGACATTTAATGTGGATAAATGGGAGGTCATGCATTTTGGTCGGAAAAACAGGAAGGCAACTTAATATCTAAATGGGGAGACTTTGGGGTGCTTTGTTGCAGAGGGATTTGGAGGTCCTCGTTCATGAGTCACAGAAAACCAGCATGCAGGTAAAGCAGATAATAAAAAAAGTGAGTGGAATGTTGCCATTTATAGCTAAAGGAATAGAGCATAAAAGGTAAGGAAGTGTTGTTGCAGCTATATACGGTATTGGTGAGACCACATCTGGAGTATTGTGCACAGTTTTGGTCGCCTTATTGGAGGAAAGATGTATGGCGTTGGAGGCAGTTCAGAGGAGGTTTGCAAGGTTGATACCAGAGATGAGGGGTTTGTCGTATGAAGAGAGATTGAACAGTTTAAGCCTATATTCTCTAGAGTTTAGAAGAGGGGAGATCAAATGGTGGTATACAAGATGATAAAAGGTGTGGATAAAGTAGACGTGGAGCGGATGCTTCCTCTTGTGGGGTATTCTAGAATTAGAGGTCATAGTCTTAGGATAAGAGGTAGCATATTTAAAACGGAGATGAAGAGAAACTACTTCTCCCAAAGGATTGCGAATATCTGGAATTTGCCACCATACAGTGCGGGGGATGCTGGCTCAGTGAGTAAATTTAAGGAGGAATTAGACAGATTTTTAATTGGTAATGGGTTGAAGGGTTATGGAGAACGGGCAGGACAGTGGAGTTAATGCCAGGATGAGATCAGCCATGATCGAATGGCAGAGCAGACTCAATGGCCAAATAAACTCATGAAACAACTGATGTATGTAGGGATTGAGCAATAATTAAAGGATCAGGAAAACAAAAAACTTAATTAAACTTTGATTTACCTACTATATGGTATTTTGCATCTCAAAGCTTACTGAAACCTGCTACACACTGTTTAAACCTGAAACTAAACAGTACTATGCACATTTTTAAAACCCTGTTTATTTTATAGCCAGATGTTTATTCCAAAATGCAGCCTACAATCAAGGATGAAAGTAGAAATGTTGTCTTATCTTAAATTCAGAAAATCTTCAAAAGAGAGTTAAAATGCAGTTCTTTTCCTTTACTAATTTAATTAATTCATGAGATGTGGACATCAATGACAAGACCAAAAATTAATATCCATCCCTAATTGCTGCACAAGAACCTTTAAATTGCCACTAATAAAACTCATCAAGGCACATAGCGAATGTGGAGGTGGGATAGGTCAATAGTCCCTTTAAAGAGGATGGGTTTATTAGATGTTATTTCTAATCTGTGCCAATCAGGTGAAGTTCAGGTTTAAATACATGTCAGATATCAAAAGCAAGTGAATGAACATATGGCCAGGAGACCAGACTTCACAGCTACTGTTAAAAATGAATAGCACTGAAATTGGTTGACCTGGATCTAGTATCTTGCAGTGTACTGCTTTGGCGTACGATTCAGATTGTAAATAAATTAGTTTATCCATATACTATGAACACAGTACTATTTTAATGTAACATTTACTGTTTTCTGGAGAAGGCAGAGAGCATATTGGACAACCCATTGTGATCACCAAAGGCTGACATAAATAAAAATGTATTTATCAACCATTACATCATGATATCAGACTTGCTTATTTAAAGGTAGAGGTTCTGGTTCCCATGAAAACCAGCCTTTCTGCCCTGCATGCAACAGTAACTTGCTTTTGTATAGTGTTTAAATGTAGTAAAATGGAGTGATTAAAATTGGATATGTGCACAAATGTCCGAATTGGAAAAGTGCAGATATCTTGGAAGACTATTGGGGCTGAAGGAGATGAGAGATAGGAATCATAGATAAGGAACGGTACTTGAAAACAAGGGTAGGAAATAGAAAAGAAATTGCTGCTGAAGCCAGTATAGATTGGCACGCATAAGGGTGAGAGTGGAACAGGACTTGGTGCAAGTTAGAATGGGGGCAAAGTTTTGGATGATGTCAAGTTGATCTAAAATTAGAAGGTGGGAGCCCAGCCTGGAGAGCATTGAAAAAGTCAAGTCTAGAGGTAACAAAATCCAGTCTTCTATAGGCATATAAAAATAAGAGGGTGGTAAGAGGAGTAGGGTCGATTAGAGACTGAAAAGGGAATTTACATATGGAGGCAGGGGCATGGCTGAGGTGTTAAAATGAATACTGTGCATTTATATTTACCAAATAGGTGGATGTTTCCCATGCCATGCTGTCAAGAGGAAACTTTCACCAGACGGATTAAAAGTTGATAAGGCTTTTAAAAGAACCAGGTGAGATAAAAGGACCAGGTGAGAAGCATCTAAGGATGTTGAAAGAAGAGAGTGTGGAAATGACAGAGACATTGGCTATATTCTTTCAGTCTTCCCTAGACTCGTGGATTTTTTTTCAGGTTGGAGAAAGATTTGTACTGGCGTTCCCCAGGGGTCGGTATTGGGACCCTTGCCTTTTCTGATAAGCATTAATAATCTAGATATTGGTGTGCAGGGGACAGTTTCAAAGTTTGCGGGTGACACAAAACTTGGAAGCCTTGTAAACTGTGAGGACGACAGTATAGAACTTCAAACGGGCATGGACAAGTTGGTGGAATGGACAGATGGGTGGCAGATGAAGTTCAATGCAGAAAAGTGTGAGGTAGGAAGAACATGGAGAGACAATTTAAAAAGGGTACCATTCTTAAAGGGGTGCAGGAGCAGAGGGACCTGGCTGGATATATGCGTAGATAATTGAAGTTGGCAGGACAGGTAGGGATGAGTGAATAAAGAAAACAGTACCCTGGACTTCATTAATAGGGGAATAGAGTACAAGAGCAAGGAGGTTATGGTGAATTTATACAAGACACTGGTTAACCTCAGCTGGACTATTATGCACAGCTCGGGGCACCACACTATAGGAAGGACATGAACTCATTCGACAGGGTGCAGAAGAGGTTTACAAGAATGGCTCCAGGGATGAGAAACTTCAATGACAAAGAGAGATTGGGGAGGTTGGATGGTTCTCCTTGGCGACAAGGCCAAGAGAAGATTTGGTTGGGGTGTACAAACCATGAGGGTGGGGCACAGCGAGTAGATAGGGAGAAATTGTTCCTGCTGGTAAAAGAATCAAAACGAGAAGGCAGGGTTTAAAGTGATCTACAAACGAAGGAAATTACAGAGGAAAAAAAATATTTTGCGCACAGCAAGTGGTTTGAGCCTGGAATGAAAAGCCCGGAAAGAACTGCCCGGAAGTGTGGTGAAGGCAGGTTCAATTAAGGCATTCAAGAGGGCATTGTTTCTATTCAAATAATCACTCAATGCACAGGGGTACTGGGAAAAGGCAGGAGAATGGCACAAAGTCACAATGTTAGTTTGGAGTGCCGGTGCTGACAGGATGGGCTTAATGGCCTCCTTCTGCACCGTAACAATTCTGTTAAAAGCATGTATGAGGGTTTCTGCAGCAGATAATCCGAGACTGGTGTGCAGGTTGTCAATGATGTGGATCTGGCAACAGACGGTCCTGGCAATGGAGCACATGAGGTCAGAAGCTCATCTTGGGTCAAATACACATATTTTGCAAACAATTTAGTTCAGTCTCACAGTTGCAAGGGAAAGGGGTGAAGAGTTTGTGGTAAGAACGAATGACAATAGTTTCAATCATCACAATATTCAATTGGAGAAAATTTCTGCGCATTCACTGCGGACATCTGACAAGCAGTATGACAAATCAGAGACAATGGTCGAGAAAGATGATGGCAAGGTAGAGCTGGATGTTGTCAGCAGTATATGGAGAATGTCACATTGCATTTTCAGATGATGCAGCTCAGGGACTTAGATGAGAAAAAGAAAACAATGATGAAAGGAAGTCCCAAGCAGAATGCAAGAGCTCAAGGATTTTGGAAAATGTTTGAAGTTTTTCCCTCATTTGTTGAAATACAATTACAAGTTCCATTAGATATTTAAACAAAATAATACACAATGAACACAGGTTTAATTGCTTTGGCATTTCATTCTCAAAATTCAAGTGGTGATGGTACATACCTATCGCTATTGACCTCAGATAAAGTTTTTCAGCATCTTCAAACTGATTCATATCATAGTTATAGAGAGATGCAAGATGTCCAACCGACAATGCCACTTCATAATCTTCTTGGCCCAAGAGTTGTTCCTTAATTTGAATTGCTTTTATGTGCATTTCTTCTGCTTCCTATGAAAGCAATAAAAAGTATGAGTGACAACTCTGCCAATTAGAAAGATGAACAAAATAGTCCGAAAGTAAATTTTCAGCACTGCCCATAAAGAACTTCAAGATAACCAGAACAAAGGGCTATTTCTTTACACCCTGGGAGCAAAATTGATTCTAGTAGGTCTTGCATGGCTTATAGTAGCATACTGATGTTAAACTATCAGTTTTAGATGTTGCCAAGCAGCATGGAGGATTCAGTTTTGGCATTCCAGTGGTTTGGCAGTAGGAGTGCCACTTTACAGCCAATAAGGATGACTTGAACTCATTCATTTATCCACCAGAACGAATAGCCAGCGGACAGCTGCAAAACCTCCTAATCTTAACCTACATAAGTAAATGGACAACCAGCTTCTGCTCCATTTACCCTTGCTGTTGGCTCTATATCTGTTCTTGAAATTTGCAGCAGCCAAATAAGTTTCCTCTTTAGTTTTAAATAACTCAGTACAATGACTCCAGCACAATGACTCCACCTAAAGTGATCTGATGATTTATTGCTCAATCAAGTGCGGGCAATACTTCAAAGCTCAAAAACGGACACCAACAAAACTGTCAAATGTAGTACAACAGCATTCTACCTGTAACTACAGCTATTTCATACAAGAACTATATGAAATGAAATGAATCTTATTGTGATGACATATTTTTGTCTCCAACTATTTACATGAAATCTGAATGTACTCTATCTTCATCCTCAATTTTATCCCTTCTCTTTCCTCCTATTCTATTTCTCCCACAGCAACTTTGTCATGTAACGTTGACAACACTAAGAAGTTGGTAGCTCAATAAAACTCTGTTATAGTGAGAGCTGCTCCTTGGAGTGGCTTTGACCAATTTTTCGTTTGAGCCACATGAGCATTCAACATGGTTACACATCTGAACTAAAATTAGATTGTAGCTACTGCAAACTATATCAGTTAGCTGGGTTAGAATGGAAGGAGGAGTACCTGTTTTATTGTGGCAGTATTCACTGCTGGTCTGCATGAGATTCAGTGTATAGGGAAGTTGCTACATAAGGCATTCAAAGCAACAGAAGAATTGCAAACTTGTCAGGAGACATTAGCAACTCACTCTACTAAACTAATCAAAGTGACAGCTAAGATCGATATCTGGGACAAATCTGAACACCAGTCGGGGAACTTTCTAATCCAAGAATAGAACCTGCAGCATCTGCACCCTATTGCAAATTTCCATTTTTTCTCATGTTCCAGACCCAATGAGAGGATTTTTGATATGGCTAGACAGTAAGAAACAAACAGCAAATGGGTATGGGGCTTTCTGAAATAGGGCAACAACATGTACGCAAGATACTCGCAGAGCAGCATAAAACTGAAAAGCCAAGAAGAAAATGGATTCTGGAAATTTAAATCGTTAACTAGGAAAGCTATGCATCATTTGGCATTACCTTGAACTTCCGCATAGATTGATAGAGTCTGCCCAGGTTTCCATAGTGCTTTGCTGTCTGCACATTGAACTCGCCAAAGGCTTTCTTGGCTAACTGGAGCGACGAAAGGTGTAAATCATGAGCCTCCTGAAGAAGCCGTTGCTCGGTTTCCTTGTTATGACAGTCAATAGCAATCTCCTCCAGTATAAGTGCTGCAAACAAACAAAGTGACAAAATCAATCTGGAAACAGGTTTCAAAAGGACAGGATTAGTGACAGTAACACTGAGAATTAATTAATCCAGAAGACTGAAAGTCGACATTTACTAGACTGACTGCATACAGTTCAAGAAGGCGACAACGGCAGTTAGAGCTGGGCAATATCAGCCTTGCCAGCTATGCCAATATTCCACAAAGTGTTTGGGTCAGACATCAAGTACACAGCATGATTTCAATATTCAAATAGAAATTAGATTTAAAAATGTTTCTCTTCCCTTGCTGTCACCTATCTCCTTGAAACTCTCAACCATTCTGCAAATAATGTTTTGTACTAAGGATCAAATTTTATATGCTTAATGCATGTCAACCATTTCACGGTGAGCAATATATTATGATATTCAGATGTGAACAGAAATACATGCAATTGATCCAGGGAGGAGAGAAGCATGTTGGTTTTGCTTTGTTAGTTACTATATACTCATTTTAGCAATTCGAAAAGTTTGGAAAGACATGATCAGATTTTTGTTCAGATGATCACCCTGAATCATAGACATGTGGTGTACCAAATGTCACCACATTCGTACTTAGTTACTTCTCTTTCTTCCAAGTAAAATATAGATGCAAAAATTAAGGAAATTACAGGCACATTGAATTAAAGTCATCGTCATAGTCCTAGGTTACCATAGGCTGTTTTCTCCTTTGAGGGGGAGAACTCACTCATGGTGATTTAACCTGAAGATCACCACCTCAGGCGACGGGCAAGGTTGAGAAGGTGGGGTCTTCATGAATAAGCTCAGCTTGTACAGCAATTGCACATGTGCTGTTGGCCTCACTCTGCATCATGAACCAGCTGACAAGCCACACACATCATTAAAATGCCATGCACAAATACAGAAAATAATCAAAATGACTAATAGAATTTTATAAATACAGGCCTAGATTACAAGGGGCAGAAGCCCTGCTCCATCTGTACAAAGCCCTGGTTTGATCACTCTTGGGAGCACTGAGGGGATCTCTGGTCACCACCAAAATGATCAATAATAAGAGCTACGTCTATAATCATTAGTGAAACAAGTTGTGCATATTAATTTCCTGCATAATTTTAACCTCTCAGTCTCTATCCTATTATTCTCACATTGATAGCAGTAGATACCTGCCAGCTCAAATAAGAGTTCCCAAATTTATTTACAATTACCAAATACATATTCCAAGATAACATGTTTTGGCCCACGGGACTAAAAACATTTAAAAAAGTGTTGTAGAATTATGCCATCAAGTGTGGATATATATTTACACCCAGGATTCGCACACCTCTAAAATCCTTGACTGAGTTCCAGTACCGTACTCAAATGATGAGTGGAGACTGAGTAAGCCCAGAAGGACAGCATTTAAATATTAAATTGCTCTTTTGCACCACCAAGTGGCTGCCCGAGGAGCAGTCTTGGCAGAGGCCTTGAGCAGCTCGTCTACCCCATCTTGGTCAATCTGGGAATACACAGATACAAAAGAAAATCATACATTAAGTCGGTTATTAAGTATTCCATTTCAGTCTGCTCCACCATTAACTTTTCTTTTAAATGTACACAAACTATTTTAATATTTGAGAACACACGGAGTGGCTTGCATATTACTTTCACCAAAACAGGCTACTCTTCAAAGATAAACACTGAAATATTGTGATTAAATAATTAAAATATTGTTTCTGCAGCCTAAATTCTACGGTAGATAGAAACGCAAAAGATATGCCACGCTCTCAACTCAAATGTATCAAAATATTTGATCAAAATTCTAATATACAAACCTTTAACTCTTTTAGAAGAAGCCAACAATAAGTGGTCTTCAGGGAGGATATGAGTGATGATGTCTATGGCACGCTCAGCATGGAATCTGCAAGGGAAAAAGTACATTTCAAATGCAGAATGTTGCTTCCATCAGGACAGTACAAACCCAGCAATCCGTTAACTCCAATGTTTCATTTCATTTTGCAATGATAAGTAAGATGAAGTTTGTGTTTGGCAGGGGGAAGGGAAGAGGAAGGAAAGGCTCCCTCAATCCAGATCATGACAGATACTGTCCCACAGTGCAAACAAATAATTAAATTTAGATAATCTCTTGTCCAAAATTCTGATGCAAGTATTATGTGTGACAGATTGATGTCCAGCTCAAGATATTCTGCTTTTCACATCTGAAGGAACATTTTGAAAGACATCAACTTTTCTTATATAATGTATAGTTAAGTCAAAGTACTGAAAATATGCAATAAGGATAATTCCCATTGTGACTGACGAGCATTTTTGAATTTGTTTTTAATAGAATAAAAAACATTCCTGGCATGCAACTAATTGGGTAACTTACAGTGCATTGTCAAACTTCCCAGAACTATACTGGTGTACATAAGAAGAATAAGCTAGGTCCTCATGAGCTGTTGCTACATGGATGTTCTTGCCTCCAAATACTGACTGTCGGATATCGAGTGCTGTCTAAGAAACAAAACATTGTTCAAAGTTCAGTTGCAAGTACCACTTATTTGTAAAATCTTCTTTAGACAAAACTAGTTTTATATTATATATCTCAAAAACATAAAAACAAATATCTGCCCTCTATGTCTGCCTACAAGTGAAATAATTTGCATAATTAAAACTTTCCATTTTAAGCCGATGTTATTGCTCAAGTGCAAGACCACAAATAGTGATGCTTAAATCAAGCTGCCATTTGCTCACAATAAAATGGCCCTTTGTAGGAACTGACTCACAGATACAGTTATTGAACAAGTTTTATTCGTCAAGAAGTAAATTTTTTCCTTTGTTAGAGCAGCATTGGTCCAGAACACTCCTATATCAACTTCGCATTGTCTAGCAAGTGCCCTGACTGGAGATTTTTAAAAAATGACACCAGTATTTACCTGGAGCCACTCAGGTCACCAGATGCAAGAAAAAAAATAATCAAACGTAATAAAGCAAAAAGCCTTTCAGAAAGGAAAAGAAATGCTGCCAAAATGGCCAGGTCTCTTTTCCTCTCTCACCACCAAAAAGGGAGGAGTTTGCAATATTCCAGTCCTGTTGTGCGTGGGGGGGGGGGGGGGGGGGGGGACTCACAGTATTCATTGGCATTCTTGATTAAGCTGTGGCCACACCTTCCAGGACGACAGTGATACTAGTAGCAACACGATGATAACACCAATGACAATTTATATTTGTATAATAACATAGAACACTTCATATTGGCTTGAGAAAAAATAAGGTGCTGAATTGGACGAGAAAATATTCTAGAGAGGTGACCAAAGACCTCGCCCAAGAAATGTGCTTTGAATGAAACAAGGAATGTGCCAAAACAGAGGGCTTTTAGGAAAGGAATTCCAGGGCATGGAACCTAGGCAGGTGAAGGTGTAGCCACCAAAGGAAAAATGAGACGGCAGAAGTCAAAAACAGTTGATTAAGGAGTGCAAGAATTGGAGCAGCTGTATGGCCAGAGTGAGGCTGTGAAAAGAATTATGCACAAGAATGCCCATTTAAAATTGGACTAAATAGTAACAAGTTGAGACATCAATGGCTAGTTAGTAGGTCTACAAAGACAGAGAGGATAAGTAAAGGGAACTTGGTCTGGAGTTAGAAACGGGCAACATAATTCAGTGTCCTTACAGTGCAGAAGACAGCCATTTGGCCCATTGAGTCTGCACCGACTCTCTGAAAGAGCACCCTACCTAGACCCTCACCCATGTGAGGCAGGAGTGCCACCATGCCGCCAGAGTTTTGAATGACCAGACTTCTAATGGAGACTGAAGGATGGCACGTTTGCCACAATTGCATCGGAGCAATTGTATGGAGGAGATAAAAGCATGCATACCGATTTCAGGGCTGATGATCTGACATAGGTGATGGCAGGTAAAGTTACGGCAGTTAAAATTTATAAAAGAAAATGATATGGGGCTCACAAACCAAGCTCATGTTTTAAGAGGATGCCGAAGCTTTACATAGTAGTTTAATCTGAAATAGTGGACAGGGAGGAAGACGGCATCAATGACAAAGGTATGGTATTTATGGTAGGGCCAAAGATGTTGGTTTTTCTACTGTTTAGTTAGAGGAAAGTACAGCTCATTCAAGATTCCACATAGGACAAACAGTATAATAATATGCTTCCCATTTTTAAACTTAAGAACATGCTTGAGAGAATAAAATATACCTTACGTGCGAAACTAAAACAATTTTCCAACATACCTGATAAATAGCCACTGATTGACAAATATTATCTACGTTCAACAAGTAAAATCCATAATCTAAGAGGGTATCAGAGTATTTTGGATGTTTAGGCCCAAAGTGTTCCCTGAAAAAATAATGAAATTTCTGTAGTAAATATTCAAATTATGTACTATAGTATTTCACACACTTTTCCATTACAAAATGTAAAATTTTAAGTCCTCTCCTTAAATAAAGAGTGAATGTTGTCAACACTACCTTATTAAAACTGTCTTTCTCCCCCCTCCCCTCATAGAAAACATGACTTAATGCTAAATGTGTACAAAAGTTCATTTCATACTTGTGTCTCTTTCTTTCTGTTAGGCTTATTTTGTTCTTGTTATCACAGTGAAAGATTTGTGCCAAAGAATGGAATAGTAATGTCTGAATATTGGTCCAGTTGTTACTGTGTACTATCAAAATGAGAGTGGCAGAAAATAACTGACAATAGCAAAAGTATAATGCAACTTTGATGAAAAATACACAGCTTGCCCATAATAAAACAAGATAAATCTGTACTTCAATGAAAAATTAACTTGATGGCAGCCGAACCAACTTCAGCTGCTTTACCATTGACCTTCTTTCTATCATGTCAGAAGTGGGGATGGTCGCTGATGATTCCACAATGTTCAGCACCTTTTGTGCCTCCTGAGATACTGAAGCAGTCCATGTCCAAATGCAGCAAGACCAAGACAATATCCAGGCTTGGGCTGAAAAGTGGCACGTAACATTCGTGCCACACAAGTGCCAGGCAATGACAATCTCCAACAAAAGTGAATCTAACCATCGCTCCATGACATTCAATGACATTACCATCACTGAACAAACAACATCCTGGCTTACCACTAACTGGAAACTAAACTGGCCAACCATATAAATACTGTGGTTGCAAGAGCAAGTCAGAGGCTAGGAATCCTGCAGTGAGCAATGCTCCTCCTGACTCCCCAATGCCTGCCCACCAGCTACAAGGCGCAAGTTTGATGGAATACTCTCCACTCGCCTGGATGGGTGCAAAGAAGCTCAACACTATCCAGGACAAAGCAGGCCACTTGATTTACACCCCTTCCACAAACATTCACTCCCTCTGCCAGCGATGCACAGTGGCAGCAGTGTGCCACATCCACAAGATGCATTGCAGGAATTCACCAAGGCTTCCAAACGCACGACAACTACCAAGTAAATGGACAAAGACAGCAGAAACATGGAAGACCATCGCCTGGAAGTTTCCCTTTACTCACGATTCTGACTTGGAAATATATCACCGTTTCTTCAGTGCCTCTGGGTCAAAATCCTGGAACACTTTCCCTAACACCACTATGGGTGTACCTACGACACATGGACTGTAGCGGCTCACCATCACCTTCTCAAGGGCAATTAGAGAAGGGCAATAAATGCTGGCCTAGCCAGTGACACCCACATTCCATAAATGAATTTTAAAAAAGGAATTAAATTCTTTGCGAATAACTTTTATATGGCAACTTACCGTGCTAAATACACTGCATGTTTTATTAACTGCTCTGCCTTTTTGAATTCTCGCTTCACTACACATGCCTAGAAAACAAAATCAATTTCAAATCACTTAATCCTAATAACCCAAATATAATCTTGAGTGATTTGTTAGTGCAATTCAAAAATAAATGTACAAATACCTGTGAAATTATTTTTGGGAATTAATTATCATTGTATTTTTAAAATTCATTCTCTGCAGAAGAGTTTTTTTTGAGTCAATTTTGTTTTGGAAATGTTGCATATGGTACATACAAGGACAGAGTTAAACAATAAAATTTGTAAAGAAAACTATTTGTCACTCAGATAAAATGAGTGGGAGAGAAGTCATGGGACTAAACAAAGGGTATCTGGATATAGTCGATGTAATCTACGTCACTGCAGATATGTTAACTGCTACATAATTTGCCACAATTAAATTTCTTTCCAAACCAAAGATAAGTATAGACTATCCATTAATATAGAAACCTTGGGCGAGATTCTCCACTCCCACGCCGGTTGGGAGAATCGCCTGGGCCGCCAAAATTTCCCGGGACGCCGGTCCGACTCCCTCCCGCGATTCTCCCAAGCGGCGGGAATGGCCCGGTCGAGTTCCGCGGGCCGCAGAATCGCCGGAGACACCCAAAATGGTGATTCTCCGGCACCCCCGCTATTCTTAGGCCCGGATGGGCCGAGCGGCCAGGCCAAAACGGCGGGTTCCCCCCGGCGCCGTCCACACCTGGTCGCTGCCATCGTGAACGGTGCGTGAACGCTGGGGGGGGGGGGGGGGGGGGGGGATCCTGCACCGGGGGGTACCTTAAATGTGGGGTGGCCCGCGATCGGCGCCCACCGATCGTCGAGCCGTCCTCTCTGAAGGAGGACCTCCTTCCTTCCACGGCCCCGCAAGATCCGTCCGCCATCTTCTTGCGGGGCGGACTTAGAGAGGACGGCAATCACGCATGTGCGGGTTGGCGCCGGCCAACCCGCGCATGATGCCAGTTATGCGGCGCCGGCTGCGTCATCTATGCGGCGTCGCCTTTACGCGGGCGACAAGGCCTGGCGCGTGTAGATGACGCGGCCCCGATCCTAGCCCATTGTCAGGGCCTGAATTGGTCGGGATCGGGGCCGTTTCACGCCGTCATGAACCTCGACGGCGTTCACGACGGCGCGGCCACTTCGGCGCGGGAGTGGAGAATCCCGCCCCTTATGTTAAAGTGTTGAGTGCATTATGTTGAGTAATGCACTACTCAACCCTTCCTGGAATTTTTCATGATATTGTTGACACTCCTTTGGTCCCAAGCAACTCATGGGTCTTGTTATGTTCCATGGGATTGTTTCTGTCCATGCACTCATTCCCATTACTGTCAATTACACATGGAATTTGTTCATGAAATAATTTAAAAACATCAATAGTAATTATTTTTGCTAGGAATCTACTGCACCTCATGAAATATATGGCAAGTAGACAGATGCAGTAAACTACCATATCTGACGCTAACTGATCTGGGTAGTATTAAACATCTTAAGGCATATGACACTACTAACTTGTAAGAGACGAGGGATGTACGTACAATATATTTTTTAAAATATGAAGGCTCAACAAACTTTATGTAATTTGGACATTCTGAATTCTTCCTCAGTGCACCCGAACAGGCACCGGAATGTGGCGATTAGGGGTTTTTCACAGTAACTTCATTGCAGTGTTAATGTAAGTCTACTTGTGACAATAAAGATTATTATTATTGATTAATTTTTAATCACTTTTTTTCTACATTACTTCAAAATGTATTAACCTTAACTACTGATAACAGAGCAAATTACTCACTTTTGAGGCTTGTCTTAGAACATCAACTGCTACTTTCACTGGCAAGCCAACTGTGATTTCCCTCATGGCCTCTACACACCATTTATAAGCCTGTAAAAACAAGTTAAACAATATATACAACATATTGATTTTCTACTATACTGCAGTATAATAAAACTGACTGCAATAATGTAAGAAGCTGCACATAATTAAGGTTACAGGTGCAATAGATTATTCCAACTGCATTAGAACCATAGAACCCTTACAGTGCAGAAGGCTATTCGGCCGATTGAGTCTGCTCCTCTGAAAGAGCACCCTACCTAGGCCCATTTCCCCACCCTATCACCGTAACCCCACCTAATCTGCACATCCTTGTACACTTAAGGAGCAATTTTAACACGACCAATCCATCTAACCTGCACATCTTTGGATTGTGGGAGGAAATCAGGGCACCCGGAGAAAACCCACACAGACATGGGAAGACAGTGACTCCACATTGAGTCACCCAAGGCCCAAATTGAATCTGGGCCCTTTGCACCGTGAGACAGTAGTGCTAACCATTGCACCACGTGTCGTCCTGGATGATACATGAGCAATGCAATGAATTTTAACTCTGCACAACATTTCCTAAAATTAAGCCACTGGTTAAGACAAATGTTTTGGCTACCCCAAAACATTTAAAGCTCTCAACCTGCTTAGCACTTCTAGCACTCCAGTCAAATCTAAGCGGTGACCATACTGGTCAGAAATTCTACCAAGTCTTGATAAAGAAGTGAAATTGCTCTTTACTTTAACCTTTAAGTATATGGAATCAATTCTTTGATCTTCCAGGAAGTTGGCATAGTACTCAGGAGTAACAAAATCTACATCAGCTAGAAGATGCTAATCACGGTTGCCTACTTGTGCATAATTTAAAGCCAGTCTAAAAATAAAAATTAAAATGAACTTAGCTCAATGATAATGATAATGTAACATTATAGGGGAGGGCATAAACTTGCAACCACATTGTAAAAACAATAACGTTGAAATGTTCCGAAGATGTGAAATAAACGATAAAAATTTAAGTAATTCTCCTTCTCTCTTTCTTGTATATACATACTTGATGACTTGCGTGGGTCTTACCCCCATAATCTAAAGATGTGTAGGGTAGGTCGATTGGCCACGCTAAATTGCCCCTTAATTGGAAAAATAAATTATTGGGTACTCTAAATTTATAATGGAAAATATAGGACCACTTGTACCTTGATAACTTGCACATTTAGAAGGATTGTAGGTTTTACTCCCGGGAATAGAGCTTGAGCAAATAATGAAGGCTGGCATTTCAGATGTTGTATAGAGGGAGTGCTGCATTTTTGGAGTTTCAGTCCTGCATTAAAAACTCGCATCTGATCCTTCAAGTGGAGTTAAAAAATACCATGGAAATATTAAAATAATAGGGGAATTGGGGAATTTTCCAGTGCCCAGATCAACATCTATTCTTTCACTACCATCACTATACGTGATTATTTCATTACTTCTATCTTTGCTGTTTATGGGACAGTGCTGTGGCAAATTGGCTACGTTTCTTTACATTACAACAGTGACTGTGGTTGGCTGTGATGTATTGTATTGTAATGTATTGAGGACATAAAAACAAGCTTGATATTTACTTTGAAAATTCAAATTGTGCCGAGAGCTTTCTATAACCTTTAAAGAAAATTTGGAGATCTGCATCCTGGTACTATTACGCATGGCACCATAGTGAAATATACTTTAAAATTTGTAGTAGTGATTGTATAGATTTAACCAGAATGCTGAAAACAAGCACCACTCGTTACAAATTCAGACTTGCCTCATTCCAGAGGGGAAGCCGGGCACTATAAGTCCCAGCATGCCTTGGAAGTTTGCATTGTCCAGCGTTTTGCCACTCTTCAGCCCAAGGGCCCAGTCCCCCTGCTTGATGAGAAAAAAAAAGGAACCATATCCTGATTTGACTCAGGAACAGGATACCATAATCAACGAGTCCCAGATAGGGGACAGGGAGAGGTCTCCGTTAAATAAAAAGACCCTGGAGGAAGACCACTGGGAAGAGGAACAAGGAAGGAGGCTCCAAGTAGTAGAAAAGGTGCAGTTGGCAGGATTTAAGTAATGGTGTGCAGCAGAAGTCCTAGAGATTGAGGGCAGAAGGTTGGTGATTCCGTGCTGTTGGGATAAAAGTAACCTTTTGGAGCAGTAGTGTTCAGCTCAACACGGCAAAGAGCTGAAAGTGTGCTTGTGAGTTGATGCTGGAGTGCAGCCTCGCGAGTCCAGGTGAATGAAATCTTGGGAAATTAGACCAAAACTTTGCGAGGTGTGCAGTCAGTGAGGCATTCAGAGCTGGAGTAACGTTTGGAGAGAATTCTAAAGCTAGATCTTCGAAGTGAAGACTGGAATCCCTTGTAAGAGAGACAGAGTTTCAACAAATTTGGGTTACTCAGTCTACTGATGTCTTGGTGGATTGCTGAGAAATCCATGGAATATGTCATGGTCATGTCTGCCAGTTAGTGTGGTGTATTTGTCATTTAATTCACATATACCTCATGCTAATCTAATTGTTAGAATAGAATATATTGTAAATTTTTAAAATCTTTTTGACCTTGAATAGTAAAGTTTATTTTGTTTGTTTAAAAACTGGTGGAATCTTGTGGCTTTAATCTCTTAGCAGGCACCTTGAATCTCAACCGTTGACTATTTTACACAAAAGGTTACTGATCCCTAACCAGATCATATCATATCTTAGGGGTCTAGTCCAGAATCATAACACAATGGACATTGTATCTGCATTCAATTTATCTCATCCCTGATCATAGTGACTCATATTTTGTCACAGGAACCTGGAATCCTCAGGCAATGTCCCCGAGGCAGCTTTTTCTTTTGTGACCTGGACAATGGGACATTCAAAGAGAAACAGCACATCCGAACCCAATGCTGTCCTCAAATTGTGTAACAGAAGCAAACATTTCAGGGGTCATCTGAGGAAAATATCATGAAATTTCTATTAATTTTCCCTGACTATTCCAAGAGGCTGAGGTGAATTTTACTGTATAGATTAATTGAGGTCAGCTACTGCAGATTTAACCTGATGTAGATCGTGGAGCATATTAGGAATGTATATGCCACTAATGCTTTGGTCTTCATCTCCACTGCACGCAACTTACCTCATCATAATGACTTTTGGCGAAGAGTAGTGCGCAAAGTTCTCCAAAGAGTGCTGCTCTATTCGCTTGGTGACCATGTTTTGCCAGTTTATCAATGTAGGTTTGAGCCAGTTTGTAGGTCTCTTCCCCCAAATGGTACTTACAATTGCCATTGCGCACGTGGAGTAACCTTGGAAACAAATACAATTGGAATCAAAGTATGACACAGTGCCTGTATGATATAATCCAAAAACAAAAAATGATTTCCCACAGCAACCATTTTCAACACTCTTCACTCAAAGCTATTTAAAAAAAATATTATGGCCGAGAATTTCCTTGTAATTATCACAAACAAAGATGCAAGAGCTGTCTTGAGCTGAAAAAATTGCAAGGAAATTTGGATGATTTACAATATAACTTTGATAAATTCATAATTCTTTAATCACAACTGAAAGGAAGCAGATAGCATGTTTATGTTTTCTATGGTTCCTGATTGCACATATTCTGCATAATTTTTTAATGTTCCAGCAACAACTAATGAGATTCTCAGAAAATTCTCAGTGCAAGTTGCCATTGACTTGTTCAGCATAGAAACCACCCAAGACAAATCACTGAAACTCTGGTTTAGATTACTGCTGCAAAATTTGGTTTTTTTGCAAGAAATATGATCTTGGGTTCAGTGTCTTTTGCTCAGTGCAAACCCTAGCGATCTGAAGTTCCCCCATCACTTCCCAATACTGTGTGCCTGGTTGCACAAATACAGAATCCATATTGCATTTACCATTTGCGGTAACATTGCAGTGTGTTCTTCAGCCTTTTAACAGACTTAGTCAACTGAGCCATAATTACAAACCAGTTTATTTTTCTTGCAAAAACAGTACACAATTTACATTCTACGACTGATTTTTCTAGGGAAGAAATTGTTAAAACTAGCGACTCTCAATCTGAAAGCTCATTTTAAAAGCTAGCTAGCCCTTTTTGTTCCAGAACAGGCTGCTCCCCCTCACTCTATCATGGTGGTGGGAGAAGAGAGGGAAAAAAAACTGTACCTCTGATCTCTTAAGTCTGTGTGATCATATGAAATGAAATGAAATGAAAAGAAAAATGAAATGAAAATTGCTTATTGTCACAAGTAGGCTTCAAATGAAGTTACTGTGAAAAGCCCCTAGTCGCCACATTCCGGCCCCTGTTCGGGGAGGCTGGTACGGGAATTGAACCGTGCTGCTGGCCTGCCTTGGTCTGCTTTCAAAGCCAGCGATTTAGCCCTGTGCTAAACCAGGTCTGTTAAGGCATCAGTCATAGATGGTGCCAAATTGAATCACTCGAAGAATCATGGGGATTCCAAAAGCTTTTCATTTTTTAATTAAGCCAGGGGGTGGGGAGAAGGGCATTTGATAACAAAAATAAACTCTTCGCTGAAAGGCGAGAATCCTCCACTTTTAGTTCATAAGCTTCGGTAAACAGGAGCCTGAGAGGTTCCTGACCTGGACCAGCTTTTCCAGACACAAGCTTTAAACTTAAGGTTCGTGAGATTTAAAAAAAACAAAACACCTCTGTATAGATTATTAAACAAAATTAGTAAAAACAAATGACTGAGATCAATGCAAATCTATAAAATAATAAGAGAGACTGCAACTCCCTTTCAAGGCCATATTACCTTTTATACTATAATTAATATTGCAAATGTCCTTTCAAAAGTAGTACACTGAACAGTCCACAAATACTGAAATATATA
Source organism: Scyliorhinus torazame (assembly GCF_047496885.1). Classification (NCBI taxonomy): domain Eukaryota; kingdom Metazoa; phylum Chordata; class Chondrichthyes; order Carcharhiniformes; family Scyliorhinidae; genus Scyliorhinus; species Scyliorhinus torazame. The sequence continues at coordinate 186,173,948 of NC_092718.1, forward strand.
TTGGCAAGACATTTCAACCTTGACAGTTACCTGCAACAAAGTAGTGATTGTGGTTTTGGCTTTCCTCTAACACTTGTAAATTATAGAAACAACTAATTTTTACAGGCAGACTGAAATGAATTAAAACCCACACCTTTCTTGTGCCAAGGGAACAATTACTCATCAACTAAAGTATACAGTAGAAATTAAGAGATCTCTTCCATTCCACAGGGCCATCATATCCAAGTTAAAACTAATTGACCATATTAGGAACAAGATAATGTTACCATATTTAGAAATTATAGTGCACCAGAAGTTGAACTATCCTGCATACAACATGGGGCAGCATGGTGGCTAGCACTGCTGCCTCACAGCACCAGGGACCCAAATTCCATTCTGATCTTGGGTGATTCCTCCAGGTGCTCCGGTTTCCTCCCACAGTCCAAAAATGTGCAGGCTAGGTGGATTGGCCATGATAAATTGCCCCTTAGTGTTCAGGGATGTGCAGGTTAGGTTAGAGTATTGGGATAGGGTGGGGAATTGTGCTCAGGTGGAGGGTCTGTGCAGACTTGATGGGCCGAATGGCCTCCTTCTGCACTGCAGGGGTTCTATGAACATGTTTTTTTTACACATATCATTATGCAATAAAGCATCTGGATGAAACATTGTTCACAAATGTTCAATGTGATGCTGCCAATACTTCTGTTGTTGCTTCTAGTTTCTCCTATGAGGTGATCTGATGTCTAGGTCGACTCCTCTTTGCCTTCATCAAGAGATCTCTTCAGCCTTTCATCTCTGATCAAATGGTCGAAATACTGACATTTGCTTTGGATGTCACTTTTAAAATTTCTTGCAATTTCAAGCACCTCTTCATTTGTCTTGTGGTCTATATATGGAATCTCTTAGCATCCACATTTCAGAGACCTCTATTTTTATCCACAAATCTTTATTTATTGCCTAGGTTGAAGCTTACAGTAAAGTGGATAGAAAATAGCATCTTATGAGTTTCTTTCATAGAACCATTAGAGGAGGAGTAAGCCATTCAAACTCCATTCAAATCTACATTGGCTAATCATCTACTTTAATACCCTTTTCCCCCCCCACACTATCCCCATGTCCCTGGTATTTAGAAATCTGTCAATCTCTAGCTTAAATATACTCAACGACTGAGCTTCCACAAACCTCTGGGGTAGAGAATTCTAAAGATGCAAAACCCTTGGAGTAAAAACATTTTTATCATCTCAGTGCTAAATAACCGAATTAGTGTCCCCTAGTTCTAGACTATTTAACCAGGGGAACATCTTGCTTGCATCTACCCTGTCTATCTCAAAGTATTTTGTTAGTTTCAATTAAATCACCGTTGAAACCTTGTTACAAACTGGTGTTTTGATGTTGTTACACATCCTTCATCTTCACAAAATTACTTTTGGCTATCTTTATCCTCTTTCTAGTTTTAGCATTGCATCTATCATGTTTTGTCATTTGTCCTACTTGTTCCAGTATGACAACATCCACCTTCATCTTCACTCTAGCTCCTTCCAATGTTTTCCTTCTAACTACCATTGTTTTTGTCTTTTTAGTGTTCACACTCAATCCATATTTTAAACTTTCAGATTTTACTCAATATGATATATTGTAGTGCCTCTTTTGATTCTGCAAGTGGTACTCTATCATCAGCAAGTTAGTTATGTTCTTCCCTCTAGTTTCTACTAGAGGTCTTATTAGCGACAGACAGCACGGTTTTGTACGAGGGAGGTCATGTCTCACTAATTTAACAGAATCTTTTGAGGTGGTGACAAAAATAATTGACAAGGGAAGGGCTGTGGATGTTATCTACATGGACTTTAGTAAAGCATTTGATAAGGTCCCTCATGGCAGGCTAGTGCAAAAGATTTGATCACATGGGGTCAGGAATGAACGAGCTTAATAAGGGCTTAATAAGGGAATAAGGGCAGCACGATAGCATTGTGGATAGCACAATTGCTTCACAGCTCCAGGGTCCCATGTTCGATTCCGGCTTGGGTCACTGTCTGTGTGGAGTCTGCACATCCTCCCCGTGTGTGTGTGGGTTTCCTCCGGGTGCTCCGGTTTCCTCCCACAGTCCAAAGATGTGCAGGTTAGGTGGATTGGCCATGATAAATTGCCCTTAGTGTCCAAAATTGCCCTTAGTGTTGGGCGGGGTTACTGGGTTATGGGGATAGGGTGGAGGTGTTGACTAAGGGTAGGGTGCTCTTTCCAAGAGCTGGTGCAGACTCGATGGGCCGAATGGCCTCCTTCTGCACTGTCAATGTCAATTCTATGAGCTGGATGGATCCAGAACTGGCTTGGCCAGAGAGGGTAGCAGTGGAAGGGTGTTTTTCTGAATGGAGGTCTGTAACTAGTGGTGTTCCGCAGGGATCAGTTCTGGGGGGGTCTGCTTTTCGTAATATATAGAGATTACTTGGAAGAAAACGTAGCGGGTCTGATTAGCAAGTTTGTGGATGATACTAAGATTGCAGAAGTTGCAGATAGTGATGAGAATGTCAGAGAATACAACAGGATATAGATAGGCTGCAAAATTGGGCAGAGAAACAGCAGATGGAATTTAACCCGGACAAATGAGAGGTGATGCATTTTAGTAGATCCAATTCAGGTGGGAGCTATAAAATAAATGGCAGAACCATCAGGAGTATAGAGACACAGATCTGGGCGTGCAGGCCACAGATCCTTAAAGGTGGCAGTACAGGTGGAAATAGTGGTAAAGAAAGCGTATGGCATGCTTGCCTTCATAGGACGGGGTATCGGAGTATAAAAGCTCGAAAATTATGTTACAATTATATAGAACATTGGTAAGGCCACATTTGGAATACTGTGTCCAATTCTGGTCACCGCACTACCTGAAGGCTTTGAAGAGAGTACAGACAAGGTTTACCAGGATGTTGCCTGATATGGAGGCTATTAGCTATGAGGAGAGATTGAATAAACTGGGATTGTTCTCCCTAGAGAGAGACAGAGGCTGAGGGGTGACCTGATAGAAGTTATAAAATTATTAGGGGTATAGATAGGGTGAACAGTTGGAGGCTTTTTCCCAGGGTGGAAATTCAAGGTGAGGGGGGAAAGGTTCAGTGGAGATGTGCGGGGGAAGTTTTTTTTTTTTTTTTTTTTTACACAGAGTGTGGTGGTGGCCTGGAATGTGGTGGTTGAGGTTGATACGTTAGCGGTCTTTAAGACTTATCTGGATAGGCATATGAGCAGACGGGGTATAGAAGGATACAGGATATAGGACACGTGATCGGCGCAGGCTTGGTGTGCTGTATTGTTCTTTGTTCCCCGGAAGTATATCTAATTCTCCGAATACTGGTGTAGAGATTGAATCATTTTGGCAGAAAAACACACACCTCTCTTCATCTGAAACATGTCTGAATATCCATTGTTCAGCCTGATGTTCTCTATTTGCTCTAGATAAATCTCACATCTTTACTGTCAATGTCACATTTCAATAGCATATCTATTAGTTTTTGGTGATAAATACCATCAACAGCTTTTTCGTAGCCTATCAACTATATTAATATATTCTTGTTTACTTCTAGATATTTATTGAAGATAGTTCTTAGTTAAATATTCCCTCTCTTATTCATACACCAAGTGTAACTCCAACTGTTTTTCACTCATTTCTGCCCTGTCCTTAAAATACAACACAAATCTAACCTGGTCAAACAATTGGCATGGATTAAAGATTAGCTAGCTAACAGGAAACAGTATTGGCATAAAAATGAGTCTTTTTCTGGTTGGCAGGATGTGACAGGTGATGTGCCACAGGGATCAATGTTGGGGCCTCAACCTTTTACAATTTATATAAAAGACTTGGATGAAGGGGCAGGATTATATAAAAGACTAGGATGAGGGTTGCTGAATTTGCTGAGGTAGGAAAATAAATTGTGAAGAGGACGTAAGGAGGCCACACAGGGACAATGATGGGTTAAATGATTGGGCAGAAATCTGACAAATGAGTATAATAGGGGCAAGTATGAAATTGTCCATTTTGGCAGGAAGAATAAAAAAAGCTAATTATCTAAATGGGGATGTGCAGAAGGATCTGGGTGCCCTGGTGCATAAATCACAAAAAACTAATATACAGGTACAGCACGTAATTAGGAAAGCTATTAGAATGTTACCACTTACAACGAGGGCAATGGATTACAAAAAAGTAGAAAGGTTATGCTTCAGTTGTTCAGGGCATAGGTGAGATCACATCTGGAGTATGGTGTACAGTATTGGTCACATTATTTAAGGAAAGATATAAATGCATTAGAAGCAGCTCAGAGAAAGTTTATTAGACTAATAATAGTTGCCTTATGATGAAAGGTTGGACAGGTGGATTTGCTAGAGATTTGAAGATTAAGAGGCAACTTGATCGAAACCCAATCCTGAAGGGTATTGACAGGACGGATGTGGAGAGGATGTTTCCCCTCGTCAGCGAATCTAGAACTAGGGATCACTGTTTGAAAATAAGCGGCCATTCATTTAAGACCGAAATTAGGAGAAATCTTTTCCCTAAGAGGTTTGAGAGTCTCTGGAACTCTTCCTCAAAAGGTAGTGAATGTCTTTGAATATTTTTAAGGCAGAGCTAGATAGATTCTTGATTAACAAGGGGGTGAAATTTATTGGGAGTATGCAGGAATGTGGGGTTGAGGATGCAATCAGATCAGCCATGATCTTATGGAATGGAGGAGCAGGCTTGAGGGGCCGAGTGGCCTTCTTCTGCTCCTAATTACTGAGTTCATACGCCCCCAAAAATTACTCTTGATCACCAGCAAAGAAGTGGAAAGTGTCATCAACAGTCATCAACATCAAGTGGCACTTTGCAATAATCTGCTCAGTGGCACTCAGTTTGGGTTGCACCAGTGGCACTCAGCTCCAGACTTTATTACAGGTCCAAGCAAGAGTGAATAAAGCGGTGGGGTGAGAGGTGACTTCACTTGACATAAAAGGCAGCATTTGAAGCAGTGTGGCACCAAGGAACCCCAGAAAAAACAAAGTTAATGGGAATCACAAAAATTTACAATGGTTGGAGTCGAGCACCAAGGAAAATTGTTGTGATTGTTTGTGCTCAATCATTTCAGTCCGGGTTCCTCAGGGTAGTGTCCTAGTCCAACCATCTTCAGCTGTTTCATCAATGACCTTCCCTCCACCATAAGACCAGAGGTGGGGATGTTCGCGGATGAATGCATGATGTTCAGCACCATTCACGGTTACTCAGATGCTGAAGCATTTCGTGACCAAATGCAGCAAGACCTGGACCATAAATATTCACGCTTGGGCTGACAAGTGTCAACTAACACTGTGCCCCACAAATGCCAGGAAATTACCATCTCCAACGAGAGAACACCAAATCATCACCCCATGTCATTCAATGGCATCGCCATTGCAGAATCCCCCACTACCAACATCATTACCATTGACCAAAAACTACAAGAGGTCAGATGCTGGGAATTCTGTAGAGTTATTCATCTCCTGACTTCCCAAAGCATGTCCATCACCGACAAGGCATAGGTCAGGAGTGTGATGGAATACTCACCACTTGCCTGGATGTGCAGTTCCAACATTCAGAAGCTCAATACCATCCATGACAAAGCAGCCTGCTTGATTGGCTCCCCAGCCACCACCTTCAACATTCACTCCCTCCACCATCAACACAAGAGCAGCAGTGTATACTACATACAAGATGCACTGCAGCTACTTACCAAGGCCACTTTGATAGCGCCTTCCAAACCACAACCTCTATCACCTAGAAAGTCAAGGGCAACAGATGCATGGGGACACCAGCAGCTGCAAGTTTCGCTACAAAGCACTCACCATACAAACTTGGAACTATATTGCCATTCCTACACAGTCATGGAGTCAAAATCCTTCACAGCACCGTGGCTCTTCTAAAACAGATGGCCTGCAGTGTTTAAAGGCAGCAGCGCACCACTACCTTCTTAAGGACTATGAGAGATGGTCAATAAATGCTGACCTTGCCAACAAGGTCCACGTCCCATGAACAAATATTGCTCTTTTGAAAAGGACCAATAGGTTGATGAGCCCCCAATAATCGAATTGCTGCATCCTGAGGAATTTCCCGATCAAACACACTACCTTTAACCTTGAAACCAGCTAGGTTGCAACCTCTATTCTGGAGCTTACTAAGCCAAGAACTGAGTCTGAAGAGCAATTTTTAAAACTGGTTTATCCTGAATACGCACCTTTCAAATCAAGTATCTCCAATCTTACAAACAAAAATTATCAGGATAGATTGAATGCATACATAAATCATTCATTCTTGGAAGTTTAGATTCATGAACAGAAGTTGATTTTTTGTCGTACCTGTAGATTTAATTGTGATAGCAATGTTTTTCACGTTCAAGACACAATTACATCTCTAATTCAATAGATGTTTTATCCAAACGTGATGCTCTGAAGCTCCCTCTTCTGCTACAATTTTGAATATCTCAAGATGACAGAGGAAAAAAATATAAATAATGACCCGGCTTCTGCTAAACTTTCATCACACTTATGCCCATTAGAAATCTAAAATATTGCCTTCTATAACAGGGAATCTAAGATCTGTGCAAACACAGCAAGCAACTGTGCATCTTTCTAACCAATCGGACTGAAGAATTCTTACAGAGATATGCAGAGTCTGAAGCAAGTGTAAACTAGAAGAGCTAATTCAATGCCAAATTCAATGTACTGAAAGCAAATTAATGAAATGGGGAAGAAATGTGAGACTGAGAGATAAAAAAATAGAAAGAAAAAAGAACGATTTAAATCTTTGAAAAAAACTGCCAAGATTTAAAATTTGAAGGAATGGGATGCCACACTTGTAAAAAGAAAAATCATCAGTGCTCGATAAGTTATTTGGCAGTAATTAAGATTCATCACAAAATTAAACATTCGCTTACATATTAAGTGGACAAGCTCTAACATTTTCTGGGTATCTATATCATTATCCCACCTTCACATCCTTCCACATATTTAAAAGGTGTAGTTTTTCAGTGAGATCTGTTATAGCAAAGTTTATAGGAGGGGCAAGGAAACCCAGGCAGCTACTTTCTAATTTCCATGTTTAATTGTTTACGCACAGTCACTGGGTGATACTATCTGATTTACTCTTCAATACAGTGAGTGCTGATAGCTGTTATTTTTACCATAAAATCTGGACCATTGTCTGCAAATTCTGGGTATTTGACCAATTACTTCATAGACAGGAAGATATAGGGCAGGTTATTTACAAATATCAAATTATTTATATTGTGATGTTTCAGCAATCCCTATCTTAATTAGAGGCAAAGGTCTAAATCTTGCAAGCGGGAATACTATTTCTCCTTCCAAACAAAGAGAACCACTGAAATTTGGTGCAATACAAAAAAAAGTCTGTTTGAATTTCATTGCCCAGAATACTGAAGTGCAGAGTGACACAGCATTAACATTCAGACACAAACTGGGAGATTACATTTTCAATTCACAATTGTCACTTTCTGATCCAAGGTTCACTTTGGAAGGAGTAGGGAGAAGTTTCAGAAAACTAGATCAAGTTCAATTTGATCAGGTTGACCATGCTGGTGAGGAGCATGTATTGAAAGAAGTCTGCAAGGAAGCCATTTACCCAGAGTTAAAGGACCAGGAAGAAAATCAAACAGTGCATCCTTTACTTTAACACAAATACCCCAGCATGTAGCCTGCTGGATGACTTTCACCGTATGCACACAGATTACAATGTTGGATTTCATATGATTTCTCAGAGGTAGTGCAGAGTCAGAAGGTTGTATATTCAAACCCCACTCCACAGGCTTGAGCACATAACCATTGTTAAGGATGAGATTTCTAAATTCTTGGAAGTGCAGGGTCAGATTAGGACAAGTCAGCATGGATTTAGTAAGGGGAGGTCGTGCCTGACAAACCGGTTAGAGTTCTTTGAAGAGATAACAAATAGGTTAGACCAAGGAGAGCCAATGGATGTAATCTATCTTGACTTCCAAAAGGCATTTGATAAGGTGCCTCACGGGAGACTGCCGAGTAAAATAAGGGCCCATGCTATTCGAGGCAAGGTACTAACATGGATTGACGATTGGCTGTCAGGCAGAAGGCAGAGAGTTGGGATAAAAGGTTCTTTTTCGGAATGGCAACCGGTGACAAGTGGTGTCCCGTAGGGTTCAGTGTTGGGGCCACAGCTGTTCTCTTTATATATTAACGATCTAGATGACGGGACTGGGGGCATTCTGGCTAAGTTTGCCGATGATACAAAGATAGGTGGAGGGGCAGGTAGTATGGAGGAGGTGGGGAGGCTGCAGAAAGATTTAGACAGTTTAGGAGAGTGGTCCAAGAAATGGATGATGAAATTCAACGTGGGCAAGTGCGAGGTCTTGCACTTTGGAAAAAAGAATAGAGGCATGGACTATTTTCTAAAGAGTGACAAAATTCATAATGCTGAAGTGCAAAGGGACTTGGGAGTCCTAGTCCAGGATTCTCTAAAGGTAAACTTGCAGGTTGAGTCCGTAATTAAGAAAGCAAATGCAATGTTGTCATTTATCTTAAGAGGCTTGGAATATAAAAGCAGGGATATACTTCTGAAGCTTTATAAAGCATTAGTTAGGCCCCATTTAGAATACTGTGCGCAATTTTGGGCCCCACACCTCAGGAAGGACATACTGGCACTGGAGCGGGTCCAGCGGAGATTCACACAGATGATCCCAGGAATGGTAGGCCTAACATACGATAACGTCTGAGGATCCTGGGATTATATTCATTGGAGTTTAGGAGGTTGAGGGGAGATCTAATAGAAACTTACAAGATAATGAATGGCTTAGAGAGGGTGGACGTAGGGAAGTTGTTTCCATTAGCAGGGGAGACTAGGACCCGGGGGCACAGCCTTAGAATAAATGGGAGTCACTTTAGAACAGAGATGAGGAGAATTTTCTTCAACCAGAGAGTGGTGGGTCTGTGGAATTCATTGCCACAGAGGGCGGTGGAGGCCGGGACGTTGAGTGTCTTTAAGACAGAAGTTGATAAATTCTTGATTTCTCGAGGAATTAAGGGCTATGGAGAGAGCGGGTAAATGGAGTTGAAATCAGCCATGATTGAATGGTGGAGTGGACTCGATGGGCCGAATGGCCTTACTTCTGCTCCTATGTCTTATGGTCTTATAACCCAGGCTGACATTTCAGTGCAGTACTGCAGAAGTGTTCAAGTGAAGAAAGTGCCACCTTTCAGATGATAAACTATACTGAGGATCCCATGACACAACTTATAAGAAAAAAAGCAAAGTATCCGAGATATCTTGGCCTACATTTATCAGTCAACCCACACCATAAACAGATTACCTGGTCACTTGCCAATATTTGAGAGACAGACTGCTCTGTGCAAAAGGCTGCATGTTTTTATATATTACAATTGTGCTACACTTCAAAAGTACTGAATTAAATGTTTTGAAATGATTTGATGTTGTGAAAGGTACTATAGAAATGCACATTCTTTCCTTCATTTTAGTTACTACACACCTGACACAGCATTCAACTGCACGAAACCAGTGAAGCACTTCATCATGTAGTGAACATAGCTGCAGACAAGAAAGGAACACCTTCTCAGCATCACTGTACCAGCCTGCGTCAGAAAGAAACCCACCTGCAGAAGGGGACCGAGGAAAATAATTGTTAAGCATGGTTTTAATTTGCAATACAGTATACCTCTTTGGCTCATGAATGGATACTTGAACAGCTTTCAAATACATGGAAGCATATCATCATGCAGTATGCAAATAATTTAAACTCAGCTGACTTCCAGTCATCTTTATATCTTGTGACTGATGAGTTATTTCTGAAACACCGCCATAAAACCGGTTAAAAACTGATGTGTTATGTCTTGCATTTGAATTCCACCAAATTATTTTACATTTGAATTCTGCAAGCATAGAAAATGACTGGTTTCGAGAAGAAGGACCAGAGAAGCAGCGGCTGATTTAAAGTAAAGAACTCAGAAGACCATAACTTTTACATTTTTTAGAAAACGTGGATGAGGAGAGTCACAGCACTGCCACAGGGAAAAAAAACTTATGTAAACACGACAAGTTTGACTATAATACAATGCTCCTTCACTCTCTTATCTTTACAAATTTTTGCAGATTTTATGGTTAACACAGGTTACAAAATATATCTGATGCGAAAATGTCCTCAGTAAATACACAGTCGCTGGCCACGATCTAGCAGTCCCAAATCTTGTAATGGCCATTAAATCTCACGAGTGACACAATTGGGTTCACACCCAGAAAGAGCGCAAGCCTGATTAGCATATTTTATAATAAACTTTAATGTAACTTTAGAGTTCAACGTAACTACTTCCGCCCTACCGAATTGTTCCACCCGGTCGGCGTGACGTCACGCCGACATCAATCATTATTGGTTTTAAAAAATGAAAACTAGCCAGACTTCCGGTGGCGACTATGGACTTCCGGTGGCAACTATGAGGGAGTAGGTCGCACATTTGGTGGCTCCCGCTCTGGCTAGACATTCGGACCTTTCCCCCCGACTTTCTTTGCATTTATAAGCGCTGGACTTGAAGAAGCAGTGAACAAGTGTCTGGTGTATATATTGGTTTATGGAACAGAGAGCCCAAAGGGATCGAAAGGGAAGAAACAAAAAGATAGGCTTGAGCTGGGTGTTGGCTGCAGCAGCGGACAAGATGGCCGGTGTCCAGACCCCTGGGGCTTCGGCTCAACCATCAACGGAGGAGCTGATGCAGGTCACCCGGGAAGGCTTCGCCAGACAGAAACGGGAATGTCTGGCCCCGATTAAGGAAACGATGGAGAGGATGAAGCGGAGGCTAGATGCCCAGGACCGGACGATCCAGAAACTGGAGAAGGTGCTAGCTGAACAGGAAGAATACCAGACGGCGGTGGAGATGGAGGTGGGATGCTGAAGGACCAGCAAAAAAGGCTGCTGGAACAGGTAGAGGATTTGTAGAACAGGTCCCGTAGGCAGAACCTAAGGATTGTTGGCTGCTCGGAGGGGGCTGATGCCGGGGAGTTTGTGGCGAACATGTTCCAGAAGCTGCTGGGCAATGGGGCTTTCCCCCGACCGTTGGAGGTGGCTCGGGCGTACAGAGCGCTGGCGACGAAGCCGCGACAGGGAGACCCCCCTCGGGTGATGGTGGTCAGGTTCCACAGGTACCTGGATAAGGGGCGCGTTCTCCAGTGGGCCAAGCGCACGCAGAGCTGTAAGTGGGACAACAGCATTTTGCGGGTGTAGCAAGATTGAAGCGTGGAGGTGGCCAAGAGGAGGGCAGGCTTTAATCAAGTCAAGTCGATCCTGTTCAAGAAGCAGGTTAAGTTCGGACTGTTGTATCCGGCGCGACTTTGGGTTACGCATGAGGACCAACATCATTACTTTGAGTCGCCCGAGGACGCTATGGAGTTCGCCAGGAGGAAAGGACTGGTGCCAACTTGAGAACATTCTGCTCTAAGTTTGAGAAACTGTTTTTCCTGTTCTGGTTAAATGCTGTTTGCACTGATTTATTCATTTGTTCATTTTCGTTCTTTGCTTTTTCTCTTCGATAACTGTGTTTTGTTTAAGAAGGGGAAAGTAGTTTTTAAAAATTATTCGATTTCGGTGGGTTTTGTGTCTTGTGAGGGGGATGGTGGTGGGGATTTTTGACTTTGTATTATTTTGAGTAGTACTACTTTGATCTGTATTATGGCGAGAGTTTAGCTTTGTTTTTTTTTTACACTGTCTTTGGTTGGCGTCTGTTTCTTAAAGTGGGCGGTTGTCGGGGCTGGGTTGATGAGGGCGATGGTTTCGATGGGCGGGGGGAGGGCAGGTAGGCAACAGTAGGTGGGAGACATGCTTGCCGAGGGCCACCAGGCTAACTGGGTGAGCTAGTCTGCGGGAGCACAGTGGGGTGTGTGTATACAGTCAGATAAGGGATGGGGTTAGGTTACAGAGTATTGTTGTTAAGGGGGGGGGTTGTTCGGCTGACGAGGGAGGGATTTGATTTTAGAAGCGGAGAAGAGGTCGGGGTTGGGCGCTGCCAAGAGGCGGGGCCACAGAGGCGCGGGACAGGGGCTGGGCGCAGGTCCAGGAAAGGGGATGGCTGACCAGCAAGAGTGGGGGGGGGGGGGGGCGCGATGTCCCCCAACTAGGCTAGTCACGTGGAACATTAGAGGACTAAATGGGCCGGTGAAGAGAGCAAAGGTGTTCGCGCATCTTGGGGCTCTAAAGGTGGATGTGATAATGTTGCAGATGACGCACCTAAAGATAGCGGACCAGGTGAGGAAGAGCTGTGTTAGTCAGGTATTCCACTCAGGGCTAGATACTAAGACCAGGGGGGTCACGATTCTGGTGAACAAGCTGGTGCAGTTTGAGATGGGGAGTATTGTTTCGGATGGGGGAGGTCGCTACGTTATGGTTCATGGTAAGCTGGAAGGGAGGAAGGTGGTCCTGGTCAACATATATGCGCCAAAATGGGATGATGCGGATTTCATAAAGAGGGTGCTGGGGAAGTTACCCGACCTGGATTCCCACAAGCTGGTTATGGGAGGGGATTTCAATACAGTTATTGATCCAGGCCTGGACCGGTCGTGCTCAAAAACGGGCAGAGTGTCAGCAATGGGAAAAGAACTGAGGGAGTTCATGGAGCAGATGGGAGGGGGGGGGGCCGACCCGTGGAGGTTTGGCAGGCCAACAGGGAAGGAGTTCTCCTTTTTCTCACACGTCCATAGAGTCTACTCCCGGATCGATTTTTTTGTACTGAGTAGGGATCTGCTGACAGGGGTGATGGATGCGCAGTATTCGGCAATCACCATTTCCGACCATGCCCCTCATTGGGTCGATCTACAGGTGAGTGAAGAGAGCTTCCAGCGCCCGCAGTGGAGGCTGGATGTGGGACGGCTGGCGGACGAAGGGGTGTGCGAGAGGGTGAGGAAGTGTATACAAAACTACCTGCAGGTCAACGATACGGGAGAAGTCTCAGCAGCGGTGGTGTGGGAGGCGCCCAAGGCAGTGGTGAGAGGGGAGCTGATTTCAATCCGGACTCACAGAGACAAGACGGACAGGGTAGAAACGGACCGACTGTTAATGGAGATCCTGCAGATTGACAGGAGGTATGCGCGGACCCCGAGTGCAGAACTCTTGAGGGAACGGAGGAGGCTGCAGGCAGAGTTTGGGGTGGTGTCCACGGGTAAGGCAGTGGAGCAGCTCAGAAAGGTGAGGGGTGCGGTATATGAACATGGGGAGAAAGCCAGCAGGATGCTGGCTCAGCAGCTCAGAAAGAGGGAGGCGGCTAGGACAATAGGTAAAGTGGTGGATGGAGGCGGTAACTTGGTAGGGGATGCGGCGGGTGTGAACAAGGCTTTCAAGAACTTTCATAGCAGACTCTATAGCTCGGAGCCCCCCGTGGGGCCGGAGGGGATGAGATGCTTCTTAGACGGCCTGATATTCCCAAAAGTGGGTAGGGAGCTAGTAGAAGGGCTGGACCCCCCGATCAGAGCTGAGGAGATATTTGAGGGCTTAAAGGCCATTCAGTCAGGTAAAGCCCCGGGGCCGGATGGGTACCCGGTAGAATTTTATAAAAAGTTCTCCGGGATATTGGGGCTGCTGCTGGTCAAGATTTTTAATGAGGCAAGGGACAGAGAGGTGCTGCCCAGACGATGTCGCAGGCCACCAACTCCTTGATTTTAAAACGGGACAAGAACCCGGAGTCCTTTGAGTCTTATAGGCCGATCTCCCTTCTTAACGTGGATGCTAAACTGCTGGCAAAGCTTATGGCCACTAGGATTGAGGATTGTGTGCCGAGTGTTATTAGGGAGGATCAAACAGGGTTTGTTACAGGTAGGCAACTAGTGGCGAATACAAGAAGATTGCTCAATGTGATCATGATGCCCCCAGAGGGAAACGAGGTGGAGGTAGTGGTGGCAATGGACGCGAAGAAGGCGTTTGACCGGGTAGAGTGGGAGTACTTATGGGAGGTTCTGGGACGTTGTGGATTTGGGGTGGGTTTCATCGACTGGGTCAGGCTGCTATATCAGGCCCCAGAGGAGAGTGTGAGGACAAACAGGACGACTTCCGACTATTTTAGACTGCACTGCGGGGCGAGACAGGGGTGCCCTCTCTCCCCACTGCTGTTTGCGCTTACTGTAGAGCCGCTGGCAATTGCCCTGAGGGCTTCAGAGGGTTGGAAGGGGCTGGTTCAGGGAGGAGGTTGGGGGGGGGGGTGGAGCATAGAGTTTCATTGTATGCAGATGACCTACTCTTGTACGTTTCGGACCCGATGGTGGGGATGGACAGAATCATGGTGACCCTGGGGGAATTTGGCTGGTTTTCAGGGTACAAATTGAATATGACAAAAAGAGAAATGTTTGTAGTTCAGGAGAGGGGCCAAGGGGACCGGCTGAGGGAGCTGCCGTTCCAGTTAGTTGGGGACAGTTTCAGGTACCTGGGAATACAAGTGGCGCGGGATTGGGGTCGACTGCACAAGTTGAACCTGTCCCGGCTGGTAGATCAAATGCGAGGGGAATTCCAGAGGTGGGATGTGCTCCCGGTGTCGTTAGCTGGGAGAGTACAGACAGTTAAAATGACGGTCCTCCCGCGGTTCTTATTCGTGTTCCAGTGTCTCCCAATTTTCATTCCATGTTCCTTTTTTAAGAGGGTAAGCAAGTTCATTTTGGGCTTTGTATGTGCGGGCAAGTCCTCCGTGAGGCAGCCTCATGTAGGGGTACCAGTCTGGGGGCGTTGGTGATGGCGCCTCTGCCATTTCCACCGGCAGGCTTCTCCACCAGTCCTGTAGTGGTGGCGGCCCTTCGGATCTGGGGACAGTGGAGGAGACACGAGGGAGCAGCGGGAGCATCGGTCTGGTCCCCGATATGTGACAACCATCGGTTTGCCCTGGGGAGGTTGGACAGGGGGTTTCGGGTATGGCGGAGGGCGGTGATTGAGCGGATGGGAGATTTGTTTTTGGAAGGGAGCTTCCCTAGCTTGAGGGCGCTGGAGGCCAAGTTTGGGTTGACGAGGGGGAATGAATTCCGGTATATCCAGGTGTGGGACTTTTTGAGTAGGCAGGTGCCATCTTTTCCACTCTTGCCACTAAAGGGGATCCAAGATAGGGTAGTGTCTAGAGGATGGGTGGGGGAGGGAAGTGTCTCGGATATTTACAAGGAGCTCATGGGGGCGGAGGAGACGCAGACCGAGGAGCTGAGGCATAAATGGGAGGAGGAGTTGGGAGGGGAGATTGAGGAAGGCCTGTGGGCGGACGTGCTGAGCAGGGTCAATGGGACTGCAACATGTGCCAGGCTTGGCCAGATTCAATTTAAGGTCGTCCACCGGGCCCACATGACAGTGTCCCGGATGAGCAGATTCTTCGGCGTAGAGGACATGTGTGTGAAGTATATGAGAGGGCCGGCGGACCATGTCCACATGTTTTGGGCTTGTCCAAAACTTAGGAGATACTGGCAGGGGTTCGAGGACGTCATGTCTAGAGTACTGAACACGAGGGTGGCAATGAGTCCAGGGGTGGTGATCTTTGGGGTTTCAGAGGCCCCGTAAGTCCAGGGGGAGAAAGAGGCCGACGTCTTAGCCTTTGCTTCCCTGGTAGCCCGGAGACGGATACTTCTAGCTTGGAGGGACTCAAAGCCCCCGAAGTCGGAAGCCTGGCTGCCAGACATGGCGAGTTTCCTGGGCTTAGAGAAAATCAAGTTCGTCTTGAGAGGGTCGTTGTTAGGGTTCGCCCGGAGGTGGCAACCATTCATTGACTTCTTTGCGGAGAATTAATCGTCAGGGGGGGGGGGGGGGGGAAGAGAGAGAGAGAGAGAGAGAGAGAGAGAGAGAGAGAGAGAGAGAGTGAGGGTTAGGGGAATGGAGTATACGGGGTCAATTAGGCAGACTGGGTGGGGCGGGCTACGGCAATTGCACTATGTACTTTGTTTACTGTACTGTCCTTTTGTTTTCTCGTCCTGTAATTCTACTGTTTACAATGCCAAAAAAACCTCATTAAAATTGTTTATTTTAAAAAAAATTAACACTAGCCACGATTATCACGCTGGGGGCACACAGCTAAGTACAGTCCCCGGTTGGTGAGGGACATGACTGGACAGTTCCTTGGCACTGCCCTGGTAGCGCTTCCAGGTTGACAATGGCAGGGTGGCACGGCCAGGGCAGACCCTCTGGGGAGAGAGTTCCCCTTATGTGTGGTTGTTGGAGAGGGAATGGGGGTAACGATGCCTGTGAAGGAATGATCCAGTGCACATAGTTTTTTTTGGGGGGGGGGGGGGGGGAAGGAGGAACAAGAGTGGCCCCGATCTCTATGGAGTTGGAGATGCCGTCTCAATCAGGCCATGCTCCACCAGAGTGATGGCAGAAACCACAATCTCAGAATCTCTGTGCACCCATAGCAGAAAATCTGGAATGAAAACTGAGCTGTACAATGGAGATGCACACACTGGTTTTCATCTGAACCTAACACAGATTTTTGGAAAATTCCACCCCCAGTAAACCAACTGGCCAACTGTGAGACGCATCAAGTGGCAGATTTCAGACATCAAACTTCTGTGGACTTCTCAAATCCATGTCCCCCAGACAATTATTACACTGAGACAACTGATCTCACTGGACTCCGGCTTCCACACCAGTGTTTCCAAATTCCACTCTCGAAAATAAACACCGTAGAATCTTCTTTCACACAATGCTTCCCCTCAGCTGTTTTCAGCAAGGATTCACTTCCAAGGTTTCCAACTCTCCTTTCAGTATTTCTCGCTCTTGAACTGCCATGTGCACACAGTCTCTCAGGTACACCGTCCCTAAGAGACTACTATTGTTTCACAGACTGTATTTAGGTCACCAACCTTAGGATTGTTTCAGAGATCAGGCTTCTCTCTAGCCAACTTCACCCAGTCTGCACTTTTCAGCTCTGTCCAATCAGTTTCCAGTTTCTTTGTTTGTTTAACTTCAGATTCTTGGAACTTCTCTTTTCATTCCAGGGCATCCAGAACTAACTGTTCTTAGTTTCTGGGACTTGCTTTCTTGTCCATTACTCCACTGTTCTGCTTCTGGCTGAGCTGAGAGAGATGTCCACTCTCTCGCCTCCTAGGTCCAACTGCATTGGCTCCAGTTAAATTAAACTCAAAAGGTCTCTCCGACTTAAAAAGTGTCCATTAGCTGCTAAGCAAAAGCTCAATCCTTCTCCGAGCTTTACTTTTCACGCCATAAGCACATAAGTACAATCAAGACAGTGTAAAATGAAACCAAAACCTCCATTCAGCAAAAATCTTTGTTTAACATGAATACAACTAGAGTTTACCATTTCTCACATAGAAACACTAAATTAAACTCACTTAAATCTATACCTTATTTCTAATATCCAACAATACAAACATAGATCACTTAAAATGACCTCGGTTTCCTAACAGCAGGGACATATTTATCGATTTAAATGTGGAACACAAAGGAAATAATTTTATTGTTAATATTCCTGCAGCCAGTGAGGAAGATATTTATAGGGAGCCAAGGAGGGGGGGGGGGGGGGGGAGAGAGAAACACACAGGATTGCCTCAGGGCGATCTTAAAAAACATCTTTTTCAAATCCCTTCAACAGGGACGTGTGGTTCCCGTTCATTTATTGCAGGCAAGTTGAATTCTCAGTTTACTCAATACTTATTATCTTTTAAAATCCTAACTTTTCTCATTAACTATTCAGTAACCATTTAGAATTACTTTATTTCTTAACCCCTGCCCAAATTTCTACAAATGAAATCATTTGGCGAATATTGTCCCTCACTTGATACAAACCATGCCCCAGGAGATCTACTTTCACTGTAGGTTAGAGATTCCTTTTGAGTTCCAAAAGCATATTTAGCCCGAAGATAGGGTAACTGGCACAAAAGATCGGGGAATTTTAAGTGCACATTACATCCAGCACAAATCAGATTTCCATGATTTGTGCACTAGTTTTAAAAATTATGCTAGAAGTTGGTCCTGCCCACAAAACTGGTCTCAGCTCCAGGACAGATTAATCACCATTGGGAGTTGTTGCTAACTGTGCTCAGTAAGTGGCTCTTTTGGTGCAAGGACACTGCAAACACTTTTTAAAAGCTTTTCAATGCAATTTAAAAAGTGACTACTGTGCCCCAATATATCAGCAAATAGTTCCAAGTATTTAAAAAAAAAGTAATTTTCAGCTATTTAAAATCACTATCTATAGGTGATAGATTGACAGTTTGATTAAAAATCCTTATTTTTATAAATAAAACTACATCAAGGTAGCACTCTTAAATGTATCAAAGAAAGACGCTATCTACTTATGGTGGTCCTTGGCAGATTTTCATATCATCAAATGAAATGAGCGGAAACTCTTCAAAATTGGTGCAATTTTGGGTGCAGTTGACCCAGATTGCCAATTGCAGCCAAGTACAAACTCTAGCCATACTACAACTTTCAACAAATCAATGCCGTGTGAGATTAACTCAAAAAAAGGAGCATCTCGTTTCTGTCACATTTTATGCATCATGCTCCAGCATCAATGCATACTGCAAAACTTTGTGGCATACCTCAATTCAAATTTCTTACACTTGATTCAAGTACAATGTTTCATGAGCATATTTATTCAGTCATATGTTTATGCAACTGGTTATGAAGGTCAGGAATGCAATTCCTGGGGGCAGCACGGTGGCGCAGTGGTAGCACTGCTGCCTCACGGCGCCGAGGTCCCAGGTTCGATCCCGGCCCTGGGTCCCTGTCTGTGTGGAGTTTGCACATTCTCCCCGTGTTTGCGTGGGTTTCGCCCCCACAACCTAAAGATGTGCAGAGTAGGTGAATTTGCCACGCTAAATTGCCCTTTAATTGGAAAAAATGAATTGGGTACTCTAAATTTAAAAAAAAATAAAATTAGGAATGCAATTCCTGAAAGGGTGCTGCAAATAGTTTCAATAGTTAATTTCAAAGGGAAATTGGATAAATACTTGATGGGGAAAGATGAGGGGAGTGGGACTAATAAGATAGCTCTTCTAGACAGTGGTATAGTGGGCTGGAATGGCCTCCTTCTTAACTTAAACATTCCTTGATTCGAAGGTAAACTAATGGAGCTATTCAAAACAATGAAAAGGTTTCTCTTACAACTATAGGTTTGAAGTAAATTTTACAACTATAGGTTTGAAGTAAATTTTATATTTAAAAGATATAACTGGCAGCAACTTGATTAACATGAGCATTTCTGTTACTTGGAATGCTGCAGCACTGTCATGCCAAATCCGGGTTGGTTAAGTAAACTGAAGATATGATGAAAGACTACACTAAATATTCCCGATTCATGCAGCTTCTTAGAAATTAGATCAAATACAAATCTTTAATAATTACAAGTATCTGATTAAATCCAAACTCAAGAGGCACAATGATCAATATTAATTATTTCTAACTGCAATTTCCACAAACAGAATCACATATTAGTTTACTCAACAAACAGGTTGTCAAGCTAAAAGGACAAAGGAAAACTTTAACAGAAACTACCAATTTTATATTTTAAAGTGAAAAGATGCAAGACTCGTTTTATGGCATGGACCATGACAGATTCAACAGTAACAAAAGCAATCTCCTGCCTTAGTTTAAGAAAGCAGACTGAATAATCAATTTTATATTAGTTAGTCAATTGATTAAAAAAGATGTCTATTTACTAAATTTTAGCTTCCTAAATGACT